>NW_028319145.1:1535000-2157500 GCF_062004578.1 Staurois parvus | reverse complement strand
AATTATGCTTATACATTGAACAAAAACCACAGGAATGACAGTTTCAGGCGTCCCCACCATTTCTCAAGTTCCAATGTGTATAGGCAGTCACAAAAGTTATACTTATAAAGAGAAGCAAGAAACACTGAAGCAGAAGCAATGATGTGTTTCCTGGTTTTCTTTATTTAATTTACTGCATTGCACGCCCGGTCCCTTTATGATTTTGACTAGAGATGAGCGAAGTATTCAAAAATTCGATTCGACTGATTCGGCGAATTCGTGGAAAAATTTCGATTCGAGTCGAATATATTCGCTGTGAATTTAACTTAAAAAAATGTGTTTCTAGGCTTCAGAGAGACTTAATATTAGTGCTGAACACTGTACCTTTAATTTAAATGCCCTTGGAGTCTGCTGGGGAAGAGAAATAATACTGTCAGGCAGTATGACATGCAGATGAGTGCCGTCGATCTTAGAATCACCGCACACTTCACTCATTTGGCCAGTCACGGGGCCAAAACCAGAGTGTGGAGCCACAGTGTGGCGGTGGAGGCAGCAGCAATGGGAGGCCATACAGCACCCTATGACAAAAATGGAAACCACCAGCAGTGTGAGGAGACCTGAAAGTGGCACATGGCAGAGTGTGGCGATAGAGACAGCAGCAATGGGAGGCCGTACAGGGACCCATGACACACTCTGGACCTGGCAGCAGCATGAGGAGGCGGTACAGGGGCCCATGGCAGATTACGGGCCTGGCAGCAGCATGAGGAGTCGGTACGGGGGCCCATGGCAGATTACAGGCCTGGCAGCAGCAATGGGAGGCCGTACAGGGACCCATGACACAATCTGGACGTGGCAGCAGCATGGGGAGGCGGTACAGGGGCCCATGACAGATTACGGGCCTGGCAGCAGCATTTGGAGTCGGTACGGGGGCCCATGACACACTCTGGACCTGGCAGCAGCATGAGGAGGCGGTACAGGGGCGCATGACAGATTACGAGCCTGGCAGCAGCAACTTGGACAGGAGGACGTTCAGTTTCTGCACCGTCTGGTGCGTGCTCGCAAACTGTTGTCTCTTGGAAACGGATTCCAAGAAAGACTGCTGACGGAATCCGTGAAGAGGAGTAGCAGGAGAAGGAGCATCTGAACGAGCGGAATATGCCAACAAGCGACAACAGGGGCCCATGACAGATTACGGGCCTGGCAGCAGCATGAGGAGTCGGTACGGGGGCCCATGGCAGATTAGGGGCCTGGCAGCAGCTATGGGAGGCCCGTAATCTGCCAGCACCCTATGACAAAAAATGGAACCCACCAGCAGTGTGAGGAGACCTGAAAGTGGCACATGGCAGAGTGTGGCGATGGAGACAGCAGCAATGGGAGGCCGTACAGGGACCCATGACAGACTCTGGACCTGGCAGCAGCATGAGGAGGCGGTATAGGGGCCCATGGCAGATTAGGGGCCTGGCAGCAGCTATGGGAGGCCCGTAATCTGCCAGCACCCTATGACAAAAAATGGAATACACCAGCAGTGTGAGGAGACCTGAAAGTGGCACATGGCAGAGTGTGGCGATGGAGACAGCAGCAATGGGAGGCCGTACAGGGACCCATGAGAGACTCTGGACTTGGCAGCAGCATGAGGAGGCGGTATAGGGGCCCATGGCAGATTAGGGGCCTGGCAGCAGCTATGGGAGGCCCGTAATCTGCCAGCACCCTATGACAAAAAATGGAACACACCAGCAGTGTGAGGAGACCTGAAAGTGGCACATGTTTGGGGCATGATTCATGGCGGATTTAGTCAGTTGTGTCAGGAACTGGTGGTTTGAAATCCAGACTAATCCACGCCTGATTCATTTTCACAAACGTCAGTCTCTCCACACTTTGGATGGACAGTCGTGTCCTCAGCGGAGTTGCAATACCTCCTGCCGCACTAAACACGCGCTCCGATGCCACGCTACTGGCCGGGCATGACAGCCTTTCAAGGGCAAATTCAGCTAGTCGGGGCCAAAGGTCAAGTTTCGTTGCCCAGTAGTCAAGGGGATTGTCTACCTCGGTTGGCAGGGTGCTGTCCAAGTAGGCCCAAGCCTGTTGTTTGAGGTCCTGCTCCAGGTCCACCTGATGCTGCTGCTGCTGCTGCGGCTGGTTAGTAGTTTCCTCACTGCGCTGGTGAAGAAAGCTACTCATCATCGACTGCAGACTGAGGCAGCCGCTGCTGGTGGAGCTGCCACTGCTCCTACCACCCCACCCCTCCCCTGCTGCCATGGCAGCGGAACGCGAGCGCACAGGGCCCACAGTGTCTGAGGATGGACGTTGGCGCAGACAGGCAGAGACCAGCTGACTACATAGGTGGTTTTTATAGTACGTTATTTTGGCCTCCCTCTCAGCAGGTGTGAAAAAGGCCACCATTTTTGAACGGTAGCGAGGGTCCAACAAGGTGGACAGCCAAAAGTCATCCCTCTGTCTGATGGTTATTATTCGGCTGTCGCTACGCAAGCAACCGAGCATGCTATGGGCCATTTGTGCCAAGGAATGCGAGGGACTCCCTGCCTCCATCTCCACAGCATACTGCCACGGTGCGTCTGGGTCCTCTGTCTCCTCCTCCTCTACCAGATGCTCCTGCTCCTCCACTCCTGTCCGCTGAGTGGAAAAACCACCCATTTCACTCAATAATTCCTGAGCACCAATGTCCTCCTCTACCTCCTCCTCTTCTTCCTGTCCTGCCCCCACAGGGGTCATGTGGCGTTGAGATCTGTGCGCCACGTCTACCGCACCCTGACCAGCCATTGTTAACAGCATTTGTTCCAGGACGTGCAACAGAGGAATGACGTCGTTCATCCCATAGTCCTGGCGACTCACGAATAGCGTGGCCTCCTCAAAGGGCCTGAGCAAGCGCAGGTGTCACGCATGAGCTGCCAATGGCTGACATCTAAGTTACACAGGGAGTACCTTTATCCGCTTTTAACATCAGGAAATCGGTGATGGCCTTTCGCTGTTCGTAAAGGCGGTCTAACATGTGTAGGGTTGAATTCCACCTTGTTGCAACGTCACAGCATGAGGAGTCGGTACGGGGGCCCATGGCAGATTACGTGCCTGGCAGCAGCAATGGGAGGCCCGTAATCTGCCAGCACCCTATGTAAAAAAATTCAACACACCAGCAGTGTGAGGAGACCTGAAAGTGGCACATGGCAGAGTGTGGCTATGGAGACAGCAGCAATGGGAGGCCGTACAGGGACCCATGACACACTCTGGACTTGGCAGCAGCATGAGGAGGCGGTATAGGGGCCCATGGCAGATTAGGGGCCTGGCAGCAGCAATGGGAGGCCCGTAATCTGCCAGCACCCTATGTCAAAAAATTCTACACACCAGCAGTGTGAGGAGACCTGAAAGTGGCACATGGCAGAGTGTGGCGATGGAGACAGCAGCAATGGGAGGCCGTAAAGGGACCCATGAGAGACTCTGGACCTGGCAGCAGCATGAGGAGGCGGTATATAGGGGCCTATGGCAGATTAGGGGCCTGGCAGCAGCTATAGGAGGCCCGTAATCTGCCAGCACCCTATGTCAAAAAATTCTACACACCAGCAGTGTGAGGAGACCTGAAAGTGGCACATGGCAGAGTGTGGCGATGGAGACAGCAGCAATGGGAGGCCGTACAGGGACCCATGAGAGACTCTGGACCTGGCAGCAGCATGAGGAGGCGGTATATAGGGGCCTATGGCAGATTAGGGGCCTGGCAGCAGCTATGGGAGGCCCGTAATCTGCCAGCACCCTATGTCAAAAAATTCTACACACCAGCAGTGTGAGGAGACCTGAAAGTGGCACATGGCAGAGTGTGGCGATGGAGACAGCAGCAATGGGAGGCCGTACAGGGACCCATGAGAGACTCTGGACCTGGCAGCAGCATGAGGAGGCGGTATATAGGGGCCCATGGCAGATTAGGGGCCTGGCAGCAGCAATGGGAGGCCCGTAATCTGCCAACACCCTATGTCAAAAAATTCTACACACCAGCAGTGTGTGAGGAGACCTGAAAGTGGCACATGGCAGAGTGTGGCGATGGAGACAGCAGCAATGGGAGGCCGTACAGGGAACCATGAGAGACTCTGGACCTGGCAGCAGCATGAGGAGGCGGTATATAGGGGCCTATGGCAGATTAGGGGCCTGGCAGCAGCTATGGGAGGCCCGTAATCTGCCAGCACCCTATGTCAAAAAATTCTACACACCAGCAGTGTGTGAGGAGACCTGAAAGTGGCACATGGCAGAGTGTGGCGATGGAGACAGCAGCAATGGGAGGCCGTACAGGGACCCATGAGAGACTCTGGACCTGGCAGCAGCATGAGGAGGCGGTATATAGGGGCCTATGGCAGATTAGGGGCCTGGCAGCAGCTATGGGAGGCCCGTAATCTGCCAGCACCCTATGTCAAAAAATTCTACACACCAGCAGTGTGTGAGGAGACCTGAAAGTGGCACATGGCAGAGTGTGGCGATGGAGACAGCAGCAATGGGAGGCCGTACAGGGAACCATGAGAGACTCTGGACCTGGCAGCAGCATGAGGAGGCCGTATATAGGGGCCTATGGCAGATTAGGGGCCTGGCAGCAGCTATGGGAGGCCCGTAATCTGCCAGCACCCTATGTCAAAAAATTCTACACACCAGCAGTGTGTGAGGAGACCTGAAAGTGGCACATGGCAGAGTGTGGCGATGGAGACAGCAGCAATGGGAGGCCGTACAGGGACCCATGAGAGACTCTGGACCTGGCAGCAGCATGAGGAGGCGGTATATAGGGGCCTATGGCAGATTAGGGGCCTGGCAGCAGCTATGGGAGGCCCGTAATCTGCCAGCACCCTATGTCAAAAAATTCAACACACCAGCAGTGTGTGAGGAGACCTGAAAGTGGCACATGGCAGAGTGTGGCGATGGAGACAGCAGCAATGGGAGGCCGTACAGGGACCCATGAGAGACTCTGGACCTGGCAGCAGCATGAGGAGGCGGTATATAGAGGCCTATGGCAGATTAGGGGCCTGGCAGCAGCTATAGGAGGCCCATAATCTGCCAGCACCCTATGTCAAAAAATTCAACACACCAGCAGTGTGTGAGGAGACCTGAAAGTGGCACATGGCAGAGTGTGGCGATGGAGACAGCAGCAATGGGAGGCCGTACAGGGACCCATGAGAGACTCTGGACCTGGCAGCAGCATGAGGAGGCGGTATATAGGGGCCTATGGCAGATTAGGGGCCTGGCAGCAGCTATGGGAGGCCCGTAATCTGCCAGCACCCTATGTCAAAAAATTCAACACACCAGCAGTGTGTGAGGAGACCTGAAAGTGGCACATGGCAGAGTGTGGCGATGGAGACAGCAGCAATGGGAGGCCGTACAGGGACCCATGAGAGACTCTGGACCTGGCAGCAGCATGAGGAGGCGGTATATAGGGGCCTATGGCAGATTAGGGGCCTGGCAGCAGCTATAGGAGGCCCATAATCTGCCAGCACCCTATGTCAAAAAATTCAACACACCAGCAGTGTGAGGAGACCTGAAAGTGGCACATGGCATGAGACACTGTGGACCTGGCAGCAGCATGAGGAGGCGGTATATAGGGGCCCATGGCAGATTAGGGGCCTGGCAGCAGCTATGGGAGGCCCGTAATCTGCCAGCACCCTATGTCAAAAAATTCTACACACCAGCAGTGTGTGAGGAGACCTGAAAGTGGCACATGGCAGAGTGTGGCGATGGAGACAGCAGCAATGGGAGGCCGTACAGGGACCCATGAGAGACTCTGGACCTGGCAGCAGCATGAGGAGGCGGTATATAGGGGCCTATGGCAGATTAGGGGCCTGGCAGCAGCTATGGGAGGCCC
The DNA here is from genome assembly GCF_062004578.1 of Staurois parvus. NCBI lineage: Eukaryota > Metazoa > Chordata > Amphibia > Anura > Ranidae > Staurois > Staurois parvus. Next base: position 2,151,679 of record NW_028319145.1, on the reverse strand, counting down.
GTAATCTGCCAGCACCCTATGTCAAAAAATTCAACACACCAGCAGTGTGAGGAGACCTGAAAGTGGCACATGGCAGAGTGTGGCGATGGAGACAGCAGCAATGGGAGGCCGTACAGGGACCCATGACAGACTCTGGACCTGGCAGCAGCATGAGGAGGCGGTATATAGGGGCCTATGGCAGATTAGGGGCCTGGCAGCAGCTATAGGAGGCCCATAATCTGCCAGCACCCTATGTCAAAAAATTCAACACACCAGCAGTGTGTGAGGAGACCTGAAAGTGGCACATGGCAGAGTGTGGCGATGGAGACAGCAGCAATGGGAGGCCGTACAGGGACCCATGAGAGACTCTGGACCTGGCAGCAGCATGAGGAGGCGGTATATAGGGGCCTATGGCAGATTAGGGGCCTGGCAGCAGCTATGGGAGGCCCGTAATCTGCCAGCACCCTATGTCAAAAAATTCTACACACCAGCAGTGTGAGGAGACCTGAAAGTGGCACATGGCAGAGTGTGGCGATGGAGACAGCAGCAATGGGAGGCCGTACAGGGACCCATGAGAGACTCTGGACCTGGCAGCAGCATGAGGAGGCGGTATATAGGGGCCCATGGCAGATTAGGGGCCTGGCAGCAGCTATGGGAGGCCCGTAATCTGCCAGCACCCTATGTCAAAAAATTCAACACACCAGCAGTGTGTGAGGAGACCTGAAAGTGGCACATGGCAGAGTGTGGCGATGGAGACAGCAGCAATGGGAGGCCGTACAGGGACCCATGAGAGACTCTGGACCTGGCAGCAGCATGAGGAGGCGGTATATAGGGGCCTATGGCAGATTAGGGGCCTGGCAGCAGCTATAGGAGGCCCATAATCTGCCAGCACCCTATGTCAAAAAATTCAACACACCAGCAGTGTGAGGAGACCTGAAAGTGGCACATGGCATGAGACACTGTGGACCTGGCAGCAGCATGAGGAGGCGGTATATAGGGGCCCATGGCAGATTAGGGGCCTGGCAGCAGCTATGGGAGGCCCGTAATCTGCCAGCACCCTATGTCAAAAAATTCAACACACCAGCAGTGTGTGAGGAGACCTGAAAGTGGCACATGGCAGAGTGTGGCGATGGAGACAGCAGCAATGGGAGGCCGTACAGGGACCCATGACAAACTCTGGACTTGGCAGCAGCATGAGGAGGCGGTATATAGGGGCCTATGGCAGATTAGGGGCCTGGCAGCAGCTATGGGAGGCCCGTAATCTGCCAGCACCCTATGTCAAAAAATTCTACACACCAGCAGTGTGTGAGGAGACCTGAAAGTGGCACATGGCAGAGTGTGGCGATGGAGACAGCAGCAATGGGAGGCCGTACAGGGACCCATGAGAGACTCTGGACCTGGCAGCAGCATGAGGAGGCGGTATATAGGGGCCTATGGCAGATTAGGGGCCTGGCAGCAGCTATGGGAGGCCCGTAATCTGCCAGCACCCTATGTCAAAAAATTCTACACACCAGCAGTGTGAGGAGACCTGAAAGTGGCACATGGCAGAGTGTGGCGATGGAGACAGCAGCAATGGGAGGCCGTACAGGGACCCATGAGAGACTCTGGACCTGGCAGCAGCATGAGGAGGCGGTATATAGGGGCCTATGGCAGATTAGGGGCCTGGCAGCAGCTATGGGAGGCCCGTAATCTGCCAGCACCCTATGTCAAAAAATTCTACACACCAGCAGTGTGAGGAGACCTGAAAGTGGCACATGGCAGAGTGTGGCGATGGAGACAGCAGCAATGGGAGGCCGTACAGGGACCCATGACAGACTCTGGACCTGGCAGTAGCATGAGGAGGCGGTATATAGGGGCCTATGGCAGATTAGGGGCCTGGCAGCAGCTATAGGAGGCCCGTAATCTGCCAGCACCCTATGTCAAAAAATTCTACACACCAGCAGTGTGTGAGGAGACCTGAAAGTGGCACATGGCAGAGTGTGGCGAAGGAGACAGCAGCAATGGGAGGCCGTACAGGGACCCATGAGAGACTCTGGACCTGGCAGCAGCATGAGGAGGCGGTATATAGGGGCCTATGGCAGATTAGGGGCCTGGCAGCAGCTATGGGAGGCCCGTAATCTGCCAGCACCCTATGTCAAAAAATTCTACACACCAGCAGTGTGAGGAGACCTGAAAGTGGCACATGGCAGAGTGTGGCGATGGAGACAGCAGCAATGGGAGGCCGTACAGGGACCCATGAGAGACTCTGGACCTGGCAGCAGCATGAGGAGGCGGTATATAGGGGCCTATGGCAGATTAGGGGCCTGACAGCAGCTATGGGAGGCCCGTAATCTGCCAGCACCCTATGTCAAAAAATTCAACACACCAGCAGTGTGTGAGGAGACCTGAAAGTGGCACATGGCAGAGTGTGGCGATGGAGACAGCAGCAATGGGAGGCCGTACAGGGACCCATGAGAGACTCTGGACCTGGCAGCAGCATGAGGAGGCGGTATATAGGGGCCTATGGCAGATTAGGGGCCTGGCAGCAGCTATAGGAGGCCCATAATCTGCCAGCACCCTATGTCAAAAAATTCAACACACCAGCAGTGTGAGGAGACCTGAAAGTGGCACATGGCATGAGACACTGTGGACCTGGCAGCAGCATGAGGAGGCGGTATATAGGGGCCCATGGCAGATTAGGGGCCTGGCAGCAGCTATGGGAGGCCCGTAATCTGCCAGCACCCTATGTCAAAAAATTCAACACACCAGCAGTGTGTGAGGAGACCTGAAAGTGGCACATGGCAGAGTGTGGCGATGGAGACAGCAGCAATGGGAGGCCGTACAGGGACCCATGACAGACTCTGGACTTGGCAGCAGCATGAGGAGGCGGTATATAGGGGCCTATGGCAGATTAGGGGCCTGGCAGCAGCTATGGGAGGCCCGTAATCTGCCAGCACCCTATGTCAAAAAATTCTACACACCAGCAGTGTGTGAGGAGACCTGAAAGTGGCACATGGCAGAGTGTGGCGATGGAGACAGCAGCAATGGGAGGCCGTACAGGGACCCATGAGAGACTCTGGACCTGGCAGCAGCATGAGGAGGCGGTATATAGGGGCCTATGGCAGATTAGGGGCCTGGCAGCAGCTATGGGAGGCCCGTAATCTGCCAGCACCCTATGTCAAAAAATTCAACACACCAGCAGTGTGTGAGGAGACCTGAAAGTGGCACATGGCAGAGTGTGGCGATGGAGACAGCAGCAATGGGAGGTCTCCCATTGTCCCAACATGGCCAAAATAGTCCCAACATGGGCCCCCTGGCCACGCTTGACTTTCTGGCCACATAGTCGACATACGGCTACGTTTACTTCCTCGGGCGGCTTGACGAAAAATTGCCACACCGCCGAGTAGGAAACTTTGCCCCCGATACTCCTCACTGGCTGACTGCTGCTTCCTCCGTGCACACCGGCACCACTACTGGCCGTGGTGGTAGGCTGCAGTGGAGCTGGTGCTCTACTCCGTGGCCGTTTGGCTCCACTGACACTGCTTCCACTGACACTGCTGCGACCCTGCTGCTGTCTCCTGGGCAACCCACCGACTGTTTCGCTCACTGCCAAGCTGCCACCCTCTTCTCCTGATGATGCGGAAGAAATTGCCTGATGACGACGAGGCTGCCAAGTGCGATCAACCTCCTCATCATCAAGTAGGGTCTCCGCCTCACTACTAGCCCCCTCGGCTGCGTCTGGGTCAGGAGACAGACCTGTCTCTAGACCGGCTACCGGGCCACTCTCCTCGCCACTACTTCTTCGCCTAGCTGCTGAAAAGGCGGATGTCTCCCCCCGTTCCTGACCGCCCTCTGTTAGCTCTTCCTCACTGTACAGTGGGGCTGAGCCCACAGCATGCGATACTTCGCTTGGTGAGGGAACACCAAAGGACAGGGGCAGGTAGAGGACACGTGATTTCAGTGGGCTTGGTCCCGGGCCATGCCAACTAACGGTTGTGTCTGACGTACCCACCGACCGTTGGCTGTAGGTGTCAGAGGTGACCTGGGAAGAGGAAGACGACCGAGCCAACCAATCGATGACGGCAGGGTTGTCGGTGGAGACACGACCGCTGGATGACACCGGGAGCACTGGCCTCTGGCTGCGAATAGTGCTGCCTCGACCCCTTCCTCTGCTGCCACGTCTGCTCGCTCCTAAAACATTGCCTCCTCTGCCACTCCTCTGCATGTTGTCTGACATACTCTTTAATTAAACGATTATGTGTCCCTGAGTAACAATTCTGTGTCCCTGAGTAACAATTCTGTGTCTGTGCGAGTAACAATTCTGTGGCCCTAAGTAACGGTTCTGTGGCCCTCAGTAACAGTTCTGTGTCCCTGTGTAACAATTCTGTGTCTGTGCGAGTAACAATTCTGTGGCCCTAAGTAACAGTTCTGTGGTCCTCAGTAACAATTCTGTGTCTGTGCGAGTAACAATTCTGTGGCCCTAAGTAACAGTTCTGTGGCCCTAAGTAACAATTCTGTGTCTGTCCCTGAGTAACAATTCTGTGGCCCTAACTAAAGTTTCTGTGGCCCTAAGTAACAATTCTCTGGCACTCAGTAACAATTCTGTCTGTCCCTGAGTAACAATTCTGTGGCCCTAATAACGTTTCTGTGGCCCTAAGTAACAATTATCTGGCACTCAGTAACAATTCTGTCTGTCCCTGAGTAACAATTCTCTGGCACTCAGTAACAATTCTGTCTGTCCCTGAGTAAAAATTCTGTGGCCCTAATTAAAGTTTCTGTGGCCCTAAGTAACAATTCTCTGGCACTCAGTAACAATTCTGTCTGTCCCTGAGTAACAATTCTCTGGCACTCCGTAACAATTCTGTCTGTCCCTGAGTAACAATTCTCTGGCACTCAGTAACAATTCTGTCTGTCCCTGAGTAAAAATTCTGTGGCCCTAAGTAAAGTTTCTGTGGCCCTGAGTAACAATTCTCTGGCACTCCGTAACAATTCTGTCTGTCCCTGAGTATGAATTCTGTGGCCCTAACTAGCGTTTCTTTGTCCCTAAGTAACAGTTCTGTGGCCCTGAGTAACAATTCTGTGTCTGTGCGAGTAACAATTCTGTGGCCCTAAGTAACAGTTCTGTGGCCCTCAGTAACAGTTCTGTGTCTGTGCGAGTAACAATTCTGTGTCTGTGCGAGTAACAATTCTGTGGCCCTAAGTAAAGTTTCTGTGGCCCTCAGTAACAGTTCTGTGTCTGTGCGAGTAACAATTCTGTGTCTGTGCGAGTAACAATTCTGTGGCCCTAAGTAAAGTTTCTGTGGCCCTAAGTAACAATTCTCTGGCACTCAGTAACAATTCTGTCTGTCCCTGAGTAACAACTCTCTGGCACTCAGTAACAATTCTGTCTGTCCCTGAGTAAAAATTCTGTGGCCCTAAGTAAAGTTTCTGTGGCCCTGAGTAACAATTCTCTGGCACTCCGTAACAATTCTGTCTGTCCCTGAGTAACAATTCTCTGGCACTCAGTAACAATTCTGTCTGTCCCTGAGTAAAAATTCTGTGGCCCTAAGTAAAGTTTCTGTGGCCCAGAGTAACAATTCTCTGGCACTCCGTAACAATTCTGTCTGTCCCTGAGTATGAATTCTGTGGCCCTAACTAGCGTTTCTTTGTCCCTAAGTAACAGTTCTGTGGCCCTGAGTAACAATTCTGTGTCTGTGCGAGTAACAATTCTGTGGCCCTAAGTAACAGTTCTGTGGCCCTCAGTAACAGTTCTGTGTCTGTGCGAGTAACAATTCTGTGTCTGTGCGAGTAACAATTCTGTGGCCCTAAGTAACAGTTCTGTGGCCTTCAGTAACAATTCTGTGTCTGTGCGAGTAACAATTCTGTGTCTGTGCGAGTAACAATTCTGTGGCCCTAAGTAAAGTTTCTGTGGCCCTAAGTAACAATTCTCTGGCACTCAGTAACAATTCTGTCTGTCCCTGAGTAACAATTCTCTGGCACTCAGTAACAATTCTGTCTGTCCCTGACTAAAAATTCTGTGGCCCTAAGTAAAGTTTCTGGGGCCCTGAGTAACAATTCTCTGGCACTCAGTAACAATTCTGTCTGTCCCTGAGTAACAATTCTCTGGCACTCAGTAACAATTCTGTCTGTCCCTGAGTAAACATTCTGTGGCCCTAAGTAAAGTTTCTGTGGCCCTAAGTAACAATTCTCTGGCACTCAGTAACAATTCTGTCTGTCCCTGAGTAACAATTCTCTGGCACTCAGTAACAATTCTGTCTGTCCCTGAGTAAAAATTCTGTGGCCCTAATTAAAGTTTCTGTGGCCCTAAGTAACAATTCTCTGGCACTCAGTAACAATTCTGTCTGTCCCTGAGTAACAATTCTCTGGCACTCAGTAACAATTCTGTCTGTCCCTGAGTAAAAATTCTGTGGCCCTAATAACGTTTCTGTGGCCCTAAGTAACAATTCTCTGGCACTGAGTAACAATTCTGTCTGTCCCTGATTATGAATTCTGTGGCCCTAACTAGCGTTTCTTTGTCCCTAAATAACGATTCTGTGGCCCTCATTAACAAGTCTGTGTCCCTGAGTAATGGTTCTCTGTCCCTAAGTAACTTTTCTCTGTCCCCAATTATCGTTTCTGTGGCCCTAACTCTGTCCCTGTTCCTAGTACAGAGCGGTCTGCCTCTGTTCAATAACTGCAGGCAAATGAAGAATTCCAAAATGGCCGCTATTTATAGCTCGACCATTACACAGTGCTGGCTGGCTGGCTGCTGATTGGCTGATGCGATCACATGTAGTTGAGGAATGCATTATGGGTCAGCGCGCCTTGTCTGCGCGCCTTCCCAGACATCCCCGCTCCGTCGCCGCACATGTCAGCCGCCATTTTCTGAAAAATTTTGATTCGCGCGTCCGAATTAGGCTATTTTTCGGATTCGGCACGAATCGAAATTTTTCCGATATTCGACTCGAATTCCACTTCGGATACTTCGATTCGCTCATCTCTAATTTTGACCTATATCTTATGCAGTGATTAGAGTCAGCCTGACTGGTTTAGGCGCATTTTGCTTAGCACAACGTACAATTCCCATGTTGGACATTTCTAATATATAAATGTACCAAATGTATATACCCTGGGCTCCAGGGTGCTTCTGTCTGTAGAGGAAACTAGTTTTTCAATTTCCTCAGTGGTTAGTAAAACCCGGTTTGGTACCTGGAGCCTTGAGGTTTCGTAGAGACTTTGTTGGGATGAAATCTCCAATCCTGGGTCCTGGTTTTGGGAATCAACACAATAATTGGACAGGTGCGTGCTAGGCCTTTAGTGGAGACCTGACTATGGCCCTGGGCTCCACCCTAGGCAGACAGAGGAAGTCTCTGTCAAGGAATCAGGAGGGCTTCACTTAGGAGAGAAGTAGGAGCCAGAGCAGCAAGGGGCTGCCAAGTGTATGGACCAAGAATGGTCTGTAGGAGACAGACAAGGGCCTGAAGAATAAAGCCAAAACTGCAATGATGTGTGTGTAAGCCTAGGGAAACACATTGATTTTGTTTTCTGAACTTACTTTGAATAAAATTGGGCAATTAAAACCCTTGAAAAGAAAAAGCTTTACCAATTGAAGCTAGCTCTTCCAATATTTATACAAGTACATAAAATTATCAGAAGTGATAATCCAAAGAATGCATGGAAAAGCTGCCAATGACACATTACATTACCTACCAGAGGTCAGATTCTGCAGAAATCTTCTCCAAGTGACTCCTCACCACAGCAGCCTATTTTCCTATTCAACAATCCATTATTAATACAAAATACAATGACAGAATGAAAACTATGGGGATAGAATCCCATAAGAGTCTCTGTAAAGTTAATAATTCTGCTGGAACTTTTTTGTTTTAACTTTGGACATTATGGAGTGATTTGATTCTAGAGAACATGAAAGAATTACTCAAAGGTATATACCCCTTTCTTTGTGGGAAACAATAAAATATACATTAGTACTGAGAATCCTTTCCCCCAATGAGTGTTATAGGGATCTCATTCTTGGAGATCATCGGGGGTTTGGTCAGATACGTGGCTAAGTTCTGCTCAGGTACTTCCAAAACTGAATTTTTATGATTTAAAACATTGGCTTAAAGAAATGCTGTCTTCTGTCACCAATCCAAGCTCCCTCACCACCTCCCCAGATGATGCCAGAGATTTCTTATGGAGATTAAATTGCTGCCCCAAAACATGAAAATGTTCAGGCCTGGCGATTGGCTAAGCAAGGTCACATGCTCCCATACAACATAAAGCTCTGCTATGTTACAGCAATAGAGTGATGGCTCTAATGGAGCATGGATGAGTAAGTATACCTTGCTGGGGGAGTAGGCTAGAAGGCATAGCCTACTCCCCCAGCAGTGGGATCTGTTCCAAGAATTACACTTTAGAGCCCAACTTTGGGCAGCTAAAAAATTATCCATTCCAGTGAAGCTGCACCTCCACTGCAAGTCTTTATTTTTTTTGTTCCCCCAGACCAAAACAAGCAATTAACTTTACTCTTCCCTACTCCCGCAGCTAGACCAGTCCCAGAAGCCACAATACTAGGCTGGTTTTGAACCTTCATTTGTAGGCTTGCAACCACTAACCTATGAGTTTCCAGGTTTATTTATGGTGCTGATGAAGAGGGATACTCGAAACGTGTTGAAGAAACTTCTACAGCAAGACTGTTGCACTCCCCCCCCCCTTTTTTCTTTTTTGCTTTGGATTGGTGAAATCCAGAGAAGTGATCACAAGCTGGAGACCTTGGGCACCCATACTGCGTGCAGTGGTGGGGGGGTACCGAGTTTGGGTATTCTAATTTTTGGCATATGCTACATGTACCGTGCTTTTCATAATTACTAGCATATATTGTCCTTTCTTTCTCTTGTACTTTTTGTATGCTCAATTTTAGGGTGCTCTGTACTGTAATTTTTTTGGTTGTCTTTCAAACTATGTAAAAACCATTTGACTAGGAAATGCATAAAAAAAAGACTGTTACACTTAAACAGGGGTGGACTGACAACTCATGGGGCCACCGGGCAATAGGGGATCATGGGGCCCTTGTGTCCTTGCCCACACTCAAAAAAAACAATGAAAAAAGGTACCAGGGGCATCTCATGGGGCCCCTTACTGACCCCAGGCCCTCGGGCAGTGCCCGAGTAACCAAATGGTCAGTCCGCCCCTGCACTTAAACATCTGGTGTTCTGTTTCTCTATGGTCTAAAACTACAGTGTATATTTATAGATATGGTTTTATGTTCTGCAATAAAGATGTAAAAATGGTGTATATATATACATAAACACATATATATATATTATATATACTGTATATATTTTTTTAACTTTGTCTTTTAATTATTTGGTGCCAAGAAAGTCCCATACACCCACGATACAAATTATTGGGTAGACTATTTCTGGGATGTTGGCACCCTAGTAGCCTCCAGTCACACCAGTTATCTTCTGTCACATTTTTGCAAACCTACTGGTGTATAGCCAGCCTAAGTGCTGTGGTGTCATCCACTGGCCCCTACATGACTACTGTGTCCTGTATTGATATAGGGGTGGGAAGCCACTGAGAGGCTGGCTTATAAGCATTGTGCATTCACAATCAAATTCCTTGTTTTATTTTATAATGTTGCTATTAGCAATCAAATGGTTAGCGGAGTGTGGTCTAGGACTCATAAAAAAAGTGTAGTTTTTTTTGTATTTTGTATTTGATCTAGGTAAAACAGGTAATAAAACTGTTACATGAGGCTTCAACAAAATGGCGGCCGTCTGCACACAGACACTGATTCTCCGTTGCATGAATGTGAATAAAATGAGTAAAAGTTGGCATCAGCTCCTGTTCTACACCTGTAGAGAACTCCTCAGATGTGTTGCGCCCTTTTCGGGGTTAATCATAGGCAGAGTATGTTACAGGAGGGATTTAGCAAAACAAAAACTGCTGTGTTAATTCTAGTGGCAGACCACATTGTCATTTTTTTTTTTTGCCCAAAGTTCCTCTTTAATTAGAACGGAGTTCAGCTGATAGGTACGGACTTGGAAGCTACAGTGCAGATACTGCAGCAACACAGACACAGTATCGCTGTTTTCCATGCTGTCTTTCCAGCAATTCACACATTATTTTACTATCTTTTGCATGGAACTCCCAGCTGGTGGAAGGGGTTGAATGGTTTCCAGCAGAGAACCAAGCTCTTCCAAGCTCTTCAAGCTGTTCATCCTCATAATACAGCCATTATTTGACTATGATCTGGGACAAATCAATGCAACAAACACAAGCTGACAATAACATTAGCAGATTGGTGAAGGTTCGGAGAGAAGACATATGGCTTTGTTTAACAGGAGATGCTATCTGCTTCGATAATAAATGCTCCGCTAGTTAAGAGATCCTGACACGCTGCCCAAATACGTGAGATGATTGTCTACTAGGAGCTATGTTGGAAAAACAATAATGTGTCCATGGGGATTCTGTGATCTCTGTGGGTGATCAGTGTTGGGGAAAAAAAAAAATTTGTTGTCCGTAATAAAGTCCTATATTGTTCTCCTGAGATTAAACCTATACCATGGTGGCTCTTTAAGGGCTTGTTCACACTGGCATGCACGCTAAAACAATTGGAACAGGTACATTCAGAGCATGCTTTGCATTTTCAAAATGCATGCAAAGCATTACGTGACTGGATGGTGTTGGGAGCATGACATCACTGCCCCGCCTCTCCACTTCATCCAATCAGAGAACACTTTGCATTCACTGAGAAAATGTAAAGCATTCTACTGCTTGGGGCCCTGGTTGTTCTCTTTTTCCCTTACTCTGAGCATACTCAGGTAAATTGTAAATACCATGTGATATACACACAGATATTGTTATATGTTATGTACTTTAGGAATATGTGTTAATTGAATGTATTTCCATACCTAGAGAGATTCATCTATTCTTCTTATAGCTCCTGATGAAGTGGATATATTCCAAGAAACGCGTCAAGCTTTTTTGGAAAATGATATCTGTATATGTTTATTTGTACATATGTAATGTTTAATTGAATCCAATGTAAATTGGCGAAAATGTGCCACTTTAGTATGTTTTTATTTGACATGTAACTGATATATTGGTTTTAGAAGAACTTTTGTACAAATAAACTTTATATATTTTTAATATAATTTTTTTCTTCCCGTAGCCTCCCTGGCGGTATTCCTGAGTGTAGCTCGGGGTAAAGTTTCAGTACCACAAGCGGTAACCCTGAGCTACACTCGGGCTTACCATGCGACGCTGCTCCGGGATCTTTTCTTCTCTTACCTTGTCCTGCGCTCCCGCGATGTCCCTCCTGCAGTGTCCTCGGCAATGTCCTCCGGCGGATGCCGGCTTCTGTCATCTGTGTTCCGTCCCCTGCGACGTCGGGACGTACGGGGGACGGAACCGGCGGGAAATTTGAACATGACAAAAAATGACATTCCCTAAATACACTAAAATCACATAGTAAAACATTACTGTACCAAAACATTTCACATACATTTTGTCTCGAGTGCTTTGTCCGGCGCCCTGCCTGCATTTTTACCGTTCTTTCTGCCTGGAAACTGAGAAATGTCCATGGCGTCCAAAAAGCGTCCCTTTAGGTCAAAAGCGGTTTTAGACCGGCTAGAGAACAGCGATAGTAAATCAGAACCACTTGCAGAATTGAGTGATAATGATTCGTGGGGGAAATTCGTCATCAGACGCTGAAAACGATTTTGCAACTTTGCTCAGCGATGTGCGAACTTGGCGCTATATTTCAAATTTCAGTGTTTTTGGTTTGATTATATTATTGAATTACATTTATTATTATATTATTTTTTAAAATTATTATTTATTAAATTATAAATTATGATTTCGTGTTTCAAATTGTAACATACCCGGGATGTTTACTAGACTCTTGTTCGGACAGATTTCAGTGCGTTATTCCTAAAAATTACAGGCCTACAATAAAAAAAATACATATTTCCATGCAAAAAAAATGTACCGCTTTGAGCACAGAAATATGGACATAATCAGACCGCTAGGGAGGTTAAATGTCCCACCATGTCAAATAGTTTCAATTATTTAAGGCCTTAGGATGATGCCACAATTGTGTCAGTTTCTACCACAGTGGTCCTATAGAATCATCCTATAGCAGCCGGGTCTCCCAGTCTCTAGTTAGACATCTCGGGGGAGATTTACTAAGCTGGAGAGTCCAAAATCAGACTCCCTTCTGCATAGAAACCAATCAGCTTCCAGGTTTCATTGCCAAAGCTTCATTGAACAAGCTGAGGTTAGAAGCTGATTGGTTTCTATGCAGAAGGGAGTCTGATTTTGGACTCTCCAGCTTTAGTAAATCTCCCCCCTCAAGTCTATGGTTAGCCTCACTTTTCGGACATCACATGTTAATTAGTGATAAAGTTTGGATTTGAGCCAACCATGATTTTGTGGTGAATTTGCCAGCTTCAGATTCACACGTGCCTTGTATTTCTGTTTTTGCCATGTTGAACCTTTTTAAAACCATAATGCACTGCATGGTCTTTAAACCACGATCAACATTTTTCTTTCTGCATTATTAGGGGGAGCGGTCCTTTCTTTCTGTTGTCCTGTCAATATCAAAGCCTCTTACTCTTTTCTATATTATAGGGTTTTGTTTTTTTTTTAGTTTGTGTTGCTAGGGCATTTTTTCAAGTTTGGGTTCTCAAAATGTCAAAATGCAGCACTTGTTGCTGACCGGTTTTTGGAGCTGCTTTGTTGTGCGCAGCAAGCTGCTGCTTTGTTGTGTGCAGCAAAGGCATCTCACATTGCTTACATTCACCTTTCCCCCTTATTGTCATAGTAAAGATAAGTTAGGCATACATCTACCCCCCAAAAAAGAGACAAGCAGGCCTAAAGGCAGAGGTTCTGTTTGTGTTTCCATTTGTACTCAGCATGCTGCCACATTGCTGTGCACCACACGTTCGCCTCCCTATATTCCTTGTTTACATGAAAGCTAGGCAATCACCCACAAAAATAAAAAAATAATGACTATGGGAAAAAATGGGAGGCAGAGGTGTCTGTGCATGGAAGTTGAAGGGGCTAGCACAGGGGTGGGCAAACTTTTTGACTTGAGGGCCGCAATGGGTTCATATATTGGACCCGGGGGCCGGACCAAGAGTAGATGAATGATGTGTATGTGTCATCCATAGTAAGTATAGTAATATTCCCCCATAGTAAGCATAGTAATTAATCCCCCATATAGTAATTCATCCCCCATAGTAATTCATCCCCCATATAGTAATTCATCCCCCCATAGTAATTCATCCCCCATAGTAATTCATCCCCCATATAGTAATTCATCCCCCATAGTAATTCATCCCCCATATAGTAATTTATCCCCCATATAGTAATTCATCCCCCATAGTAATTCATCCCCCATATAGTAATTCATCCCCCATATAGTAATTCATCCCCCATAGTAATTCATCCCCCATAGTAATTCATCCCCCATATAGTAATTCATCCCCCATATAGTAATTCATCCCCCCTATAGTAAGTCCCCCATATAGTAATTCATCCCCCATATAGTAATTCATCCCCCCTATAGTAAGTCCCCCATATAGTAATTCATCCCCCATATAGTAATTCATCCCCCATAGTAATTCATCCCCCATAGTAATTCATCCCCCATATAGTAATTCATCCCCCATATAGTAATTCATCCCCCCTATAGTAAGTCCCCCATATAGTAATTCATCCCCCATATAGTAATTCATCCCCCCTATAGTAAGTCCCCCATATAGTAATTCATCCCCCATATAGTAATTCATCCCCCCTATAGTAAGTCCCCCATATAGTAATTCATTCCCCATATTGTGTCAATTTACTTACCTTTGCTCCGCACGTTCCTCTCGCCGTGTTCCCGCACCGTTCTGGTCTTCAGGGCGGACTGTGAGAGGAGCCTAGCTCCCCTCACGTTCATCACGCTGCCCCGCCTACACACACATCCTGACAGCCTCACATCACGCTCCGCGGGCCGGATTAAAAGGTCCGCCGGGCCGTAGTTTGCCCATTGCTGGGCTAGCAGGTCCAGCAGGACAAAGTGGTGGTTAGGGTTGCACAAAACATGGCCGATCAATCCAGCCACATCCAGTACAGGAGTGCTGATTAAAAACAAATCCACAGCAAAGCCTACTGTCATTGAAAACCGCATGGTTCCATGACACCATGTACAGGATTATGCCATCACATAATCCTGCAATTTAAAGGATTTGTCCACATTTCATTTGGTCCCCAAGGGGCCACAAAACAACCGCCATCCCCATATGTTTACTTTATATATTTTAATCAGCACAACGGAGCTCAACTCCCCGCGCTATACGTGTGGCAATAGCCTGCCCAGCAACCCCACTAGAGGCCACAATTGCTTATCAAGCTCCCATTGATTTCAACATGGTTTGTAGCGAAATTCACGGTTCAACTATTTTTGTATGGATTTTTAGAACCCTCAGTGAATGGAATCTCAGTGGTTTCCCCTCATCCCTAATGCTAATCCATCTGATACAGGTTATGGTAAATTCCAATATATTATACTTGCCAGGATGGGATTTTTCACAGCTAATTTCCTTCACAGTAACTGTCTTCTGGATTCCCAGGTAATGTATTCCTACTCAGCTTCTCCACTCCTCCCTCAGCTTCTCCTTCTTATGCGAGCCATAGATGGGATGAAAAACGGCCGAAAATCGGCCGAAAAAAGAAAAAATCGTCCGATTTCGGATCGTTAGTGCCATAATCGGTCGGCCATTTTTAGTGATTTTTGCCCTTTTCAATTATCGGTCCTGCTGGAAAATAATCTGCCAAATTTGTCGTTCTGCCGATTTTCACGGCAATAATGGACAAATCTGACGATCTTTTTTTCCGATTTTAAAAAATGTGTATGAGCAGTGACATGAAAGAAGAAGGAAAAGAAGAAAAGGAATGAAATAGAATATGAATGAGAAGAAGAAATAGAATATGTATCACAAGAAGAAATAGAATATAAAGCAGAAGAAGAAATAGAAGAAATAGAATATGAAGCAGAAGAGGAAAAGAAGAAATAGAATATGAAGAAGAAGGAGAAAAAGAAGAAATAGAATATGAAGAAGAAGAAAATAAGAAATAGAATATGAGAAGAGGAAAAAGAAGAAATAGAATATGAAGAAGAGGGAGAAATAGAAGAAATAGAATATGAAGAAGAAGAAAAAGAAGAAATAGAATATGAAGAAGAAGAGGAAAAAGAAGAAATTGAATATGAAGAAGCAGAAAAAAAAGAATTTCAGTCCGATATTATATTTGACATTTAAAAGTATAGCAACATTGTATCTATTTTATCTGAATAGAAACATCTGTATCCGAAATGGATACAAATAGATACAATGTTGCAACTTTTTCTTCTTATTATTCATATTCTATTTCTTCTATTTCCTCTTCTTCTGCATATTCTATTTCTTCTTCATATTCTATTTCTTCTTCATATTCTATTTCTTCTTTTTATTCATATTCTAATTCTTCTTCTTCTGCATATTCTACATAATTGCCGGCCATAGATGGGACAAAAATCAGCCGACTTTTTTTTACCAATGGTGGTAACGTCGGCTGATTGAACGACCAATTTTTCATTTTTCCAAAAAAAAAAAGCAGCCGGTTTTCTCCCTGTCTATGGCCTGCATTAGTCTGTCAGAGCCTGGGGTCTGACCAAGTGTCTGTTTCTCTTACATACAGAGTGTGCAAATCCACCAAATCTACTCTTGTCCCCTGGAATTTATTTAAGGTAGGCCTGAACTCAAAAAGTGTTATCTGGAAATTGTGCCTAAACAGTACCTTTTGTCCTGAATTCCTAAATTACTTCTGAAAAGAAAGGAGTGTACTGTCTGACTGTTCTAATAACTGTATATCAGCAGTATAAGGCATTGTATATCTGCAGATCGTCTAAGGCATTGCTGCCTCTGACTACAGGTAATAATAGTTTTGGAGTGAGATTTTTCCCACTGTTCTCCTTGCTGGAGATGAATCTGTACCTGAGGACCTGCAATGCAAAGATCTCCCTGCTTCTGCTTCATTTATTCTGTGGATCTGTTCCTTCACCTCTCCTACTATTTTTTAAAGAGGAGCTCCAGTCTTTTAAAAAAAATAATAAATGTTAACAGCTACAAATACTGTCGCTTCTGACTGTTAGAAAAAGAAAAAAAAGACACTTAGCAGCCCAGGGATCCAGTGCTTTCTTCACCCGTCTGGTTTTTCACCTGTCTTTGGGTCCCTGGAGCCACCACAGTGACTTGTGGGAAACCAGCTGTGACTTCCTGCTGGCTCACAGCTTTCACCACACTGCGCATGCATGACACCCACTGCGCTCTCTGAATGGTCCTGCAGCCTCCTAGGACCTGTGATGTGTCCTAGGTGGTTGCAGGCAGGGGGAGGTGTGGGGGAGGGGCATAAGTGAAAACGGCTAAGTTTTGACTCGAAACTAGAAAAAAAAAAAAGAAGAGCAATGAGAAGAGGGGAGCAGAGGATAATCGGAACGTCTCTTTTCAGGTAGAGTTCTGCCAGGGGCGGACTGACCATTTGGGAACTCGAGGGTCCGGGGTCAGTAGGAGGCCCCATAAGATGCACCTGGTACCTTTCATATGCTTTTTTGGGTGTGGTTTGAGCATGGGTGAGGACATAGGGGCCCCATGATCCCCTGTTGCCCGGGGACCCCATGAGTTCCGCATTAAATAATACCTATTATCACACCACTAGTCATGGTGACATGAGTAAGCAAAGTTCTGAATTTAGAAAAATGCCCTCTGCTTGCCAAATTTGGGTACACCTTTCACAGTACAGCTACGTCCCAGTGTAGACAAATATGAGTAAAAGATGTCTTAAAAATTATTTTGAAACATCGTCTATATCAAGAATGTTAATACTGTTAATGTAACAAAATGCAAAAAACCCCTGATACATACTAAAACCCCTGATACATACTAAAACCCCTGATACATAC
Organism: Staurois parvus; assembly: GCF_062004578.1. Lineage (NCBI taxonomy): Eukaryota > Metazoa > Chordata > Amphibia > Anura > Ranidae > Staurois > Staurois parvus. The sequence goes on along the minus strand of NW_028319145.1, from coordinate 2,134,749 downwards.
TAAAAACCCTGATACATACTAAAAACCCTGCCAATCCTACAGTATTTAGATGTTATATTAAAAAGACAAAGTATAATAAATAAAGTAAATTAAACTGATTTAAACCATTATAGCTTCGCTGCCACCTTCTGGTGAAAACTGGTATCGCTACAATTATCACAAATATAATGGAGCTCTATGAGAACAGTTGGACATCAACATGAACTATTTTTAATCCTTATGCTATTAGCATTAGTAAGTAGACAGGAAGGTATATTATAGTCACTTGTTTTAAAACATTTTTTTTACATCTCTTTAGTTGCTTTCTGGCCTAGGTCAAAATGATGTCATGCATCCCAGGAGCCTTCAGGGGCATTTTTTCTTTTTCATCCGGAGGAGGAGCTTTCTCAGCTAAGCACACCCACCAGCCTGCATTCCTGAGCAAAGGGCAGATGGATTCCAGAAAGTAAATGCTACACGAATCATGTACCCTTACCAGGGGCGGACTGACCGTTTGGAAACTCGGGCACTGTCCGAGGGCCGGGGTCAGTAGGGGGCCCCATGAGATTTCCCTGGTACCTTTTTCATAGGCTTTTTTGAGTTTGGGCAAGGACACAGGGGCCCCATGATCCCCTATTGCCTGGGGGCCCCATGAGTTGTCAGTCCGCCCCTGACCCTTACTCAAGATGGCCGTAGCTAGAAATGCTAGGGGGTGCTTTTTAAAGTGATTTCTTCACACTAAAGCATGGAAACATGGAAGAATGGGAGGGTTTGCTTTGAATATTACCAGCATATTAAATAGTGTTTCTCAGTTTTTGGTCTTTAGATACATACAAGTTCTGCTTTAAGGAGTTATTTCCACTGTTGCAGTTACCTACAATTTGGTAAGAAACCAAACCTCAGAGAAACAGCATGTAATACTCGACAGCATGGCGTTAGTAATAGACTATGTGTTTAAGTGGGAATCAGTTTATAAAAATGCAGCCTGTAGCTTTTTACCCCCTGGTTTCCACAATGCTTCAACCCCCTCACCCTCGCCCAGCATGCAGACCATAAGAAAAAAGCACGCAGACCTCAAGCAAATTAAAGTGTTACTAAACCCACAACAGTACAATCAGTCTGTAGATGGAGTAAAGCATGCTTGTTATACTCACTGTGGAACCTAAGGGGTTAATCCTCTGCATTGTGTAAAAAGGCAGTTTGATCCTGTCTTCTCTGATCCTACCCTTGTTCAAATGTCCCCGTCTTATCTCCTGATAAGAGAGACTGAACCGTATGCCATTCTGCACATGCTCAGTTTAGTGTGTATTGCTAGAGAGGTTGTTTTTTTTCTTGGGAGAGAGCATGTGATCAGCACAGGGCCAACCATCACTGTCCAGAGAGAAGTCAGGGGTTCTGCATTCTCATGGAGCAGAAAAAAAACTCCTCCTACAAGCTTTGACCAGTGCTCTGCTGAATACTGAAAGAAGTCACAAGACTGCTATATACTGCTGATGAGAAAAGGTTTTAGCAGTTTATATTTACTAAAATAATTGCATTTCCATGTTGTGTGTACTGTGGGAGACCAGATATAGTGAATGCAGGGTCCGGGAAGACCAGATATAGTGAATGCAGGGTCCGGGAAGACCAGATATAGTGAATGCAGGGTCCGAGGAGACCAGATATAGTGAATGCAGGGTCCGGGGAGACCAGATATAGTGAATGCGGGGTCCGGGGAGAGCGGATATAGTGAATGCAGGGTCCGGGGAGACCGGATATAGTGAATGCAGGGTCCAGGGAGACCAGATATAGTGAATGTGGGGTCCGGGGAGACCAGATATAGTGAATGAAGGGTCCGGGGAGAGCGGATATAGTGAATGCAGGGTCTGGGGAAAGCAGATATAGTGAATGCAGGGTCCGGGGAGACCAGATATGGTGAATGCAGGGTCCGGGCAGAGTGGATATAGTGAATGCAGGGTCCGGGGAGAGCGGATATAGTGAATGCAGGGTCCTGGGAGACCAGATATAGTGAATGCAGGGTCCGGGGAGACCAGATATAGTGAATGCAGAGTCCGGGGTTTAGTAACACCTTAACAGAATTTAGTCTAACACTCAGCTTTGCCCCATTCACAAAGAACAAATTTAAAATTCATAAATGCAGTACACCTCATGGTATCGATTGGTGCCCCCTGGTGCTATTTAATTTTTTTTTTTGAATGCAGGGTCCGGGGAGACCAGATATAGTGAATGCGGGGTCCGGGGAGAGCGGATATAGTGAATGCAGGGTCCGGGGAGAGCGGATATAGTGAATGCAGGGTCCGGGGAGACCGGATATAGTGAATGCGGGGTCCGGGGAGACCAGATATAGTGAATGCAGGGTCTAGGGAGACCGGACATAGTGAATGCGGGGTCTGGGGAGACCAGATATAGTGAATGCAGGGTCCGGGGAGACCGGATATAGTGAATGCAGGGTCCTGGGAGACCAGATATAGTGAATGCGGGGTCTGGGGAGACCAGATATAGTGAATGCAGGGTCCTGGGAGACCAGATATAGTGAATGCGGGGCCGGGGAGACCGGATATAGTGAATGCAGGGTCCAGGGAGACCGGATATAGTGAATGCAGAGTCCGGGGAGACCGGATATAGTGAATGCAGGGTCCGGGGAGACCAGATATAGTGAATGCAGGGTCCAGGGAGAGCGGATATAGTGAATGCAGGGTCCAGGGAGATCAGATATAGTGAATGCGGGGTCCGGGGAGACCAGATATAGTGAATGCAGGGTCCGGGGAGCCCGGATATAGTGAATGCAGGGTCCTGGGAGACCAGATATAGTGAATGCAGGGTCCAGGGAGAGCGGATATAGTAAATGCAGGGTCCAGGGAGACCAGATATAGTGAATGCAGGGTCCGGGGAGACCAGATATAGTGAATGCAGGGTCCGGGGAGACCAGATATAGTGAATGCAGGGTCCGGGGAGACCAGATATAGTGAATGCAGGGTCCTGGGTTTAGTAACACTTTCAGTAAAAATGCATGCAAACTTCAAGCAAAAATGTATGTGTTTTCCAAACCACAAGAGCGTCAATGGGCCTTAAAGCTGAATTATAGGCAGCTATTAAAGACACAAATGAATTAGACTATGTATTCCTTACTCCATGGTTATTTATTAATACAAACAGTGTAGATACCTGAATTAGAGTTTGTATCAACCTCGTGCAATTCTTTGTACAGTAGAGCACAGGCTGGAGGTGGGGAGAAGCAGCACAAGGAGCCAATCAGCTGTGCTGCAGTGCTCATGTATGACACAGAATATGCTGATAGAAGGACAGAGCAGAAAGACAGAGAGGGGAGCTCATCACTCTGCTGCTTCTCCTTTTACTTTCCAGCCACTGGCTGGGGAAGGGACAAGACCTAACAGCAACAAATGAAGTCTCCTACCCTGCCAGACAGAGATGTGCTTTGTGGCAGAGCTGTGTATATCTCCAAACTGGATAGACAGACATACAAATCCTATGGCAGGTAAAACAGACCTCTTATAGATAATCTGTGTATTTAACTGTTTGCCTGGAGATCTGCTAATTGTAAATGGAGAACATGTATGGGTATTACAAAAGCCTTTTGAAAAACGCACTCAATTGGAAATACTTGCATTTTCCGACAGCCCTGTTGTGGTTGTCTCTTTCTAAAATATCTGCACCATTCTCTCTGTAGGCACAAGTTTATATGATTTCCAGTTGCAATGCGTCATCCTTTCCTTAGAAAGATGTTTGATTGAGGAATTATCAGGATGCGAGCTGGTCAATGACTGTAGACTGCTTTGCAGAAAGTATGAAAGACCTAGAGGCTGCTAGAATCATTCTTGTTAGCTTTCACCCATGTTATTTGAAGAAAAGGGCCTCTCCGTCTTCGCAACCTTTAGAAAATATTAGCGAGAATCCGATTTTCCAGGGGAAAAAAATCCCATAAGCCTTCCCTTTGAGAATCGCGGCTGATGAGCTTAAGACTGGCAAGAAGGCAGGCGTCTTCGAAAATTCTGAATAGGCCCTTTAAATCTTTTACCAATGCCTGTATATGTGACAATTCTATTAGTGTTCAATTCTTTTTTCAAAGTAGAACAATCCCAGCCTTTGATTGACAAGCAGGAGATGGATCGTTTGCAGCCTTGTTTAAGGGCACATGTAGAGTGCTCACAGCCTAATAGGTGTTTACATGATATATGGAGGTGATTATTTATGGTCTTTGTTAAGGGAATATTAAAATCTCTCAGCGCAGGGAAGAGATGAGCCTGAAAAGGAGACACGACCCAATGATAAAAGGTTGTATTGAAGCTAGGAAAATTACCTTGTCAGCCAGACAGCTGTTCAGACTGTCATCTTCAAGAAATGTAAACAGATCTCAATGAATGCCAATCTTCAACCACTTTCTACAAAAATGCGCATCGCGTAGCTGTCCATTGTTGGCGTGTGAGACCAATAAACCTAAAAAGAAAATGTTTGCTATGAAAAACAAATGTATACAATGTATACCTATATATTTTAAAGAACCCAAACACATCCATTAGATCAGTGGTTCTCAACCATCCTAATGCCGCGACCCTTTTATACAGTTCCTCATGTTGTGGTGACCCCCAACCATAAAATTATTTTTGTTGCTATTTCATAACTGTAATTTTGCTACTATTATGAATCGAAATGTAAATATCTGATATGCCTGATGTATTTTCATTGTTACAAACTGAACATAATTAAAGCATAGTGATTAATCACAAAAACAATTATAATTATAATTCATGAGTGTCCTTTTACCTCCAATACTGCTGCTTTCAACACAGTAGCTGCTTTCAACACAGTAGCTGCTTTCAACACAGTAGCTGCTTTCTACACAGTAGCTGCTTTCTACACAGTAGCTGCTTTCAACACAGTAGCTGCTTTCTACACAGTAGCTGCTTTCAACACAGTAGCTGCTTTCTACACAGTAGCTGCTTTCTACACAGTAGCTGCTTTCAACACAGTAGCTGCTTTCAACACAGTAGCTGCTTTCTACACAGTAGCTGCTTTCTACACAGTAGCTGCTTTCTACACAGTAGCTGCTCTTTACACATGTGTGACTGGTCCACATAAGTACATTATGGCGCCAACCCTGTCACATACACCTGTATTTGTACAGGGTCTATGTGATGGGGTTGGCGCAATGATGTCATCACACCGAGTACTCGTATGTGGGCGTATCTGCATGTGGGTGGACCCGCCTGGAGACGGATAGAGGAGCGGTGTACCCTTTAATACAGTTCTTCATGTTGTGGTGACCCCCAACCATAAAATTATTTTTGTTGCTACTTCATAACTGTAATTTTGCTACTATTATGAATCGAAATGTAAATATCTGATATGCCTGATGTATTTTCATTGTTACAAACTGAACATAATTAAAGCATAGTGATTAATCACAAAAACAATTATAATTATAATTCATGAAGTGTCCTTTTACCTCCAATACTGCTGCTTTCTACACAGTAGCTGCTTTCTACACAGTAGCTGCTTTCAACACAGTAGCTGCTTTCTACACAGTAGCTGCTCTTTACACATGTGTGACTGGTCCACATAAGTACATTAGGGCGCCAACCCTGACACATACACCTGTATTTGTACAGGGTGTATGTGATGGGGTTGGCGCAATGATGTCATCACGCCGAGTACTCGTATGTGGGCGTATCTGCATGTGGGGGGACCCGCCTGGAGACGGATAGAGGAGCGGTGTCTCGGTTTCTAAGACCATCGGAAATATGTGTTTTCCGATGGTCTTAGGCGACCCCTGTGAAAGGGTCGTTCGACCCCCAAAGGGGTCGCGACCCACAGGTTGAGAACCGCTGCATTAGATGCTTCTACATCCATTAGATCAGTGGTTCTCAACCATCCTAATGCCGCGACCCTTTAATACAGTTCCTCATATTGTGGTGACCCCCAACCATAAAATTATTTTTGTTGCTACTTCATAACTGTAATTTTGCTACTATTATGAATCGAAATGTAAATATCTGATATGCCTGATGTATTTTCATTGTTACAAACTGAACATAATTAAAGCATAGTGATTAATCACAAAAACAATTATAATTATAATTCATGAAGTGTCCTTTTACCTCTAATATTGCTGCTTTCTACACAGTTGCTGCTTTCAACACAGTAGCTGCTTTCTACACAGTAGCTGCTCTTTACACGAGTGACTGGTCTTCATAAGTACATTATGGCGCCAACCCTGTCACATACACCTGTATTTGTACAGGGTGTATGTGATGGGGTTGGCGCAATGATGTCATCACGCCGAGTACTCGTATGTGGGCGTATCTGCATGTGGGCGGACCCGCCTGGAGACGGATAGAGGAGCGGTGTCTCGGTTCCTAAGACCATCGGAAATATGTGTTTTCTGATGTTCTTTGGCGACCCCTGTGAAAGGGTTGTTCGACCCCCAAAGGGGTCGCGACCCACAGGTTGAGAACCGCTGCATTAGATGCTTCTACATCCATTACATCAGTGGTTCTCAACCATCCTAATGCCGTGACCCTTTAATACAGTTCCTCATGTTGTGGTGACCCCCCAACCATAAAATTATTTTTGTTGCTACTTCATAACTAATTTTGCTACTATTATGAATCGAAATGTAAATATCTGATATGCCTGATGTATTTTCATTGTTACAAACTGAACATAATTAAAGCATAGTGATTAATCACAAAAACAATTATAAATATAATTCATGAAGTGTCCTTTTATCTCCAATACTGCTGCTTTCAACACAGTAGCTGCTTTCTACACAGTAGCTGCTTTCAACACAGTAGCTGCTTTCTACACAGTAGCTGCTTTCTACACAGTAGCTGCTCTTTGCACATGAGTGACTGGTCCACATAAGTACATTATGGCACCAACCCTGTCACATACACCTGTATTTGTACGGGGTGTATGTGATGGGGTTGGCGCAATGATGTCATCACGCCGGGTACTCGTATGTGGGCGTATCTGCATGTGGACGGACCTGCCTGGAGACGGATAGAGGAGCGGTGTCTCGGGTCCTAAGACCATCGGAAATATGTGTTTTCTGATGGTCTTAGGCGACCCCTGTGAAAGGGTCGTTCGACCCCCAAAGGGGTCACGACCCACAGGTTGAGAACCACTGCATTAGATGCTTCTACATCTTAGCTGAAAAAACAGAAGTTAGTGGTGTGCTGCAAACCGTTTTCCCCTTTCCCCTAAAAACTCCAGTTTCCTCCCACACTCCAAAGACATACTAGTAGGTTAATTGGCTCCTGTCTAAATTGGCCCTAGTATGTGTATGTATGAATGTGAGTTAGGGACTTTAGATTGTACGCTCCTTGAGGGGTAAGGACCTTAGATTGTACACTCCTTGAGGGGTAAGGACCTTAGATTGTACGCCCCTTGAGGGTTAGGGACCTTAGATTGTATGCCTCTTGAGGGTTAGGGACTGATGTGAATGTACAATATATGTGTAAAGCACTGAGTAAATTGACGGTGCTATATAAGTACCTGAAATAAATAATAAATAAATAAACTATCCTGTAGGGAAGCCCACAGTCATCAGATATTAAAGGGTTTGTTTTACGACCGGCATCTACAGGCGTTGGGCTCATGTTAATGTGGAAATGCAGTTAGATTTCTGATGCATTCCTCTAGCAGTTCTGATCAGTGTGAGATGCATCTAACATCATTTGGGTTCATTGACAGGTACATTACACCTACATTTGACCTTTTTCTTAGCTGCATCAACCTGAATCGAGCTGCTTTTGTGTTCTTATTGACTTGTAGAAGAACATATGCAGTTTGGACCTCAAAAAAGGCCTGTAGGCACAGAACCTTAATAAAAGTTCCACCATGTTTGGGGGGTCATATAACATGCTCTTCTTCAGGGCTTCCAAGGAAAAAAACTATACGTCCTAAAGAGGGACCATAGTTAACGAAGAAAAATATACCTTGTGTACATGGATACAACATGGCCATAATATATCAAATAACAAAGATAAATTTCACTGTTGCTTTTCCAGCTAGTTTTTTTAAATAGCTATCACCTGGCCCAAACTAAATGAACCCCTTGCTCTGCAGAGGTGACTCGTGGGGGTTTATTTACTAAAACTGGAGAGTGCAAAATCTGATGCAGCTCTGCAGAGAAACCAATCAGCTTCCAGGTTTTATTGTCAAAGCTGAACTGAACAAGCTGAAGTTAGAAGCTGATTGGCTCCCATGCACATCTGCACCAGATTCTGAGTGCTCCAGTTTTAGTAAATCAAAGGATCTAAAGAATTCAAAGCTTAATTAGCTCAGGATGTAGGACACATGGTCTGAAGAGAAAAGAATGTATGCGGACAGGAGAGGGTGAATGTGGACAGAAGAGGGTAAGTGTGGCCAGAAGAGTGTGAGTGTGGCCAGAAGAGGGTGAATGTAGACAGATGTGGACAGTAAAGGGTGAGTGGAGGCATTAGAGGGTGAGTGTGGCCAGAAGAGGGTGAGTGTGGCCAGGAGAGGGTGAGTGTGGCCAGGAGAGGGTGAGTGGGGGCAGGAGAGGGTGAGTGTGGCCAGAAGAGGGTGAGTGGGGGCAGGAGAGGGTGAATGTAGACAAATGTGGACAGAAGAGGGTGAGTGAAGGCAGAAGAGGGTTAGTGTGGCCAGAAGAGGGTGAGTGAGGGCAGGAAAGGGTGAGTGTCCAGAAGAGGGTGAGTGGGGGCAGGAAAGGGTGAGTGTGGCCAGAAGAGGGTAAGTGGGGGCAGGAGAGGGTGAATGTGGATAGAAGAGAGTGAATGTGCATAGAAGAGGGTAAGTGGGGCAAAAGAGGGTGGATGAGGACAGGAGAGGGTGAATGTAGACAGAGGAGGGTGAGTGCAGAGAGAAGAGGGTGAATGTGGATAGAAGAGAGTGAGTGTGGTAAGAAGAGAAAGAGTGGAGACAGAAGAGAGTGAGTGGAGACAGGAGAGGATGAGTGAAGACAGGAGAGGATGAGTGAAGACAGGAGAGGATGAGTGAAGACAGAAGAGGGTGAGTGAAGACAGGAGAGGATGAATGAAGACAGGAGAGGGTGAGTGAAGACAGGAGAGGATGAGTGAAGACAGGAGAGGATGAGTGAAGACAGGAGTGGATGAGTGAAGACAGAAGAGGGTGAGTGAAGACAGGAGAGGGTGAGTGAAGACAGGAGAGGGTGAGTGAAGACAGGTGAAGGTGAGTGAAGACATGTGAAGGTGAGTGAAGACAGGAGAGGGTGAGTGAAGACAGGAGAGGGTGAGTGAAGACAGGAGAGGATGAGTGAAGAAAGGAGTGGATGAGTGAAGACAGGAGAGGATGAGTGAAGACAGGAGAGGGTGAGTGGAGACAGGAAAGGGTGAATGTGGACAGGAAAGGGTGAATGTGGACAGGAGAGGGTGAATGTGGACAGAAGAGAGTGAGTGGAAAGAGAAGAGAGTGAATGTGGACAGAAGAGAGTGAGTGGAGATGGGAGAGGGTGTGTGTTGGACAGAAGAGGGTGAATGAGGACAGAAAATGATGGTGGAGGCAGAAGAGGGTGAGTGTGGCCAGAAGAGGGTGAGTGGGGGAAGGAGAGGGTGAGTGGGGGAAGGAGAGGATGACTGTGGAGAGAAGAGGAGAGGGTGAGTGGGGACAGGAGAGGGTGAATGTGGAATAGAGAGGGTGAGTGGGGACAGGAGAGGGTGAATGTGGAATGGAGATGGTGAGTGGGGACAGGAGAGGGTGAATGTGGAATGGAGATGGTGAGTGGGGACAGGAGAGGGTGAATGTGGAATGGAGATGGTGAGTGGGGACAGGAGAGGGTGAATGTGGAATGGAGAGGGTGAGTGGGGACAGTAAAGGGTGAGTTGGTGCAGCAGGTGGAATGCCAGGGGCAGAGCTTAGCATCAGGAGGGGATAAACATAATTCCAAATGCGGGCAGAAGCTGAAGCTTCATGTATGCTGAACATAGGATCCATGGGATGGAGGCTCCACGGGGATCGATTTAAGAACTAACAAAAGGTACTTGTAGGCACCATAATGGACATGAACTTCAGCACCACTTGTACTTTTGAAATGCCAATTCCTGTTTTAGAATTCTAAGCACTCAACCAAATCCAAAACTGAATTTGGAATTCAAACTGTTACTCCCTCTACATCTCGGGATCTGATCTCCTGTGCTTGTCTGTGCAGCGTCCTGACTATACAAAGCTAGTCAATAAATAAAACACAATGTTAACGCGAACACCAGAATTCCCATCAACTTGTGAAAGTCTGCCCCAATGCAGCCTCTCCACACTGCATTATCAACCTGCAGTACTCTAGATGGAAGAAGATTATTTCACACATAATGAAAGGGGGAAAAAAGGAAGTTGATAGCTATCGGCCAAGAAATGGATAGGACCCTTATGCATGAGCCCGTCTGTCTGCTCATTAAAACAAATCAAATATTATCTACGATATGAAAGGGTAATTGTTATGTTAATAAGCTTTGCTGAGAATGAAAGGGAGACAGACGTGATTTATACAGGACCTCCTATCACATTGCAACATAAAAAAAATAACAGAAATAGATAATAGTATACACAGATGTCACCACTACAGCACATTGACATCACTCTAATGCCAGTCACTCGCTATTTCACAGTAATTTCAGGGTGTGTTTTTAAGTAAATACATTCTTTAATCTGAATTATATATTAACTCAAAAATAACTGAAAGTATTTTAATACTGCATATATAAAGAACTTAAACCTGCATACATATTAGCTGTGATTCTTCACCTGCACAGCAAAACCCAGACGTGAAGAGGGAGAGCAAGCAGTGTGAGTCTCCTCTACATAGCACAGGGTTAAATCAATCTAACACTGGGAAAAAATGCTTACATGAGGACAGAGCACAAAAATGACCTCATCAGTGCATTGCTGCTCATTAATTGCCCAATCAGTAACCAGGGGTTAAGTACCAGGAAGGCAAAGCTTCAACAGCGATGTTTTTTTTCTTACTAAAATCACTTACTGTTATTATGATGTCAGAGTTGTAGCATATACTTTTTGTATGGACAATGTTTGTGGTTATTACGAGAGAGAGAGAGAATTGAGATAAAGATGTTTAGGCCACAGCACAACCTACAACAGTCAGGAGTATGTAAGGTACAACACAAGCTACAGAGTACAACAGTCAAAAGTATGCAATATACAACAAGAGAGTATAAAAGTCAGAAGTATGTATAGCGTACGGCACAATTTACAGAGTACAACAGTCAGGAATATGTAATGTACATCACAAGTTACAGAATACAACAGTCAGGTGTATGTAATGTACAGCACAATTTACAGAGTACAACAGTCAGGTGTATGTAATGTACATCACAGGTTACAGAGTACAACAGTCAGGAATATGTAATGTACATCACAAGTTACAGAGTACAACAGTAAGGAATATGTAATGTACATCACAAGTTACAGAGTACAACAGTCAGGTGTATGTAATGTACATCACAGGTTACAGAGTACAACAGTCATGTGTATGTAATGTACATCACAAGTTACAGAGTACAACAGTCAGGTGTATGTAATGTACATCACAAGTTACAGAGTACAACAGTCAGGTGCATATAATGTACATCACAAGTTACAGAGTACAACAGTCAGAAATATGTAATGTACATCACAAGTTACAGAGTACAACAGTCAGAAATATGTAATGTACATCACAAGTTACAGAGTACAACAGTCAGGTATATGTATTGTACATCACAATTTACAGAGTACAACAGTCAGGTGTATGTAATGTACATCACAGGTTACAGAGTACAACAGTAAGGAATATGTAATGTACATCACAAGTTACAGAGTACAACAGTCAGGTGTATGTAATGTACATCACAAGTTACAGAGTACAACAGTCAGGTGCATATAATGTACATCACAAGTTACAGAGTACAACAGTCAGAAATATGTAATGTACATCACAAGTTACAGAGTACAACAGTCAGGTATATGTATTGTACATCACAATTTACAGAGTACAACAGTCAGGTGTATGTAATGTACATCACAGGTTACAGAGTACAACAGTCAGGTGTATGTAATGTACATCACAAGTTACAGAGTACAACAGTCAGGTGCATATAATGTACATCACAGGTTACAGAGTACAACAGTCAGGTGTATGTAATGTACATCACAGGTTACAGAGTACAACAGTCAGGTGTATGTAATGTACATCACAGGTTACAGAGTACAACAGTCAGGAATATGTAATGTACATTACAAGTTGCAGAGTACAACAGTCAGTAGTTACAGAGTATAACAGTCAATAGTATATAACGTACAGCACAATTTAAAGAGTACAACAGTCAAGAGTATGTAACATACAGCACAGCTTGCAGACTGCAATAGTCAGAGCTATGCCTGGGGTATGTACTGTATGTAGGCATGTAGTGTCCCCTTACTTTGGTAGTCAGTGGATAAGTGCCCTCCATATTGGTAGTCAATAGAGAAGTGCCCTTACATTGGTGGCCAGAGGTGAGGTATACCCTTACATAAAGTGATTAATAATGAAGTGCCTCCTTATATTGGTGGTCATTGGTGAAGTGCCCCTTTACACAGGTGGTCAGTGGTGATGTTCCCCCTTGAATTGGTGGTAAATGACAATCTGACCCTTTATGTTGCTGGACTGGTCATTGGTGAAGTGCCCCTTTACACAGGTGGTCAGTGGTGATGTTCCCCCTTGAATTGGTGGTAAATGATGATCTGACCCTTTATGTTGCTGGACTGGTCATTGGTGATATGTCCCCTTACACTGGTGGTCAGTAGTAATGTTCCCCCTTGAATTGGAGGTAAATGATGATCTGACCCTTTATGTTGCTGGTTATTGGTGATATGTCCCCTTACACTGGTGGTCAGTGGTGATGTTCCCCCTCGAATTGGTGGTAAATGACAATCTGACCCTTTATGTTGCTGGACTGGTCATTGGTGATATGTCCCCTTACACTGGTGGTCAGTGGTGATGTTCCTCCTTGAATTGGTGGTAAATGACAGTCTGACCCTTTATGTTGCTGGACTGGTCATTGGTGATATGTCCCCTTACACTGGTGGTCAGTGGTGATGTTCCCCCTTGAATTGGTGGTAAATGACAATCTGACCCTTTATGTTGCTGGACTGGTTATTGGTAATATGTCCCCTTACACTGGTGGTCCGTGGTGATGTTCCCCCTTGAATTGGTGGTAAATGACAATCTGACCCTTTATGTTGCTGGACTGGTCATTGGTGATATGTCCCCTTACACTGGTGGTCAGTGGTGATGTTCCCCCTTGAAATGGTGGTAAATGACGATCTGACCCTTTATGTTGCTGGACTGGTGATTGGTGATCTGTCCCCTTACATTGGTGGTTTGTGGTGACGTGTCACCTTACAGTTCTTAGAAATGGAGAGACCACAAATCATGTAAGTCATGTAACGGGCTTTCAAGCCTGCATAATCTTGCTGCAACAAATTAATTAAAACAAAAAGTAAATGTAAACTAAGTGGACATTTTACTTTAGTACAGTTGCAATGTTTCCTAGAGATTATCTCGTTGAATTATTTCTTCATGTCAGTTACATATAAGAAGGCATTACAAAACAAAATACCTATGCTTAGATGGAAAAAAGACAGAAATACTCAAGGATGTAAAAATACAATAAACATACTGACAATGGCTAGGATAATAATGAAAACTACAATTTCATTTGAACCTTCTACCTACACATGACCAGACACCTTTCCAGTGAATGCAGAACCCCCAACAGCCCCTGTAAGCAGTGCTGGTCCTGCTACATTGTTCAGCAAGGACTGAGTTAAACAAATTCCTTTTCAAAGCTGATTTCCAGCTGATTGTGTCTGATATTTATAACCAAGCTCCTCTCTCTCGCTCTCGGAGAGGTTGTGGAGTGTGTGAATTGTGTGAGGTTCTTCGGCTGGAGGTGGGAGGGAGAGCAATGGAAGGAGGGAGGTTCAGTCCTACAAGAGAGATGTTGGGAGGAGGTATCTCTTCATTACTGGAGTGGGGCAGAGATTCAGGTGGTAGAAGAAGCAGATGGGCTCAGACAGATAATAACTAGCCTCTCAGACAGCCACTACAAACAAGAGCTAGGCTCCTCTGCATAAACCAAAGTTGTTTTGGAAAGGACCATGAGAAGACAAATGCCTTTGGATATTAAATTAAGTCCACCTCAAGACAGCCAGGTGCATTGTCACTGTCCACCTACCATGGGGAGCTAAGGATGGCCAATTTGTTGACTTTATCCATGGTTACTATGCTCTCTACCTAGAGCTCAATTAAGCTGCGGTGCTGAAATGGCCAGCACCCAGCAAACTTGGCATCTCAATGACTCCTGGAAGGGCAATGGTGGAGGAACCGGCTTTGCGGGTAACTTTGCCTTCTCCTGGACTGTGCTCTTGGCTGTACTCATGGGAATCTTGATAGTCACCACAGTGCTGGGCAACGCTTTGGTTATGTTGGCTTTCGTGGTAGACTCCAGCCTTAGGACTCAAAACAACTACTTCTTGCTCAATCTGGCCATCTCTGACTTTCTAGTGGGTAAAGTATCATTCTATTTATCTAATGTCTATCAAATTTTGCTCACGTATATGAAGCCAACAGACTTTAACCTTACCCTCTGCTTCAACAAAAGCAATCTCCTGCCAATGAAATAGTCAGAGTACACAACTAATTCAACCTAAAGCCATTTATTCAAGCTGTATGTTTACATACACCTGGAGGAAACCCATATCACACAAATCGTCTCTTTAGAGGTTTTGATTTGTTGACAATTTGCATAAAAATTTAATTTAGGTTTTACAAGAACAGAAAATATACTCATTGCTTAAGCTGGATTCATGTTCTTTTTTTAACTAAATATAAATGTAGGCATAATAAACACTCTGTGACCCACAGTAACCAATTAGATTTGACATTTCTCTGATTTGAGTTGTTGTACAATGCACAAGATACCTGCTCTCTGAAATACCTTACTGAATATACATTTAATCCAACATATATCACATTGAAGAGTAAAGAACTAATAAACTTGTTTTTTACATATAAAGTCAGGTCTATTAGCCATATGAATTCCACCCCACACCATAAAACATATATATAGAGATTTTTTTTTTTGTGTAAAATAGGAAGTACCATTAGGTATATCCCCCTACTGCTGGCTTCAATGGTCAGCATTTCAAGGAAGAAAACCGAGCACAGTAGCCTCACAGCTGCTCATCAATGCTAACCAAGCAGCCAATCAGTAAAGATATTGAATGGGTAGCAACCTGATGGTCAGCCACCGGGGCAAAAATAAGGAGCTATTTAAATATCAAGGTTAGGACCCCACCCCAACAAAAAATAAATCCGTTTTATAAAAATAAAGTTTCAGTAAGACCCATATAGGTTTTATATTGAAGGTTACAAAAACATAATTGTGAAAAAAACTAAGATATTAATAAGCATGCCATGGTAGGAAATGATTACCCAGTCCACACAAGATTGCAAGCTCTTTAGCCAACTAAACCAGTTTAGGAGGACCACATCTCAGTGGGTTTTCTTTCCTTCAATTCTTCACTCTGGACATGGATTTCTAATTGCCTTCTGAGGGACTTCTTGCTTGTGATGATGATCTTTTAGTAAATGTAACAAAATAGACAATTTCCGCTCTAATTTACTACCGTCCTTTACAGATACGCAGTACCTCACGACCTATGTATCTATAGAATGTGTTGGGGAGTAAACAGTTTAAATGCACAGCCATCTCTTGCTTGTGAGTGATTTCTTACAAATCATTTCTGGCAAGGTTAATTATCAATGTCATTTTCAGTTCTGGCTGTACTTGTCAAGTAGAATTCTGAGCCCAGAAGGACCGTAATAAAATATGTGATACAAATTAAGTGGGTTTTCCCTTACACGGGTCTCAATGTTAATATCTGCATAAAGATACACAAGGGCATCCTTTCTGTCACAGAACAACATGCATTGAGAAGTCTGCCCACCTTAGCTTGAGTCACATCTCATCAGGACCTGTTCAGATCGCTCCTTGCAAAGATACAATGCACAGATTTCGTATTGAATGCTTTATTCTTTTTTGAAGCTTGTTTGCAGATGTAGCATGTTGGACAATGTAAGAGCACAATAAAAAAAATAACTGTTTGCCAGTGCTCTTCATACATTCTGCTATTTACCCCTAGATGGACCAAGAGATTGCCTTGCATGCATTTATTGACCTGTGTATGGCCAACCCCTACACAGGAGACTGTTTTAGGCTACCTACAGAAGTGGACTTGTACATTAATTGCTAAAGCAGTCACACCTGACTCATGGCTTTGCTTTAGCACACATACTTAGCTGGATTCTAAGCATACAGATGCATACAGTCAGGTCCATAAATATTGGGACATCGACACAATTCTAACATTTTTGGCTCTATACACCACCACAATGGATTTGAAATGAAACAAACAAGATGTGCTTTAACTGCAGACTGTCAGCTTTAATTTGAGGGTATTTACATCCAAATCAGGTGAACGGTGTAGGAATTACAACAGTTTGCATATGTGCCTCCCACTTGTTAATGGACCAAAAGTAATGGGACAATTGGCTTCTCAGCTGTTCCATGGCCAGGTGTGTGTTATTCCCTCATTATCCCAATTACAATGAGCAGATAAAAGGTCCAGAGTTCATTTCAAGTGTGCTATTTGCATTTGGAATCTGTTGCTGTCAACTCTCAAGATGAGATCCAAAGAGCTGTCACTATCAGTGAAGCAAGCCATCATTAGGCTGAAAAAACAAAACAAACCCATCAGATAGCAAAAACATTAGGCGTGGCCAAAACAACTGTTTGGAACATTCTTAAAAAGAAGGAACGCACCGGTTAGCTCAGCAACACCAAAAGACCCGGAAGACCACGGAAAACAACTGTGGTGGATGACCGAAGAATTCTTTCCCTGGTGAAGAAAACACCCTTCACAACAGTTGGCAAGATCAAGAACACTCTCCAGGAGGTAGGTGTATGTGTGTCAAAGTCACCAATCAAGAGAAGACTTCACCAGAGTGACTACAGAGGGTTCACCACAAGATGGAAACCATTGGTGAGCCTCAAAAACAGGAAGGCCAGATTAGAGTTTGCCAAACGACATCTAAAAAAGCCTTCACAGTTCTGGAACAACATCCTATGGACAGATGAGACCAAGATCAACTTGTACCAGAGTGATGGGAAGAGAAGAGTATGGAGAAGGAAAGGAACTGCTCATGATCCTAAGCATACCACCTCATCAGTGAAGCATGGTGGTGGTAGTGTCATGGCGTGGGCATGTATGGCTGCCAATGGAACTGGTTCTCTTGTATTAATTGATGATGTGACTGCTGACAAAAGCAGCAGGATGAATTCTGAAGTGTTTCGGGAATATTATCTGCTCATATTCAGCCAAATGCTTCACAACTCATTGGACACCGCTTCACAGTGCAGATGGACAATGACCCAAAGCAGACTGCAAATGCAACCAAAGAGTTTTTTAAGGGAATGTTATGCAATGGCCAAGTCAATCACCTGACCTGAATCCGATTGAGCATGCATTTCACTTGCTGAAGACAAAACTGAAGGGAAAATGCCCCAAGAACAAGCAGGAACTGAAGACAGTTGCAGTAGAGGCCTGGCAGAGCATCACCAGGGATGAAACCCAGCGTCTGGTGATGTCTATCCAGACTTCAGGCTGTAATTAACTGCAAAGGATTTGCAACCAAGTATTAAAAAGTGAAAGTTTGATTTATGATTATTATTCTGTCCCATTACTTTTGGTCCCTTAACAAGTGGGAGGCACATACGCAAACTGTTGTAATTCCTACACCGTTCACCTGATTTGGATGTAAATACCCTCAAATTAAAGCTGACAGTCTGCAGTTAAGCACATCTTGTTCGTTTCATTTCAAATCCATTGTGGTGGTGTATAGAGCCAAAAATGTTAGAATTGTGTCGATGTCCCAATATTTATGCACCTGACTGTAAATAGAGAAAACATACCTGTCAAACAAATTTGCATTACAGCTCTTTCACAGAGCATAGATCTGCCTGTCAGGGGATGGTTCCCTGCTGAAGTTAAGTAGCACTTACAGGTCTTCTCCTAATCCACCACCACCCCACCCATTGACTGGACAGTGAAAGAAGAAGCAGCAGATTGATGGGCCTACCTCTCTGTCATTCCACTCTCTCCTCCTACCATCAGGTTTTTTGATACCACATGAGCAGTGCTGTTGGCACCCTTTGCATCTTCTCGATTTCCTAGTCTGATATCAAGTTAAACTAGTTGTAAACCCTTACATACAGCCTCCTAAAGCACACAGTTTATGCAGCATCTCTGAGCTCTAGCAGGCAGGGGTCTGATGTCATACACTGCACAGAGCTGGGATCTGAGTGTAATCTGCGAATTGAGTGAAAGGAAAGGACACACCCCCTCCACACAGTCTCATACGGAATCATGCACCGCTGAGGCTGTCAATCACCCTCTGTGTGTTGGAGGGGGGTGGAGCCACCCTCCTGGGGTTCTGTGGAGTCAAAAAAAATTCAGAAGTGACTCATGCAAATAACAGAGGTAATAGACAGCAGTTGGAAACCCCACTAGGTGATTTGGATTGAGGCTACTACACACTACATGGGTGTCAAACTGGTGGCCCTCCAGCTGTTGCCAAACTACAAGTCCCACGAGGTATTGCAAGATTGACAGTTACAAGCGTGACTCCCAAAGGCAGAGGCATGATGGGACTTGTAGTTTCGCAACAGCTGGAGGGCCGCCAGTTTGACACCACTGCTATAGAAGAATACTTACACTGCTTGCATTGATAAAAATACATTTAATGATGTATTATTACCTAGAGAGCCGTGTTAATGTATGCCATTATGTCTGCCTCGAAAAAATCCCTGTGCCTATTATTGCTGGATGGTTGTGAGGCATTTAAATCCATTACCTCCTACACATGGCAAGATTGTTGTCGCTCTGCTAGAACGTACCAAATCACCAATAAATGTGTGCCTTGTGTAGCCATAAAATAACAGAGCTGAACTGGATACCAATGATCTTTCACTCGTATATTGGACGTGGGATGCTTCCTTAAGCGGATCATACATTTTACAATGTGTTTTCAATCTATGAAGCCAGGGGCGGACTGACCATTTGGAAACTCGGGCACTGCCCGAGGGCCCGGGGTCAGTAGGGGGCCCCATGAGATGCCCCTGGTACCTTTTTCATAGGCTTTTTTGAGTTTGGGCAAGGACACAGAGGCGCCATGATCCCCTATTGCCCGGGGGCCCCATGAGTTGTCAGTCCACCCCTGCTATGAAGTTTAAATTAAAGAGTGAAAAAATAGAAATGAAAGAAAACTGGATTGTCAAAAGACATTAGAAAGAGCTGGTCAGTGTAACAATTAGCTCAGATGAATTAAAAATTAAATGCAACCAGTTTAACATATAAAAGTTTTCACATATTTTGTAACTACTTTAGATCCTACGTGAATCCATCCATCCATTCGGATTTCAGTACAATTCAATCTAAACCGAAAGAGAAAATATATAATTAGTGAACAAATAATCTGCGTTGTTGTTATAATGCTTCTCTAAAGTCATTTTTGCAGCAACTTTGGCCTCCAGAGATTTCTCAGCGGCTCTGTGTAAGCTCTCATTCTCTGCTTAACAACTGTAAGCCGCACAGGGAGTGCATTGGTTTTAGTGAGTCAGCCGAAACATAGGAGGAGGAGCAGTATCACGGGTGGACTGACAACTCATGGGGCCCCCGGGCAATAGGGATCATGGGGCCCCTGTGTCCTTGCCCAAACTCAAAAAAGCCTATGAAAAAGGTACCAGGGGCATCTCATGGGGCCCCCTACTGACCCCGGGCCCTCGGGCAGTGCATGAGTTTCCAAATGGTCAGTCCGCCCCTGGTCCCTAACCCTCAAGGGGCGTACAATCTAAGGTCCCTAACCCTCAAGGGGTGTGCAATCTAAGGTCCCTAACCCTCAAGGGGCGTACAATCTAAGGTCCCTAACCCTCAAGGGGCGTACAATCTAAGGTCCCTAACCCTCAAGGGGGGTACAATCTAAGGTCCCTAACCCTCAAGGGGCGTACAATCTAAGGTCCCTAACCCTCAAGGGGTGCACAATCTAAGGTCCCTAACCCTCAAGGGGCGTACAATCTAAGGTCCCTAACCCTCAAGGGGCGCACAATCTAAGGTCCCTAACCCTCAAGGGGCGCGCAATCTAAGGTCCCTAACCCTCAAGGGGCGTACAATCTAAGGTCCCTAACCCTCAAGGGGGGTACAATCTAAGGTCCCTAACCCTCAAGGGGCGTGCAATCTAAGGTCCCTAACCCTCAAGGGGTGTACAATCTAAGGTCCCGAACTCTCAAGGGGCGTACAATCTAAGGTCCCTAACCCTCAAGGGGTGTACAATCTAAGGTCCCTAACCCTCAAGGGGGGTACAAACTAAGGTCCCTAACCCTCAAGAGGCGTACAATCTAAGGTCACTAACCCTCAAGGGGCGTACAATCTAAGGTCCCTAACCCTCAAGGGGCGTACAATCTAAGGTCCCTAACCCTCAAGGGGCGTACAATCTAAGGTCCCTAACCCTCAAGGGGCGTACAATCAAAGGTCCCGAACTCTCAAGGGGCGTACAATCTAAGGTCCCTAACCCTCAAGGGGGGTACAAACTAAGGTCCCTAACCCTCAAAAGTGGTACAATCTAAGATCACTAACCCTCAAGGGGTGTACAATCTAAGGTCCCTAACCCTCAAGGGGTGTACAATCTAAGGTCCCTAACCCTCAAGGGGGTACAATCTAAGGCTGGCCATACACTATACAATTTTCTTACAAATTTCTGCCCAATGTCCTTTAGATTTACCTTCAATTATGCAATGCAATGGTCTGCCTAATTGGATACAATTAAAGTGTTGTTTAGGTTTCCTTCATATTCTATGGTTTTTGGTAAATCTAAAGCACAAATCTCACAAAAATTGTATAACGTATGGCCAGCCTAAGGTCTCTAACTCACATTCATACATACACATATTAGGGCCAATTTAGACAGGAGCCAATTAACCTACCAGCATGTCTTCGGAGTGTGGGAGGAAACTCACGCAGGCACAGGGAGAACATACAAACTCCAGGCAGGAGATTTGAACCAACGACCCTAGTACTGCCAGGCGGAAGTGCTAACCATTTCACCACTGTGAATACCCAAAAAGAGGACCCAGTGTGCCATGTGACTGACCTGAAGACTTCTTAAAAAGGCAGAAAGGTGGATATTAAAAAAAAAAAAAATTACTGCTGGAGACTTCCCGAAGAAGGAGGGGAGATAAAGAATTGCAGGGAGGGAATCCTGGAGCTCAGAGTTGGGTTTTGATATATTGTACAAGCAGGGGTGGACTGACAACTCATGGGGCCCCCGGGCTATAGGGGATCATGGGGCCCCTGTGTCCTTGCCCAAACTCAAAAAAGCCTATGAAAAAGGTAGCAGGGGCATCTCATGGGGCCCCCTACTGACCCCGGGACCTCGGGCAGTGCCTGAGTTTCCAAATGGTCAGTCCGCCCCTGTGTACAAGCATACTGCAACATGTGCGGTGGGATTTGAATGTGTATTTCTTTTTCTTCTTGCAGGGGCTCTGTGCATCCCCCTCTATGTCCCCTATGTCCTCACTGGCAGATGGAGCTTCGGGAGAAGTGTCTGCAAACTGTGGCTCGTACTGGACTACTTACTGTGCACCTCCTCAGTTTTTAACATCGTCCTGATCAGCTACGACAGGTTCATCTCAGTAACCAGAGCGGTGAGTATGGGAGGCCCCGGCACCGAAGCAGTTACACGCGGCTGCAAGAAGCTGCCAGCTCCTGATGATGCAAATATAAGCATTTTAATGCAAATGACACTGCGAGGACTGCGATATACAATGCGGCGTGTGTGGATAATGCAGCGCTATACATTAATGCAGGGATCTCTGGTCTCAGATTATCTCCCTTCTCCCCAGTGTATTGCTGCAAGCTGCTTCATTAACCAAGGGCCATTATAATCATGCCGGAATTCTCCGCAGCAGATTATCGAACTAACCAATAAAATATAGAGCGTCGCTGTCCTGTATGCAGGGGCGGACTGACAACTCATGGGGCCCCCGGGCATTAGGGAATCGTGGGGCCCCTGTGTCCTTGCCCAATCTCAAAAAAGCCTATGAAAAAGGTACCAGGGGCATCTCATGGGGCCCCCTACTGACCTCGGGCCCTTGGGCAGTGCCCGAGTTTCCAAATGGTCAGTCCACCCCTGAGCCATACGTACTGTGATAAATGCATAGAGCCATGTTTGACTTCTATCCATACTCCAATTGTCCTGCAATTGGCACTGGAAACTGCTGAACATTTACTAAACAACTCATGAGGGTGTATTTATAAAAAGAATTGCATATCTGTTCCCCATCAAAGCTGCAAATATTATCTGCAGATTGCATGTGCGAAAGGCGAAAATACCGCATAACGGCCACTAGATGGTGCTGGACACTTAGAGAAAATTAATATACTCCTCAGCTCCATCTACTGGCCATAATGTGGTATTTTCTCCATATATATATATAGTGAATGCAGGGTCCGGGGAGAGCGGATATAGTGAATGCAGGGTCCGGGGAGAGCGGATATAGTGAATGCAGGGCCCAGGGAGAACGGATATAGTGAATGCAGGGTCCGGGGAGACCGGATATAGTGAATGCGGGGTCCGGGGAGAGTGGATATAGTAAATGCGGGGTCCGGGGAGACCGGATATAGTGAATGCGGGATCCGGGGAGACCGGATATAGTGAATGCAGGGTCCGGGGAGAGTGGATATAGTGAATGCGGGGTCCGGGGAGACCGGATATAGTGAATGCAGGGTCCTGGGAGACCAGATATAGTGAATGCAGGGTCCAGGGAGACCAGATATAGTGAATGCGGGGTCTGGGGAGAGCAGATATAGTGAATGCAGGGTCTGGGGAGAGCAGATATAGTGAATGCAGGGTCCGGGGAGACCGGATATAGTGAATGCAGGGTCCCAGGAGACCAGATATAGTGAATGCAGGGTGCTGGGAGACCAGATATAGTGAATGCAGGGTCCAGGGAGACCAGATATAGTGAATGTGGGGTCCGGGGAGACCAGATATAGTGAATGAAGGGTCCGGGGAGAGCGGATATAGTGAATGCATGGTCTGGGGAGAGCAGATATAGTGAATGCAGGGTCCGGGGAGACCAGATATGGTGAATGCAGGGTCCGGGCAGAGTGGATATAGTGAATGCAGGGTCCGGGGAGAGCAGATATAGTGAATGCAGGATCCTGGGAGACCAGATATAGTGAATGCAGGGTCCGGGGAGACCAGATATAGTGAATGCAGGGTCCGGGGAGACCAGATATAGTGAGTGCAGAGTCCGGGGTTTAGTAACACCTTAACAGAATTTAGTCTAACACTCAGCTTTGCCCCATTCACAAAGAACAAATTTAAAATTCATAAATGCAGTACACCTCATGGTATCGATTGGTGCCCCCTGGTGCTATTTAATTTTTTTTTTTTTTATCAAATAGGTTTTTATTAGCAAATTTTGTAGGTTTTACATAAACAGAAAAAACACAAACAAGAAAAGTTGGTACACTAAAGAGATTGCAGCCTATATTGCCACCGCAATCTATCCATGAACAGTATACACCAACATAACACCATGACATTATAAGCAGTCCCATCAGAAAAGATCACGACATGCTAGCAATACTAAAGGTGTACAGAGTACTACTGACTCCCCGTGTCACTCGGGGAATGCCAAGTACAGCGAGATTTAAGCTGACCATACACGTGTAGATTTTCTGATGAGAATATTCATATGAAAAGTCATAGAGAAATTCTTTGAACATTCGGTGAATGGACAAATGTTGTTTGAAAATTGTCTTTTGCTTTTAACATTCGAGTTTAAAATGAATGCAATTTCTGAAGGATAACCACATACACTGGACAAACATTTGTTTGATTGAGAAAAGTTTTCCTCCCTGCGTTTCCTGTGCAAATCACATGCGACAAGTGTGATCCCAGGATAAATTAGCACCGGGGCTCGCGGACAGGAGCAGAGAACAAGGTGATGATTTGGTAGGTGTGAGGATACTCCTCATTGTTCAGTCGGCAGGTTGGGGAGGGTCCCTTATAAATAGTGGTACTGCTTAACTGCAGTGGAGGAAAGCGAGGTCACCTACCTGACCACAAAGTCTGGTTCATACGCCAAGAACTGTCCTCCTTCGCAGTGACTGTGCAATAAGTAAGAGCAAATTTGGTTTGATACGTGGCTTGTCGTGACAATTGTAACGAGGCTGTGACTGCTAATCAGAGGCGTCCCTAGGGTTGGTGTCACCCGGTGCGGTAACACTTGGTGACACCCCCTCCGACGATCCCTGCAGGATGGATCGGATCTGCGGATTGAGTATAATGGATTGGATTCCGATCCTTTATGCTCAATTCGCAGATCCGATCCATCCTGCGTGGATCGTCAGCTTTCTTTACAACTTACCTTTTCTTGGAGCGGGTCCAGTGTCACCCCGTGCGGTCGGTGTCACCCGGTGCAGGCCGCACTCCCCACACCTGCCTCGGGATGCCACTGCTGCTAATGACAACCATAGGACATGACTGAAACATGGTGGGGAAATCCTGCATGCAGCAAACCCACAACTGTTTGGAAGCGACATATACAACTGTTTTGGGCACAGAGGTAGGGTTGTCACCTCATCCCTTTAAAACCAAACAGGGTGACACTGTACCCGCTCCATGAAAAAGTAAGTTGTAAAGAAAGTCGACGATCCCCGCAGGATGGATCGGATCTGCGGATTGAGCATAATGGATCAGAGTCTGATCCATTATACTCCCCAATCCACAGATCCTATCCATCCTGCGGGGATCGTCAGCATGCACCCTATACGGGGTGACACCGGACCCGCTCCACGAAAAGGTAAGTTGTAAAGCAAGCCGACGATCCCCGCTGGATGGATCAGATCTGCGGATTGGGGAGCCTAATGGATCGGAGTCCAATCCATTATGTTCAATCTACAGATCCGATTTATTCTGCGGGGATCGTCGGCTTGCTTTACAACTTACCTTTTCGTGAAGCAGGTCTGGTGTCACCCTGTGAGGTAGGTGTCACCTGGTGCGGCACGCACCCCCCGCACCTGCCTTGGGAAGCCACTGTTCACACTGCAGCGGTCTGGGTAATCTCATGTGATTCGCACAGGAAATGCACCGCATTCCTATGCGATTTGTGTGCGGTGCGATCAAAGCCGTACATTTTGTATGGCTCTATTCGCACCCAGGGGCGGACTGACAACTCATGGGGCCCCCGGGCAATAGGGGATCATGGGGCCCCTGTATCCTTGCCCAAACTCAAAAAAGCCTATGAAAAAGGTACCAGGGGCATCTCATGGGGCCCCCTACTGACCCCGGGCCCTCGGGCAGTGCCCGAGTTTCCAATTGGTCAGTCCGCCCCTGTTTGCACCGCACCTGCACCAAAAACATGCAGGACCCTTTTTTGGGTCCGTAGAAGAATCGGATCGCATAGGTTTTCACACCTATGCGATCCGATTCTGCACATCGCACCTCGTTTCACAGACTGATGTGAGGGTGTCGTTAACATACACACCCGCATCTGTTCGAGTGAACGGGGTGCTATGGTGAGAATTCGCACTGAAAACGCTGCAAATTCCGCACCGCATCAGTGTGAACCCGGCCTCAGTGCCTTAAATGAGCCTGGGAACCTGTGCCATTGATATGTGTTCAGGTTTTAAAGGGATGAGCTGACAACCCTGCACAGAAGTCGTCCTCTGTATGGAATTACATGAAGACACGTGTAACAGGTTATCCATTCTCAAGGGAGGAGGGTGGTCGGTCAAAGTCAGGAAGCGCAGCAATCATGCGGTTAATCCTCGCTCCCCTGGGAATCTTTATTGGATTTCTACACATCAAATGAGCAGCCCAGCACAGCCAGCTGACTGCAATAATTACCCCAGCAGACATGTTACGACCCCTTCAACTGCTCGTCTTCTGCCAAATACAGATGAGCTAGGAGACAGCAACCAATTACACAATGGGCAGACGTTATTAAACGCCAACATTCGCTAATAATCTTTGGCGTATGGAGTAGCACTGACTGCTAATCAATCAATCAAATAAGCAGGTTCCCCAAACTGGTGGATCAAAAACGTCCAGAAACTAAAGCAGACAAATGTTATACAAAGTCTATCTAATTGTACTGAATGTGCTGCTTGTATCTTATTCATGTTTTCGCTCTTTATTGTCTGTTTTTATGTTTGTGAATACTTTGTCATTGTGACATTTTCTTACACTTTTTTATTCCATTTTTCACTTTTCAAAGAGGAAGTTTAGTTTATTCAATGCTATTCAGGTGTACGTGTAAAAGAGTCCAGCTTGAGCCCGGGTTCACGCTGACGCGGTGCGGAATTGGCAGCGGTTTCTGTACGAATTCGCACAGCATCATAATTGCACCCCGTTCATGCGAACTGCTGCGGATGCAGGGGCGGACTAACCATTGGGGAACTCGGGCGCTGCCCGAGGGCCTGGGGTCAGTAGGGGGCCCCATGAGATGTCCCTGGTACCTTTCATAGGCTTTTTTGGGTGTGATTTGAGTGTGGGTGAGGACACAGGGGCCCCATGATCCCCTATTGCCCGGGGGCCCCATGAGTTGTCAGTCCAACCCTGTGCAGATGTGTATATTAACCTAGACGCCGAGCGGCCACACATTTGCGTTTATGTAACAAAAAACATATGTGCTGAGAGCGCGCGCTCTGCGCGCTCCCAGCACACATGTGCGGTACTCACGGAAAGGTCCCGGTCCGCTCTTTCGATCAGGACCTTTCCCAATCATGTGACCGGCCATGTCGTGACGTCACGGCGGCCACATGACACTAATCCCCGCCCCGTCCCACCCACCTCCCAATGCAGGAACTCCTCTTCACGCCGGGAAGATCCGGCGTAAAGGGGTTAAGTTAACACCAGAAATCGGTTTGCAAAAACCAATTAGATGTGTAGAATCGGAGCGCATAGGTGTAAATATCCATGCGAGCCGAATCTAGTGCGGACAAAAAAAAGGGTCCTGCACCTTTTTGGTGCGGATGTGGTGCGATTTAAACCATGTGCGGTGCGATTTGCACCGCACATAATTGGCATGTGATTTGCACAGGAATGCAGTGCGGTTCCTGTGCGAATCATGCGATACGCCGCACCGCAGAAGTGTGAACCCAAGCCAAAGGTGAACTCTAGGCACACATATTAATGCAGTTCTGTATTCATTAATTCAACATTAAATGTAGATTTTTACATGGAAGCACCTGAATTGGACCTGGTATTGGCCTTTTTGAAGTCCTTATATTGCAGAGCTTAGACTGGGGGAGGGAGAAGCAGCACAAGAAGCCAATTGGTTGATGTGCTGACAAAGAGCTTGCTGACAGAAGAAGAAAGCAAAGTGATACAGAGATAAGCTCAGCATTTTGCTTCTTTACTGTCCAGTAACAGGCTGGGGACGAGCACATGGCAGCCTGGGCTCAGAGGAAGTGATTTGAATGATGCTGGCTGTCATTCAATCTTGGTGCAGTAAGAAAGTACTGCAGGGACAGCTCATGAATGAATATTAATGCAAAAGCATCTTATTATTTAATTTTTTTAATGGGCTATTAATTTTTTATTGACTCAGTGTAAATATGTTGGTCAATGTATGCTGTTTTAACCACTTGCCCTCCAGAGGATTCCTGACCAGGCCATTTTTTTGCGATATGGCGCTGTGTTACTTTAACTAACAATTTCGCTGTCATGCAACGCTGCACCCAAATGAAATTTATGTCCTTTTTTTCCGAGCTTTCTTTCGGTGGTATTTGATGGCCCCTGCGTTTTTTGTTTTTTTTGTGCTATAAACAAAAAAAGACCGACAATTTAAAAAATATATATATATATTTTTGACTTTTTGCTATAAAACATGTCCGGTGAAAAAATTTTAAAAATCAAATTTCGTCATAAATTTCAGCCAAAATGTATTCTGCTCCAAGTCTTTGCTAAAAAAAAACCCAATATGTGTAAATTAGTTGGTTTACGTGAAAGTTATAGCGTTTACAAATGGCGGTATAGATACTGGGATTTTTATTTATTTTTTTATACTAGTAATGGTGGCCACCAGCGACCTATCGTGGGACTGCGGCGGGCATTCTGATACCCGGGGGGGATTGACTAACTGTCATTGACAACCCCAGTGACACTGATACAGTGATCAGTGCTAATGAAAAACACTGACACTGTACTAATGACACTGGGCAGGAAGGAATTAACATCTGGGGTGATCAAAGGGTTAACTGTGTGCTGTGTGTGTTTTACTGTGTAAGTACCCTGCTTTGTATTGCTCTGCTATGCGGAGCAATACAAAGCAGCATGCTAGTTAGTGAATGAAAAGCACTGACACTGTACTAATGACACTGGGCAGGAAGGAGTTAACATCTGGGGTGATCAAAGGGTTAACTGTGTGCTGTGTGTGTTTTACTGTGTAAGAACTCTGCTTTATATTGCTCTGCTATGTGGAGCAATACAAAGCAGCGTGCTAGTTAGTGAATGAAAAGCACTGACACTGTACTAATGACACTGGGCAGGAAGGAGTTAACATCTGGGGTGATCAAAGGGTTAACTGTGTGCTGTGTGTGTTTTACTGTGTAAGCACTCTGCTTTGTATTGCTCTGCTATGCGGAGCAATACAAAGCAGCATGCTAGTTAGTGAATGAAAAGCACTGACACTGTACTAATGACACTGGGCAGGAAGGAGTTAACATCTGGGGTGATCAATGGGTTAACTGTGTGCTGTGTGTGTTTTACTGTGTAAGCACTCAGCTTTGTATTGCTCTGCTATGTGGAGCAATACAAAGCAGCGTGCTGGAGCTGACAGTAGAGAGATCTGTATTGTTTAAATACAGACCTCTCCCCCATCAATGATACTTGGGTGCCGGCGGACCCGGTGATCGACAGCTGTAGCCGCCCTTACCCGTAAATATAAAGTCACGTATATTTACAGTGGGGATCGAAAGTTTGGGCACCCCAGCTAAAAATTTGTATTAATGTGCATAAAGAAGCCAAGGAAAGATGGAAAAATCTCCAAAGGGCATCAAATTACAGATTAGACATTCTTATAATATGTCAACAAAAGTTAGATTTTATTTCCATCATTTACACTTTCAAAATAACAGAAAACAAAAAAATGGCGTCTGCAAAAGTTTGGGCACCCTGCAGAATTTATAGCATGCACTGCCCCCTTTGCCAAGCTGAGACCTGCCAGTGTCATGGATTGTTCTCAATCATTGTCTGGGCAGACCAGGTGATGTCAATCAAAAAAAGGTTTTAAATGCCCAGACTCATCTGACCTTGCCCCAACAATCAGCACCATGGGTTCTTCTAAGCAGTTGTCTAGAAAACTGAAACTGAAAATAGTTGATGCTCACAAAGCTGGAGAAGGCTATAAGAAGATAGCAAAGCGTTTTCAGATGTCAATATCCTCTGTTCGGAATGTAATTAAGAAATGGCAGTCATCAGGAACAGTGCAAGTTAAAGCAAGATCTGGAAGACCAAGAAAAATATCAGACAGAACAGCTCGCAGGATTGTGAGAAAAACAATTCAAAACCCACGTTTGACTGCACGATCCCTCCAGAAAGATCTGGCAGACACTGGAGTTGTGGTACACTATTCCACTATAAAGAGATACTTGTACAAATATGGTCTTCATGGAAGAGTCATCAGAAGAAAACCTCTTCTACGTCCTCACCACAAAAATCATCGTTTGAACTTTGCAAATGAACATATAGACAAGCCTGATGCATTTTGGAAACAAGTTCTGTGGACCGATGAGGTTAAAATTGAACGTTTTGGCCGGAATGAGCCGGAAGGTACGTTTGGAGAAGAAGGGGCACAGAATTTAATGAAAAGAACCTCTGTCCAACTGTTAAGCATGGGGTTGGATCAATCATGCTTTGGGGTTGTGTTGCAGCCAGTGGCACAGGGAACATCTCACAAGTAGAAGGAAAAATGGATTCAATACAATTTCAGCAAATTTTGGATGGTAACTTGATGCCATCTGTCAAAAAGCTGAAGTTAAAGAGAGGATGGCTTCTAAAAATGGATATTGATCCTAAACACACCTCGAAATCCCCGGGGGATTACATCAAGAGGCGTAAATTGAAGGTTTTGCCATGGCCTTCACAATCTCCTGACCTCAACATAATTGAAAATCTATGGATAGACCTTAAAAGAGCAGTGCGTGACAGACAGCCCAGAAATCTCAAAGAACTGGAAGACTTTTGTAAGGAAGAATGGGCAAAGATACCTCAAACAAGAATTGAAAGACTCTTGGCTGGCTACAAAAAGCATTTACAAGCTGTGATACTTGCCAAAGGGGGCAGTACAAGATATTAACTCTGCAGGGTGCCCAAACTTTTGCAGATGCCATTTTTTTGTTTTCTGTTATTTTGAAAGTGTAAATGATGGAAATAAAATCTAACTTTTGTTGACATATTATAAGAATGTCTAATCTGTAATTTGATGCCTTTTGGAGATTTTTCCATCTTTCCTTGGCTTCTTTATGCACATTAATACAAATTTTTAGCTGGGGTGCCCAAACTTTCGATCCCCACTGTACATGATTTTGCACAGTCCGGCTGCCCTTTAGCAGTAGTTCTGCTATAGGGTGGTCAGGAAGTGGTTAAAAACCTTGAATATATATAGCTTCTGATAATACGTGTACATGGGAGCTGCCAAGTTTTCTCATTACATGCAGGCTCTGCTTCCTGCCTAGCTGTGCTGCACAACGTGATCCCGTTATCTTACGTGTAATAGATAATGTCCACCTGGCTGAAAACAGACACTCCAGCTTGCAAATACTGCTTTTTTTTATTCATGTAAAGTGTACATTTTGAATGACAGGTCCACTTTTGTTTGTTCGTTGTTATGCTCTTGTTCTAACAAAAACCTGGAAGCTGATTGATTTCTATGCAGATTTTGAGCTCTCCAGTTTTTGTAAATTAACCCTGGGGTGTCAATTTGAAAGGAAAGTTCTGCGCTAATTAAAAAGTGGTAAAATGGACAAAAAAGCCGGTCATGAAATCAACAATATTTTCAATTCAGATTTTTCCTGCAAAAGTAGAGCAGCTAATATGAAGGTCAACATCGGACAGCCTCTCATACTTTGTTTCTTCATCATACTGGCTGAGAGAACAAACAAAATTGGTCCCATCCCTCAGATGATAGTTGGATGACCGATGGTAGAGCACATGCACAATCCACAATGTCTGGAGAGACCTTTTTTGTGAAGCTTTGTACAGAAACATGAACGTTCTGCTCACCGTGTTTATTCTTTGGAGCAGGGAAAAGGAAGCAGGAGGCAACTCCAGCACTGACTTATCTTTGGGGAATCAATAACAATCGGACAATTTTTTTTAGACCTGTCCGATCGATGTTTCCTCAGAGATCGGTTGGTGAGGAGCATCAGCTGGTACAACAGAGATGAAATCTTTGCCAGATCCAAATACTTGTTCTGATCATATTGTAATGTTTCTATCAGATGATCAACAATGGAGGATATGTTTTTTGAAGACAGATTTTGTCCTTACGGAGGAGTTTAGTCTCCAAAACTTGAGGATCCAAGACTGTTTTGACCCCCACATACCTTCAACTCAATTAATGTTGGTTGGAGTTTTGGGCCTCCACTTAAATGTTAAACATAAAGTTTGCAGGAATGCCTAAATGAGAGGTAATACAAAGGATGAAATACTTATCTTTGCTGGAAAAATGCTCCCTCTGGCATCAAGGCCTAGACACTTGGTCATGCGATCTCTGCAGAACGAGAACAGAATTCAGATGTCCGCTGAAGGTACGAATCAGCCAATCTGAATTCTGTTCTCGTTCTGCAGAGATCGCATGACCAAGTGTCTAGGCCTTAATGCCAGAGGGAGCATTTTACCAGCAAAGGGCTGATTCGTACCTTCAGCGGACATCACATAACCAGGGGCGGACTGACAACTCATGGGGCCCCCGGCCAATAGGGAATCATGGGGCCCCTGTGTCCTTGCCCAAACTCAAAAAAGCCTATGAAAAAGGTACCAGGGGCAGCTCATGGGGCCCCCTACTGACCCCGGGCCCTCGGGCAGTGCCCGAGTTTCCAAATGGTCAGTCCGCCCCTGCACATAACCAAGAGTTCAAACTTTAACTCGTGGTCTGCAATGAGTGGAGCCTGGGGTAGCATTATTTTCCAGAAAAGGTAGGTAAATTAACTGACATTTATTATCCATCTTTACAAGCAAGCAAGCTTCTTAACAGAACAGGGTTTACTTAAAGTGGTTGTAAACCTCAGACATGATATATAAACAAAGCATATCCCTCTATAGTGTGTACTTGTCTCAGTTAGGAGCACTAAGTGTCACGTCTGTCTGCTGCCCCACTCCTCTGTTGAGCATGCAGCATGAGCCAAATCTGACGAGTTTTCCTGACACCAAGAGAAAAATGGTGACAGGGGAGAGACCTCCAACAGATTGACAGCCTCAGCTCTGTTCCTGTGAGCTGTGTGGACAGGGGTGTCTCTTCCCTCCAATAAGCTCCCAGAGATCTCCTCACTAAGCTCTGCAGAGTGAACTTCAGCTCTCTGCCCCCTTTTTGTATGAACTATCAGACCGTAAAAATTCTGAACTTTGAATGGATGTAAAGAAGAGAATACTGCAGATACACAGGTACAACTTATGTAGGAGGATTTGTCTCTGTGTATTACCTGAGGCCAGTCACTTCACTGGGTATAAGTAAGAGTTTACAACCACTTTAAGAGTGACTCCTTTTAAATGCTGTTTTTATAAACTTTTTGGCTTTATGGTTTACAACCTTGTAGCATGACTTCCTGCAATTGTTTACTTTCTATTTATCTGTATTCTCATTTATACCTTCTTTATAGCGCTATAGAAATCCTAATAACAAACCATTGTCTCCTCTTAGGTGAGCTACAGGGCTCAGCAAACTAACAGCAGGCATGCAGTGCTGAAGATGTCCATGGTTTGGATACTGGCCTTCCTCCTATATGGACCTGCCATCATAACCTGGGAATACATTGCTGGCAAATCCATTATCCCGGACGGAGAGTGCTTTGCTGAATTCTTTTATAATTGGTACTTCCTGATCACAGCTTCCACCATAGAATTCTTCACTCCTTTCATAAGTGTGACTTTCTTTAATGTGTCTATCTATCTGAACATCCAGAGGAGGACAAAAACCAGACTTGACCTCTTACAAGAGCCGTACAGCCAGACAACCACTGATAATATAAAGTCGGAACCAGATCCGACTAGGTCTAGATCTCTGAAATGTTGGAAAGTGACCCACAAAGCATTTAAAAAGGGGCGTTCTGATGCTGAGGCCTACAAATCAGCGGAGGCTGAAATACTGGAACGGGTTAAGGGAGTTAAAAGGTCTTCTTTAAACGGGAATACGCCATCTGTTTTAGGTAAAGCAAGAAGTACTAGAAGAAGCTTTGCAGAGTCAGGATCCACTCCGTCATTGGAGAAGCGTATGAGGATGGTCTCCCAAGGAATCGCCCAGCGTTTCAGATTGTCAAGAGACAAAAAAGTAGCCAAGTCTTTAGCCGTCATTGTCTGTGCATTTGGAATATGTTGGGCACCCTACACCTTGCTGATGATCATTCGGGCAGCTTGCAGAGGTCACTGCGTGCCAGAGTACTGGTATGAGGCCTCCTTTTGGCTCTTGTGGGTTAATTCAGCCGTCAACCCTATTTTGTATCCTCTCTGCCATTACAGCTTTAGGAGGGCATTTAAGAAGATTTTGTGCCCACAAAAGCTTAAAATCAAACCACATAGTAAATTTAATTTCTGTTGGAAATGAGTTACCACCCCAAAAAAGCAGAACAGCGTTGCTTAAAGCAATAGTGAAGAAATGAGAGGTAGAACAAAAAAAAAAGATGAAATGGATCCAGACGAAAAGGTTAGATTGCAGGTTATTTGAAATTTTAGAAGACCCTGTTTAGACAAAATGGTCGGAATCATTGGTTCTGAGAAAATCAAAACATTTAAAGAGGAGCTCTCTTACAACTTTGTGGATCCTGGGTCCCTCTCCTAGTATTGTCTTGTTTTATGGTTACTCCTAGTGGTGTCACCATACTCTAGCTACTGGAATTATTGGTCTCAACCACACCTAGAGACATCATTTATGTTCCATCTATGGATGTAATTCTATATCTTGAATAAAACATGCTTCAAATGTGTGTACTTAGCAATCATCTTCA
The DNA here is from genome assembly GCF_062004578.1 of Staurois parvus. Classification (NCBI taxonomy): domain Eukaryota; kingdom Metazoa; phylum Chordata; class Amphibia; order Anura; family Ranidae; genus Staurois; species Staurois parvus. The sequence goes on along the minus strand of NW_028319145.1, from coordinate 2,100,426 downwards.
TGGATCAGATCCCTTGACTACGGATTGGTTCCTCCTGTGCCTTCAGCTACAATGCTTACATTTTATTCACTTGACATCCAAAGTTTCCTTTAGTGAAAGTAGATGGCAGTCTTGATGATTCCTGTAAAAGTCAAGTTTACGTCCACACGCCATGCCTCCTGAGCCTCCTTCTTGGTTGTTCATTGGAACAGCTAGCCTCTCCTGAGAAGGAAGTGTAAAACTGAGTGTAAGGGACCACCCGACAGCACCTCTATCAGTCCCCTGATAGAGCCTGTCCTGAGTGCGGAGTCTAAGTTCCGGAGCACTTGTTCACCAGGGCCCCTGATGGTGGGGATGGACTTGGAGCGCTCCAGGACCAGGTCGCAGCTACCGGATATCTCTATCAGTGGTAGAGGAGTCTGCCGGAGGCTCCTGCAGGGTGAGAGTCTGATGTGAGGGGACCTGGGGATCCCTGAGGGATGGATGGATGGAGGAATGAGCAAGGGCAGAGTCAAACAAGCCGTGTCGGTAGCCGGGGGGTCGGTGCGGTACAAAACAGTAGGCAAAGAATGGTCGGGTCACACGCAGGGTCAATAACAGGAGATCAAATCTAAAGGGGAACATCCAGGAGCAGAGTCAGGCAAGCCAAGGGGTCAGGACAGGAGAAGGCAGATAGGTCAGACAATCCGGATCAAAGTACTCACAACACAGGTAACAGGATATGCAGAAAGACCATTCGGCAACAAGTGACAGCACTGGACGCTTTAAATATCGTGCCCCGCGCTGTCATTGGTGCCAATCGCGCATTCACGCCCGCCAGTGCACATGCGTGAACTCCGTCGTCGCGGTGGACTGAGTCCTAGCGCCCAAATCCCCGCATGAGACGGTCTACTGCGCATGCGTCGGGAACAGCGCCGCGGCGATCTCTGACACTGAGATTTACATATAAAATTAGCGGTCTGTGTCTCTAAATATAATGGACACATAGACATGATGGATTTACTGACGGTAACCTCTGCTCAAAGCGGAACTGTGCTCTCCTTGACTCCAACGATGTGGAGTCCCCGCCACATCAGTCAGTTTTTAACAACTAGAAACCTCTACTGGGAGTTTTCATTATGCCTGGCAGACTGCCAAGTGTCTGGTGCAACAGAAAGGAAAAGAGCGAAGATAAGGGCTCTGCACCTTTGAGCTGTGTTGATGTGCAAAGATTAATGCAGGCCTGACACAAAGGCACATAAAAAGCAAAAAAAATTGAAAAGTAGTGCCGCGCCCTTATGTAAACACCGTGAATAAATAAATAAAATCAATTTATAGTAGATAATATTCAATGATCTATAAATCATTTCCCCTTAGTTACTCCAGAAAAAAAAAAATCTAAAAAATAGTTGATATTAATTAATGAAAATAAATACATTTAGAAAGACTAATTCATAAATATTCAATATAATTGAAAGAATAATTAAATAAATAAATAAATTTAGAAAGAATAATTCATAAATATTCAATAGAATTAAAAGAATAATTAAATAAATAAATACATTTAGAAATAATAATTCATAAATATTCAATAGAATTGAAAGAATAATTAAATAAATAAATAAATTTAGAGTAATTCATAAATGTCCAATAAAAATTGAAAATCCCTTCATATATCAAATCCCATCTAAGTGGGACTATATACTGCAAATGGACTGTTCACATGATTTCCAAAATGACACCTCTCAAGATGAAATGAGTTACTTGGTGTTCTTCTATTATTAGAAGACTGAATGTTTCCCCTCTTTTGCTCCTAATGATCTGCCGTGAATAGATCCTGGACTAGATCTTCCCTCCAAGAGTTGCTGTTTATTTTCTCCCTGTTGCTCAGCGTATTGCCAGAAAAAAACAAGAAAGGAATAGTGCCTTATCCTTGATAAGCATAGAGATTTATTAGTGCCAATTGCGCACTTACTAGATAAAAGCCAACAAAGCGCTTTTGATATAAAAACTGTATCCAGCCTGAGCGGCGTGTGGCCTCACACTGCCTATACTCGCCGTGCATCGGAGTCCGGGTACGTGATGTCGTCAGTGCCCCTCCCCAACGCGTTGCGCCACAGGGTCACGTGGTTTCATCCGGGGGATAAAAAGCAATCGTTTTCTGTATGCCCTGCTTACATTATAAATGTGCGGTGTTTAGCGCTGCTTAGAAATGTAGCATGTTTGCAATTTTTGTTGCACCGCATACACTTGAATACAGTGTCATTTGGTGACACTTCAATAAAGTTAAAAGAAAAAAAGAAAACAGAGTGGTGCATTGTAACAACCTCACGACCTCTACACTCACAATAGCGCACACAGGTTTTAGTGTATGGGTTGGTATAAATGAGCCCTCAAATGTGATCATTGAAAGTTAGGCACCTCTGTCAGTCTCAACAAGTACCAAATCCAGTTACTATGTGACGCACAATCCTCCAAGTGAACACAAAACCTCTTTACCCTTCTTGACTGAGCCAATTCCTACTTAACCACTTGCCCTCCAGAGGATTTACCCCCCTTCCAGGGGTGGACTGGCAACTCATGGGGCCCCACGGGCAATAGGGGATCATGGGGCCCCTGTGTCCTTGCCCACACTCAAAGCACACCCAGAAAAGCCTATAAAAGGTACCATGGGCATCTCATGGGGCCCCCTACTGACCCCGGGCCCTCGGGTAGTGCTCGAATGGTCAGTCCGCCCCTGCCCCCTTCCTGACCTGGCCATTTTTTGCGATACGGCGCTGTGTTAATTTAACTGACAATTGCGCAGTCATGCAACGCTGCACCCAAATGAAATGTATGTCCTTTTTTCCCACAAATGGAGCTTTCTTTCAGTGGTATTTGATCACTTCTGCGTTTTTTATTTTTTACACTATAAACAAAAACATTTTGAAAAAAAAACCAATATTTCGGTTTTAAAAAAAGCCCAAACTTTTGGCTATAAAACATATCAGTAAAAAAAGTTTTAAAATAAACTTTCTGCATAAATTCAGGCCAAAATGCATTCTGCTACGTCTTTGCTAAAGAAAACACCAGTGTGTGTAAATGAATTGGTTTACGTGAAAGTTATAGTGTCTACAAATGGCGGTATATATACTGGAATTTAAATTTTTTTTACTAGTAATGGCAGCAATCAGCGACTTATTACAGGACTGCGGCGGGCATTCTGACACGGGGGGGGGGGGGACTGACATCCCCAGTGACACTAATAAAGTGATCAGCACTGATAAAAAGCACTGACACAGTACTAATTACACTGGGCAGGAAGGGGTTAATATCTGGGGTGATCAAAGGGTTAAGTGTGTGTTGTGTGTGTTTAGTAAGTGTGCTTTGTGTCATTTACTGGGGAAGCGAGCTGCTTTGTATTTCTCTGCTGCGCAGAGCAATACACAGCAGCCTGTCCGTGCTGGCACAGGAGAGATCTGTGTTGTTTACATACAGACCTCTCCCCTGTCGGAGAGAATCGGAGGCTGGAACCCAGTGATTGACATGCCGAGGAGCCAGTAGTGGCGCAGGTAGGGAGTGCACGTGCGCCCCCTACCCGGAAAACCGAAATCACGTATATATACATGATTTTGCGCATCCCTGCCGCCCTGTAGCAGTACTTCTGCTATAAGGCGGTCAGGAAGCGGTTAATCTGTGTCTCACAGGCTCCCTCACCCAAACACTGCAGATCACAGTGGGGGGGGGGGGGGATTCAGCAACAGAGTCAGTGCTGTCAATCCAGAAAGCAGTGGGTAGGATTAGGTGTGGTCAGTTGCTGATTGACAAGCTACAGCCCCGTGAATCAGCAGTGACAATGTTGATAATCATGCTCCCTGCAACATCTCATCCCGCTGCAGCGCAAACAAGTCCAGCCTACATGTGAATGACAACTTCGCTCTGAATTGAGGAGCAGTGCAGCATCATTGCCACACAATCATGGGAAGCTGTTGTAGGTGAAACTCACTGGCAGGATCAACAGATATTTGTGGGATTTTACAGATGGGCTTATAATTATTGGCGCCGAGCATACGCAAATATGCGGCCCCACTTGACTGGGCTTTTTTCCGTAGGGCCGCATGTTTGCGTATCTGGCTCTGTGCTGGGAGTGCTCCGCAAGGCTTGTCAATGCCGTCTACTCAGCAAAAAGAGAGGGGACTTGCCATGATGCCTGGAAAGATTTTACAGAGAATGCAGTGAAAAATATACCTATGCTTGATCATGCTCACCCTCTCGTCACGGGAATACCATGTATTGTTAACTCTCTCTCTGCCAACTTGTGTAAATACACCTGGAGTCTCGTTTAATTACACCTGATACTGGATTTTGAGGCTTAAAAATTCTTCAAAATTCACAGGATTTTACCCAAAGGTTTTCCAGTAAACTTCTAGAACGTCAAGCACTGATTTGCTGTTCGCATTTTTTTACAAGAACAAATGCATTTTATAATTCATTTCAGTTCAATTTTTTGGTCATATAATTTTACTTCTATGTTGAGTCCCCCCCCCCCCCCCAGGTCTAAATCCAGCACTGCATCTGGGGGTCAGCACTTCACATCTGCTGGCTTTATTTTTTTTAAAGAAACAGGGTCACTTTAAGTACCTCCCCTTCCTGCGCACCACAGAGCAGGCATTCTAACTGAAAGCCTAATTTCAACTTTCAGATGGCAATCAGCACATTAGTATAAACAGATTTATACACGACCGGAACAGCTGAATTAGAAAATACTTTCATGACAGTTGAAGGAATTCACACATAATTTAGAACAATATTTCCCAACCTAATTCCGTAACAGGGGCGGACTGACCATTTGGAAACTCGGGCACTGCCTGAAGGCCCGGGGTCAGTAGGGGGCCCCATGAGATGCCCCTGGTACCTTTTTTCATAGGCTTTTTTGAGTTTGGGCAAGGACACAGGGGCCCCATGATCCCCTATTGCCCGGGGGCCCCGTGAGTTGTCAGTCCACCCCTGGTCCCTACATCTGTTAGGTTTGTACTGCAGTCCAGGACTCTGTTAGGATATTTCTTCTCACTTCCTGTCTTGGTGACAACATAGTCACTGGGTTAAGAGGTGAACAAACTTCCAAGCCATTATTTTGATTTCCACATTGTGTAGGAATTATTTCTAGCCTAATCCTATTAAAATGGTTGACCCCATGAGTTGTCAGTCCGCCCCTGTTCTGTAAGTATGCCTGACAAGCCATGTTTTGGGAATTTTCCCTTGATATAACAGCTGTCATTTATACCATGCCATTGACATTGATCACTGAAGGAAATTCTGAAACCATGACCTCCTGAAGACTGAGGTTGGGAATCACAGAATGAAAGGATGTTTTGATGTATTTTCCTGGTGTTGTTCCTCAGTAACGCTTCGGTAAGCTATCATCCTGCCTCACAAAAAGGCAGGTGAAGTCCTGTGTCTTTATGCGATGTTGTGGCTCTCCAGTGGTTAAAGAACTAAAAGTCTCAGAATGTCCTACCAGCCAAACATGTTGGAACTCTTTTGGTTCTTCAACTGATGGAAGGTAACAGACTGGAAAGCTGGAGTAAAAGATAACAAAGGATATGTTTTTTCACGCTATCAGCGGCTATCTTGTACAGCGTTTGTGATGTCTTGAAAATATATCAGTGTTCTGAATACAGACATCGAGGTGTGATGTGACTGCAAAATCCTCTATAAATACTGAGCCTGTGGAGATGACCTTTAAGATTAGCAAATTCCAGATAGGCGGAAGAATTTGTTGATTTAATAAAATGTCAGTAATTTCATTAGGTTGTTTAATACAGTTGAGGATATTAGCCAGAAGCCTTAGATGTTTTAGTAAGTGGGGAATGATCCACGCTCTGTGGGCTGGAACCTTTGCAAATTGCCAGGTATCCAAACAATGGTTGTGAAATACAAGAACTCCTCAATGGATACCTCTGGTAGTGAAGGTCAGGTAAACTCCAGCAGTTCTTGCTTTGTCATGTAGGGGGTATGCCATCTTGGAGAGGCAGTAAAGTTTCCAACATTCTCCTTAAAGTAATTCTAAACCTTCTATTTTATTATTTCAGAAGAGGAGGTCAACACATATCAATTGTCTTCTGAGATGTCCAGATCTGGGGATCCAAGGCTGCTGTCCCTGGCTCCCTGTTTGTGGGTGTCTCCTTAGCTAGTGGTGTACTAAGGACATTCTTGCGTGCTCCCCTCCTGATCCAAACTGTGTGCATCCATAGACACACAGCATTGGATATTTCAGAAGAGGAGGTCAACACATATCAATTGTCTTCTGAGCTTGGTCACCAAGACACGCCTATGCTCCTAATTAGACATAGGGCTGAAGCAAACTGATGAGATCATTGCTTTCATCCCACCTCCTACCAACAGTATTGGACAATACACTATACCCAGATTGGCCCACCCTCTCCATGTTTGAATTTTGTTGAGGAATTACAGAAAGCTAATATAGCTAAGTGAAAGTACTAATAAATGTTTTTTTTTAAATGAATGCATCAACACCTTAGTAAACATTGGGGTTGATTTACTAAAACTGGAGAGTGCAAAATCTGGTGCATCTGTGCATGAGAGCCAATCAGCTTCTAACGTCAGCTTGTTCAATGAAGCTTTGACAATAAAACCTGGAAGCTGATTGGTTTCTATGCAGAGCTGCACCAGATTTTGCACTCTCCAATTTTAGTAATTCAATCCAGGGGCGGACTGACAACTCATGGGGCCCCCGGGCAATAGGGGATTATGGGGCCCCTGTGTCCTTGCCCAAACTCAAAAAAGCCTATGAAAAAGGTACCAGGGGCATCTCATGGGGCCCCCTACTGACCCCGGGCCCTCTGGCAGTGCCCGAGTTTCCAAATGGTCAGTCCGCCCCTGATTCAATCCCATTGTCTTGCACCTAGTTAGCGTGATATGTGTGTACACCTACCAAGCTAACTGTAGACCGCTGCCGACTCTAGGCCTAATTGTGCTGCTTCCCCGAACTTCCAGGTAGGGAAGCATGTGCCCTGAATATCTGATAGGCTCTGTCATGAAAGAATACCGCAGATGCTGGGGGAGGGGGGACAGGGGAGTGGCTTGCTGCTAGGCTTTCTTTCTGTGAGCCAGGAGTGTGCATGCAAGAGTGGCTCTGAAGGACCCTCCAAGGGAAAGGAGCCACCCTAAATATGGACATTGTGGTCAACACTAAAGGGACCAATCAGTTAGGGAAAGAATTAAAAACTTGGTGCAGTATGCCATGTAACGTAATTCTGTAGCATTTTAAATAAAATAAAAAGTTACCCACATTAGTTATATTTGAACAACATCTTGTTGTTGCTTTATTAAAGAGGAACATCACTTCCCCCATTCATTTTTTTCTTTTGCCTTTTTACTTTTGCTGGGTTTACCCACAAACATCCTCTCACAGGCAGCAAATCCAGCTGTAATCTGCTGCTGTGCCCTCCATCCCGTGCTGCCATCTTCATTTCTGACGCCACCAGTGGCCGCCTGTCTGTCTTGGTTCATGCAGCATGTCTCCTGGTGACGTGACACCAAGCCTGTCCACCTCCAGCAGCTGCGTTGAAACTGATGATGCCTCCTAGGATTTGTGTTGTGCATACACCAGGAGGCTTCAGGAGTGGAGGAGACTAGGCGAAAATGGAAGTGGGGTGAAGTGTAATAAAACAAAAAAAAAAAAAAAAGGTCAATTAAAAAAAATAAATGATTTTCAGATTGCCAGAGGAATGGGGGGGGGGGGGTGGAGGGTTGTGTGGATGAAAAGTGTTTTGTAAGAGGGTAGGTCCACTTTAGTTACATAGCTAGATTAAACAATGGCCTTTTATATTTTTCCTGGATTTCAGCTGTAATATATGGCAGTTTCTATAGAATAGTGATGTGCTGAGATCAGAAAGGACTCTTTCACAAGTATAATTCTTTGAAGACAATGGACAGGATTTTTTTCTGTCCAGCTCCTGTACATCTATTGGTGAAAGCAGTGTATCCATCATACGGCGTCCCATCCCTCCTCATGCTTCCTATAAAGATGTTATTGCAGGCTTTTTAGGTGATAGCATAAATGACGACGACGATAAAGAGATGAAAGGCTGCTGATAAAAGCGAGCGCAAGTGCTAATCAATTTTACATCAGCATTCAGGAATAATGAAGCACAAAACCCTCTAGTCTCCTACCAGATAATCATGAAGGACACACGGGGGAATAGACATGGGGATGTGTAGGTCTGCTCCCAGGGGATTAAGATCGATGACATACCCTGCCCTGAGGAACAACACATATTACTATTACTATGTTGGTCTGAATACAATGAAGTAAAGCAAGACTGGAATGTTTTTTCCATGAATGTCAAACTAGTCATTTTTTCCTCTGCAAGATCTAAGTCATAGGGTCTCACTACAAAACCCGAATGCCCTTGAGGCGCACACAAAAGCTACTCATAAAACATATTTTATAAAATATAATTCAAGTTTAAAAAAAAGTGTACATTACACTAAACGTCCAAAAATGTCCAAATTTCATGTTCATTTTTATAACAGTAGATTGTATGTAAGCCTATTATAAGATCAACCACTACAACTTTATCTTGTACAGCAGGGGTCTCCAAACTTTCAAAACAAAGGGCCAGTTTACTGTCCTTCAAACTTTATGGGGGCCAGACTGTGGCCAGTGGGAGTAGAAAATGACCTAGCATTAGTAGGAGCACACGATGTCTCAGGCTTGGTGGTCAGTGGGATTAAAATATTACATAACACCTGTGCCCAGTAGGCAGAGGAATAGTTACTCATTGGTCCCATCATTGATGTCAGTGGGAGGAATAGTGCCCCTTCATTGGTATCAGTGGAGGAATAGTGCCCCATCATTGGTATCAAGGGGAGGAATAGTGCCCCATCATTGGTATTAGTTGGGGGAATAGTGTCCCATCATTGATGTCAGTGGGAGGAATAGTGCCCCATCATTGGTGTCAGTGGGAGGAATAGTGTCCAATCATTGGTATCAGTGGGAGGAATAGTGCCCCATCATTGGTATCAGTGGAAGGAATAGTGCCCCATCATTGGTATCAGTGGAAGGAATAGTGCCCCATCATTGGTATCAGTGGGAGGAATAGTGCCCCATCATTGGTATCAGTGGGAGGAATAGTGCCCCATCATTGGTATCAGTGGGAGGAATAGAGCTCCATCATTGGTATTAGTGGGAGGAATAGAGCTCCATCATTGGTATCAGTGGGAGGAATAGTGCTCCATCATTGGTATCAGTGGGAGGAATAGTGTCCCATCATTGGTATCAGTGGAGGAATAGTGTCCCATCATTGGTATCAGTGGGAGGAATAGTGACCCATCATTGGTATCAGTGAGAGGAATAGTGCTTCATCATTGATGTCAGTGGGAGGAATAGTGCCCCATCATTGGTATCAGTGAGAGGAATAGAGCTCCATCATTGGTATTAGTGGGAGGAATAGTGCCCCATCATTGGTATTAGTGGGAGGAATAGTGCCCCATCATTGGTGTCAGTGGGAGGAATAGTGCCCCATCATTGGTATCAGTGGGAGGAATAGAGCTCCATCATTGGTATCAGTGGGGGGAATAGTGCCCCATCATTGGTGTCAGTGAGAGGAATAGTGCCCCATCATTGGTGTCAGTGGGGGGAATAGTGCCCCATCATTGGTATCAGTGGGAGGAATAGTGCCCCATCATTGGTATCAGTGGGAGGAATAGTGCTCCATCATTGATGTCAGTGGGGGGAATAGTGCCCCATCATTGGTATCAGTGGGAGGAATAGTGTCCCATCATTGGTATCAGTGGGAGGAATAGTGTCCCTTCATTGGTATCAGTGGGGGGAATAGTGTCCCATCATTAATGTTAGTGGGAGGAATAGTGTCAAAAAACAAACATGTCATACTTACCAGCTCTGTGCAATGACTTTGCAGAGAGCAGCTCCGATTCTCCTCTTCTCGGGTCTCCCAAATGCATCTAAAAGCATTGAAATGCTAAGTGCACTTGACCGTTAATTCATTTCAATGGTCAGAATAAATTATTGTTTTGGTCAAGGAAATTAATTAATGCCCAAGCGCTTGACGCTTGTAGATGCGCCTAAAAGTGTTGCATACTTTTACATTCGTCAGGCATTTTTTCTGCAAAAAAGCTGCTGCCAGGAGGATGCCTTCTAGGAGAGTTTTTATTAACGTCCTGTATGCATGAGGCCTAAAACTGGGCTGTAAGAGTGATGGGTAAAAGACAGATCAGTTACCATAGGAAACAAGAAATGTTACCTTCAGAACCCTTTCATAAATCAATCCCATAGCAGCAAAAATCTCTAGAGACTGCTGGTATTCCTTTGGTACCCAAAGAGTTAATAGCGCTGCATAGAATCATATTATCAAACGTGCAATATGATTCAAGGATTCCAACAATTGCCCAGGATTCCGTCTACAATAACATCCAGCGTGAGGATCAGAAAAGTCAATCAGCTTCTCATACATTTTTCCTTCTCTCACCCTATGATCAAAATGCACCATCGTGAGCAAGTGAATTGCTCACCAGATAAACTTCCTTAAAAGGAGAAATATCATCAAAATACAATTTCTTTTAGAGCTGGAGCACAAAGAAAATAAATATAATAGAGCAATGCAATTTGCTGAAAAGAGTGTGGGTTTTATGTTTGATTGAGACTGCTTTAGGTGGAACAAGTCTATCACGTACCTTTACGACCACCCCAAGATGGACAATTCCCGTCCGAGCACCCCTGAAATCTAAGATGGGGCTTGCAAGGGCCATGGAAAGGAGCGCTGGTATCAGATGTGCAGGAGTACAGCTAGTAATAAGAAGAGGATACGTAAGGTTTAGATACAGGCAGACTCTGGTCACAAGAACACAAGTAGAGTTTTGGCATGCGCAGATGCGTGGGGGTGCCATTAAGAATTAATGGTGCCATGGGTTCGCTAAAGGGCAGTGAGTTTCTCTAAGTTTCCGGAAAACGTGTGATTTTTCCTGCGATCTCAACATGCACAAAGTGTTAACCTAAAGCCAACACTGACAATTGTGCAATAATAAACCCCAGCATTGGTGTCAGTGGATACAGTAATTACCCCTCACATTGGTGTCAGTGGACGAAATAACAACCCCCAACGTTGGTGTCAATGAATGCAATAATAGCATCCTGACATTGCTGTCAGCGGATGCAATAATAACCCTTGAAATTGGTGTCAGTGGATGCAATAATAACCCTTGAAATTGGTGTCAGTGGATGCAATAATAACCCTTGAAATTGGTGTCAGTAGACACAATAATAACCCTTGAAATTGGTGTCAGTGGACGCAATAATAACCCTTGAAATTGGTGTCAGTGGACGCAATAATAAGCCTTGACATTGGTATCAATGGACACAATAATAACCCCCGACATTGGTGTCAGTGGAGACAATAATAATCCCTGACTATGGAATCAGTAGAAGCAATAATAACCCCCGACATTGGTGTCAGTGGAGACAATAATAATCCCTGACTATGGAATCAGTAGAAGCAATAATAACCCCCGACATTGGTGTCAGTGGAGACAATAATAATCCCTGACTATGGAATCAGTAGAAGTAATAATAACCCCCGACATTGGTGTCAGTGGAGACAATAATAATCCCTGACTATGGAATCAGTAGAAGTAATAATAACCCCCGACATTGGTGTCAGTGGAGACAATAATAATCCCTGACTATGGAATCAGTAGAAGCAATAATAACCCCCAACATTGGTGTCAGTGGAGACAATAATAATCCCTGACTATGGTATCAATGGACGCAATAATAACCCCCGACATTGGTGTCAGGGGAGACAATTATAATCCCTGACTATGGAATCAGTAGAAGTAATAACAACCCCCGACATTGGTGTCAGTGGAGACAATAATAATCCCTGACTATGGAATCAGTAGAAGCAATAACAACCCCCGACATTGGTGGCAGTAGAGACAATAATAATCCCTGACTATGGAATCAGTAGAAGTAATAATAACCCCCGACATTGGTGTCAGTAGAGACAATAATAATCCCTGACTATGGAATCAGTAGAAGCAATAATAACCCCCGACATTGGTGTCAGTGGAGACAATAATTAATCCCTGACTATGGAATCAGTAGAAGCAATAACCCCCGACATTGGTGTCAGTGGAGACAATAATAATCCCTGACTATGGAATCAGTAGAAGCAATAATAACCCCCGACATTGGTGTCAGTGGAGACAATAATAATCCCTGACTATGGAATCAATGGACGCAATAATAACCCCCGACATTGGTGTCAGTGGAGACAATAATAACTGTCAACATTGGTGTCAGTGAACAATGCAAACATGTATTGTGATATATGCGAGCCACGAATCTGTGTTTTATGCCAGCCTGCAGAAACATACAGGGGTACAATAGCAGTGTACAGAGGGTTAATTCAGAATTTTCAGCATCGTTTACATGAATACAAACCCTGCATGAAGCAGATCAAATACAGGTCAGAAGGAGATCAAATGCACCAATCAATGATGCTGAACGACCTCAGAAATGTCTCACACTGACGCCATCTAAACATGCTTAAAGCCCATCCATGTAGCCTGCAGTGAGGTTTTCAGCCTGCCATTGCTAACCTTCTTGGGGAGAGATTTACCAATACTGGAGCGCACAGAATCGGGTGCAGCTGTGCATGGTAGCCAATCAGCTTCTGACTTCAGCTTGTTCGATGAAGCTTTGGAAATAAAACCTGGAAGCTGATTGGTTTCTATGCGGAGCTGCACCGGATTTTACACTCTCCAGTTTTAGTAAATCCCCCCCTAATTGTCTGGCTGTTTCAATAATTTGAGTCACTAACCTGGAATAAGTCAGCGCTCGCCCTCTGAGTCCTTCTTCCAATTAATGACCAAACCAACTGGATCAGCATCATAGTTATCTAGCTGTAAATGGTCACCAATGGCAGCATATACTGTATATTGTCTCCTGACAAGTTTCCTTTACGGCTGGTTCACGTCAGATGCAGCCCAGTGCGTTTATATTCTGCATCAAAAATGCATGGACAGTGGATTCCAGTAGGCCTAGTTCACGCCAGTGCAGTGCGTTCCCTTGCAGTCAACAAAAGTAGATCATGATCCCCTCATGTTTTGCATTGTATTGTATTGTTATTGTTCTGTCCCCCATTGTAATGTACAGCGCTGAGCGAACTATTGGCGCTTTATAAATACTGTATAATAATAATAATGTATATTTTCTGTATAAAAACCATCTGAGACACTGCAAGAATGCACATGTCCTTAATTGAGAAAAAAAAGAGGGGGGAAAAAAAAAAATCACACTGGAACACATAAAAAATGCACGGAACGCATCAAAAACGTGCACAGAAACAAATCCGAAACTCAGAAATTGTGGCCCTCAATAAAGATGCTGTTGGCCGCTGGATTACAGTATATTGATATATTTTATATTTGTTCTTTTTTGGTACAGCAAAAGACAAAATGTAGTTCCAGGTCAATGTATCTATATATGATTTAATGTATGAACATTTTTGGTATGAAATTTCCCACAGGGAACAGTCCGAAGCACCTGGATATGGACAATAGCAGGGGCGGACTGACCATTTGGAAACTGCCCGAGGGCCCGGGGTCAGTAGGGGGCCCCATGAGATGCCCCTGGTAACTTTTTCCTAGGCTTTTTTTGAGTTTAGGCAAGGACACAGGAGCCCCATGATCCCCTATTGCTCGGGGGCCCCATGAGTTGTCAGTCCGCCCCTGGACAATAGTGAGCTTCCTAAAAGCAAACTTAAGGGTCATCCAACCCTGAGGAGTACAAGATGCCTCTCAGAAAGGACGGGTGTGCCAGGGAAGGCCAAGGCGGGTGGAAGGGGTTACATCTCCTATCAAGACTGTAGCTCAAGATATTTTTTGGATAATGTGGGCAAAAAATAATAACAAACATTTTTTCTGTGATCCTATGGGGGGATTGTCCTAACTTCCTGTTCCTGTGACACCAGGACAATAAATGGCGGAGGGAGAGGCTGTCACCAGGACAGGAATGCATTTGGGTTGATTTACTAAAACTGGAGAGTGCAAAATCTGGTGCAGCTCAGCATAGAAACCAATCAGCTTCCAGGTTTTATTGTCAAGGCTTAATTGAAGAAGCTGATTGGCTACTATGCTGAGCTGCACCAGATTTTGCACTCTCCGGTTTTAGTAAATAACCCACATTGGTAGAAGTTGTACCTTTCCAAATGTTTTTTGTCTTTGTCCATGTTGCAGATATTTCCTATCACTTCCTGCCCCTTATGAATGCTTCTGGATAGACCAGTGTTTCTCAACCTTTTTTCAGTCATGGCACCCTTTAAAATTATGGACAGTCCTGGGGCACCCTTTAAAATTATGGACAGTCCTGGGGCACCCTTTAAAATTATGGACAGTCCCGGGGCACCCTTTAAAATTATGGACAGTCCTGAGGCACCCTTTAAAATTATGGACAGCCCCAGGGCACCCTTTAAAATTATGGACAGCCCTGGGGCATTCTTTAAAATTATGGACAGTCCCGGGGCACCCTTTAAAATTATGGACAGTCCTGGGTCAACCTTTAAAATTATGGACAGTCCTGGGGCACCCTTTAAAATTATGGACAGCCCTGGGGCACCCTTTAAAATTATGGACAGTCCTGGGGCACCCTTTAAAATTATGGACAGTCCTGGGGCACCCTTTAAAATTATGGACAGTCCTGGGGCACCCTTTAAAATTATGGACAGCCCCGGGGCACCCTTTAAAATTATGGACAGCCCTGGGGCATTCTTTAAAATTATGGACAGTCCCGGGGCACCCTTTAAAATTATGGACAGTCCTGGGTCAACCTTTAAAATTATGGACAGTCCTGGGGCACCCTTTAAAATTATGGACAGCCCTGGGGCACCCTTTAAAATTATGGACAGTCCTGGGGCACCCTTTAAAATTATGGACAGTCCTGGGGCACCCTTTAAAATTATGGACAGTCCTGGGGCACCCTTTAAAATTATGGACAGTCCTGGGGCACCCTTTAAAATTATGGACAGTCCTGAGGCACCCTTTAAAATTATGGACAGCCCTGGGGCACCCTTTAAAATTATGGACAGTCCTTGGTCACCTTTAAAATTATGGACAGTCCTGGGGCACCCTTTAAAATTATAGACAGTGTTGAGGCACCCCTAGACTGTCCATAATTTTAAAAGGACACCCCATTCTAAAATGTGAAAAACTATTCTAATAGTTTCATATAATGCAGCAACATCCACACATGTAGGACACCCAACGTTGGAGGGGATTTATTCTTCCAAAGCAAACACACCTTTGCACACTGGTACTGACTAGTATTCCCATGTTTCTCTTCTCCCTCACTGATGGAGTGTTTCTCCGTCACTGAGCTAATGTGACCCCAGCACTGATGGAGAGGGGCGGGGGAGGGTCAACTAGGATGCTGTTCAGGCAGCTGACATCCCCCTTATCAACAGATGATGTCATTGGTTGTCAGGACACTGGCGGCTAGAAGGTTGTAATGGCACACAATGAAAACCTGTGGCTTTGTGTAACTAAACGGTAGGCTTCTTCCACCCGCTGGCTTGTATACAAGTTTTTGGCAAATTTTGGACATTTTGCCAAGGCACCCCTGAAGAAACCTCAAGGCACCCCTGAAGAAACCTCAAGGCACCCCTGAAGAAGCCTCAAGGCACCCCTGAAGAACCCTCAAGGCACCCCTGAAGAAACCTCAAGGCACCCCTGAAGAAGCCTCAAGGCACCCCTGAAGAAGCCTCAAGGCACCCTGGTTGAGAAAGGTTGGGATAGACCATATTAGAAATCCCGGTACTTGATTTGATTGATTTCATAGTCAGGGCACCCGAGGGTCTTCGGACTGACAATGGCAATCACAATGTAATACACCAGGCAATATAATATATCGGCTATACTTACAGCGTCTGCTAAGTCCACCACCGATTTGGCAAAACTACTTGTAAGACGCACAGACTGCCGCTGACTGAAGGAAATAAGGAACAGCTTTAAAATCAATACAATAATATAAAGGGTCTGGGGATCAATTCTCTGCTGTAAATGACAGAAATAAAACAGATTGTATCGATTATTTCTCATCTAGACGGGCTTCTATTACACATGCACACAGGGGTCCAAATAACATGTTTGCAGCATGTTCCCCAATGCCCACTGGGGGCCCCTAATTATTGAAGCAGAGAGTGTATTGTACCAGATGGAGCAATGTGCAGAAGTACACGCCAAAGACTCTGCTTTACTGGCCTAGATGGATGTTCTGGGAGCTCTTCTGGTAGTTCAGCACCATTTTGAAGCTCCTATTCAGGAATTTTGGCCCAAAGCAGCACACAAATGCTCTAATATTATCTGCTGATATGTCCCAATAACAATTGTAAATGTTTTTTTTTTCTGCAATAAATGTGTTGATTTTTTGCAAAACTGTTTAGTACGTAGAGTACAGAATTCTCATAAACACTTGAAACAGGATGATATTTTATCGATAATATATACAGTATATTAGAGACCCCCCACCAGCAACAATAGACCCCTCAGAAGCCAGCATCGTTAGACCCTCCAGCAGCCGATAATAGACCCCTTTCTCAACAGTAGATCCCTCAGCAATACAAGACCCTTCACCCTCAACAGTAGACCCCCACAAGGAACAATAGATCCCCCAGAAGTCAGCATCATTAGACCCTCCAGCAGCCAATAATAGACCCCTTTCTCAACAGTAGATCCCTCAGCAATATAAAACCCTGCACTCACAACAGTAGACCCCCACCAGCAACAATAGACCCCTCAGAAGCCAGCATCGTTAGACCCTCCAGCAGCCGATAATAGACCCCTTTCTCAACAGTAGATCCCTCAGCAATACAAGACCCTTCACCCTCAACAGTAGACCCCCACAAGGAACAATAGATCCTCCAGAAGCCAGCATCATTAGACCCTCCAGCAGCCAATAATAGACCCCTTTCTCAACAGTAGATCCCTCAGCAATACAAGACCCTTCACCCACAACAGTAGACCCCCACAATGAACAATAGATCCCTCAGAAGCCAGCATCATTAGACCCTCCAGCAGCCAATAATAGACCCCTTTCTCAACAGTAGATCCCTCAGCAATACAAGACCCTTCACCCACAACAGTAGACCCCCACAATGAACAATAGATCCCTCAGAAGCCAGCATCATTAGACCCTCCAGCAGCCAATAATAGGCCCCTTTCTCAACAGTAGATCCCTCAGCAATATAAAACCCTGCACTCACAACAGTAGACCCCCACCAGCAACAATAGATCCCCCAGAAGCCAGCATCATTAGACCCTCCAGCAACCAATAATAGACCCCTTTCTCAACAGTAGATACCTTGGCAATATAGGATCCTGCACCCACAACAATAGACCCCCACCAACAACAATAGATCCCTCAGAAGCCAGCATTATTAGACCCTCCAGCAGCCAATAAAAGACCCCTTTCTCAACAGTAGATCCCTCAGCAATATAGGACCCTGAACCCACAACATTAGACCCCCCAGCAACAATAGATCCCAATCAGCCAACATCAAAAGACCTCCAGTACACCTCAGCACCCCATACCATTACATACATTCAGGCTAGGTTCACATCTGTACAGGTGGTGCCGCTGCGGATCCACACGAAAATCCGCAGAGAAATTCAGACCCGCGGGCGGGTACCATTAATTCTAATGGCACGCCGCCCACACTGGAAAATGCAACTGTACTGGGAACCGAGGTTCCCGTGCGGGCTACATTTTCAGAAGAAGTGCAGGGACTTCTTTCCCTGCGTGTCACGGGCACGGGAGTCCATTAAAATGAATGGGCTCTCGTGCCCATGCAAAACGCGGCCCGCACAGCCGCATATATGTGAACCGGGCGTCAGCGCTGGAGGTTCCGGAACTGCGTTTCCCCCTGTTCCTGCTGAAAAAAGAAAACCCTAGGCACACTAGTACAAAGCCAGGTGCTCATGCCATGCATCCTTGATGGATTGATTATAACAAAGAAGATATAATTGGGCAATCCAGCCGAGTGACACATTTATTATCACCTTTTGGGAGGGGGTGGACATACAAATTACAAGAGAAAATCTTGCTAATGGAGTCTTCCAAAGGATATACAAAGAAGGCAGATGGTTCTGATAGACATCCTATTGTGTGGAGTTGCAATAATGAAATGATTGACGTACTCTTGTTCTGTATGTGGAATATCAGGCTGAAGACGCACAGCGTGTAATATCGCACGCTTGGGAGACGGGGAGCTGTCTGCCATTTGCTAACAGGAGACCATGGGTCAAGTCCCAGGCGAGGCCTCATCACACTGCCGGCTCTCCTTCCACTCGGCCCTCTGGCTCTTAATTATGATGAATGTTTCTCAAAATGGGCTTAATATAAGTGCTGACAAATACAATTTGTGCCATTTAACTGTTTGGTACAAATTTGGTGGGAGGCAAGAGACGGCTCGGGATTAATTCATCAGTCTCAATTGAGACAACGGGCTGTCCTGGAGAGTTAATTAGCTCCGTATAAGAGAGCGGAGAAATGTTAACCCCGGAGAAATGCATGCTGGAATGCCCATAGACCCTGCACTGGGGACTCCCACACTAAATATCAACTGATTTCTCTGTCCACGTGCTTACACAATCGAATTTATGTCTGTCAATCTGACAAATCCGTCCTGTTACAGATATGTGGAGAAGAAACGGTTTTGCTCAAAACAAAAAAGAATGTGCTGATGTCGGATTTTCCATTCCCTACCCTAAAGCCGAAATCAAGGTAAACGGCCAAATACAGAAATGA
This sequence comes from Staurois parvus, assembly GCF_062004578.1. Lineage (NCBI taxonomy): Eukaryota > Metazoa > Chordata > Amphibia > Anura > Ranidae > Staurois > Staurois parvus. Next base: position 2,081,642 of record NW_028319145.1, on the reverse strand, counting down.
ATCTGCATGTCTGTCCATCCAGTCCTGATATCTACCCAGTCTGTCTGGCAGGAGACCGGATCTTTCTCTGCTATATATTCACTCCAGCCTGTGAATGGACAGTAAAAGGAGAAGCAGCATACTGACAAACTCATCTGTTACTCTGCTCTCTACTCCTATCAGCAGGTCTCTTTGTCAGCGCATGAGCAGTGATGCAAACCTGACTGGATCTTTGTGCTGCTCCCGTCTTCCATTCTGAGCTCTGCTGTACAAGGACTGCAGGAGGCTGATACCAAATCAAATACAGGTACTTGTGCCTCAATACAGAGCACCTAGTGTGATTTCTATCTGCTGCCTTCTTCCTTTGCTATCTGCTTGAATCACTTTTGACAGGGAAGGGGTGCTCCAGCACACAGCCTGTGATTGACAACCTCATTTGGAATGTATATGGCAGGCATGTCAAACTCAATTTCATTGTGGACCACATCAGCATTATGGTTGCTCTCTAAGGGCCAGTTGTATCTGTAAAACTGGATTTCCAAAGCACTCCACCCCCATTACATCTGATGTCAAGAATCCCCCACCCTCCCTTAATCACAATGCCCCCTCCCCTTACCGTGTGCTGCTGCTGGGAAAAAGCTGGGGTGGAGCTGGGAGGCAGGAAGTGCAGGGTCTGGAGGAGGACCAGAGGAGGCCTGGAGTAAGGTGCTGGAGTCTACTGAATGCCAGTACCAGGGGAGGCTGAGATGAGAGGGTGATACAGCTGAATGGAGAAGTGCAGGATCTGTACGAGGAGTTCTGTCCTCTTCTGTGCTGACGACCGCTTAGACAAGGTGGGGGTGGAGACAAGGTGGGGTGCCACAAAGGCAGGGCAGCAGGAGGGGTGTGAGGGCCACATGAAATAGCCTGGTGGGCCAGATTCAGCATGTGGGCCTTTTGATCGACAAATGTAGTGTATGGGGGAAGGGGGTTTGCCCATTCCCTCCACTCAGATCTCAGATTACACTTGGTTCCCTGCTCTCTCTGTGAAGTGTGTGGAGTCCGATCCCTGCCTTCTGGCGATCAGAAATGCTGTTTTACACTTTGAATGGATATATGTAAGGGTTTACAACCACTTCAAGGCTGGAAGACCGGGACACAGTGATTACTTTCATTCCTCTCCCAGTGTTATGTTATTATTAAACTGTATGGTTCTTATTTAACAGTAAATACAAAATGAAACAGATATCAAACAGAATGCCAAGATGATAAAAGAAACACAGAACAATTATAAATGATACTATTCACTTTCAGTGTCTTCTCTCATTAAAAAAAAATTAATTTTACGCTCGCTTTAAAAAAGCAATTTTATGGTACCAATGCACATTATAAAGCACACACTGCCAGCTACTGGTACTTGTAGGTATTGCAGAAAAGACAGTCATGGGTAGTCGTTATGTGGTTGGATTCAGGCATTTTTTTTATAGGAAGGATATATTTGTAAGATGACAATTTAGACAATTGTAGCATCTGTCACTGTGCAAGTCATTCAAATGCTTTTCTTTCTTGCAGTTGTCATTGTTTATCATTTTTACTACCAGCCAGAATACTTCTCATACTTCTTTGTTCCAGTTCTCTGTCCATCATACAACTCTCGGATACAGACGATCAGTTCTTCCGCATTCTCTCCGGTCAGAGCGGACACTGCAATGATTTTTCCGCTCACCTTCTGTTGCAGGCTCGCTAGCATCTTCCTTGCATCGGGGAGATCTATTTTATTGGCTACGATGATGTGAGGTCGCCGGGTGAGGTTTTCATCAAACTGGCTCAGCTCGTACTGCAAGGAGCGCATTTGAGTCCAGGGCTCAGGGTGTGCCAGGTCCAGGACATAGAGGAGAATCCGGCACCTCTCAATGTGCCGAAGGAAAGACAGGCCCAAACCCCGATTCTGGTGAGCTCCTTGTATGATGCCGGGAATGTCCGCCACTGAGGGGCCAACAAGAGAGAAGGTGTTACAATGCATTTTATTTGACCTGGTTCTAGTGCGTTGGTACTTCTTCTGTATTGCTGTACAGAGGACATGGAATCATTCACATCAGTACCTGCCCCAAAGGAGCTTGCAATCTACAGTCCCCACCACAGTCAAAGCCATACAGTACAACAAATTTATGTGTAAACCAAGCAACCTACTGGTATGTTTGGGACTTGAAAGAGGAAATGATCTAATCAAACACAAAGAGTAAATACAAAACATAAATGACAAATTTCCCATAAGATTCACACCAAGGATCTGCAGTGGCCATACATTATTATTATTATACAGTGTTTATAAAGCACCAATAGTTCACTCAGCGCTGTACATTACAAAGGGGGACAGAACATGTGACAGAACAATACCAATACAATGCAAAACATGAGGGGATTGAGGGCCCTGCTCTTTCGAGCTTACAATCTAGGAGGGAGGGGATGGTGGCACAGGAGGAGATAGCTGTGGGGGATGGAGTGGTAGGAAGAGTGGAGGAGGTCGGCAAGTTAGCAGGGGGTGGGGTAGGCTTCCCTGAAGAGATGGGTTTTCAGGGTGCGCCTAAAGGAGAGGAGAGTAGGTGATAATCTGATGGGTTGGGGCAGGGAGTTCCAGAGGATGGGTGACACCCTGGAGAAGTCCTGGAGGCGGGCATGGGAGGAGGAGACCAGGGAACTAGAGAGAAGGAGGTCTTGTGAGGAGCGGAGTGTACGTGCTGGGCGGTACTTGGATATTAGGTCAGTAATGTAGTTCGGGGCAGTATGGTGGACAGCTTTGTACGTCAGTGTTAGGATTTTGAATTGGATCTGTTGCGCAATCGGAAGCCAGTGGAGGGATTGGCAGAGGGGGGTGGCGGAGATGGAGCGGTTGGAAAGGTGAATGAGTCTGGCAGCCGTATTCAGGATCGACTGAAGCGGGGATAGCCAGCGGTGAGGCAGGCCAGTGAGGAGGGAGTTGCAGTAGTCGAGTTGTGATATGATGAGGGAGTGGATGAGCTGTTTAGTGGTTTCTGGGGTTAGGAACGTGCGGATTTTGGTGATGTTGCATGGAGCAAAATCTGGCAGGTCCCTGCTGAACCGGACGAAATTTTGATCCATGTATGGCCGGCTTTAGCCGTTTATTGGAACTAGGAGGGCTTTTTAAGATAACACAGAAATTCTGCCAAGGACACAGGACAGCTCTGAATTTCTCCGTCCGATGCTGCATCTGCCTCCTGTCAGCTGTAACACTGAGAACCGAGCGATCAAGAGCAGTTCTCAGTGCTCCGTGAGCAGAGAGCTGGTGACTGTCACTCAACGCTCTCTGCTCTGCCCCCATTCCCTACCTGCCCTCCTGTGCTCAGAGGCGGGAGTCGATCGTTGGGAGGCAGAGGCAGGTGCCGGTCCATGGATCTGGGTGGACTACTTCAACTCCCTTCTCGCTGGCCTACCCAAACGAACGCTATCCCCACTCCAGTCAATCCTAAACTCAGCGGCTAGACTCATCCACCTCACCAAGTGCTCCACATCTGCCTCCCCCCTCTGCCAATCCCTTCATTGGCTCCCGATTGCCCAACGCATCAAATTCAAACTGCTAACTCTGACCTACAAAGCCATTCACAATGCCGCCCCGAATTACATAACTGACCTGATACCCAAGTACTACCCTACCCGTGCCCTCCGCTCCTCACAGGACCTCCTACTCTCTAGCTCCCTGGTCTCCTCCTCCCACGCCCGATTACAGGACTTCTCCAGGACTTCCCCCATCCTCTGGAACTCCCTACCCCAATCCATCAGACTGTCACCTACCCTCCTCACCTTCAGGTGCACCCTGAAAACCCTCCTCTTCAGGGAAGCCTACCCCAACCTCCCCTAACACCCGACCTCACCTAACAACTAACCTCCTCCACTCCTCCCACCACTCCATCCCCCACAGCCATCTCCTCCTGTATCACCTTCCCCTCCCTCCTAGATTGTAAGCTCAAAAGAGCAGGGCCCTCTAACCCCTCGCATAGTGTATTGTTACTGTCTTGTCTCATGTTCTGTCCCCCTTGCTACTGTACAGCGCTGAGCATAATCTTTGGCACTATAAAAATACTGTATAATAGTAATAATAATAATAATCCCAACTTTAAAGTTGTGGATCTTTCCCTAGTCTGGATCCGGCTGAGTGAAAACAGCTGACAGAGGACTACAGCCCCCTATCAGCTAAAAATGGGTCACAGGAGTGCAGAATGAACCACACTGAGAAAAAGGAGAAGTACAGACAAATGAGCTTTGGCTGTACTTCTCCTTCAAAGCTTCATTCATACAGATATCCCAGCTGAAGCTTTCTCCCTACCTTGACAGAGAAGGTGAAAAATGGTGTACATGTCATAAACAGACCAGGCTCTCCACTAAACCTGTGCCACTCTAATAGTCCTCCAGCATCCTCTAAATGCTGAAATAAGAAAGCAGCATGGAAAGGCTGCAGCCAAGGTCATCCAAGCATAACAAAATATTTTTTCATGCAAGCTATGTCTAAACTCATGCTTGTGATTTTTTTTTTTTTTTCTTGGAAGTCAAAGATAACTTTCTGAGACAAGCCTGGACTTACCTGCAATCTGTTCATAGTCTTGGTAATTGATGACACCAACATGGGGGTTGAGGGTGGTGAAAGGGTATGCCGCCACAGCAGGTCGGGCGTTGGATAGAAGACGTAACAGAGAAGACTTTCCAGCATTAGGGAAACCAACCTAGAAGAGAAAGCGTGCTTGTTGTAAGAGGCCTTTGCTGCATTTTTATAAACACAGGAATGCATTTGAAAGGTGAAGTAAGCACTGTGGTCAGCCTACCCCCTATGAGTAAGTGCGGTTGCACGAAACGCGTCAGGGAGGAACTGCGGCACAGTGACGTTTTACTGCCGCCGGCACCATTGGGGTCCTGGCGGCCAGCTTACTTTCTTGTCTGGTCAGTATTATATTTTTATACCCTTTTTGCTGGATGGAATAAACACACGCATGTTCAAACGGTATCACGCTATTCTGGCCTCCTTTTTTCTCTGGGGCTCTTGGGTGAGCTTCCAATTACCTACAGAGTCAAGAGCAATAGGAGACAGAGCCATGCGTGACAGCTGAGGGTCCACAACGCAGAACTAGACCAGATCTCGCTTCAGATGAGCCCTGGAGTCATACCTTAAGAGGGGTTATCTCTTACATGCGCATATTGATTGTGCATCTGGTGAGTGCACAATCCTATATTAATTTTGGATATCGCTATATATCATTTTCTGGTCATCACCATATATCTACAGGGATCCAACCGATCCCCCACTCCACTCCACCTATTGAGGAGATTGTGAACTGAGCACCTATACCATATTGAAGTCACTCTATTAGTGACAGGATTAGAACTTTTTATTTACCTGCGTTTTGCAGTTATACACCTTTGCACTTATGTAATTTTATGTGTTTTACTTATCTTTACAAGCGCTGCACTCTTATCTTTACTGTGGTCAGCCTGTAAGTGTTGATTTTTAGTCAGGATAACAGGGCTAAAATCTCTTCTTAGGACTTAGGTGCCAGTGATCCCTTCCATAAGCACATGTAAAACAGATTCCCAGCCTGCGTAGAGTTGTCAGGGTAGAATGTTGTCACAGGGTCTCTTTAAAGTGAACCTGTTACTTTGCTCAAATGCTTTTACCCCAAAACACTTTTATGGAGCAAATGAAAATTAATATTTTTATAATTCAGAGTATTAGATTTACTATATGGAGAGGATACAGATTTAAAAAAAGTAAGCAGGAACAGACTTCATGGTTAACCTAAGAGCGCAACAGTACCATGCCAGCATGCGCCATGGTCTTCAGTTCCAGCTGGAGTAACCTCTCTTCCCCGGGTTCTCCGGGTATTGTCGTTACTGGGGCTCGGTTTTCATTGCTGAGGAAGAATCGGTTTCCTTTTCCACCAATCCCACCGTGAACGGCTACGAACTCCTCGCCCGAGGTGGAGAGATCCACAAGGACCACGCCATCTTCCTTCACCAGCGTTCCAATGGGAACCTAAAAACACATAAAGTACATAAAGTATCATCCTGATATTGCGGATTTCTTTTTAAAGAGGAATTTCAGTCTAGAAAGTATCCAGTGGTCAGCAGTAAACCCCACTGTATCAGAAGCCTTGCTGGATGGAATTTGCTGACCTCTGACCCCCAGACTACATACTAATTTTAAGTCTAACAGTTAATAGAGGAAAGCACACAAAGAATTTTGTTCAGTGGACATATATGGTAAAAATATCAAAGGTTCCCCCTGCATCAGGGCTTAGTGAGTGTTGCCGTAAGTGTATTCTGGGATAGTCTTTAGAGCAGCCTTTCTCAACCAGGGTGCCCAGGCACCCTGGGGTGCCTTGAGGGTTCTTCAGGGGTGCCTTGGCAAAATGTCTAAAAATTGCCCAAAACTTGTATACAAGCCAGCGGGTGGAACAAATCTGCCTTTTAGTTACACAGAGACACAGGTTTTCATTGTGCACCATTACCACCTTCTAGCCTCTGGCGTCCTGACAACCAATGACATCATCAGTTGATAAGGAGGATGTCAGCTGCCTGCACAGCATCCTAGTTTGACCCTCCCCCGCCCCTCTCCATCAGTGCTGGGGTCACATTAACTGAGTGATGGAGAAAAACTGAGGGAGAGGAGAAACACTGGAATACTAGTCAGTACCAGTGAATGAAAGTGTATTTGCTTTGGAAGAATAAATCCCCTCTAATGTTGGGTGTCCTACATGTGTTGCTGCGTTATATAAAACTATTAGAATAGTTTTTCCCATTTTAGAATGGGGTGCCTCGAGACTTTCCATAATTATAAAGAGTGTTTCAAGACTGTCTATAATTATAAAGGGTGCCTCGGGACTGTCTACATTTGAAAGGGTGCCTTGACCGAAAAAAGGTTGAGAAGCACTGCTTTAGGGAATGCATTTAGATATATGCTCTAATAGCTAATACATTTAACTACATGGAAAATATTGCCTCACTGCTTTTGTCAAAAGTTTGCACAGAACTTATGGTCAAATTACAAAAAAAAAAGTAAGATTTTACATAAACGTTTGCTCAAATCCTTGTTGACCCCCGGTTCACATCTGTGCGGGTGTCAACCCGCACAGACAAATGCAGACCCGCGGGTGGGTGACATTAATTGTAATGGCATGCCGCCCGCACTGGAAAACTCAACCGTACTGGGAACCGAGGTTCCCGTGTGGGCTGCGTTTTCCAAAGAAGTGCAGGGACTTCTTCCCTGCGTGTCAAGGGCATGGGAGCCCATTCAAATGAATGGGCTCTCGTGCCCGTGCAAAACGCGGCCGCATAGATGTGAACCGAGGGTTATAGTTCACAGGAAGTATATTATTGTGTTATCAGCATCATAGATCTAAAAGATACATTAAAATATCTCTTTTGCAAAAAAAATGCTGCTACAGGCTCCTACGCCAGTCAGCCACATGACCAAATGCTTAGGCACTGGGTCAGAATTCGGCCACTGATTGGCCATCTCTGTCTGAATGTTATTTTCCTAAGCTCTGGGTCACATCGCTGCGTCTTCAAGTGCAACATGCGATTTACAAATCACACCTGAAGTTGCATCTAATTCTATGGCTTAATGGGTGCGATTTCAAAAAAAGTTCCTGCATTACTTTTTCACCACTTCAGTGCGATTTAACTCTCATAGACTATAAGGTGAATGGCAATGAAAATCACGCCTGTGTCCATATCAGCGTTACACTGAAGTCCCGCTTTAAATGGGACCACACCACTTTAAAATCGCATTTGAAGTGAACCAGGACTAAATCCCTTTATCTAAAAGTAGGTTGTGTGATCTCAGTTGAAACAGCTTAGGGAATTGACGACGTCCATTTCTTCCTGCAATGGCGATATTATTCTGATGAGCTGAAAAACTGCACTTACCTTAATAAAGACATTTTCTCCACCTCTTCCGTAGCAGTTACTGCTGCGCCCTCGCCGTCCATCAATACCCCGGTATAGAGGAACAATGGAGGCTAAAGACTTCACACAGGGATCCACTGAGAAGTAAAATGTAACTCAGAGACATTATGGAGACAACTTTGAAAACGATTTCACAAGTCTATGTTAGTAAATCACAATGTTTCCCATATAATCCGATAAGGATGCTATTGTAGATTTTCTAGAGAACATTACAGAACGAAATCTGGCATCTGCCTTTTTACTCTGAGTAAAGCCGCATTTAAAACGCAGTATACTAAAAATATAAAAACAAGTCACTTGTCAATAACTCATCGCTGTAAAGAACCGCTGTCGGCCAACACAATTATATAGCCATCCAGCATCCAAGCAAATCCCGTACCTTTTATTATCACATGTCCTCCGTTTCCTCCATCCCCTCCATCTGGTCCTCCAAACTGTTTCCGAGGCTCACTGTGAAAACAGCAGGCCCCATCTCCACCAGCTCCTCCCACTACTTTTACTTTACGGTGATCAACAAAGTAACGAGTCTAAAAAATAAAACAAAATACAGAGAAAAAAATATACAAAACTATTATTTTTAGGCCAATTGTATAATTTCTGTAGTTGCAATTTATAGTCCATTTTCTACTCCAGGGAGCTTTAGTTTCACCAGAGGTACTCCGGGTCTGTTATTTCAATGGTTTATAGGGTGCAATGTGAAAATATTGTAAATGGTATACGGTTCACTGAAGCCCTAAAATAATATGCTGCCCCTTGGGATCCAGGAAGAACAGCATGCTGTACTTTGCGTTCCCAGAATAATGGTATGCTGCCCCCTGGGACCCCAGAATAATGGTATGCTGTCCCTTGGGACCCCAGAATAATGGTATGCTGTCCCTTGGGACCCCAGAATAATGGTATGCTGTCCCTTGGGACCCCAGAATAATGGTATGCTGTCCCTTGGGACCCCAGAATAATGGTATGCTGTCCCTTGGGACCCCAGAATAATGGTATGCTGTCTCCTGGGACCCCAGAAGATTGGTATGACCTTCCTTGGGACCCCAGAACAATGGTATGCTGTCCCCTGGGACCCCAGAATAATGGTATGCTGTCCCCTAGGACCCCAGAATAATGGTATGACCTTCCTTGGGACCCCAGAATAATGGTATGCTGTCCCCTGGGACCCCAGAATAATGGTATGCTGTCCCTTGAGACCCTAGAACAATGGTATGCTGTCCCCTGGGACCCCAGAATAATGGTATGCTGTCCCCTGGGACCCCAGAATAATGGCATGCTGTCCCTTGGGACCCCAGAACAATGGTATGCTGTCCCCTGGGACCCCAGAATAATGATATGACCTTCCTTGGGATCCCAGAATAATGATATAACCTTCCTTGGGACCCCAGAATAATGGTATGCTGTCCCCTAGGGCCCCAGAATAATGGTATGCTGTCCCCTGGGACCCCAGAATAATGGTATGCTGTCCCCTAGGACCCCAGAATAATGGTATGCTGTCCCCTGGGACCCCAGAATAATGGTATGCTGTCCCCTGGGACCCCAGAATAATGGTATGCTGTCCCCTGGGACCCCAGAATAATGGTATGCTGGAGCAATGACGCACCGACACTCAGGGTTCAGAGAACAATGACACCCTTTAGGCAGGACCATGCTTAGTGTGACTATATACAGACGCTAGGAAATAGATGCGAATTCTCTGGAGTTGCTTACCAGATTCTTCTCACTTAACTCTCTCTTCCTCTTGGTGTAGGTTTTCTGCTTGGCATACAGTGGGATGTCAGTGGACAGGGAGCGGTGATGTGACACAAACGGGGCCGGTAGTGAGGATGGAAAATGAACACTTTGGCAAATGATTGCTTGGCACAATGGAACCCGGTCAGACAAGGCACGCAGCCGAGACAATAACTGCACGGCCAACATCGCTACCTGTAAAAAGAAAAGCACACACTGCTAGCGGGGTATCTTCAGTCTTGCACACTTGTACCGGCTCCTCTCCTGCACTCAAATTGCTTACTATAATTTCACTGCACACTGGGAGTCAAATACAGCCTGCCTCATTACCTGGCTGGAGCACAACCAGCCCTTTCCTCCCCCAGCTTGAGTGTCCCTGGTGTGCCCCTTTCATTCATTGGGTTTCAGTTCATTTAAACATGGAGGCTCAGCATTTAATGCAGGTGTAAGTTATATACAGTCCCTCCCACCAACCATAATCTGCCTTAACTGCATATAGAAACACAGAGGTGCAGTGGCACCAAAATAAGGTATGAGACAGAAAATGTCATTAGCATGTTGATGAAGCCAGAGTGGGAAGTTGATGAAGGCAAATACTCTGTTTTCCTTAACCCCTTGGTGCCGGCAGCACATATATGCGACCTCTTGGCGAGTGGGCCCTAACGCTGTATATGTTCGTACCTAAAGGTACACAGACCTGGGCCGTAAGTGCTGCTGGCGCCTAATGGAAAGCTCCCATCTCTACTTGTGATTGGGAACTTTCGGATCATGTGACCGCTGTGACTGCCAATCACAGGTGGTCATATGATCAAAACCCCGCCACCTAAAACCCCTTAAAGCAGTGGTTCTCAACCTGTGGGTCGTGACCCCTTTGGGGGTTGAACGACCCTTTCACAGGGTCCCCTAAGACCATCAGAAAACACATATTTCCGATGTGTAAAGAGCAGCTACTGTGTAGAAAGCAGCTGCTGTGTTGAAAGCAGCTACTGTGTTGAAAGCAGCACTATTGGAGGTAAAACGACACTCATGAATTATAATTACTGGGTAAATAATTTTATGGTTGGGGGTCACCACAACATGAGGAGCTGTATTAAAGGGTCACGGCATTAGGAAGGTTGAGAACCACTGCCTTAAAGGGATGGTAGGGAGTGGAAAGGGATTAGAACACCCAGCGGGAATGCAGATCTGACACCTCCAGCGCCAAATGTATGTGTTGGAAAGGGATGCTGCGGGATCTGTTGTCGGTAGGGGAGATGTTGCAGGGGGAGAAATCTACTGTTGCGGAGAGGAGTCTTAAATTACTAGAGGGATCTACTGCTGGGGGAGAGCCTATTGTTGCTGGCTCCTGGAGGATCTATTGATCCAGTCTACTGGGGGATCTATTTTCAATGGTGGGATATAGTGTTGCGGGGGGGAATCTACCATTGTGTGGAGGAATTGTCTGTTGCTAGGGGGGATCTACTTCTGGGGGAGTGCCTATTGTTGCTTGCTCCTGGAGGATCTATTGATCCGGTCTACTGGGGGATCTATTGTCGATGGGGGGGAATCTACCACTGTGTGAAGGAATATTATGTTGCGAGGGGGATCTACTGCTGGGGATGAGCCTACTGTTGCTGGCTCCTAGAGGATCTTTTGATCCGGTCTACTGGGGGATTTATTGTTGATGGGGGAAAATCTACCACTGTGTGAAGGAATCTTACGTTGCTGGGGGGATCTACTACTGGGGGAGAGCCTATTGCTGCTGGCTCCTGGAGGATCTATTGATCCGGTCTACTGGGGGATCCATTGCCAATGGTGGGATATAGTGTTGCAGGGGGAAAATCTACCATTGTGTGGAGGAATCTTCTGTTGCTAGGGGGATCTACTGCTGGGGAAGAGCCTACTGTTGCTGGCTCCTGGAGGATCTATTGTCGATGGGGGGAAATCTATTGTTGTGTGAAGGAATCTTATGTTGCTAGGGGGATCTACTGCTGGGGGAGAGCCTATTGTTGCTGGCTCCTGGAGGATCTATTGATCCTGTATACTAGGGGACCTATTGTCGATGGGGGGAAATCTACCGTTGTGTGAAGGAATCTTATGTTGCTAGGGGGACTACTGCTGGGGGAGAGCCTATTGTTGCTGGCTCCTGGAGGATCTATTGATCCTGTCTACTGGGGGATCTATTGTCGATGGGGGGAAATCTACCGTTGTGTGAAGGAATCTTATGTTGCTAGGGGGATCTACTGCTGGGGGAGAGCCTATTGTTGCTGAATCCTGGAGGGTCTATTGATGCTGGCTGCTAAGGGATCTATTGTTGCTGAAGTACATCTACAAGGGGTCGTCAAAACGTTTCTGCACTTTTATACATATATATTCTACAGGATTTATATAGCGCCTACAGTTTGTGTAGTGCTTTACAACATAAGGGCAGACAGTACAGTTACAATTTCATACAGTAGGATATATTTTAAAAAGTGCAGAAACTTTTTGAAGAACCCTCATATTATTGCTGGTGGGGGATCTATTGTTAACAAAGGGATCTATTGTTGCTGGAGGGGTCTTTGGTTGTGGGCTGCAGGGGATCTATTTTGCTGCCTTTTTTGGTATCATTAACACATTTCATACAAACTTACTTCCACAACATGATCCTGGGTTCTCTATTCTCTACTGTGGGCAGTACTGGGAGGTGGGTAGGGGGCGGAGACAAGAGACGGTGGGTACGCAGCAAAGACAAGGAGTGGCTCGGGGAAGGGAATTACCTGCACCTATTCTCTAAGGTAAACAAAATTCCTTGAGAAGACCTGTCAGGTTTTTATTGCTTTTTATCCCCCATCAGGGGACACCTAACCCTCTCTATTCATCCTGTTTACTGTTATCAACAAATGTGAAAGTAAAAAAAAAAAATCCCAAATTCTGTGTTGATATTAGAACAGGAACAGAGGCAAAATCCTGCAGTGGGGACCAGGGGCGGACTGACCATTCGAGAACTCGGGCACTGCCCGAGGGCCCGGGGTCGGTAGGGGGCCCTATGAAATGCCCCTGGTACCTTTTATAGGCTTTGAGTGTGGGCAAGGACACAGGGGCCCTATGATCCCCTATTGCCCGGGGGCCCCATAAGTTGTCAGTCCGCCCCTGGTGGGGACACTTGTTCCAGTGACCGTGGAGACACCCTGGGATCCCCTCTCATTTCCTGTTTTATTGTATAGGACAGGAAATGAAGGAAAATCTTTGCAAAGAGACAAACATAACCGACATGGGTTACATCCCTCCCTTAGGCTTCATTTGGATGTATGGTTTTGGGGGGGGGGGGGCAAAAATGTGGAGTTGAGCCATGTTTTTGCTGCCTGCCAAAATCCCCCCTCCATCCCAAACTGCAATACGCAGTAGATGGGGGAATTTACATGCCGTGGTTGCGATGCTTTGGGGTTTATTTACTAAAGCTGGCTCACTCAGAATCTCGTTCACCTGTGCATGGTAGCCAATCAGCTTCTATCCTCAGCTTGTTCAATTAAGCTTTACCAATGAAACCTGGAAGCTGATTGGTTTCTGTGCAGAAGTGCACAAGATTCTAAGTGAACCAACTTTAGTAAATAAACCCATTTGTGTCTGCAGCAAAGGTTTACCTGACAGGCCCGCCGAATGCTACACACTCCAGCAAATGGGGAAGCGCTGCAAATACTCCACAACCGCATGCAATGCACATGATTGCAGCACATTTGTTGGCAAAAATGGCGTTAAAACAGGCGGTGAGGAGGCGTCGCATCGCCACAGTAGCCTCTGAAGTGCGATCCCAACACGGCTCGGACTTCAGGGGGAAAGGAGATTCAGACGCACGTGTGAATCTAGCCTTACTCTATCCAAAATTTAAAAAAAAGTTTTGCCTTTAGTGACAGTTTAAAAACTAAACGGGCATGTGGAGGAGCAGCAGGAGGCTAGTCTGCCCTGGCACTCCAGGAGATATCTCAACATTGTCCAGCTGTTGTGGAACTAACAGTCCCAGCTAGGTCACCTTGAACAGAGGACAGCTCATTCTCCACAAACTAGCTACCATGTTTGTCCATACACAGACCGGCCATTCCCTACAACTCACCTTACAGCAGTTCTCATCCTCCACATTTCCTCCTTCACAGACTATGCAAGATTGTCCTCACTACCGGAGACATCTTGCCAGAGCCCAGCCTATGTAAGTCTATGGCGTTTGGTCTACAGAAAAATGGCCGCCGGCGTACAGCCTAAGCGTTGCCTTTTGGAGACACAAAGCATTGTACAGGCTTTTAGACGTTGCACGTGAGGGCCATCTAGGCTGCCGTAGTGCTGATATCGGTTCGGAGGTGTTAGGAAGTGCCTCTGAAACACAAGGCTTTAAAACAGAAATGAATATTCTGCCCAAGAAAAGCTGGCATGTGCGCAATAAGGACAATGTTGCGCGTGTGCGGAAGGACGAAGCCGAGGCCGCGGAGGAGGAGCGTAAGCGCATTAAGAGAGTGGAGCTCGCGGAACAAGAGGCCAGGACAGACTTCCTCCGTAAGAAGGCCAGGTTGTCATTGGCAAGTCCCTCCGGTAGTGATGTGGTTGCAGCGAGCGGACAACCTGCTCATGTCAACTTCTTCCAGGATGTGGAGGATGGCGGCAAAGGGACCAACCAAGGAAACAAGGAGTACGAAGAGGAGAAGCAAAAAGAAAAGGAGCGCCGAGAGAAGGCGCTGGGCATTCTGACCTACCTGGGGCAAAGTTCAGCCGAATCCCAGACCTGCCCCCCCTGGTACCAGGAGGTCCCGACCCGATGCAAAGATGGCGAGGACTCCACCAAGGACGAGAAGCTGAAAGGAAAGCTGGACCCGCTCTGTGATATGGAGAAATACCTCCACAAAAAGACGGGGGAGAAAAAGAAACACTCTGAGAAAAAACATAAGAAACATAAAAAAACCAAAGAGGAGGAGAGGAGGCCCAAACCGTCCATGGAGCAACTGCGGCAGGAACGCCTGAAGAGGGAGGCTGCGGAGAGGGCGCGTGCCGAAACATTGCTGTCCGGGAAGAAAAATCCCTCCACTCCAGAGGAAGAGATGGACGACCGGAAAAGACGGTACAACTCGCAGTTCAATCCGCAGGCTGCCCGAAAACCCAAAGTACGAGAGGAGCCCTGGAGACACCTGGATTAAATAGACACTGGACTGGTACCATTGGTGTTCAGCATGTATATTTCACCTTTTTATAGAGACTAGAAGACTTTCCAGAGAAAGAGATGGATGACTGGAAAAGACGGTACAACTCGAAGACCGCCTGAAAACCCAAAATACGAGAGGAGCCCTGGAGACATCTGGATTAAATAGACACTGGACTGGTACCATTGGTGTTCAGCATGTGTATTTCACCTTTTTATAGAGACTAGAAGACTTTTCAGAGGAAGAGATGGATGACTGGTAAAGATGGTACAACTCGAAGACCGCCTGAAAACCCAAAATACGAGAGGAGCCCTGGAGACATCTGGATTAAATAGACACTGGACTGGTACCATTGGTGTTCAGCATGTGTATTTCACCTTTTTATAGAGACTAGAAGACTTTTCAGAGGAAGAGATGGATGACTGGAAAAGACGGTACAACTGGCAGTTCAATCTGCAGGCCGCCAGTTGAACTGCCAGTTGTACCGTCTTTTCCAGTTGTCCATCACTTCCTCTGTAAAGTCTTCTAGTCTCTATAAAAGGTGAAATATACATGCTGATCAAGAAGGGTACCAGTCCAGTGTCTATGTAATACAGATGTCCCACCCAAAGTACGAGTGGAGACATCTGTATTACATAGACACTGGACTTTTACCCTTCTTGATCAGCATGTATATTTCACCTTCTATAGAGACTTGAAGACTTTCCAGAGGAAGTGATGGACGACTGGAAAAGACGGTACAACTGGCAGTTCAATCCGCAGGCCACCTGAAAACCCAAATTACGAGAGGAGCCCTGGAGACACCTGGATTAAATAGACACTGGACCATTGGTGATCAGCATGTATACTTCACCTTCTATAAAGACTTGAAGACTTTCCAGAGGAAGTGATGGACAACTGGAAAAGACGGTACAACTGGCAGTTCAATCCGCAGGCCACCCGAAAACCCAAAGTAGGAGAGGAGCCCTGGAGAAATCTGGATTAAATAGACACTGGACCATTGGTGATCAGCATGTATATTTCACCTTCTATAGCGACTAGAAGACTTTACCTGCATGGAAACAATAAAGATCTTTTGGCCGGGAGAACTTGTCCTGTCCGCTCTGTTGTCAGCTAGAAAATGGTACCGAGGGAATAATTTCTGAGTTTAGGAGGTTGGGGGTGTTGCTAAATTTGTTGAAAGGTGACCGGGACTGTTTGGCCTTGCAGGGTGGGCAGGATGAAAAATGTACCGATGTATATAAAAATGAAAAAATACACTGAAGCTAATTTTAGGGAACCAAAAAGAATCAAATGACCCAATTTTTTAGTAAAATATAAAAGACGAGGTTACACCGAGTAAATATTCAACATGTCAAACCTTAAATTTGCGTGCGCTCGTGAAATGTGGCACACATGAGTACCCTATATCTTCTATAGGTGACGCTTTTAAAGCCCCTTCTAGGTCATCAGTTTAGCGACACAGAGGAAGTCTGGAGCTGGAATTATTGCTCTCATTCTGGTGTGTGTGGGGATATGTAACGTGTATCGCCGGTTTCATGTGTGGGCGCTCCAGCGTGTGCTTTTACGTTTTTTTTGGGGGGATGTGCTTGGGTTTTTGCAATTAAAAACATTTTTTTTTTACTTTTCATCACATAGGGGACAAAAAGTCCCCTATGTTATGATTGTTGGTGACATCCGGGGTCTAAAAGACCCTGGATGTCTCCCCTGTGCTCCACTGAATGTAATGCAGTTCACATCGCACCACATTACATTCTTTCCCGGCCTCGATTGGCCGGGAAATCTGTCAACAGGAACCCAGAAGTGACATCACAACGTCACTTCCGGGTCAGGACAAGAAGGGGAGGGAAGCAGATGTGACCGCTCTCCTCCTTCCCCTTTACCTGCTGAATTGGTCCTGGGCCCGCAGATGGGCAAGCAGAGCCTGGGAGACATAGCGGGCATGGGGGCAGACGCTGGCAGTGTTGTGGGCTGTGTGGAAGCAATCGGGTGGCAGCGCAGTCGCCTGAATGCTTCCAGATGACGGATGAGCCCTGCTGCTTGCCCTCAGTAGGGCTAAAGATAAACAAAACCTTCCTGCCCGGAACTACATGTTACAGGCGTTGGGTGATACAAATCCCTGCTGCCACCCTCATCACTACACACCCTAATATATCCTCATACATCAATTTACCTCACCTCTCACCACGCCTCCGAGTTTTACCTCACCCGTGTAATTGTGCTCCTCAGATATACGCCGTTCATCTCAAGATTAAGGCCGGTGCGAATTGGAGCTGCAAAAATCCTTTGTTTACGTCTGCAGATGAGAGCGGCCTGGTGTAGCCGCCAGCCCCCTTCACTATCATGATGGGTCACTGGCCACCATTTGCTGCTCTCTGCACAGCCAGCAATTATATGAGGTGATCGCTGCTGGACGCACTTAATTACTGCTGTGAATGTAGCCTAACCTCACCCCGCTGACTACACACCCTAGGTGTACCTTACCCCGCTGACTACACACCCCAGGTGTACCTCACCCCGCTGACTACACACCCCAGGTGTACCTCACCCCGCTGACTATACACCCCAGGTGTACCTCACCCCGCTGACTACACACCCCAGGTGTACCTCACCCCCCTCACTGTAGACCCCAGATTTACCTCACCTCCCCCTAAGTGTACACCCCAGATCTACCTCACCCCCTCACTGTACACTCCAGATTTACCTCACCCCCCTCAGTGTACACCCCAGATCTACCTCACCCCCCTCACTGTACTCCCCAGCTTTACCTCATCCCTCTCACCCCACACCACAGATTTACCTCACCCACCTCACTGTACACCCCAGATTTACCTCACCCCCCTCAGTGTACATCCCAGATTTACCTAACCCCTCTCATTGTACACCCCAGATTTACCCCATCCATCTCTAGACGCACCCCAGATCTACCTCACTCCTCTCACTGTACACCCCAGATTTACCTCACCTCCCCCTCAGTGTACACCCCAGATCTACCTCACCCCCCTCACTGTACACCCCAGATTTACCTCATCCCCTCACTGTACACCCCAGATTTACCTCACCCCTCGCACTGTACACCCCAGATTTACCTCACCCCCTCACTGTACACCCCAGATTTTCCTCACCCCTCGCACTGTACATCCCAGATTTACCCCATCCATCTCTAGACACACCCCAGATTTACCTCACCTCTCTCACTGTACACCCCAGATTTACCTCACTCCCTCACTGTACACCCCAGATTTACGTCACCCCAGATTTGCCCCACCCCTCTCACTGTACACCCCCGATTTACCTCACCCCCTCACTGTACACCAAAGATTTACCTCACCCAGATTTGCCCCATTCATCTCTAGACGCACCCCAGATCTACCTCACCCCTCTCACTGTACTCCCCAGATTTACCCCCACTCAGTGTACACCCCAGATCTACCTCACCCCCCTCACTGTACACCCCAGATTTACCTCACCTCCCCTTCAGTGTACACCCCATATCTACCTCACCCCTCTCACTGTACACCCCAGATCTACCTCACCCCCCTCAGTGTACACCCCAGATCTACCTCACCCCCCTCATTGTACACCCCAGATCTACCTCACCCCCCTCATTGTACACCCCAGATCTACCTCACCCCCCTCATTGTACACCCCAGATTTACCTCACCTCCCCCTCAGTGTACACCCCAGATCTACATCACCCCCCTCACTGTACACCCCAGATTTACCTCACCCCCTAACTGTACACCCCAGATTTACCTCACCCCCTCACTGTACACCTCAGATTTACCTTACCGCCCTCAGTGTACACCCCAGATTTACCTCACCCCTCGCACTGTAAACCCCAGATTTACCTCACCCCCTCACTGTACACCCTAGATTTACCTCACCCCTCGCACTGTACACCCCAGATTTACCTCACCCCTCTTACTGTACACCCCAGATTTACCTCACCCCCTCACTGTACACCCCAGATTTACCTCACTGCAGTTTTGCCCCATCCATCTCTAGACGCACCCCAGATTTACCTCACCCCACCGCAGATTTACCTCACCTTCCTTCATTAATGCACACCCCAGATCTACCTCACCGCTCTCAGTGTACATCCCAGATCTACCTCACCCCTCTCAGTGTGCACACCAGATTTACCTCACCCCCTCACTGTACATCCCAGATTTACTTCACCCCCCTCCCTGTACACTCCAGATTTACCTCACCCCACCGCAGATTTACTTCACCCCCCTCACTGTACACCCCAGATTTACCTCACCCCTCTCACTGTACACCCCAGATTTACTTCACCCCCCTCACTGTACACCCCAGATTTACCTCACCCCCCTCACTGTACACCCCAGATTTACCTCACCCCTCTCACTGTACACCCCAGATTTACTTCACCCCCCTCACTGTACACCCCAGATTTACCTCACCCCTCTCACTGTACACCCCAGATTTACCTCACTCCCCTCACTATACACCCCAGATTTACCTCACCCCACTGCAGATTTACCTCACCCCTCTCACTCTTCCCCCTAATGTTTAAATGTAGTGGAGAAAATCTGCGGCCATTTCTTCCTGCATCATTGCAATGTTTTCGCTCCATGGACCGTATGCACTGCCACTATTTGCCTTGTGAATTCCAGGCTGAGATATAAACATTTACAATGTGTCGGCAGTGTCGGGGGGCATGCAGACAAGGGCCTCAGCCTTCAGTGCACAATCTGCACATGTATCCCCCACACATTTTTTTCTGTTGATGACACTGAATTCACAAGGCGGTGGTGGCAGCACATGCACACATCTGCACAGATGTCTTCCTGTGTATAATGTGGTCCAAATGAGACCAAGGATGCAACACTTACTTGTTTTGGTTTAGGCCAGAATGGAGCCATGAGAATGGGCCCACAGCATGCAATTCTGTTGTGTTCAGATCCGGATAAAAGGTTATAGCCCTGAATCCAGCAGAATATATGTTGTAGGGGAACCAGCCCAGAGAGTGATCAGCACTCCAGGAGTGGAGATGGTGGCATTATCCATGAATAAGCTGCCATGTTTGTGTCAGGAAAATGCTATGACTGGAAATTTGCTGGGAAATGATTTGTAACCTTCAGCCAGACCACCGAAGCACCTTGGAGAAATAAGTACCAAGGACGCACGGCCTTCTAGCCTGGAGGTTCCTTGGTCATCTTTTTATTCTGTATGGTGTTCCTTGTTAATGAAAAGAAACGAGACAAACAGGCATTTGGTATTTTTTTTTTATATTGTTCATAAAAAGCAAACTTTCCAATGCAAATGTCGCAACAGTTGTTCAAAATGTACAGCAGTACAGAAAATTCTTCAGTATGAAAAAAAAAAAAAGTTCTTCACTTACAAATGAAGCATCAATTATAAGCAATCATGAATAATTACATACAATGTAGTCACTTCTGTCTATATATCATTACTGGAAAATAAAAGTAAGTGCTCATATGAGGTTGTCATCATGGTTCAACTTTCAGAGGACGTAAAGAGGGACCTGGCTCTACAGGGGACTATATCTAAGCTGGAATTTGGTTTTTCTAACACACAACTGTTCAGAAGAAAATTCTTGTTGCATAATGTGACAGGCAATAACCCGAGACTGTGCTTAGAGTGTGCTGAAAGAGTCTACGCTCAGCTGTTCAACTCCACTCCAGATGTACGTGAGAATGGATTCCAACTCCAAATTGGAGTGATCCGTGGAGTGGGCTGAAGAGTATATGTAAAAGGATAAGAGCACCGCCAGTCAAAGATAAGTCCCGGAAGTCTACTGATCCCAAGGAAAGGTCAGAAGGTACCAGCAATGGATTTTCAGGCTTACGAATTTGATCACAAGGAAAGGTCAGAAGGTACAGTACCAGCAATGCATTTCCAGGGCTTACTAATCTGATCACAAGGAAAGGTCAGAAGGTACCAGCAATGCATTTCCAGGGTTTACTAATCTGATCACAAGGAAAGGTCAGAAGGTACCAGCAATGCATTTCCAGGGTTTACTAATCTGATCACAAGGAAAGGTCAGAAGGTACCAGAATTGCATTTCCAGGGTTTAATAATCTGACCACAAGGAAAGGTCAGAAGGTACCAGAATTGCATTTCCAGGGTTTACTAATCTGATCACAAGGAAAGGTCAGAAGGTACCAGAATTGCATTTCCAGGGTTTACTAATCTGACCACAAGGAGAGGTCAGAAGGTACCAGCAATGGATTTCCAGGCTTACAAATCTGATCACAAGGAAAGGTCAGAAGGTACCAGCAATGGATTTCCAGGGTTTACAAATCTGATCACAAGGAAAGGTCAGAAAGTACCAGCAATGGATTTCCAGGGCTTACAAATCTGATCACAAGGAAAGGTCAAAAGGTACCAGCAATGGATTTCCAGGGCTTACAAATATGATCACAAGGAAAGGTCAGGAGGTACAGTACCAGAATTGCATTTCAAGGGCTTTCAAATCTGACCACAAGGAAAGGTCAGAAGGTACCAGCAAGGCATTTTTAGGACTTACAAATCTGATCACAAGTAAAGGTCAGAAGGTACCAGCAATGCATTTCCAGGGCTTACAAATCAGATCACAATGAAATATCGGAAGGTACCAGCAATGCATTGCCAGGGCTTACAAATCTAATCACAATGAAAGGTCAGAAGGTACCAGCAATGCATTTCCAGGGCTTAAAAACCTGTCTTGTTTCGATTTTATTTGATGAAGGGATTTGCGAGCCTCCACACTGGTTTCCTACTGACCTCTTGTTGTGATCATTACCCTCTTCCTGGACTTAAGTGTGTTTTCTGGGGCTCGCATCCTTTTATATATACTCTTTAGATTGCTCTGGGTATCACTAGGAACACCCTGGCTGACACAGAGCAGCCTTCTTAAAATTGGAGGTGACCCGGTTTCAGGCCCATCTGGGTCCATCGACCATCACATTTTTCAGTGCTTAGTCCAGAAGAACAAACTTTCAGCTTTGCTAGGTCATCACTATCACACATTAGAGCCATGGCTGTTTGTCCCACTATGGTATACAGACTGCTCTAGCAGGGGTGTCCAAACTATGGCCCTCCAGGTGTTGAAGAACTGCAAGTCCCATGAGGCCTTGCAAGACTCTGACATCCACAGGCAAGACACCCAGAGGCAGAGGCATGATGGGACTTGTAGTACTTCAACAGCTGGAGGGCCTTAGTTTGGACACCCCTACGTCTACAGACTATGCCATTATAATGAAGACAGATCTGTAGCTGAAGGACCTTATATAATGTTCTTCAATTACAGCTTCATGTCAGTTCTGGCTACTGCATATCTCATAATGCTGAGTGGTCTCACACATTACCTCAAGAACTATTAAAAAGTCTCTAAACCCAAGAACAAAACTTTTATATATTGAAGCTCATCAGTCTTTTTATATGGTGGCTGCATTCGCTTTCTTTTTTTCAGCCTATTCTCCATATTTTTTCTATTGGAAGATCCTGCCAGGAACACTTTATGTCCTAGGATGCCAACTCTCACCCACAGTACTAAATCTATGGAGAAGTCACATTGTCACCCTAGACTGCTTGCTCCTGATTTGGACTACAGATCACCTCCTTCTCTCTCTCTCTCCATAACACAAGGGTAGATGCTCTGTAGCCCACAGATAGAACTGGGAACAATGCTTACTGATCAGGATAAGTAGAGAACATCGAACGTTATAAGCTCACTAGATCTCTTGTGGGATCAACAGGTCTTTTGTGCAAACAAGATAAGTTAATTGTTATGGTTTTCATACACTTTAGGTTCTCATATGTAATCAGTAATAGAAATAAAAAAAAATAAAATACAGTTGAAATGAAATACAAAATGTAATGTAGCCACAGGTCCACTTTAATGGTTCACAAGTGCATGTGCTCCTGTAAAATAAACTAAATGAAAACGAAGACTTGTTTTATCTGGGTCTGAAGTAAGAACTGTCATGCAACTTATAACAACCAATCAGAATATCCCTCTACCAGTGCGGTATGGAATGATTAAATGGAGAATAGAACAGCTTGCTACAGGCAACAGTGATATTACTAACATGGAAGATTCCACTACTAAAGTGGGGATATGACCCAGTCCGTTACATTCCAAGTTTTATTTTTCTTCACCGCAGTTTGGAGTTGGACAGCCAACGCCTGATTGGATTCTACAAGCAGGGGCCATATTTTCCATTGCCCCCTCTTCAAAAAAAAAAAAAATCATCCAGATGCCTCATTATTCTGCCTCCTCCTAGACAAGAAGGTATTTGCACTTTAACACGACACAGAGCTTCCTTTTTATTCTGCAACATCAGTATTGCAAGGAGAACCAGGTACGTCCAGAAACCTGGTGGCCAACCTACAGCCCAAGGTCCCTTTAGTTCCCATTGTGCATCAGCCAGTGTTAGAAGGGGAATTTTGATTCATAAAGGATGAGAATATAATACGATTTCAGATGTGCAATGGTGGTCTGTACTCAAAATTAGGTGTCCTTTTATCAAGGACCGCTGCTCAGTTCTCCTGCATTCTCGGAGAACACAGTTCTCCTATAAATGCCTTTTATGAAGAGGTGTAGATCAGTTCTCCGAATGAAGGGAGAACGATCTACAAATGCTGGAAAACAGCTGCTGTTACTATAATCTCGCGAGATTACAGTAAGAGATCAGTCAAACACCGTTTACTAAGCAGCGGAAAATTATCGTTGCTTAGTTTGCGGTTCCTCCGATTCTCCAGCTTTGGGCTGGAGAATCTGGAGGGAGAACACAGATCTCCAGTGAAGGGCTGACATCGCTCCTTCATACACTGGCCATCTGTGTGCTGAGATGATCAGCGGAGAACATGTTCTCCACTGATCATCTCTGTTTCCTAAACCACTAATAATCGGAGATCAGCAATGATGATCCTCAGGATCGCCACTGATCTCTGTTTCATAAAAGGACACCTTAGTACCAAAGTAACTGGTAATATAGGTTGTACAGTGCAAGCTGGAGATCTGTGTCATACTGAAGGGCAACATTGAAATGCATATAGTTTTGAAACCAGTAGTAGGTGGACACTCGAAAAAGATAGTAGTCATACTGAAGGGCAACATTGAAATGCATATCGTTTTGAAACCAGTAGTAGGTGGACACTCGAAAAAGAAGTAGACAATCCCTTTAATTTATGGGGGGGGGGGGGGGGCAGCCCCTTCTCACAGTATGATACATTTAAATAACTATACAAAAGTGCTTAACCAAAAGTTATGAGGTGCAAAATCAGCACCGTCTTTTTTTGTATGACATGTAATTAAAAAGTACATTAAAAAAAAAAAATACTGACACCTCTTATTGACAGAGGCATTGGAGGATCAACCAGTCCAGTAAGATCTGCCCTCTACAATCACTTAAAAGCAAAAATACATCGGCACACATACTGTACATCTGGATCGTTAAAGCAATATTACATAGGATACATACAACTGGACAGAGACCCAAAAAAGAAAAAAAAAAAAAAAAAAAAAAAAGAGACTTAGTTTCTCCAAAAAAGTGCTTCTTAAAATAGGCATCAAACACCAACTGTACAAAGAACCCGGACACAGCGGCCAACTCTACTGTGACTTATTTTATAAATGACCGCGCCGTTCCAGGAGACAGGACGGCAAATGAAACTGATGCGAACCGCAGCTTTACAAAGAATGACACTCCTTACCAAATTAAAAACTGCCCAGCGTACACCCAGAAAGAAATACTCAATTTGCGTGGAGTTTCCCTTTCATTTTTCCAACTTTCTATATGTTGAACCGACCTACCAACATTTTGAAGAGGACCAGTCACACTTTTGCCTAACGGCTCAATACGTAACCCCGATACTTAGTACTTGGGTGAAGTCTTGTGGTTCTCTGTGCCCTCCCCTGGGCGGTGCTGTTTTTTTTATCCTGGTGAGCAGTTTGTAAATATGGCCGACTCATGCAAGGAGGGAGGAGAGCCATGAAACTGTGCTTAAGTAGTACTGCTGCTTTTACAGTGGAACAAAAAGCAAACAAAATGAATACATACTGTATGTAAGAATTGTTTTACCTGTCAAGGATTTGTATTCTGTTCAGCCAGTCTTACAATTCCCACACCCCTACCACAGTGCATAGCAAGGAAGATGATGTCATTATTTACTGATTTACACCTACCTGCTTACTGGACTGTGAATTTATACCGAGACAATGCTGATTCATAATCCAATAGGCACATTACTAACCTTTTGGCAGGTAAAACAGACCACCTACTGCAGGGGTAGGCAACTTTAGCACTCTGGCTGTGATGAAACTACAAGACCCATAAAACACTGCAAGACTCTGACAACCACAGGCATGACTCCTAGAGGCATGATGGGATCTGTAGTTTCACCACACCTGCAGTGCCAAGTTTTCCTACCCCTGACCTACCAAGTGTTCGACTGTTTGCCTAAAATTCCACTTAAATTACAGCGGGTATAGAAAAGAATCACCCCCCTTTAAAACAATCACTTTCTAATTGCTTTTCAGCCTGAAATGAAGACAGATAAAGTTTTTGTTTTATCCATCTCTATTTACTCAGTGCATCTTATAACATCCAAATGAAAGATACAACACCAATGTGTCAGAAAACAAATAAAAAAAATTGAAAAACAAAATCACTAAGTTGGAAAAAGTATCACCCCTCCTAAAAATGACTTGTAAACTCAATCAGGAGTAGCTAATTACCTTCTCAATGGCACACAAAGCCATTTGAATTTCAACTGTGATCAGCTGTGGTCACTTTGATTAGCTCAGCATGAAAAGAGCTTTCCTGGAGCATTTCAGTCCTTGGTTGTGCAACTGAAGCAAACTATCAGCTATGGGTGGCAAGGCACTGTCAAAAGATCTCCGGGATAAAGTTGTGGACAGCCACAAGTCAGGAGATGGATACAAAAACATTTCAAAGGCTTTATCAATGCCTAGAAGCCGAGTGAAGTCTATTATTAAGAAGTGGAAGGTATTTGGTAGAACACAGACCCTCCCTGGATCAGGACGCTCCAAACTGGATGAAAGAGCCAGGAGGAAACTGGTCATAGAGCCCTTAAGGGGAACTCTGTGCCTGAGCCTAATTTTCTATGATCCTGTGCCTGCTTGACCATAAGAGGGATATCCATCCATGTGCTGATCCAGAGGCTTTTCTTCAGGAAAACCAGGAATTAATTCTAACTTTCTGCAACACATCAAGTGTGGTTCTGATGAGTGGGCACTTCTTCTATTCCAATTGTGAGGAACATTTACTGATCAGGAACAAGGACTATCATTTTAAGCACTGGTCATAGAGCCTACCAAGAGGCCTACAGGAACTGTGAAGCCGTGTCAGGAATTGATGACAAAGAGTGATCATTGTATGCATGTGACAACAATATCACAAATCCTCCACAAATGTGGCTTGTATGGGAGGGTTGCGAAAAAAAAAAACAGCCGCTCCTCAAGAAAGGCCACATGCAGTCACCACTGAGCTTTACCAAAACGCACCTTGAAGATTCTGATGCCACATGGAAAAAGGTGTTCTGGTCAGATGAGACTAAAATTGAATTATTTGGCCTCAACGCCAAACTATATGTCTGGCAGAAATCCAATACAGCTCATCGTCCAAATAACACCATACCTACAGTAAAGCATGGCGGTGGGAATATCCTGTTACGGGGGGAAGGGGTTCTCTGCAGCAAAAAAGAAACATTTTTTATTTTTTCCTGACATGTTGGTGTCATGTCTTTCACTTGGATGTTATAAGTTGTACTGAGCAACACAGCTGGATAAAACCAAAACTGTGTCTGTCTTCATTTCAGGCTGCAAAGCAACAAAATGTGAATATTTTATAGGGGGGGGGGGGATGATTTTTTTCTATACCCACTGTACATGACAGGTTCTCCTTGTAATAAAAAAATATACATTTAACCCCTGCTAATATCCGTCCATATTCTACCTAGGAAAAAATATGCCTGTACTGACAGATCGCACACCATTCTGGATCTAATAAATGGGATGATTCCACCAATATGGGGTGAAGTTGCCACATTCTCCTTTCCATCTTGAAATCAGTATGTGCAGTAGGCGTCGCTTTATAGGTATTGTTCTCAGTCCTGTTAACCTCAGACCTGTGATTTGACTGCCTGAGGGTCCAAGTGCTGGCTTACTGCTGGTAGTTTCCATACTGACCCTGTAAGGACAGGACATTATTTCAGAACACAGAACAGTGCACACAATTCTATATTTCTTAACAGCCAATCAGCAATCAACTTTTTTTTTCCTGCATGTTCTAGAAAAAATACAGATTTGTTATTGTGACTTAACCACTTCAAGTCCGGGCACTGTCCCCCTTCCTGCCCAGGCCAATTTTCAGCTTTCAGCGCTGTCACACTTTGAATGACAATTGCGCGGTCATGCAACACTGTACCCATATGAATTTTTTAACATTTTTTTGAGACAGATAAAACCTTATATTGGTGGTATTTATTCACCGCTGGGATTTTTATTTTTTTTGCTATATCAATGAAATGTCCAAAAATTTTGAAAAAAAGTGTTTTGCTTATAAAATTTTGCAAATAAATAATCTTTCTTCATAAATCTTTCAATCCAAAATTTATTCAGTTACCTTTTTAGTAAAAAAAAAAAAAACCCAAATTAGTTTATAACCAAAAATTATAATTTTTCAAAAATGTTTTTTACATTTTTATTTTTTTTTATATTATTATTTGTTTTGGGTTTTGTTTTAACATACCGTCACCCTAGCAGTACAGTGTCACCATAGTGACACTTGTGAAGATTTTTTTTTTTTTTTTACACGGATTGCTTTTACACCCATAAAGACTGTAAAAGCAATAATTTCTCCTCCTCTCTGGCTGCATTCTTGCAGCCATTGAGAAATACTGTGAGAGCTGTGATTAGTCACAGCTTATTTATTTATTTATTTTATCGAGTTTATATAGCGCCAAAGGGTTTGCTCAGCGCTGTACAATAGAGGGGGGGACAATACATGAAACAGTACAGTAACAACAAACAGCACACAAGGGGTAAGAGGGCCCTACTCTTTCGAGCTTACAATCTAGGAGGAAGGGGGTAGAGGCACAGGAGGAAATGGCTGTGGGGGATGGAGTGGTAGGAGGAGGGAAGGGCAGCGGCTGTTAGGTGAGGGTGGGGTAGGCTTCCCTGAAGAGGTGGGTTTTCAGGGAGCACCTGAAGGTGAGGAGGGAAGGTGACAGTCTGATGGATTGGGGTAGTGAGTTCCAGAGGATGGGGGAGGACCCGGAGAAGTCTTGCAGTCGTGCATGGGAGGAGGAGACCAGGGAGCAAGATAGAAGGAGGTCCTGTGAAGAGCGAAGGGTACGGGCAGGGTGGTACCTGGGAATCAGGTCGGTGAGGTAGTTAGGGGCAGTGTTGTGAATGGCCTTGTCCCATGTGACCTTTGTGATCATTCACAGATTTCACACGTAGTAAGCAATGATGTCAGAAGTGATATCTTGCTTACAACTCTTCATGTGATCACTGACTGGCCAATCAGTGATCACATGATTGGGACCTCACACAGAGGTCCCGTACAGCGATCGCGGTGCTGCACGCTCCCAAGGAGCGCATACAAACAGGGAAGCGGGTAGGACGTTTATAAATGGCCACCCGCCCCTGCACTGCTCCCGTCCCACCGTTTGTATACATGGGCCGGACAGGAAGTAGTTAATGTGCATATAATGCCTTTAAAGAGAATCTGCCGCTTTAGGACTCGTGCACACAATTGGTTTGGACCATCAGCATCAAATCTCACCATTTTAGATGCATGGGAGGCACATGGGAAGCAACCAGCCCTGCTATGACAAGCTGCAATACATGGCAGCTGGACACTGTACAGAGCCGTATGTCTGCAGGGACAGCCCTAAATGCGAGTGCGCTCGGTACAGTGTCCATCCATGGCGTATTTCAGCATGTTACAGATTTTAAAAGACTGCTGGCAGAAGAGCTGGACGCTGCAGCTGTGCCTCTAGGGTGCCCGAAACACCAATATTTGACACTGATGGGCCAAACCACTCGTGTGCTTGTAGCCTTACCCTGCATAAGCAAAGTGTGAGAGCCCCATGATAGCCACAACCTGACTCATTTATACTCATTTTGGCTGCTCGTACCCAAACACTCTCCTGTGAGAAAGTCTCACGCTTCACAATACCCAGAGTCACCACCTATGATGGTGCTTCAGTTGAGCAATGGAGCAGTGGGGCGGTGCAGAGATAGAGAGTATAAGTGGGTTAGGGAGGCAAATTGTTAGAGTCTCTTGAAGGCACACTGCCTGACTCATTTATACTCATCTTGGAGGAGCACTGAATCCTGGGAGGAGGTCCCATGGTCCACTATACCCAGAAGAACCAGGTGCTTCAACTAAGCAATGAAGCAGCAGGGCATTGCAGGGAAGAAAAATATAAATGGCTTGGTGAGGCAAAGTGACAGTCTCTTGATGGCCCACCACCTGACCCATTTATACTCATCTTGGCTGCTTAAGCCTGAGCACTTCATCCTGAGTCCTATGCTCCACCATGCGCAGAAGAACCAGGTATGATGGTGCTTTACCTGAGCAATGAAGCAGTGAAAAAGTATAAGTGTACCAGGGAGACAAAGTCACAGAATCTCTTGATGACCCACCCCCTGACCCATTTACACTCATCTTTGCTGTTCAGGCCTGGGCATTCCATCCTGGGGGAAGGTCCCATGTTCTACTATGCCCAGAAGAACCAGGTATGATGGTGTTTCAACTGAACAATGAAGTAGTGGAGCAATACGGTAGAGTATAAATGTGCTGGTGAGGCAAAGTGACAGAAGATCTTGATGGCCCACCCTCTAACCCATTTACACTCATCTTTGCTGTTCAGGCCTGGGCATTCCATCCTGGGGGAAGGTCCCATGTTCTACTATGCCCAGAAGAACCAGGTATGATGGTGCTTCGACTGAGCAACAAAGTAGTGGGGCAGTACAGTAGAGTATAAATGTGCTGGTGAGGCAAAGTGACAGTCTCTTGATGGCCCACCACTTGACTCATTAACACTCACCTTGGCTGTTCAGGCCTGGGCAATGCATCCTGGGAGGAAGTCCCATATTCTACCATGCCCAGAAGATCCAGGTATGTTGATGCTTCAACTAAGCAATGGAGCAGCAGGCCAGTGTAGTGAAGGAGAATATAAGTGGATGGGGGAGGAAAAGTGACAGAGTATCTTCAAATGAGCGCTAGTCTTACCTCGCCATAACCGTATGGCCTCTGTTGCTGGGCGGAGGATGCTGTCTGGGGTGTCCGGTAGCTGGAGTATGGCTGGCTCTGGCCTTGCTGGTAGCTGGAATACTGTGAAGAAGTGCCTTGTGCTGGAACTGGGAAGAAGAACATATGTTGAATGTTATATAAAATGCGCAGCACAGTGTATACTGTCTGTTTCTACCTCTCTCCTCACAATGTACTGTTCCTCAGCCGCCCCAAAGTCTTATTCTCACCTGTACCTGATCCAGCATGTTCAGTGCAGGAGCACGGAACGTACTGCTCATGAGTGAGCTTGGCTCAAGAGATTCTCACCGGCTCCTTGTCTATGTGGATGATATCTTGCTAGACTGGGACTGGTGAGTATAAGACTTAGAGGATGGGTGGGCTGTCCATGCAAGTACTCTTAGAGCTCAGGACCCCTGGAAACAATTGGGATAGCAGAAGGCAGAGGGCGTACAGAGTAAAGGGGTATGAGAATCAGATTTTACCTACTAGCTTTGCATTGTAAGCTCCAATGCTGAAGTGTCTTCCTTCACATTGTCAGTGATCGAAATCTGGAGCACCAGGGGGTTTCGCCCTTGCAGCGATCACATGCATTCATGCTGATTCTAGTACCCTTTTCCGCCCTCCATGTTTAAGGCCTCATTTACACAAGTGGCTAGGGGGTAGTAAATTCAGGCACCTCCTGACCACCTGAACACTGACATCCATCCGATCATGGATATACACATGCGGCTGCAAATAATAAACAGCCACTGTCGCCTCCGAACACAACCAATGCAAGTCTGCCTGGTGCAATGCATCCGGACATGGAGCACTCTTTAGAGGGCACCATGCATGTGAAAAGGTCCCACAGTTTGCATTTCTACCAGGTCTAAGGGGCATTTAAAAGAATTTTCCACTTTTTCTCCAATCCCTTGTGGGAGGGAATCAGAGCACGTGGTGAAAGCCCAAAGTAAAGTATGGAAAAACATGCAAGCTCTATGCAGACAGTGTCCCTGGTTGGAAATGCACACAAGACCTAAAGCAGGCCATAGACAGGTCGAAAACCGGCCATTTTATTTAAAAAAAAAAAATGAAAAATCGGTCGTTCGATCGGCCGACGTTACCACCAACGGTAAAAAAATCAGCCGATTTTCGTCCCGTCTACGGCTGGCATTTAACCCCATAATTACTTCTGTCCCTTGCAGAGACGGAGGAGGAAGAGGAAGAGGAGGAAGAGGAAGAAGAGGAGGAGGAAGAGGAGGAGGAGGGGGAGGAGGAGGAGAAGGAGAAGAAGAATTCCAGTCTGCTATTATATTTTATATGAAAAGTCTTGCGGTTGTAACAATGTATCCATTTCAGATACAGATGTTTTTATTCTGATACAAATAGATACATTGTTGCAACCGCAAGACTTTTCAAATATAATAGTGGATTGGAATTCTTCTTCTTTTAATTTTCTTCTTCTTGCAGGTCACGGCTCACGTGCAGATTTTTTAATCGGTAAAATGATCGGCCGATTTGCCCATCATTGCCGGGAAAATAGGCCGATCGTCAAAATCGCCCATGAATTTTCCAACGTGCCCAATAAAAAAAATGTGCAAAAAAGCCCACAAAACGGCCGACCAATTAACCCCCTAATGGTGTGAAAATCGGCCGGATTTTCGACCCGTCTATGGCATATCTACAGAAATATAAAAACTATACAGCATTTTGTGGCACAGCTCTATACAATAGTGTTCTTCTCACCATATCCCTGCTGCTGCTGCCCCGGATAGTTTTGCTGATTGGAGTACTGCTGCTGCTGGGAGTACGCCTGTTGTTGTCCCGCTCCCTGCTGATATCCACTCTGCTGCTGGGTGTACTGGGTGTTTCCTGCACAAAAATAAATGATTACAGAGTGTGGGACATTCACAGCTTCATTTATACCATTCTTTGCGTTCGGTAAATGAGCCTACAGAAGTGACTAACCCAAGACAATACTTTTCTTTCGGGTATAGTGGAAAAAGATTTAAAATTTCCATCTGTGACCCTGTTGGAGAGATTTTAAGTCACTTCCTGTCTCTTTGACACCTGTACAAAAATGTATGGGGGAGGGGTTGGGAGGTTTACCATCACTTCCTGCTCAGACAGCAGTAAAAATAGAAGTAGGCCCCTTTCACACGGGCGTTCCGTTTTTTTTTTTTTCATCAGTTCAGTCACGTTTTTTTCAAAGAAAAAATAGATCAGGTCACATCCGTTTTTCATCATTTTTTCATCCGTTTACATCCATTTTTTGTCAGTTATTTGTTTTTGTCCGTTTAGCCATTTGCATCTTTTTTTGTCTGTTTACATCCATTTTTTGTCAGCTTACATCTATTATTGTCCTTTTGCATCCGTTTTTCATCTTTTTTCCATTCATTTTTCATCAGTTTTTTGTCCATTTACATCCGCTTTCATCTGTTTACATCAGTTTTTCATTCATGTACATCCGTTTTGTCTGTTTACATCCATTTTTTGTCAGTTTACATCCTTTTTTGTTTGTTTACATCTGTTTTTGTCCATTTACATCCATTTTTTTTGTCCGTTCCCTTTTTATTTAACAGAAGAAAAATAGGGTTTTCTTCCGTTCAAAAAAAAAACGGATGTTAACGGATGCGGACATTAATATATGTAAATAGATGATCATCCGTTTACATCCGCTTTCATCTGTTTACATCAGTTTTTGGTTCATGTACATCCGTTTTCATCCATTTTTTGTCAGTTTACATTCGTTTTTGTTTGTTTACATCTGTTTTTGTCCATTTACATCCATTTTTTTTGTCCGTTCCCTTTTTATTTAACAGAAGAAAAATAGGGTTTTCTTCCGTTCAAAAAAAACGGATGTTAACGGATGCGGACATTAATGGATGTAAATAGATGATCATCCGTTTACATCCGCTAGTCCATAGAAATACATGGGGGTCCGTTTTTCACCCGTAAACAGACAGATGAAACACGAACATACGGAACGCCCGAGTGCAAGGGGCTGTAAAGAGAAAATCAGAACTTTTTCTTTATCTAAATACATTTGGATGGAGTTAGGCTTTAGGATTACCAAGACTGACTATAACAAATAGTGCTGCCCATTCTTTTAGCTCACCCCTTATACTCACCATCTACCCTACCCAGGGGCGGACTGACAACTCATGGGGCCCCCGGGCAATAGGGGATCATGGGGCCCCTGTGTCCTTGCCCACACTCAAAAAAGCCTATGAAAAAGGTACCAGGGGCATCTCATGGGGCCCCCTACTGACCCCGGGCCCTCGGGCATTGCTTGAGTTTCCAAATGGTCAGTCCGCCCCTGACCCTACCTAAACCTTTGGGTCATCCAACCAATCTACACGCTAGCAATACTGCTGATGGCAACTCACCAGCGACAGTAATGCTAGAAACCACTTACTTCTATGGTGGTGGAGCGCCGTAGAAGCAGGCGAGTGTCCTTTTTAGCGATTGTGATGCTGGCGAGTTGGTGCCAATGACAGGATTGCTAGTTTGAAAATGGCCCTTACTATCAGGCTGAATAACAAATACAAATGTATAATCAGCCTGGCGCTACAGTTTTATAATAAAATGATGATGATAAGCCACAGGATATGGGATTCTTTTATTCTTCTGACCTCCTTCATAGTAATGTTGCGAGGAATCGTCGAACGTCCTGTCGTAGCTCTGCTCCCCATAGGAAGATTGTTGGTAAGCGTACTCACTGTGACCTTGAAAAAGAGAACAAGTTCTTCAAACATCAAATAAAAGAACATCCACTTGAGCTCCAGAAGAGTTTACACCCGTCATGACCAGGGCATTTTCTGCTAATCGGCACTGTGCTAATTTTAACTGGCAATTGCACAGTCATGCAACATCGTACCCACAATAAATTTCTATCATTTCTTTTCAAACAAATAGAACTTTCTCTTGGTGGTATTTGATCACCACTGGGTTTTTTATTACATAAGCGAAAAAAGAGTGAGAAAAAAAAAATTAAAATTAAATCTATAATAATAAATATATATTTAATTGATATTTTCTGTTATAAAGCATATCTGATAATAAAAAAAAATCTAATTCTTTATAAATTTAGGCCAAAATGCATTCTGCTACATGTTTTTGGTTGAATCCCAGCCACGATACCTCCTGCCTGGAGTCTGCATGTTCTCCCTGTGCCTGCGTGGGTTTCCTCCGGGTACTCCGGTTTCCTCCCACACTCCAAAGACATGCTGGTAGGTTAATTGGCTCCTGTCCAAATTGGCCCTAGTATGTGTATGTATGAATGTAAGTTAGGGACCTTAGGCTGTACACCCCTTGAGGGTTAGGGACTGATGTGAATGTACAATATATATGTAAAGTGCTGTGTAAATTGACAGCGCTATATAAGTACCTGAAATAATAAATAATAATAATAAAAAAAAACATCTCAAACTATGGTGTATATATACTGCATGTTTTATTTATTATACTAGTAATGGTGGTGATCAGCGACCTAAAGTGGGACTGTGATAGTGCAGTGGGCAATCTAAGACACTCAGTGATCATATTATGCACTGTCACTGTAGTAATGGCACCAGCTGGGAAGGGGTTAACATCTAGGACAATCAAAGGGTTAACTGTGTGCCTAACATGTGTAATGTGTGCAATATGTGCTGCTTTTACGAAGCGATGTGACTGTTTTATCTCCCCACTGACGAAAAAGCTGATGCTTCAAAACGCGTTACCGCCCCCGTTTGCGGCATTACGCTCACGTGGTGACGTCACATCTGCCCGGCTGCCATTTGCGTTGCAGCCTGGTGTCAGGAATGGACTTGCCAATAATGGTGGGACTCACCTGCCTTGTGGGCTGCAGTACCAGGGCTGGCCAGCGGGTGCTCTCAGCAATCAGAGACTCACCCCTGCAATCAGCCAAACACCTGAAGCTGATTGCAGGGGTTGTATTTAAGGAATGGCCAGACTCACAGTCAATGCCTTGGTGTGTGATTTTCCATGGGCCCCTGTACCTTGTATCCTGTATTCCTGTTCCTGTCTGACTTGTTGCCGACCCTGCCTGATCCTGACCTCTGCTGACTTCTCCTGCTTGATCCCTGGCTTGTGACCCTGACCATTCTCTGCCTGACCCTCTGTACCGCGCTGCCCGTGAGTTACTGAACCCAGCTTGTGACCCCAACCACTCTCCCGCCTGTTCCTGGTACTCCGTTTGCCCGTTTGCTACTGACCCGGCCTGCCTGACTACTCTTTGTATTGTATGTATTGTGGGTGGTTTGGTTTGTTTGCACTGTGTTTATGTTTAGTTTTGCACTGCGTTTTGTATTGTTAGTCTTAATAAATTATATTGTTTATACCATATTTGAAGCCTGCGTTTCCCTGTGTCAGTCCACACCCCTCTGGTCATACCTGGAGCCCTGACACCTGGTTTCCATCACACCTGCTGGACGCTACCTGCGTGGAACCGGGAGACCAGGCTCCCACATCAGCCCTGGCTCCTAGATGATATTTCACCCTCTCCCCCAGCCTCCAGGACCTCTGAAGGACGATGTCCATCCTGAGATACATGCCTTTCTCCTGTGTAATCTAGTGAGTTACCTCAGTTACCTTGCTCAATAAAATAACCTTTCAATACTGCACTTAGTTTGGCGCCCCTCTCTCCTTTTCTTTTCCATGCAGGGAGAAAAAAAAACAGCCACTTCGCAGCTGTCTGTACAGAGTCCTGTGTGGTTTGTCAGCACAGGGCTCTGTACAGGTCTGAGCCATAAATCATTGGGCAGGGCAAGCTGACCGACTTGTACATTAGCAAAAGGCAGTACAGGTTGGGGGCGCCACCCATTCGCTGGGAAATGCCACATCGCATACTTGTATGTGATCCGGCGCAGTGTGCGGCTGCCGTGCCGCAGTAAAATTGGGGTAGGCAGTAAAGAAGTGGATATCATTGTATCAGGTTGAAGAGTCTGAAAACGATTTGAAATGCTTATATACCTGCTAGACTTACCGTCAGTATAATACTGCTGGCTCATAGATTCAGAGGAACTTTGGCTGTGTCCATATTGCTCGCTATAATACTCTTCCTGGCCAATGTATTGCTGGGCGGAGCCTGAAAATGTAGAGAATAGATATTATATACATACAGCCAGTCTCAGCTATGCGAAAAAAAAAACCCACTGAGGCAATGCTTTAGGACTCCTAAATGCATTGATCCCCTGAGGTTACTGGACTGTGCACAACGAGGCAGATTTAAAAAGTTCCTGAACTCAAAAAAGTTAAGATTTGCTATGTTACGGGAACATCTAAAAATGTTCCTCTCCTCCATCCCAAAAATCGCCTCCCTCTACCCGCCCACCCCCCCAAAACAGCTCTACATTGCCCCTTCACTCCTGCCCTCTCCCCACTACGGCACTCACCACCTCCTCCTGGTACTCCACTCCCCGGTCGACCCACGTGCCACCACTACCAGACCCACACGCTCCTACACCTCCCATTCCCATGCCACCCTCCTCACCCTTCTCCTTCTCCTATCCGCTGGGGACATCTCCCCGAACCCTGGCCCCTCACCACCTCTCCCCCCCTCCAGGGACCCCCCTGCCCCCGCCAGCCGCCGCAACCCCCTCAACCTCATACCTGTGCACCTCCTCCCCGCATCCATCCCCCCTCTCTCGGTTGCACTTCTGAACGCCCGTTCGGTTTGCAACAAACTAACTGCCATCCATGACCTCTTTATCTCCCGCTCCCTCAATCTCCTAGCCATCACCGAAACCTGGATACAGGCCACTGACACTACCTCCCCTGCGGCACTCTCCCATGGAGGTCTCATCTGGTCCCACTCACCAAGACTGAGCGGTCACAAAGGTGGTGGTGTCGGCCTGCTCTTATCACCGCTGAGCACCTTCCAGGTCCTCCCTAACCCCCCCTCCCTAACCTTTTCCTCCTTCGAAGCTCACTGCATCCGGCTCTTCTCACCCACCCCCCTAAGGATCGCAGTGATCTACAGGCCCCCTGGATCCATAGCCCGCTTCCTGGATAACTTCGCCGCCTGGCTTCCCTTCTTCCTCTCCTCTGAGCTACCGACCATCATCCTCGGGGACTTCAACATCCCCATCAATGACAACACCCCGACTACTTCCCAACTCCTCCACCTAACCTCCTCCTTCGCGCTCACACAACACACCCAATCCTCCACCCACATCAATGGGAACACCCTGGACCTCGTCTTCTCCCACCTCTGTACCCTCAACCAGTTCTCTAACACACCCTTCCCTCTCTCCGACCACCACCTCCTCACGTTCTCCACCTCCCCTTCCCCCAACTCCCCCCCCCCAGTGCGCCAAACCATCACCAGCCGCAACCTCCGCAACCTGCACCCAGCCCCCCTCCACTCGGCTGCCGACCGCCTACACGACAGCATCCTTCCACTGTCATGTCCTGACCTAGCCACCTCCACGTACAACGACTCACTATCAGCTACACTAGACTCTCTGGCACCCCTAACCACACGCTACATCAAACCCAGACCGCTCCAACCATGGCAGAACGACCACACTAAATGCCTCAAACGTCGCAGTCGTGCGCTGGAGAGACTATGGCGCAAAACCAGGTCCCCTCATACATTCTCCCTCTACAAATCTGCCTTCCTCACCTACACCTCCTCCCTCCACGCCGCCAAGCAGGCCTACTTTGTTAACCTGATTAACACCCTCTCCACCTGCCCTCGCCGACTCTTCTCCACCTTCAACTCCCTGCTCTCTCCCCCCCTTCCTCCACTCAGTACCTCACTTACCGCCCACGAGATTGCCACTCATCTCCACAGCAAGATTGACGCAATCCGCAAGGACATAGTCTACTTGCAATCTACCTCCCCATCTAGCCTCCCCCCTTCTATCACCCCCTCATCTCTCCCCTCCTCTGACCTCGCAACGGCACTGCCCCCCACCACACCCAAGGCCCTGCCTACCATAACCCCCCCATCACTGCACTCCTTCAGCCCTACTACCACTGAGGAAGTCAGCAGAGTCTTCTCAGAAGCCCGTCTCACTACCTGCCCCCTGGACCCCATCCCCTCTCAACTCCTCCGGTCACCCCCCTCTTCCCTCATCCGCTCCCTTACCCACATTTTTAATCTCTCCCTCTCTACTGGCGTATTCCCCTCCCCCCTAAAACATGCGCACATCACCCCCATACTCAAAAAGCCCTCCCTGGACCCCACTGACCTCAACAACCTCAGACCAATTTCCCTGCTGCCACTCACTTCCAAGCTCCTTGAGCGCTTGGTCTTCGATCGCCTAAGCTCCCACCTAGATGACAACAACCTCCTTGACCCACTACAGTCCGGCTTCCGTCCCCTACACTCCACCGAAACTGCCCTCCTCAAAATCACCAACGATCTACTAACCGCCAAAGCCAAAGGCGACTACTCTGTCCTCCTCCTCCTAGACCTCTCTGCGGCCTTTGACACAGTCGACCACCCCCTCCTCCTTAATAAACTACTCTCCCTTGGCATCAGAGACACCGCTCTCTCCTGGTTCTCGTCCTATCTATCCCAACGCTCCTTCAGTGTCACCTACAATGGTGCCACCTCCCCTTCTCTCCCCCTCTCTGTTGGGGTCCCCCAGGGCTCTGTCCTTGGACCCCTTCTCTTCTCCATCTACACCTCCTCCCTTGGCAAACTCATACACTCCCACGGCTTCAATTACCACCTCTATGCTGATGATACTCAAATCTACCTATCCACCCCTCACCTCACCCCCTCATTCTCCGCCCGCATCACTCACCTCCTAAACGACATCTCTGACTGGATGTCGCTCAATTTCCTCAAACTCAACCTCTCCAAAACCGAGCTTCTCATCTTCCCCCCAGCCCGCGCCCCCCCCCCCATCCTTTCCATCACTACCAACAACACCACCATCAATCCCGCCCAGCAAGCCAAGGTCCTTGGCGTCACTCTGGACTCAAACCTTTCCTTTCAACCTCATATCAAATCCCTCACAAACACATGCAGGCTCCACCTCCGGAACATCGCCAGGATACGTTCCTTCCTTACCACAGACACCACTAAACTACTAGTACACTCCCTGATTATCTCACGCCTGGACTACTGCAACTCCCTCCTCACCGGCCTACCCCAGTGCAGGCTCTCCCCGCTTCAGACCATCCTGAACTCAGCGGCCAGACTCATCCACCTCACCAGCCGCTCCACCTCTGCCACCCCCCTCTGCCTCTCCCTCCACTGGCTCCCCATTGCCCAACGCATTAAATTCAAATTGCTCACCCTGACCTATAGGGCCATCCACAACACTGCCCCTAACTACCTCACCGATCTGATTCCCAAGTACCACCCTACCCGTACCCTTCGCTCTTCACAGGACCTTCTTCTATCTTGCTCCCTGGTCTCCTCCTCCCACGCACGACTGCAAGACTTCTCCAGGTCCTCCCCCATCCTCTGGAACTCACTACCCCAATCCATCAGACTGTCACCGTCCCTCCTCACCTTCAGGCGCTCCCTGAAAACCCACCTCTTCAGGGAAGCCTACCCCACCCTCACCTAACAGCCGCTGCCCTTCCCTCCTCCTACCACTCCATCCCCCACAGCCGTTTCCTCCTGTGCCTCTACCCCCCCCCTCCTAGATTGTAAGCTCGAAAGAGTAGGGCCCTCTAACCCCTTGTGTACTGTTTGATGTTACTGTTCTGTTTCATGTATTGTCCCCCCCTATTGTACAGCGCTGAGCAAACCCTTTGGCGCTATATAAACTCGATAAATAAATAAATAATAAATAATGTTAACTGTGCCTAAGTCGCACCCTAAAAAAAAAAAAATCAACCTTTTGTCCTGACTTCCTCCTAACAAATAGGTTTGCACTCCTGTCCCTTGAGCTTCTTAGCTGTGAGATCATCTATAGCTCTGCTGCCGATGGCTGGTAGTCTCAGGAGATTTGGTGATGCTACGATTATGCTGCTCACCGTTTGTCAGGGATGGGTTCCTACTACTTAACGAGCAGCTCTTTTCTTTTAGTGCTCAGCTGTTGGTTAATTACCAGCCACTCAGTGTCTCCACAGTGACTCACCTGGATACCATTACCTGCCTCATTAGTCCAGCCCACAGCCAGCTCTTTTTGCTATTTTAGCAGCTTACCTCATTTCCTCCTTGCCCTTGAGTAGTCTATGCTCTCCAGTATGTTCCTGCCTGTGTACAACTCAGTATGGCTGACTTCTCTTCAGATTCCTGTTCCTGATTTTTGGCTTCTGACTACGCTGACTTCTGGTTTCATGAATCTGACTCGTCTGATTACCCTCTCTGGCATCCAAACCTTGGCTTCCATTTTGACTACGTTCCTGATCTATATTATATCTGCTATTTCATTAAAGGTGTGATTTTAACTGCACTTCCTGTCTCCGCCTGGTTCATGGTTCCTGACACCGTTCTCCTTGCTGGAGAGGAAGCTGTGTCTGAGAACCTGCAGTGCAAGAATATCCCTGCTTCAGCTTCATTCATTCTATACATCTCTGCTTCCTCCACTTCTCTTGCTGCTTCTTGAATATTACCCACCAGTCATTTGATTATCAGCTATGAGGCAGCTTTGACATTAGAAACTAAACCACATCACAGAGACACAGTTAAGAATAGAAAGGAGGAGTACCAAACCAATCAGTAAAGGAGTTGCAATCATTTTATTGTTTTACAGATAAAAAACAGCCAAAGAGCTTAGGGTCCCACCACACTCTCCCTTCATCAGGGCAAGACCTTGAATCGTCTCAAGAAAGAACTTTCTTATGCTTTACTATTACTGCCAATGACCCTGAAACCACTGGTTACTGGTTCACCTGATACATTAACACCTCTTCCATGCAGATTATTATTATTATACAGTATTTATATAGCGCCAAAGGGTTTGCTCAGCGCTGTACAATAGCAAGGGGGACAGAACATGAGACAAAACGGTAACAATGCAATACACGAGTGGTTCAAGGGCCCTGCTCTTTCGAGCTTACAATCTAGATTACCATAAGAAAGCTATTATTTTTGGTTACATATATCTCACGCCCTGATGAAGGGGGAGTGTTTTTGGTGGCCAAAGGTTAGCTGCTTTTTTTTTTATCTGTAAATTATTAAAGTGATTTGGAGTCCTTTACCAATTGGTTAAGTGCTCCTTCTGTTGGTGTTTGCTTTGGATGATTTTCTGGGCTCTGTTCTCGGATTGCTTGGTTGGTGCACGCCCACGGTTCAGATCTTCTTTTAAACACTTGATCCAACAATTGTGAACACAAAGTTAGCAAGCATAGTAAAAATATAACGTGTCATTGTTCCTGTGATTTGCTGATCTACAAGTTGAATGACACCTCCTCACCTTGCTGTGATGGTCTGTATGGTCCCAAAGGTCTCTGACCCATCATGCTGCTTCCTTGGGTACTCTGGCTCATTATGGAAATGGAAGATTGCCCTTGGTAATGCTGACCTCCACCTTGCGCTGTGGTGTAATGCGAGCCGGCAGCTTGTTGGTGCATCATGGACACTGTGGAACGTCATGGAGCAAAAAGATCAATTGTCAAAAAAAAGATCAACAAAGAGATGTTGGAAGCTGGTTCAGAAACTGAAAGCAGGTCTATGTCAAACTTTACAGAGGGCGACATTGGTCAAATTAAATATGAATTCTATTATCAAAAAGTGTAACTAAAACACAAATAAATCTGAAAACTTTTTATAAGTTGATGAACTATTTGTGCCCAGCCCTCTCCTAACTTACTATTGGTCAGTGTGGCTCTCAAAGACATTGGGCACAATTCACAAAGCTACCACACCAGGATAAGGATAGGTATTAAAAAAAATGACAGTTACTGATTATGAGATATGAAAATAAGAGTCATATAGCTAAAATAAAGGTCCCTATCCTCGTACTAAAGCTTTCTGAATTGAACCTATTGACAAGTACGTGCTGACATCTCAGCCAGAAACATAACAGGAAGTCAGATGAATCTCTCAAAAAAGAGCAGAACAGTTGTCCCCATTGGAAGACTTCCATATTTTTCCTGTTTCTGAGTGTGGATTTACCATCACTTTCTGTCCCGGTGGCAATGGTATCCGGTATAAAAGGAGAGAATGAATCTTCCCACCAAAGACATAGACAGCAAGAACAACTAGCCAAGGCCCTCTACTTTGTGAGAAAGCATTGGTGGCCTAGTTTGAGAATGTGAATAAACAGTGTAGCTGGTGAGGAATGAGCGGAGAAAGGACACTCAGTAATCTATAGCTGGTCACACATAATATAATCTGATTGTGCCATCTTTGTACAACCCCCTTTAGGTTTACCAACAACTGTGTAGTACAAAGGACTACCCAAACCCTCTATTCAATACAAATCCAATTAGACAGGCCCTCCTACTATATAGTGTTTGTAAATTGTGCAATCAGATTTTAACATGTGTGGTCATTTCAAGAGCCTAAATATAAAACGAATGAGATTCTGGGTCCAGTATTCATCTTACCTGGGTTGGATGGCAAATTCATATTAGCCCTTGACACATAGTTCCCTATGGTTCCCTGGCTTTGCATTGGCAAATTTTGAGAGCTGGGCACAGCATGGCTATACCCAGGAGCTGTGCCATGGGAACTCACTGCCATACTCATGCTGGTTGTGGGCATCGTGGCTTGGCCAGACTGCTGCAGAGACACATGATTTGGTCCTAAAACAATTAGAAGGAAAAATACAGTATTTAATCAGAATTAAATATCCGTATTTAATCAGAATTTAGTTAAAGTAAACCCAAACTTTTTTGTTCTACTTGGATAATTACTGATATTGGGGAATATGTGTAAGGGCCTATGCCAGGGGTAGGCAACCTGCGGCTCTCCAGCTGTTGCAGGACCAGAAGTTCCATCATGCCTCTGCAAGTCATAGCTGTAACTGTCAGTTTTGTAATGTTGCAATACCTCATGGGAAATGTAGTTCCACAACAGCTAGAGAGCCACAAGTTGCCTACCCCTAGCCTATGCACACAGGTATAATAAAATAACAATATATATGCAGGATCTTTCTGGCAGAAAGATCCTGCATAAAAAACGCATGTAATGGTCATAGGGTGCTTGCATTACATGTGCTTAGATACACATCCGCAAGACATTCACATCCTTAAAAATCAGATTCCATTCTTCTAGTTCAGTTTTTCATCTCAGCACGAATAGGCATTTACACATGTACCCGTGTAAATACTGACCGCAGACACTGAATTGTCTACTGCAGCTGAACGCAGTGCAGGATTACTGAGCACAACACATCTGTGTGCATGGGCCCATAATAAATAATACTGCTGCATTCAGGTCTGTAAAAACACTATACGCGGTACCCTGAAAATACGGGTGTAACATGAAACATGGTCATAAAAATGGAATTATGTCTCTAAAGCCCAGATGAAGGGGGCATTCCCTGAGCCCTGAAATGTGTTGGCCCAGAATAAATATATATCTGGACATTTAAAGTTATAGGCACATCATGGGTTGAGCCCATGTGTGTCAAATTCCAACATTTTTAGGAGCCCGGGAAGCACAGGTGCAGTGTCCAGCCTCACTGCCAACAGCTAAACGTAAGTTTAGTCTATTTCAGTAGATTTAAACAGGCTGCTAGCAGCAGAGCTGGATGCTGAAGCAGCACTTCCTGGGCATCCAAAAAAACCTTGATGGGCCCAACCACCTGTGCGTGGGTAGCCTGATCTGGAATGGACAAACTGTTAGAATTCCTTGATAGCCCACCACCTGACCTATTCATATTCATTTTGGCTGCTCAGGCCAAAATACTTTCTCCTGGGAGAAGGTCTCATGCTCCACAATACCCAAAAGTACCACCTATGATGGTGCTTCAATTAAGCAATGGAGCAGTGCGGCAGCGCAAAGAAGGAGAGCATAAGTGGGTCAGGGAGGCAAAGTGTTAGAGCAACGGTTCTCAACCTGTGGGTCGCTACCCCTTTGGGGGTCGAACAACCCTTTCACAGGGGTCTCCTAAGACCATCGGAAAACACATATTTCCGATGGTCTTAGGAACCGAGACACCGCTCCTCTATCAGTCTCCAGGCGGGTCCGCCCACATGCAGATACGTCCACATTTCCCTGGACCGCGATGTGTGTGCGGGATGACATGCCGCCCCTGTCATCTGGCCACATCCCCGGGATCACTCAACAGCTCCGCGCTCCTCGCCAGTGATTGGCCGCCGGAACTGTAGCTCAGGAGAGGCACACAGGCGGCCAATTACCAGCGAGGAGGAGGAGCCAAGCAGCAGCGCGAAGATCAAAGAAGATCGAGCGAGGGAGCGGCCGGAGAAGGAAGACAGCTGACAGGTAAGTGTCTGTAGCGTGCAGATGGTGCTGCTGCAGCCAGGTATGCTGGCTGTAGATAGGAGAGGGAGGGAGCGAGCCCAGGCTGGAGCAAGAGTCAGCAAGGTAAGTATCATTGGTGTCAGTGGGAGGAATAGTGCCCCATCATTGGTGTCACTAATACCAATGATGGGGCACTATTCCTCCCACTGACACCAATGATGGGGCACAATTTCCTCCCCCCCCCACTGACACCAACGATGGGGAACTATTCTTCCCCCCACTGACACCAACAATGGGGCACTATTCCTCCCCCCACTGACACCAACGATGGGGCACTATCCCCCCCACTGACACCAATGATGGGGCACAATTCCCCCCCACACTAGTATCAATGATGGGGCACTATTCCCCCCCCCCCACTGACACCAATGATGGAGCACTATTCCTCCCACTGACACCAATGATGGGGCACTATTCCTCCCACTGATACCAATGATGGGACACTATTCCTCCCACTGATACCAACAATGGGACACTATTCCTCCCACTGACATCAGTGATGTGGCACTACTCCTCTCACTGACACCAATGATGTGGCACTACTCCTCCCACTGCAAAATTACAGTTATGAA
The DNA here is from genome assembly GCF_062004578.1 of Staurois parvus. Classification (NCBI taxonomy): domain Eukaryota; kingdom Metazoa; phylum Chordata; class Amphibia; order Anura; family Ranidae; genus Staurois; species Staurois parvus. The sequence continues at coordinate 2,036,680 of NW_028319145.1, read as the reverse complement.
GTAGCAACGAAAATAATTTTATGGTTGGGGGTCACCACAACATGAGGAACTGTATTAAAGGGTCGCGGCATTAGGAAGGTTGAGAAACACTGTGTTAGAGTCTATTGATGGTCCACGACTTGACCCATTTATACTCATCTTTGATGTTCGGGCCTAAGCACTGCATCCTGGGAGAAAGTGCTATGCTCAGAAGAACCATCTTTGATGCTTCAGCTGAGCAATGGAGTAGTGTGTAGAGAAGTACTGTGCAGAGAAGGAGAGTAAAAGTGGGTCAGGAAGGCAAAAGTGTCTCTTGATGGCCCAACGCTTCACCCGTTTGTAATCACCCTGACTATTCAAACCTGAGCACTGCATCCTGAGACTAGGTCCCAAGATTCACCATGTCCAGAAGAACCATTTGTGCTAGTGCAGTGGTGGGCAACCTTTTTTTTCAACTGAGCCAAATCTCGCCAAAACCATGATTGAAATTTATTTTGAGAGCCACATTTTTAAAACTGAAAATACATCTCCCATATAGTAATTCATCCCCCATAGTAATTCATCCCCCATATAGTAATTCATCCCCCATAGTGTAATTCATCCCCCATAGTGTAATTCATCCCCCATAGTAATTCATCCCCCATAGTAATTCATCCCCCATATAGTAATTCATCCCCCATAGTAATTCATCCCCCATATAGTAATTCATCCCCCATAGCAATTCATCCCCCGTATAGTATTTCATCCCTCGTATAGTATTTCATCCCCCGTATAGTATTTCATCCCCCATATAGTATTTCATCCCCCATATAGTATTTCATCCCTCATATAGTATTTCATCCCCCATATAGTAATTCATCCCTCATATAGTATTTCATCCCTCATATAGTATTTCATCCCCCCATATAGTATTTCATCCCTCATATAGTATTTCATCCCCCCATATAGTATTTCATCCCTCATATAGTATTTCATCCCCCCATATAGTATTTCATCCCTCATATAGTAATTCATCCCTCATATAGTATTTCATCCCCCCATATAGTATTTCATCCCTCATATAGTATTTCATCCCTCATATAGTATTTCATCCCCCCATATAGTATTTCATCCCTCATAAAGTAATTCATCCCCCATATAGTATTTCATCCCTCATATAGTATTTCATCCCCCCATATAGTATTTCATCCCTCATATAGTAATTCATCCCTCATATAGTATTTCATCCCCCCATATAGTATTTCATCCCCCCATATAGTATTTCATCCCTCATATAGTAATTCATCCCTCATATAGTAATTCATCCCTCATATAGTATTTCATCCCTCATATAGTATTTCATCCCTCATATAGTATTTCATCCCCCCATATAGTATTTCATCCCTCATATAGTATTTCATCCCCCACAGTACTATTCCCCCCCCCCCCCTTCTAGTAAGCCAAGTCCCCCGTGTCAATTCACTTACCTTTTGCGTTCCTCTCGCTGTCTTCCCGCGCCGTTCGGGTCTTCAGGGCGGACTGTGAGAGGAGCCTAGCTCCCCTCCCCTCACGTTCGGCACGCTGCCCCGCCTACACACATCCTGACAGCCACATGCGCAGGCCGGATTAAAAGGTCCGCGCGGACTTTTGGGGCTGCCAACCGAGAGGAGGCAGGGGAGCGGCCGACCGAGAGGAGGGAGGGGAGCAGGCGCCCGGCACACAGAAGAGCCGCATTAGACTGGGTAAAGAGCCGCATGTGGCTCGCGAGCCGCGGCTTGCCGACCACTGTGCTAGTGCATCAACTGTGCAATGCAGCAGTGGGGCAGTGCAGAGAAGGAGAGTAAAAGTGGGTCAGGGAGGCAAAAGAGTCTCTTGATTGCCTACAGCCTGATCCATTTACCTTGGATGTTCAGGCCTGAGAACCACACCATGGGAGGAAGTCTCATGCTCCACCATGCCCAGAAGAACTAGGTTCTTCAATTGATCGATGGCGCAGTGTGTATAGTGCAGAGAAGGAAAGTAAAAGAGAGTCAAGGAGGCAAGTCTCTTAATGGCTCAACATCTGACCAATTTATATTCACCTTTGCAGTTCAGGCCTGAACACTGCATTCTGGGAGAAGGGCCTAGCTCCACATTGCCCAGAAGAACCAGGTATGATGGTGGTTCAACTGAGCAATGGAGCAGCAGGGCAGTGTGGTGAAGGAGAGTATAAGTGGGTTGGGGAGGCAAAGTGACAGAGTCTCTTGATGGCCCACCACCTAACTGGATGCTGCACATGTGCCTCTTGGGCACCCAAAAACGCTTGGATTTGACACACATGTTCTGCACACCCCTGGTGTGGCCTTTCCGTCTCAGGTCCATTAAATTAAAGACCAAGGGTACTGTGGAAATCCTTTGGCATGGAGATGCTGCCAGCCCAGAATCCAGATACTACTACAACTCCTATGACTGTAGGATAGCCCTATGGTCCCAGTGCTATCCTTCCATTTCCTTCCAAGGTACTTCTCTCAGAAAAGGCTTACTGCCACCTGACAGACATGGGAAATGAGACTTCCACTGCCATCTTGTAGGTTACAGCGAGATCTTTTTTTTTTCTGCGCCATGGTACTACACAAGCTCTGAAATTTGCCAAAAAAATGGAGGACATGCCTGCGTTTGTTCATTTCCTTTATAACAAAGGGTCTTTTTGACGAGCCCCCTCACAGACTGGATTTTCACATACACATAGCATTTGCACCTCGGTTGCTAGGCAACTGTAACACATCAGAGACAGGCCTCACCGTTGCTGATCTGGTTCTGCATAAGGGAGGAGGGCGGCAGGCTGGCACCCAGCGCGTCACTCAGGTTGCCCTGTGAGTGGAGGGTCTGACTGGGGCCTGTTTGGCTCATCCCTCCAGGGCCCAGGTTTATGTTCTGCGCTGGCGGCTGCAAATAAAGCTATGTCATTTCACAGGCAAAAAAAAAAAAAAAAAAACGGCACTGGGCAACAGACAAAAGGATGCAAACACAAAGACAACTAGGTTTCTCTATTCTACGTCTACTGCGCTATGGCTGTTCTCTTCATATATGTGAACTATGCACAGAAAGAAGGTTTACAAAACATTAGCATGCATTGATGGAATAAAGATATATACATATATTCATTCCCTTCATCGTGCGCATCGTGCTCAGCCTGCGTAGTCACTCTCCCAGGACCTGCTGCCTCCGCTTACAGCCGTCCATTGAGATGAATTATAAGAGACAACATGTTTACTTGCTGCCCAATACATCCCACCCACTTTCAGGTTCCCGTTGTAACGAGATAATCAATGTTATTTACGTTACCTGTCAGCGGTCACCCTGTTACGGCTGGTGTACATCCATGCGCGGTGTATGCTATCCCGGCGCATAACCACACACGGTCGCATCTTCTAATTCATCTCAATGGACGGCTGTACACAGTGGTGGCAGGTCCTGGTGGAATGATCATGCAGACTCCGTGTGCTGTATGACCCCCTGTACCCCCTGTCGTGTGCATGAAGCCTACAGCTTGTAGTAAGCACATACTGTATTTATTTAGCGTCAAAAACGCAGTTCTTTACATATTGTCCGTTCACATCAGTGCCAGCCCCTAAGGAACTTACAATCTCACACGCATATACATACACTGTTTTGTTTTTTTTTTGCGCCTACAAACACCAAGTGAATATGTGAACACACAAAAAAAATGCACTGGGTAGGTCACTGTTCCCTTCCTTGGCCCCCCAAGGCACAAGGCTTGGGACCGTGACAAGGCACTCTGGTCCTTCTAGCCAAAAGGCCTGGCAGACGTCTCTGCTCATGACCAGCTACATAGTACTAGGTGAGGGCTGTCCCGAAGAGAGACCCCCCAAGGCAGGGGAGGAAGGAACCTAAGGGCCACACAGTCTTTATTTCTTTTTTCAAGCCCATGGCGCGGTTCGCAAAAACAAAACTCCAAAATGAATCAAAAAAGTGTATGTGAACAAGCACAGATAAAGTGCTCTACGATGCGTCTTTGGTCTCCTCCTGAAGGGGAAGGACCTCTCCCTGGACCCGTGAGGTGCAAGACTCTTGACAAGGTTAGGGCACACTCAGCTTCACCTAACAAAAGGTCCTGATGGCCTATGCACTTCATGATCAGCTGAAGCCAACCAACGACTAGGTGGGGGGACTCTCCCGAAAAGAAACCCCTACCCCCTAGGAAGGGGAGCAAGGAACCCTCCCCTTACTTCTCCATCAAGATAAATAATACAACCATCAGTCCCTCCCCTCATGCCAGGGTACTAGGTGTAATCGTAGACTCCCATCTGTCCTTTCAGCCCCAAATCCAATCACTGTCCAAATCTTGTAGACTTCACCTCCGCAACGTCTCCAAGATACACCCGTTCTTAACCTCGGAAACCACTAAGCAACTTATTCCCTCCCTGGTTATCTCTGGCCTTGACTATTGTAACTCCCTCCTCATTGGCCTACCTCATCGCAGGCTATCCTCTCTTCAGTCTATCAAGAATGCTGCTGCCAGACTCATCCACCTTACTAACCGTTCTGTATCTGCCACCCCTCTCTGCCAATCCCTCCACTGGCTTCCCATTGCCCAACGAACAAAATTCAAAACATTAACAATAACATATAAAGCCATTTATAACTCTGCCCCAAATTACATCACCAATCTTGTCTCCAAATGTCACCCAAACCATCCTCTACGGTCCTCCCATGACCTCCTGCTCTCTAGCTCCCTTACTCCTCCTCCCATGCTCGTCTCCAGGACTTCTCCAGAGCCTCCCCCATCATCTGGAACTCTCTACCCCAATCTATCCGACTATCTCCTACTCTGTTCACTTTTAGGCAATCTCTGAAAACCTATCTCTTCAGGGAAGCCTATGCTGCCTTCAGCTAGTAACGGAATCTTCTATTCTTCCTACCAGTCCATCCCCCACACTTATTACCTTTTGTACCACCAGCCCCTCCCTCCTAGATTGTAAGCTCCAAGGAGCAGGGCCCTCTTAACCCTTTTGTATTGTACTGTATTGTTGCTGTATTGTCTCCCTTTATATTGTAAAGAGGTGAGCAAACTGTTGGCACTATATAAACCCTGTATAATAATAATAATAATGGCCACATATCTGCCATACTAGAGATAGTGTAGACAGGAGACAAATAAGCAAAGCAGGAGTGTGGGGGGAAATCGATGTACCTGGGGGAAACCACACACAAGCACAGGAAGAACATGAAAACTCCATTCAAGTAGTATCCTAGTTGGGATTCAAACCGAGGGTCCCAACGCTGCAAGGCAAAATGGCTAGTATCTGCATGTCAGCTCTCAGAAGTCCTATAAGCCCAGGTGCCCTCTTACACAAATCTTGGCCAGCTCCCTCTTGTGCCTCCCTTTTGGATAGGCAAACCGCTGATCATGGTGATAGGTTACAGCCAAGGGGAAGCAGGCAGGCCAAAGCCCAGGACTACAGTAGCATGCACAATAGAGAGCCAAGGGTTTGCTCGAGAAGGAAGTGGTTCATACCTGCTTTTCAATGCAGGTGACAGTTTACTGAATATACAGTGTGATTCAAAAAGGATGACGCAAAAATAAAGCTGATTTATTCATAACGGAATGAACCTAACACAACTTTATTAACATACAGAGACACACTTACTGTCCAAGTTTTACCTCTGAACTACGAATGGTTGATGAGAGCCCCGTTGGTAACACAACAGATGTCAAGACGGCACTCCAGTTTTGTCCAGACTCGTGACAGCATGTACCTTGGACACTGACTCCACTGCTTCTGTGATGTGTCATCTCAGGTCATACAGGTCCTGTGGTATGGGGGGGGACATACACCAAGTCCTTAATGTACCCCCACAGAAAGCAGTCGCAGGGTGTTAGTTCTGGCGATTGTGGAGGCCAGAATGACCATGGTGATCCTGAAGAGGAGCGCCATCCTGCTGAAAGATTTACTAAAACTGGAGCACTCAGAATCTGGTGCAGATGTGCATGGTAGCCAATCAGCTTCTAACTGCAGTTTGTTTAATTAAAGTGATACTAATCCCAGGACCCTGCATTCACTATATCTGCTCTCCCCGGACCCTGCATTCACTATATCTGCTCTCCCCGGACCCTACATTCACTATATCTGGTCTCCCCGGACCCTGCATTCACTATATCTGGTCTCCCTGGACCCTGCATTCACTATATCCGGTCTCCCCGGACCCTGCATTCACTATATCTGGTCTCCCCGAACCCTGCATTCACTATATCCAGTCTCCCTGGACCCCGCATTCACTATATCTGGTCTCCCCGGACCCTGCATTCACTATATCTGGTCTCCCCGGACCCTGCATTCACTATATCTGGTCTCCCCGGACCCTGCATTCACTATATCCGGTCTCCCCGGACCCTGCATTCACTATATCTGCTCTCCCCGGACCCTGCATTCACTATATCTGGTCTCCCCGGACCCCGCATTCACTATATCTGGTCTCCCCGGACCCCGCATTCACTATATCTGCTCTCCCCGGACCTTGCATTCACTATATCTGCTCTCCCCGGACCTTGCATTCACTATATCTGGTCTCCCCGGACCCTGCATTCACTATATCCAGTCTCCCCGAACCCTGCATTCACTATATCCGGTCTCCCCGGACCCTGCATTCACTATATCTGGTCTCCCCGGACCCTGCATTCACTATATCTGGTCTCCCCGGACCCTGCATTCACTATATCCAGTCTCCCCGGACCCTGCATTCACTATATCCGGTCTTCCCGGACCCCGCATTCACTATATCCGGTCTTCCCGGACCCTGCATTCACTAAATCTGCTATCCCCGGACCCTGCATTCACTATATCTGGTCTCCCCGGACCCTGCATTCACTATATCCAGTCTTCCCGCACCCTGCATTCACTATATCCGCTCTCCCTGGACCCCGCATTCACTATATCCGCTCTCCCTGGACCCCGCATTCACTATATCCGCTCTCCCCGGACCCTGCATTCACTATATCAGGTCTCCCCGGACCCCGCATTCACTATATCCGGTCTCCCCGGACCCTGCATTCACTATATCTGGTCTCCCTGGACCCTGCATTCACTATATCCGCTCTCCCTGGACCCCACATTCACTATATCCGTTCTCCCCGGACCCTGCATTCACTATATCAGGTCTCCCCGGACCCCGCATTCACTATATCCGGTCTCCCCGGACCCTGCATTCACTATATCCGGTCTCCCCGGACCCTGCATTCACTATATCCGGTCTCCCCGGACCCTGCATTCACTATATCCGGTCTCCCCGGACCCTGCATTCACTATATCTGGTCTTTCCGGACCCCGCATTCACTATATCTGGTCTCCACGGACCCTGCATTCACTATATCCGGTCTCCCCGGACCCTGCATTCACTATATCCGCTCTCCCCGGACCCGGTATTCACTATATCTGGTCTCCCACACTACACACAACATGGAAATGCAATTATTTTACCAAATATAAACTGCTAAATACCTTTTCTCATCAGCAGAGCACTGGTTAAAGCTTGTAGGAGGAGTTTTCTTTCTTCTCTAGGAGGATGTGAAACATCTAACCCTCTGACTGGACAGGGCTGTTTGGCCCTGTGCTGATCACATGCACCCTCCCAAGAAAAAAAAAAAACTTCTCCCGCAATACACACCAAACTAATCATGTGCATGTGACCACGGGTTCAGTCTATATCAGGTGGTCATTTCACCAAGAGGAGGGGCAGAGAAGACAGGATCAAACAGCCTTTTTACACAATGCAGAAAGGTCCCACAGTGAGTATAACAAGCATGCTTTACTGCATATACAGACTGATTGTACTGTTGTGGGTTTAGTAACACTTTAAGTGTTAGCAATAAAACCTGGAAGCTGATTAGTTTCTATGCAGAGCCGCACCAGATTTTGCATCATGTAATCTTAGTAAATAACCCCCTAGGTTGGGCATCTTTGCCACAAGCCACTCTGTAATCATGTCCAGGTAGGAGAACCCAGTGACACTGGTAAATGGTAATCACCTGTGGTGTCAACAAAAGGGGATCACGTAGAACATTTGAAGCGCAGAGGTAAAGCGGAGCACTCAGAATCTGGTGCAGCCGTGCATGGCGGCCAATCACCTTCCAACTTCAGCTTGTTCAATGAAGCTTTGACAGTAAAACCTGGAAGCTGATTGGTTTCTATGCGGAGCTGATCCATAGGGGATTATTTACTAAAACTGGAGAGTGCAAAATCTGGTGCAGCTCTGCTGAGAAACCAATCAGCTTCCAGGTTTTATTGTCAAAGCTTCATTGAACAAGCTAAAGTTAGAAGCTGATTGGCTCCCATGTACAGCTGCACCAGATTCTGAGTGCTCCCATTTTAATAAATCCCCCCATAGTGCCTCTTCATGTTAATACGGGTGTGTTAGGTTCCCTCTGTTATGAATAGTGTTTGCACCATCCTTTTTGAATCACACTGTATTAGCACTATAGGTACGTTTTGAGCCTCATTTTGCCTTGTCAAGTACATACACTTCTACATGTTAACAAACATTTTTATAAGATGGCAGGCAAAATGAAAAACGATGAACTGAGACATTGATTGTCAAAATAATAAAATATGTGACAGGGACATGCGATTGTAAGTTCCTTGAGGTCGTGGACTGATGTAAAGACGCAAAATGTAAAGAGCTATGTAATTTTTCAGCCCCCAGATAAATACCTATAAAAAGAAATAGCTGCCAAACATTTACAATGAAGAAGTACTCAATGATTCATGATAACGTGCAATGCAGAGCGACCCACGCCAACCAATTACATTTCAGTTTGCTAAAGATCAGTGACAGATGCATTTTTATTGGTTGCTGTAGGTGACTGTATTTGCGCACATCCTTCCTGAAAAAAAGGAATTCAATCACTTTGTTTACTATAAAGCCATTTGAGTAACTAAGGATCAAACACTTTTTTTTTTTTAAAACCCCCCATGCCACTATATGGAAGCCAAGCAGAGGCCGCTAGGAGCACTATCGCAAAGGGGTTTTGTTAATGGAATGGGGTTAATACATCTAATGATAGCATATATATATATATATATATATATATATATATATATATATATATATATATATATATATATATATATATATATATACACACACACACACACACACACACACACGCACATCAGTACACAACTTCCATTTTATTTTGCATTTCAAATGCATTTATTTGTATTTTTATTGCACATCTGTGTGTGTAGGCCAAGCTGTGCAACCAAAGTGCCCACGACAAACTATGACACTGGTGGGGGAGGGGTACAGCCAGGGGCAGACTGAAAGCTCATGAGGCCCCCGGGCAATAGGGGATCATGGGGCCCCTGTGTCCTTGCCCAAACTCAAAAAAGCCTATGAAAAAGGTACCAGGGGCATCTCATGGGGCCCCCTACTGACCCCGGGCCCTCGGACAGTGCCCGAGTTTCCAAATGGTCAGTCCACCCCTGGGTACAGCTATAACCAACTATTTTCATGGTACAAATCTGCTTTAAAAAAAAAAAAAAAATTGTTTCTGTAACTATTCAAGTCCCAATGACAGTGTTACAATGTTGCAGTTTGTCTCAACGCGGTCTCTTTTTCTGGTCAGCTTGGCTTGCATGTGAAATAAATAAAGGTCTGTAGACAATAAGTAATGGACTGGACAATATTGATACATGTGTTAACCGCATGCACATATCAGAATACCATATCTTCATGATAGGGGTCCTTAAAGCGGAGCTCCACCTCGGGTACCCGCTCTCCAAAGATGCCAATCCTTAATGGGGAGCGGAGGACCAGTCTTTAAAGCGGAACTTCCCGTTTTCGGTGGAGCTCCGCTTTAAGGACCCCTATCATGAAGAATAGGGGAAGTTCCGCTTTAAAGACTGGTCCTCCGCTCCCAATTAAGAATTGGCACCTTTGGAGAGCGGGTACCCGAAATTGACAGGTACCCGCTCCCACGTCCGCTGCATTCGCCTAGGCGATCAGAAGTGGAGGTTGTCCTCCCCCCGTAGTGTTCTGGGACATGCGACAGGTCCCAGAAGACTACAGGGCCATTCACAAAACGCATCTCTACTCAGGCATGTGCAGTGGGCACCCGGGTATGAAGCCGCAAGCTGTCACAGCCGGGTGCCCACACTGAGGATACCGACGCCTGGAACACCAGCCGGCTGGTGAAACGGGCTGTGGGGAGCACACCGCAAGATCGTGGGACAGGTAAGTGGCTGTTTTTTAAAAGTCAGCAGCTACAATTTTTGCAGCTGATGACTTTTATTTTTTCACAGTCCATCTAGAACTCCGATTTAAGGCATCAATACCTTAGCTATAGCTGAAGTAAAGCAGGCCATAGATGGATCGAATCTTGGCCCGGTTCAGGAAAAAGCTGAGATTCGATCCATCTATGGGCAGGCTGGTTGTACTGAAGTCGATCCATTGATCGGCTTCAGTCCAACCAGCCTGATTTTTTACATACGATTACTGCTGGCGGCTATAGCCTCTTTGTGTTTTACCGGTGGAGAAGGCTCCCCCCACCGGCAGAACACAATAGCTCCGCTGACTGTTGATTTGGGTATCAAGCAATTTTCTTTCCTGCAACCCATGGTTGCAGGGAAGAAAATCGCATCATCTATGGCTTGCCTAAAGATGGAGGTATGTGTGGACTTCTCTACTCACCGCAGGAAGCAGAGATTGCATGTTCTGATTGGAGTCTGCTATAGTGGCCAGATAGACCAGATTTCTGTGCAGGATCTGCTGATATCTAATCAAATGCAAAACACAAACATAAACATATATATTTATTGAAATTTCAAGGTCCCCCCCAAGGTGCAATAGAAATTGTACTGCATGTTCAGTGAGCAATAGGTATAGTCTTTGCTTAGTAAACCCACTTAAAATACCAACTCCAGTATTCTGTGCTAGCATAGCTAAGTGACAGCCAAACCCCTCAGAACAGGGGGGTGGGCGTGTCTGACCAAGGCTGGAACTGAGTGCTGATTATAGAGTGCACTAGGTTTAACTCTGGTGCCAACTGCACTGCATGGTCATATTCAGATGCCCTCCAGAGCTACTTAGTGGAGGTAAGAGTATTAAAACAGAGGTTTTAGGTACAATGTCTATCCAGCTGCATTTCCATTTCCATGAGTACAGTTTTTATTTTTTCTTTTAGAAAAGGAGGCGAAAGTGCTCAGTCCCATGATTACCTTGATATACAAATCCTCAGGTCACATTTGCACTTGAGCATTTTTAGTGCGCTTAAATTAGTGTTAAATTCTAGTCCATGGCATTGTTCACATTTCATGTAGTTCATTTCTATGCATGCTTGCTATGGCTGCCCAAGTACTTACTGTGTGCACTCGGCAGTCTTCCCTTTGCTTTGATAATCCATTATACATTGTATCAGATGATGGTTCTCATCCAGCATCTATTTAAGGAAACAGGAAAAAAAAAGTTATTTCATGGAAAAAGATTTTTTTTTTTGGGGGAGATATTTTTTTTAAAGCTGCATTCCAGGCATGAATATTTTAACCTTGTTACCTTAGTTGAGTTTTGGCAAATGTATGTATGTACAGTATGTGCCATACCTGTCGGATCCCCAATGGAAGGTGGAAATCACTGTAGAGATCCCAAACGTACAGCACATACATACATTGGGTCAAAGCTGGACTAAGGTAACTAGGTAAAAAATATCCATACCTGTCGGATCCCCAATGGAAGGTGGAAATCACTGTAGAGATCCCAGAGGTACAGCATATACATACAATGGTCAAAGCTGGACTAAGGTAACTAGGTAAAAAATATCCATACCTGTGGGATCCCCAATGGAAGGTGGAAATCACTGTAGAGATCCCAGAGGTACGGCACATACATACATTGGGTCAAAGCTGGACTAAGGTAACTAGGTAAAAAATATCCATACCTGTGGGATCCCCAATGGAAGGTGGAAATCACTGTAGAGATCCCAGAGGTACGGCACATACATACAATGGTCAAAGCTGGACTAAGGTAACTAGGTAAAAAATATCCATACCTGTGGGATCCCCAATGGAAGGTGGAAATCACTGTAGAGATCCCAGAGGTACGGCACATACATACATTGGGTCAAAGCTGGACTAAGGTAACTAGGTAAAAAATATCCATACCTGTGGGATCCCCAATGGAAGGTGGAAATCACTGTAGAGATCCCAGAGGTACGGCACATACATACTTACAATGGTCAAAGCTGGACTAAGGTAACTAGGTAAAAAATATCCATACCTGTGGGATCCCCAACGAAAGGTGGAAATCGCTGTAGAGATCCCAGAGGTACGGCACATACATACATTGGTCAATCTTGACTAAGGCAACTAGGTAAAAAATATCCATACCTGTGGGATCCCCAATAGAAGGTGGAAATCACTGTAGAGATCCCAAACGTACAGCACATACATACAATGGTCAAAGCTGGACTAAGGTAACTAGGTAAAAAATATCCATACCTGTGGGATCCCCAATGGAAGGTGGAAATCACTGTAGAGATCCCAGAGGTACGGCACATACATACTTACAATGGTCAGTCTTGACTAAGGCAACTAGGTAAAAAATATCCATACCTGTGGGATTCCCAATGGAAGGTGAAAATCACTGTAGAGATCCCAAACGTACAGCACATACATACAATGGTCAAAGCTGGACTAAGGTAACTAGGTAAAAAATATCCATACCTGTCGGATCCCCAATGGAAGGTGGAAATCGCTGTAGAGATCCCAGAGGTACAGCACATACATACATTGGGTCAAAGCTGGACTAAAGTAACTAGGTAAAAAATATCCATATCTGTGGGATCCCCAGTAGAAGGAGGAAATCGTTGTAGAGATCCCAGAGGTACATCACATACATACATTGGGTCAAAGCTGGACTAAGGTAACTAGGTAAAAAATATCCATACCTGTGGGATCCCCAATGGAAGGTGGAAATCACTGTAGAGATCCCAGAGGTACGGCACATACATACATTGGTCAAAGCTGGACTAAGGTAACTAGGTAAAAAATATCCATACTTGTGGGATCCCCAATGGAAGGTGGAAATCACTGTAGAGACCCCAGAGGTACGGCACATACATACATTGGTCAATCTTGACTAAGGCAACTAGGTACAAAATATCCATACCTGTGGGATCCCCAATGGAAGGTGGAAATTACTGTAGAGATCCCAGAGGTACAGCACATACATATATTGGTCAAAGCTGGACTAAGGTAACTAGGTAAAAAAATATCCATACCTGGAATTCAAATAAATGCAAAAAAATGTAGCTGGGGCTTTAACATGAGTTCCGTGTAGTCTAGTGCAACCAGATTTCCTATAGTTCCTAGGATGTAGGATGCGTGTGAATATGTAGGATGCGTGTGAATAGGTAGGATGTAAGTTCTTCCTTCTCTCGTGGTGTAATATATGCATCAGAAGCTCCAACTTCCACCTCCTGGGCACTCAGCAGTCCAGGACACATGGACGTGCTTCCATACATTGTAAAAGCTTTACCTTATGTTCAGACCATTACGTATCAGGAATGTGTGCACAAACGTGTCCTTTCCTGACATGCAGAGAAATGCGCTGCCATTTAGCAGACATGCAGTGGTGCTACACACCTGCAAATGCATGTCAACCGTATGGAGCTACAGCACCATTTTTCCATCTTTCTTGCGCATAGAGCAGCCCATTGACATGAATAAGCTGCCCTATGCATGAAAACATGCCCACAATTGGAAGCTCTTGTAGGTGTGAACTAAGCCTTGGTCTTGGTTTTTTTTTTTAATATATAGTATCTGCAGCACTGTGTGGGCTCATGCACACAGCTGCGCAAAGCTTCGAAACATGCAGCAGGTGAAAAAAAAAAAAAATGGGTCCATGACCCTGCCTATGGACTGTATTTTATGATGTACGTATATGGTGCCACAAAGAAGATGGCGGCACGGGACGTGGAGGGTGGTGTTTTCCGGTAGACATCGGGACATCATTGGATTTGTCGAGCTGGCTAATATGTTAAACCATCTCAACCCAACATACCAGATTGGAAGGGGTTAATTTTACAATTAACCTGGGGGGTGGTAAAGCTCCCCTTTAATGTGAGGTTGGCTGCTGATAACAGTATCCATACATATTAAATTAAGTCATTGTGTGCTTTTTTTTTTGTTCATTGGCTGAGCATTATGACTTGGGGTGGGGGGGATTCAGGAAAAATGGACCTGTAAGGTCCATGTAAGGTCCACTTTAAGGAAAATCTGTATTGAGAAAGTATGACAGCTGCCTTGGTTGGCCTCCCCTTTTGAAAATACTTGACACCTGGCTGTCATGTTGATCCAACGGCTTCAGTACTTTCTGATTCCCTGACCAGGAGCTAGTATGAAGATTATAAGGAATTGCAAGTCAGTTTCTTAAAAAGTACTGAAGTCAGTAGAACCAAGACTAAAGTATTTATACAGCCAGGTTGTCAATGGCTGCCCTGTATTTTCATTAGAACAGATCTCCTTTCTTCCAGATCTGTGCAGTAATCCAGTGTGAGACTTTCCTTCTGTACAGCAGCTTCCGGTAATAAAGACCGCTCACTGCTGCTCTCTCTCCTTGTGCAGGGTGACTGGTCTTGGCTCCGCCCCCTCCTGTAGTATTCTGCAGGCAGCCTGTAGTAGGCAGACTCACTGTGCCCCTCCCAAAGCTCTGCTCTCTGCGCAGGCTATGTACAGTGCTGGGCTGATATCACTTCTACGTTTACAAGGTAATATCTAAGTTAGCAAAGATATTTGAAGCACAAAGATTATATTTATATCCTTTGTAACTATTGAGGAATATATATTTAAATGAAAGGTTTTTTTTTCCTAGGGTTTAGTTTGAAGCATAGACCCCAATTTATGCATGACTTTGATCCCACACAGGTCGTACCCAGCATGAAGAATCAAAACTTAACATCGAGATAAATGACATGAATGAGTAACCTCTGTAACATGATTAGCGGAAATGTGACACGTAAGTCACCAAGAGGAACTGAGCATTTCCTGCAAGGCTGGTTTGAGCCACATCAAACATGAGAACCACATGCGTATCCCAAGCAACCGGCTGCAGAGAGAACTTCAGTCTCATTCACCACTGCTCTGCTTTTAACCAACCATACTGACATTGAACAGGCAACAGCATGAAAACAACACAGACTACCGAGATGAATCTCAAATAGAAAGAAATCCGACACAACTGTGCAGCATTCACATTGTACACCCTCACTGATCCCTATTCCGGCTTCTCTGATCTGAGAACGAGGTGGGAGGAAATGCAACAGCCATAGTCAGTGGTGACATATTAAGTGTCATTCATGAACCCTCCTCCCCTAATCCACAGATAAGGATGAAGAAGGCACTCAAGTGTTGTCTATGGCTGCAACTGTCATGGAGGCACATGACATCTGAGAGACGACATTTAAGTGATTAACATTCACTATGGCACCCAGGCAGGCTTCAATGATCATGCATATACATATATATAGTTCAATGATCATATATATATAGCTCAAGGATCATGCATATACAGAGTTCAATGATCACATATATATATAGCTCAGGGATCATGCATATACAGAGTTCAATGATCATATATATATATATAGCTCAAGGATCATGCATATACAGAGTTCAATGATCACATATATATATAGCTCAGGGATCATGCATATACAGAGTTCAATGATCACATATATATATAGCTCAGGGATCATGCATATACAGAGTTCAATGATCACATATATATATAGCTCAGGGATCATGCATATACAGAGTTCAATGATCACATATATATATAGCTCAAGGATCATGCATATACAGAGTTCAATGATCACATATATATATATAGCTCAAGGATCATGCATATACAGAGTTCAATGATCACATATATATATAGCTCAGGGATCATGCATATACAGAGTTCAATGATCACATATATATATAGCTCAGGGATCATGCATATACAGAGTTCAATGATCATATATATATATAGCTCAGGGATCATGCATATACATATATATATAGCTCAGGGATCATGCATATACAGAGTTCAATGATCATATATATATAGCTCAGGGATCATGCATATACAGAGTTCAATGATCACATATATATATAGCTCAGGGATCATGCATATACAGAGTTCAATGATCACATATATATATATAGCTCAGGGATCATGCATATACAGAGTTCAATGATCACATATATATATAGCTCAGGGATCATGCATATAAATATATATAGTTCAATGATCATATATGTATAGCTAAAGGATCATGCATATACATGTATATAGCTCAATGATCATATATATGTGTGTATATATCTCAATGATGATATGCATATATAGTTCAATAAACAGGTATACATATAGTCCAATACATATATATATATATATATATATATATATATATATATATATATATAGTCCAATGATCATACATACATGTATATATAGTCCAATGATCATACATACATACATACATGTGGATATATATATAGTCCAATGATCACACATGTGTATATATATATATATATATATATATATATAGTCCAATGATCACACATACATGTGTATATATATATATATAGTCCAATGATCACACATACATGTATATATATATAGTCCAATGATCATACATACGTGTGTGTGTGTGTGTGTGTGTGTATATATATATATATATATATATATATATATATATATATAGTCCAATGATCATACATACATGTATATATATATAGTCCAATGATCATACATACATGTATATATATAGTCCATTGATCATACATACATACATGTATAAATATATAGTCCATTGATCATACATACATGTATAAATATATATGTAGTCCATTGATCATACATACATGTATATATATAGTCCATTGCTCATACATACATACATACATGTATATATATATATGTAGTCCATTGATCATACATACATGTATGTATGTATGTATGTATGTATGTATGTATATATATATATATATATATATATATATATATATATATGTAGTCCATTGATCATACAGACATGGATATATATAGTCCATTGATCATACATACATACATACATGTATATATATAGTCCATTGATCATACATACATGTATATATATAGTCCATTGATCATACATACATGTATATATATATGAATGAATCTGTATGAATTGGAAATGTTTCCATTGTAAAGTGGCAATCAATGTTTGTCATTCAGCCAGCCATCAATCATGCAGATGGCACAGCTATGTCTGGTGTATGATATGCATGGCACATGGGCACTGCATGTCCCCTCCTCCCCCTAGAATAAAGCTGGTGCCATCAGCCCTGCTCCACCATCAGCAGCCCCTGTACCTTCTGTATAGTTTGCTGGGTGACTTCTCCTTTCCCTCTGGGTCTGGCAGATGCAAAGGCCACAGACATGGTTGCCCCCCTCTGGCCCTGCGTGTGTCTGAGCAGAATAAATTATTCCAGATATTGCTAATATCTGCACCCTTATTACTAGCCAGAGGATTCTTATTCTACGCAGCAGACAGGGGGGAGACGGTGCCAAATGGTATGACCCATTCCCCATCCGACGGAGCGCCCCGTCCAGATTGCAGCTCACTTCTACAGAAGCTTTATTTAAACTATTTAATAAATACAAAGATCGGGAGAAGAGGGTATACCATCAGTGCTGTGGCGGGGTGAAGATTTTAGGCCCCCCTGGACAGTATTGGTACGCTCCACGAGCCGGGTTTCCTGTCTGTAAGCGCCGGGTAGCGCAGGTTCCCGTGGGCGGGGTTTGGTTACGCCGTTTGCGTAGCGTAGCGCTGCGTACAGGCAAGGCACTACGCTGCGCTGGAGGCGTAAGTCGGATTTGTGGATAGGAGGCGGATGAGTGAGCTGTTTTCAGGAGCAGCTTTCGGTTTGGTGAGCAGGCTGAGTTCGCTGTGACAATGAGCTACGACCGAGCTATTACCGTCTTCTCCCCGGACGGACATCTCTTCCAGGTGGAATACGCCCAGGAGGCCGTGAAGAAAGGCTCCACGGCGGTAAGGAGGGCTCAGTCTTCTCTGTGGAGGGAAGGAGGGCGACATACCCTCCCACATGGGGAAAATGGGGGCTTCTCAGGGACGAGGGAAGACACATGGGGCCCTTAGCATCCAATCAGAGTTGAGCTCTCATGATAGAGGTCAAATGGTTGCTATGGGCAACAGTTCCAGGTCTCTGGGCCTGAGAAGTGAAACTTGCTCTTAGCAACCAATTAGAGCTCAGTACAAAGGCCATCTGGTTGTTGTGGGCAACCACTCCAGGTTGCTGGGTCTGATGTATGGGAAGAGAAGCTTGTGCCCCTAGCAACCAATTAAAACCTCAAGATTCAGGGCATCCAGTTGCTATGGGCAACTGCTTCAGGCCTCTGAGCTTGATGGGTGGGAAGTGAAACGGTTGTCCTTAGCATCTGGAAACAGAGAAGGGAATTCAGGGCATCTGGTTGCTATAGGGAACATAGTCGGGGCTCTTGGCCTGATAAGGGAGAGGTGAAATTGTTGCCCTTAGCAGCCAATTGGATCTCAGAAAACATGGCATATGGTTGCTATGGGCAACAGCTCCAAGGTTTTGGGTGAGAAGTGAAATTGTTGACCTTAGCAACCCACCAGATCTCCGGGTACAGGACATAGCTGACAGCACGTTATATTAATTTCAGGTGACACCATTGCTGTGTGTAGATGTGGTCCTCAGGACCATCTACCCAGTTTTGAAGGACAGCTTTCATGGTGTAAATGTGGCTACTCTTGTGATTCTCACACATCCTGCCGAGCTGTATTGCCAGGTCATTCAGCTTCCTGTAGAGCAGCCATTCTCAATCCAGAGTTCTATGGAACCTTCAAGTGTTCGTCCCACTGACCGCCAATGTAAGGGACATTCTTCCCACTGACCCCCAATGTAAGGGACATTCTTCCCA
Organism: Staurois parvus; assembly: GCF_062004578.1. NCBI lineage: Eukaryota > Metazoa > Chordata > Amphibia > Anura > Ranidae > Staurois > Staurois parvus. Next base: position 2,017,738 of record NW_028319145.1, on the reverse strand, counting down.
CTGACCGCCAATGTAAGGGACATTCTTCCCACTGATCACCAATGTAAGGGACATTCTTCCCGCTAACCTCCAATGTAAGGGACATTCTTCCCACTGACCGCCAATGTAAGGGACATTCTTCCCACTGACCCCCAATGTAAGGGACATTCTTCCCACTGACCGCCAATGTAAGGGACATTCTTCCCACTGACCACCAATGTAAGGGACATTCTTCCCACTGACCTCCAATGTAAGGGACATTCTTCCCACTGATCACCAATGTAAGGGACATTCTTCCCACTGACCTCCAATGTAAGGGACATTCTTCCCACTGACCTCCAATGTAAGGGACATTCTTCCCACTGACCTCCAATGTAAGGGACATTCTTCCCACTGACCACCAATGTAAGGGACATTCTTCCCACTGACCTCCAATGTAAGGGACATTCTTCCCACTGACCACCAATGTAAGGGACATTCTTCCCACTGATCACCAATGTAAGGGACATTCTTCCCACTGACCCCCAATGTAAGGGACATTCTTCCCATTGACCCCCAATGTAAGGGACATTCTTCTCACTGATCACCAATGTAAGGGACATTCTTCCCATTGACCCCCAATGTAAGGGACATTCCTCTCACTGACCACCAATGTAAGGAACGTTTCACTGACCTCCAATGTAAGGGACATTCTTCCCACTGACCACCAATGTAAGGGATATTCTTCCCACTGACCCCCAATGTAAGGGACATTCTTCCCGCTGACCCCCAATGTAAGGGACATTCTTCCCGCTGACCCCCAATGTAAGGGACATTCTTCCCACTGACCACCAATGTAAGGGACATTCTTCCCACTGACCACCAATGTAAGGGACATTCTTCCCACTGACCACCAATGTAAGGGACATTCTTCCCACTGACCACCAATGTAAGGGACATTCTTCCCACTGACCCCCAATGTAAGAGACATTCTTCCCACTGACCCCCAATGTAAGAGACATTCTTCCCACTGACCCCCAATGTAAGGAGCATTCTTCCCACTGACCACCAATGTAAGGGGAATTCTTCCCACTGACCCCCAATGTAAGAGACATTCTTCCCACTGACCTCCAATGTAAGGGACATTCTTCCCACTGACCTCCAATGTAAGGGACATTCTTCCCACTGACCTCCAATGTAAGGGACATTCTTCCCACTGACCTCCAATGTAAGGGACATTCTTCCCACTGACCTCCAATGTAAGGGACATTCTTCCCACTGATCACCAATGTAAGGGACATTCTTCCCACTGACCTCCAATGTAAGGGACATTCTTCCCACTGATCACCAATGTAAGGGACATTCCTCTCACTGGTCACCAATATAAGGGGCATTCTTTCCACTGACCTCCAATGTAAGGGACATTCTTCCCACTGACCACCAATGTAAGGGATATTCTTCTCACTGTCCACCAATATAAGGGGCATTCTTTCCACTGGTCACCATTATAAGGGACGCTTTCCCAATGACCTCCAATGTAGGGGTATTTCTTCTTGCTGGTCACCAATGTAAGGGACATTTCCCCACTGGTCCCCAATATAAATGGCATTCTTCCAACTGGTCCCCAATATAAGTGGCATTCTTCCCACTGGTCCCCAATATAAGTGGCATTCTTCCCACTGGTCCCCAATATAAGTGGCATTCTTCCCACTGGTCCCCAATATAAGTGGCATTCTTCCCACTGGTCCCCAATATAAGTGGCATTCTTCCCACTGGTCCCCAATATAAGTGGCATTCTTCCCACTGGTCCCCAATGTAAGTGGCATTCTTCCCACTGGTCCCCAATGTAAGTGGCATTCTTCCCACTGGTCCCCAATGTAAGTGGCATTCTTCCCACTGGTCCCCAATGTAAGTGGCATTCTTCCCACTGGTCCCCAATGTAAGTGGCATTCTTCCCACTGGTCCCCAATGTAAGTGGCATTCTTCCCACTGGTCCCCAATGTAAGTGGCATTCTTCCCACTGGTCCCCAATGTAAGTGGCATTCTTCCCACTGGTCCCCAATGTAAGTGGCATTCTTCCCACTGGTCCCCAATGTAAGTGGCATTCTTCCCACTGGTCCCCAATGTAAGGGACATTCTTCCCACTGGTCACCAATGTAAGTGGCATTTTTCTCACTAATCACCATTGTGTAAGGGACATTCTCCTCACTGTCCACCAATATAAGGGGCATTCTTTCCAGTGGTCACCATTGTAAGGGATGTTTTCCCAATGACCTCCAATGTAGGGGTAATTCTTCCCACTGGTCACCAATGGAAGTTACATTTTCCCGCTGGTCACCAATGTAAGGGACATTTTCCCGCTGAGCGCTGTTGAAGTGGTTTTAGTAGGGTTCCCTGAGACCTGAAAATTATTTCAAGGGTTCCTCTATGGTGAAAAGGCTGCCTTAGTGTTATCGTATTGTGTTAAGACAAGATGTGTGAAGAAGGAAGTGACATGACTGACATCTGTTGTTGCAAAAGCCTAAAAGATAATGATATCCACAAACTAGTAACTGCAATGGTGGAGAATATAGCTGTCCCCATACAGAAGAGGATGAAAGTTACATGTATGCTTGATGCCAATCCTTGGCCTGCTTGAAGATCACCAAGATGATAAAGGCAACTTGGTATTAATTGAAAAAAAAAAAAAACGTATGCTTGCAGAGACGCCTGTACATGAACATGGTGATGGCAATGGTGGGGACCATGGATCAGAAAAGGAAAATCCGACCAATATGGGCAATAGTAATTTATCAAATATTGCTTCATTAAGGTTACTAACTGGATCATCTTCTTCAGTTACCTATGATCCCTACCAACACAACACACCATTACCAGCACTTTGTTCAGATGTGGACTCCTCTGCCAACATATGACAGGTTTTTTCAGTCAGTACCAAGGTGCAGCTTCCTGTGTCGCCACAGAGACAACATCTATGGTCAAAGGGACAACATCTATGGTCAAAGGGACAACATCTATGGTCAAAGGGACACCATCTGTGGTCAAAGGGACAACCTCTATGGTCAAAGAGACACCATCTATGGTCAAAGAGACACCATCTATGGTTAAAGGGACACCATCTATGGTTAAAGGGACACCATCTCTGGTCAAAGAGACACCATCTCTGGTCAAAGGGACACCATCTCTGGTTAAAGGGACACCATCTCTGGTTAAAGGGACACCATCTATGGTTAAAGGGACAACATCTTTGGTTCCTCAGTGGAGTCTCCATGGAAAGTAGCATGCACTTCAGGGTGGAGAAGCTGCTCACAGCTTTGAGTGTCACCAGGACAGGAGGTTCCTGTTGGGGATATTTTTCCTAATTTCCTGTCCTGTTAAATACGTCTGGAAAATTGTGGTACTTGGAGTCTGTGGTCACACTTCAAAATGAGCAGACAGTAGATGCCTCACTCTCTACTACTGACTACTGTCATTGGAAAAGGAAAGGAAGGGGGAATGTCCTCCTGGGGAGGGTATATCCCCAAGGGCTGTAGGAGTTCAGGGGCGTGAGATTTAAAGCCCAGCTTTACTTTCCCTTCACTTCCAAGCTGGCCCAAATGAACAATTCCTTTCACTAATTGCTGTCAGGGCTGAATAATGTATGAAGCATGCGTTTTGGTAGCAGCATGGGGACTTACCCTCTGCTGCTGGGACTTCATCAAGTTTGTCTGAACACTGCTTGGCTATGAGCAGGAGGCCTTGTATTTTTATCAATGAATGCAAGGCTTCCTCTGAATGGCTGAGGTAGAGAGTTGGGAGGATGACGTCACATTCTACATTTTCTGGTACTTCCCAACCTTCAGGACAAGTCTGGTACTGTAGTTTGTAGGCACAGCACGAGTTCTGCTAGGATTGGTGTCTGATGTTGTGTTCTGTGCTGCAGGTCGGGGTACGAGGAAAGGAGATTGTGGTGCTCGGAGTGGAGAAGAAATCTGTGGCCAAACTTCAGGATGAGAGGACAGTGCGTAAAATCTGCGCTCTGGATGACAATGTCTTCATGGCCTTTGCTGGTATGAACATAGAGTATAACAATTGCTTAGCTGATGTAACTGGTATGTAGGGAGGGAGGGAGGGAGGTGCATGTGTGGAATAAAACTGTAAATGTAAACCAATAAGCTCATTTCATTCATGTCCTTACCACAAATTAGAAGCTGAAAGGAGGATTGTGATTGGTTTCTGGTAATGAACACAAATCTAATACATCCTTACTACCAAGTAGCAACCTATACCACTTTATACCATGTCCTGCTCTTACCCCTGGAGCTTACCGATTAAACGTTCTGTAAATTCAGAAGATGATTTTCTCTTATTTGTTCCCTTTTGGTCTGTTAAATATATCATTGAAAATGTTTTACTATATATTCAATGAGTGCAAAAAGTATCTGTTAATCCTGCCAGAAGCCTTGTGAGATGATGACTTCCTGTGTTCTCTGCTGCAATCCTATTGATTTGCATTGTTTCCAGGTTTGAGTGTGTACTACAGCACATTTCCGCTCTGTTATGGCAAGGGGGAGATGTTCTGTAGTCCGGCAACACGTCCTGTTCTATGGTGACAATGCTGCTCCCCATTAGTTACAAAACTTGTAGAGATGGAAAGGGGGAGATGTTCTGTAGTTTTACAAGACTTCCTCTTCTAGGGTGACTGTGCTGCTCCCCATTAGTTACAAAACTTATAGAGATGGAAAGGGGGAGATGTTCTGTAGTTTTACAAGACTTCCTCTTCTAGGGTGACAGTGCTGCTCCCCATTAGTTACAGAACACCTTCCCCCTTTGTTATAAAGATAGAAGGGGGGAGATGTTTTGTAATCCTTCAACACTTCATCTTTTAGGGTGACTGTGCTGATCCCCATTAGTTACGGAACATGAATGCTGCTCCCCAATAGTTACAGAACTTTGTTATATAAATGAAAAGGGGGCGATGTTATGTAGTTCTACAACACTACCTCTTCTAGGGTGACAATGTTGCTCCCCAATAGTTACAGAACATGAATGCTGCTCCCCAATAGTTACAGAACTTTATTATATAGATGGAAAGGGGGCGATGTTATGTAGTTCTACAACACTACCTCTTCTAGGGTGACAATGCTTCTCCCTATTAGATACAAAACACCTTCCCCCTTTGTTGTAGGGTTACAAAACATCTCCCCCCTTCTATCTCTACAACAAAGGGGGAAGGTGTTCTGTAACTAATGGGGAGCAGCATTGTCACCCTAGAAGAGGTAGTGTTGTAGAACTACATAAAATCGCCCCCTTTCCATCTATATAATAAAGTTCTGTAACTAATAGGGAGCAGCATTCATGTTCTGTAACTATTGGGGAGCAGCATTGTCACCCTAGAAGAGGTAGTGTTGTAGAACTACATAGCATCGCCCCCTTTCCATCTATATAACAAAGTTCTGTAACTTTTGGGGAGCAGCACAGTCACCCTAAAAGATGAAGTGTTGTAGGATTACAAAACATCTCCCCCCTTCCATCTCTATAACACTTCATCTTTTAGGGTGACTGTGCTGCTCCCCAATAGTTACAGAACTTTGTTATATAGATGGAAAGGGGGAGATGTTATGTAGTTCTACAACACTACCTCTTCTAGGGTGACTGTGCTGCTCCCCAATAGTTACAGAACATGAATGCTGCTCCCCAATAGTTACAGAACTTTGTTATATAAATGAAAAGGGGGCGATGTTATGTAGTTCTACAACACTACCTCTTCTAGGGTGACAATGCTGCTCCCCAATAGTTACAGAACATGAATGCTGCTCCCCAATAGTTACAGAACTTTATTATATAGATGGAAAGGGGGCGATGTTATGTAGTTCTACAACACTACCTCTTCTAGGGTGACAATGCTTCTCCCTATTAGATACAAAACACCTTCCCCCTTTGTTGTAGGGTTACAAAACATCTCCCCCCTTCTATCTCTACAACAAAGGGGGAAGGTGTTCTGTAACTAATGGGGAGCAGCATTGTCACCCTAGAAGAGGTAGTGTTGTAGAACTACATAGCATCGCCCCCTTTCCATCTATATAACAAAGTTCTGTAACTTTTGGGGAGCAGCACAGTCACCCTAAAAGATGAAGTGTTGTAGGATTACAAAACATCTCCCCCCTTCCATCTCTATAACACTTCATCTTTTAGGGTGACTGTGCTGCTCCCCAATAGTTACAGAACTTTGTTATATAGATGGAAAGGGGGAGATGTTATGTAGTTCTACAACACTACCTCTTCTAGGGTGACTGTGCTGCTCCCCAATAGTTACAGAACATGAATGCTGCTCCCCAATAGTTACAGAACTTTGTTATATAGATGGAAAGGGGGCGATGTTATGTAGTTCTACAACACTACCTCTTCTAGGGTGACAATGCTGATCTCCATTAGTTACTGAACACCTCCCTCCTTTTGTTATAGAGATGGAAAGGGGGAGATGTTCTGTAGTCCTACAACACTTCCTGTCCTAGGGTGACCATTCATTGAGTAAGCATTGTCACCTTAGGACAAGAGGTGTGTTACTGACAGGACCACCAGGTGAAAAGAAAGCAAAAAAGAAAGCTAACACAGCCACCATAGATAAGGAGTGATACAGTTTTGTTTTTGGGTTGAGGTACACTTTCAGTCTTTTTCTAGCAACCAACCGAATGGAAGTTTATAGAAAACTAGTAAACGCGTCATTTCCTTTGTAGGTCTCACAGCCGATGCACGAATAGTTATAAATCGGGCACGGGTGGAGTGTCAGAGCCACAGACTGACAGTAGAAGACCCCGTGACCGTGGAGTACATCACACGATACATTGCCAGTCTGAAACAGGTGAGAAGATCTAAACCGCTGCTTTTGTAGTGACCAAATAGAACTGCAGATGACCATTTTGTAATATTCATGAGAATCCCGTGAGCTGGCCGGGGCTAAAGCTGCCCATTTTGTAAATATTTTGGCTTTGCTTTCTTTGTCCAGCATTCCATATGATGACCTAATATGAGAGAGAGGGCCGTGTGCACCTGCTTTGTAGGAGAAACCAGAACTGGCTGCACAGGCCAGGCAAGTGGCATTGTCAGCGGTATCAGCCCTACATGAATTGTTAAGTATAGCGGTCCTGTAAGTGGTAGTAAAGCCTACCTTGTTTACTAGTACCTACCTTACCTGTAGGTACAGTAAATATCTCCTAAATGTGCATCGTATTAGCAGTCTGTGACATCACCGGCGCAAGTGCACTGCGCTCTCGATGGACAGTGTGCCGTCCATTGAGAGAGCCTCGCCGCGGCCGTGACTCCTGCGTGCATGCGCATGAGTGACGCCATCGCAGCTCGGCCAAACAGCTGAAGCCCACGAATCTGGAAGGAGGACCGGGTGAAGATAGGAGCCCTGTCAGCACTGACCGCGTGCCGCTGAAGGGCTTCGTTCTAAGGCAAGTCTTTCATAATGTGCTATTATTTTGCAGAAGACGTTTTTCTACAAATTATTTTTTTGGCAGTTTACTACCACTTTTAGTTTCATGATATACAGTAAATGTCCTATATATCGCTGCTCTCTTCGGCATAGAATCCAGCAACAGGCCTCCCAATAAAGATACGGACGATTCCAATCCAGTGATTGCCCACCTGGAATTTTATACTGAAAAGCTTACATTTCCAGCAATCTTTGTTTTGTATAATGTGTTTTTTATTTACTTTACAGGTTTGCAGGGCTTCACCTCTGCAAATTCTTCAGCCTAGTTGGTTTGCATGATGATATGCTGTAACCCTAACTTTGTATCCCCCCAGCGCTACACTCAGAGCAATGGTCGCCGACCTTTTGGTATATCCGCTCTCATTGTTGGCTTTGATTTTGACGGCACCCCTCGTCTCTACCAGACAGATCCTTCAGGCACTTACCATGCATGGAAAGTAAGTCTGTCTCCAATCCCTTGGCATTTGGTGCCCTGTGCAGGTTCATTAAAGCGTAATCTATTGTCATCATACAGGCCAATGCTATCGGCAGAGGGGCCAAGTCTGTACGGGAGTTCCTGGAGAAACACTACACGGATGAAGCTATCGAGACAGATGATCTGACCATTAAACTGGTCATTAAGGCACTTCTGGAAGTGAGTTCTTATTTCTTATTACTTATTTCCAGTTCTACATTATTAGCCGGTCAAGTTTTTTTTATTAGGATTTTACTTGTAGTATAACACATTGGCGTCCCGTGACGCCAACCGCACGGGGTGACACCAGACCCGCTCCACAAAAAGGTAAGTTGTAAAGCAAGCCGGCTTTCTTTACAACTTACCTTTTCTTGGAGCGGGTCCGGTGTCACGCCGTATAGGTTGCATGCGGACGATCCTGTGGGGTGACACCAGTGTATCGGCAAGATGTGTCTCCCATGTAGATGTCCCCCTGAAGCAACTGCGCATCTCCCGGTTTCAGGCACAATCAATCAATGATAGAACTACTGCTATCATTGATTGATTGTGCCTGAAACCGGGACATGTTCAGTTGTCTCGGACCCGCTCCAAGAAAAGGTAAGTTGTAAAGAAAGCTGACGATCCCCGCAGGATGGATCGGATCTGCGGATTGAGCATAATAGATCGGAGTCTGATCCATTATGCTCAATTCGCAGATCCGATCCATTCTGCAGGGTTTGTCAGAGGGGGTGTCACCAAGTGTTACCGCACCAGGTGACACCAACCCTAGGGATGCCTCTGGTATAACAAAAATTAAACAATTGGCAATCAAATATTAGCCTTGCCAAGCACCCCCCAAAACAACACATGCAAATGCACTGAGCCACATATTGGTGAGGACAGTGCCCAGGACACTTGGCCATGGCTGCTGAATGCTTTCCCATGTGCCCCATTGACAGCAGAATGTTGCCCAAGCAACACAATGTAAACATAGCCCAAAAGTGCAGGTTTGCTTCTGTCAAAGAAAACTGTCCGTGTAAATAGTTGGTGACACCTCACTTGTAGCACATTCATTTGGCCGTTACTTTCTTTTGGCACTGAATGATGCCGACAATTGTTTTAATTTTGCAAGAAAAAATTGATGGATAAGTTCAGAGGATCCCAAGTCTCCATATTGATTTTTCTGGTGATGCTTTCTATGAACGATGTTTCTTAGGTGAACTAATATCGATCATTAATTAAATCTGATTACTGATATCTATGGATGGCTGAAGTGGTATCCTAGAACCGGTTTGGGTTATCTTCACTTACCGTATATGCAGATAACATACTGCCCTGTAGTCTTTAGGAGAGAAGTCAACAAAAATATCTGCGGTGGCATTGAGAAGACAGAGACAGAAATGCTTTCTATAGAATGAACCTTCCTATATGTGCTTCCCCTAGGAAATAATACCTTGTATTGGTCGTTGACAATGAGGATATGATGCTTAGCAATTTTCTTTGTGTATAACTGTCATTTTTCTCCCACAGGTTGTTCAGTCTGGAGGCAAAAACATTGAACTAGCGGTTATGAGGCGAGACCAGCCATTAAAGGTAAGTGGAATTTGGAAAAACAGATTTTACTATTGAATGCTCTGTGATTTCATAAATTACAACTGAGGCAAAAAACTGCAGAATCTTCTAACTTGCAATGTGGACCCCTAGCTTCAGTGAACGTTTGTCTTAACCACTTCCTGTCCGGACACTTTTACCCCTTCCTGTCCAGGGCAATTTTCAGCTTTCAGCGCTATCACACTTTGAATGACAATTGCGCGGTCATGCAATACTGTACCCATATGAATTTTTTACCATTTTTTTGAGACAGATAAAGCTTTATTTTGGTGGTATTTATTCACCGCTGGGATTTTTTTTTTTTTTGCTATGTAAATGAAAATGTCCAAAAATTTAAAAAAAAAGTGTTTTTCTTATAACATTTTGCAAATAAATAATCTTTCATCATAAATCTTGACCAAAATTTATTCCGTTATAGTTTTAGTAAAAAAAAAAAATAAGCCAAATTAGTTTATAACCAAAAATTATAATTTTTAAACTTTTTTTTTTATATTTTTTTATATTATTTTTTTTTTACATACTGTCACCCTAGCAGTACAGTGTCACCATGGTGACACTGTACTACTTGTGGGGGTGATGAAGATTTTTTTTTTTTTTTTTTTACAGTGATTGCTTTTACACCCATATAGGATGTAAAAGCAATCATTTCTCTTTCTCTCTGTCTGCATTCTTGCAGCCATTGAGAAATACTGAGTGAGCTGTGATTGGTCACACCTTGTCACATGGTACAAGGCTGTTGTGACAGATTTCACACGTAGTAAGCAATGATGTCACAAGTGACATCTTGCTTACTACTTTGCATGTGATCACTGATTAGCCTATCAGTTATCACATGATCGGGACCTCGTACAGAGGTCCTGTCCGACGATCGGTGTCTCACTGTGTCCGGAGGACACAGCGAGCACCGGTTCGTGGTGCTGCGCGCTCCCAAGGAGCGTGCACAGCTAGAAAAGGCGGGTGCCATTTATGAACAGCAACCCGCCCCTGGACTGCCACCGTCCTGCCGTTTATAAACAGCAGGCGGACGGCAAGAGGTTAAAGCGGAGTTCCAGTTCCCAGAAGAAATTTTTTTTAAAAGTTGACCCCGGATTGCCTTTTCGAGAACATTAACAATTGGATAAAGTTATAACTTATAGCCTTCTAATTCATTTTAAATATGTAAATCTTTAGCTTGATCTCGGAAGCAGGCAGGCGCCATGATGGCTGTGGGCATCTGAAGCCCGCAAGGCTTTTTTTCCTGGAGTTGGTGCTGCTGGTTATCCCAGCATGCACCACTCGATCTCGTGCTTGCGCAATACTGACACTGCTCAGTGCTACTTGTATAGAACAGTTTGCCATAACAATGGCGGGGAATCGGAAGTTCCCACCCCCTTATGGCAACCTGTCCATCAAATCACACCAGGGGGAAGGCAAGTGAAGTCTGGAAACAGAGCAAGCCCTGAAACAATAATTAGAACAGCACGGATCTTACACTTCCTTCCCACACTGGACTCCGGTAAAATGGCGCCAAACTCTGCGCATTCGCGTCACTTCTGGTTTGGAAGTAATGTGATATTCAGTCACTAGGAACCCAAAGGACTCCTGGGATACAGGAAAAGACATCCGAGGAGACGTTGCAAATCTCCTTAACACGTCTTCGCCTAGGCGGCCGGGACCGTAAATGCAGTCCTAAAATACTATTTTAAGGTAGTTACATTAAGAAAAAAAACATATTTTTTTTATCCAAATCGTGCTGAACAACACACGAACCATGTAATCAGAGGAACTTTAAAAAATGGGTGGAACTCCGCTTTAAAGTATTTTTTTTTTTACATAATCTTGTCATGAGAAGCTGCTTTTTCTACCATTTAGCGTAAAGCGACTGTTCTCTGCTGCCAAGAACTATTTTCAGTAGAAAAGATAGTATGCTCACCTCTTAAAGTAGAACTATAGGCAAAACTATTTTTTTTCCCATTTTGGATAGCACAAGGGAGGATTATAACCCCTATCAGATTTTTTTTTGCCATCTGTGTCCCATTGGGGAGATTTCCCTTCACTTCCTGTCCCATAGCCAAACAGGAAGTGAAAGGAAATCCTTGCAAATTAAGGGAATTCCTTGGGGACCCCCCAGGTCACCAGAAGTAGTGTCCCCATTGGAAGATTTCCCCATTATTCCTTTTCTGGGGACAACCCAAATTTGAGATTTTCTTTTACTTTCAATGATAATGGTACACAGGACAAATAGAGAGGGTCAATCTCCTTGATGATCGCACAGACAGCAATTAAAACTGACAGGGGTTCTAATCCCTCTCCACTCTATCCAAAAATAAGTTTTGCCTTCAGTTAAACTTTAAGCAGCCTGTGTCTTCTTCTACCACCTCTCTGTTCCAGTGCTGCAGCCTTCGCTAGTCTCTTTGGCTTCCAACACTTACAGTTGTGCTCAAAAGTTTGCATACCCTGGCAGAAATTGTGAAATGTTGGCATTGGTATTGAAAATATGGCTGATCATGCCAAAAAAAAGATATCTTTTATTGAAGGATGAGGATCATATGAAGCCATTTATTATCAAATAGTTGTTTGGCTCCTTTTTAAATCCTAATGATAACAGAAATCACCCGAATGGCCATGATCAGAAGTCTCCGCCCCCTGGAATGTTTGGACAGACACACAAGGTGACACACACGGGTTACAATGCCAATTAGAGGTTAATGTCCCACATCTGTGGCTTTTTACATTGCAATTAGTGTCAGTGTATAAATAGTCAATGAGTTTGTTAGCTCTTACGTGGAAGCACTGACTAGGCTAAATACTGAGCCATGGGGATCAGAAAAGAACTGTCAAAAGTCCTGAGTAACAAGGCAAGATGGAAAAGGACATGTCCAAAGCCTTGAATATGCCATCTGTGGCTTTTTAAATTGCAATTAGTGTCAGTGTATAAATAGTCAATGAGTTTGTTAGCTCTTACGTGGAAGCACTGACTAGGCTAGATACTGAGCCATGGGGATCAGAAAAGAACTGTCAAAAGTCCTGCGCAACAAGGTAATGGAACTTTATAAAGATGGAAAAGGACATAAAAGATGTCTCTTCAGGGTAGCATTTATTGCATGTATTTAAATATAAAAGCATCCACGTGGAGACAATAGTAAAATGTAAAGGAGAAATACCAAAATGGCTGCCGCTCCATCGTTCGGCGGCGTCACATCAGCAACAGGCTCCACCCTTTTATATGATGCACCTTGCTGTTCCGCCTTATCTATACAGTTTTTTTGATGCATTTACTGTTCCATTTTATCATTTGATTTACTGAAGATTTGCTGCACTCTCATATGATGTACTTTATTAGTCCGTTTTGGCACATATAGTTTATGATGCACTATATAGTTCTATTGTTTTCTTGTTACTGATATATTTTTTATGTGATGCACTTTACTGTTCCACTTTATTCATTAGTAATTTCAGCGCTGCACTTGCTAACATATGTATCTCACCTGGTTTGTCAGTAATTAGGGTTTTTGAATTGGCAATAATTATCATGATGTTTCTCTGACAGGTTTAGGTACAGAAAATGTGGATACAGGTGACAAGGTTGTATCAGATGCCTCTCCCCTTTGTAGGCAAACATGTTCCCAATTATTGGAGATCCCATGTGACTTTACTTTGATATAAGCATCTGCTGTATTTTTTGGATTCATTCTCCCAAATCCCCACTTTTCACCATAACCTGTCTTCTTACAGATCCTAAGTCCAGAAGAGATTGAGAGGTATGTGGCAGAGATTGAAAAAGAGAAGGAAGAAAATGAAAAGAAAAAACAGAAGAAGACTACTTAACGTGACACTGTGTTCTATTCAGTCTGCTATAAGCATTGGTCTTGTAATAAAATTTCTTTATTAAAACCTCAGCACTCGTTTCCAGATTTTGGAGCAGAAAACATTGGCGGTTTCAATAGTATAGCCTATGATAATGTTTTTATATAAGGGATTCAAAGGAGGGCAATTATTTAACCACTTTACTACCGCGCTATAGCTGAATGACGACTACAGCGCGGTTGTCCAGTTCTGGCGCTGTCAGTGATCGATGTGTCCTGCGGACACAGCTGATCACATGACTAGGTAAAAGGCCAATCGCAACGACTTTTACTTCGTGATCAGCTGTGTCCAATGACACAGCTGATCACAAAGTAAATACAGTTGCCGGTTATTGGCAGCACTTTCCTCACGCTGTCACAGACGAGTACTGCCAATAACCGGCAAATGTCACCAAGGAGATCTGCACTGATAATCAGGGCTGCCTATCAGTGCCCTTCATTGCTGTATATCAGTGCTTCCTCATCAATGCCCATCAGTGCAACCTCATTAACACACATCAGTGAAGGAGAAAAATTACCTGTTTGCAAAATTGGATAATAGAAACAAAAACTTTTTTTTTTTTATAGTGCAAAAAAATAACCCAAGTGGCGATTAAATACCACCAAAAGAAAGCTCTATTTGTGTGAAAAAATTATAAAAATTTCATATGGGTACAATGTTGCATGACCGTGCAATTGTCATTCAAAGTGCCACAGCGCTGGAAGCTGAAAATTGGCCTGGTAAGGAAGGGGGTAAAAGTGCCTGGTAGGTGAGGGGTTAAAAATGATCTCAGAGATCTGAGCATATGATTTTCCTTTACAGATGAAGAGGTAGACCTCCATGTGAGAGGAAAACTATCCACCAATGTGCCAGTGTCCAGACCCAAATCTTCACGTGTAATATATTCTCTATAGTTTCCAGTTGGGGTGAATTTAAAAACAAAATCTTTTCTTTGGGGAAGGTAGAGTATGCAGGGATTAGGACCTCTTTCAGTGTCCCATATTTGTCCTTGTGAGGATTGGCACTGGGGCAGACAGGGAGACAATGAAGATTGTCCTAAGGTTTGAAGAGATTTCATCTTCCTTCCCATTACCTACAGGGCAAAAAATACCAAATGGGACAGACAGCAGAAAGAAAATGTATTTCTTACTATATACAAAATGTGAACATTTTAGGTTGATCTACTTTCTTGGATGGTGGCATATACATACATGATCGTGCTCAGGGGCAGACTGACCATTTGGAAGCTCAGGCACTGCCCAAGGGCCCAGGGTCAGTAGGGGGCCCCATGAGATGCCCCTGGTACCTTTTTCATAGGCATGTTTGGGCAAGGACACAGGGGCCCCATGATCCCCTATTGCCCGGGGGCCTCTATGAGTTGACAGTCCACCCCTGATCATGCTCCTCTTCCTGCGTGGTAGTGTTTTGAACCCCCTATCTTACAGCAAGGGTACCGCACTTCATACGATCTGGTTGGGAATATACTGTGCAAGACCATCCATTGGACGATTTATGGCACTGATGGTAGCTACTTGTGAAGACATAGTTGATGGTTTCATGTACCATGCCAGGCCTGCTTCAAGTAGTGTAGAAAAGACTTGCCGTAAATGTTGGATGATAACCGTGTAGTGACTATCACCCCTATAACACCACTGCAAGCGGGCTTTAGGTTTTGTGTGAACAAGTGTAGTTTCAAACTCAGCCTGAGCCAAAATGTGAGTCAGCAATCCATAGTGCCAGGGGTGTCAAACTCATTGCTGGCTGCATTATGGTTACTCTCAAAAGGCCGGTTGTAGCTGTCAAACTAGATGGCCGGAGCACCCCCCCCCCCCCCCCCCCCCGTTACCTTGTGCTGCTGGGAGCAGAAAGTACAGGGTGTGGAATCTGTTGAATGCCGAGACCAGGGGGTGCTGCAGCTGAACAGAATCTGTAGGAGGAATTCTACCATCCTCGCTGCTGCAACAAGGTAGTGGAAACTGCAGGAGAGGTGCAAGGGCCACATGAAATGGCCTTGTGTTTGACATATGTGCTGTAAGAGGTGTCAACAGAAAACCTTTAACACCAGCTATTTATTTCAGGTACTTATATAGCGCCGTCAATTTACGCAGTGCTTTACATATATATTGTACATTCACATCAGTCCCTAACCCTGAAGAAGAGTACAATCTAAGGTCCCTAACCCTCAAGGGGCGTACAATCTAAGGTCCCTAACCCTCAAGGGGAGTGCAATCTAAGGTCCCTAACCCTCAAGGGGCGTGCAATCTAAAGTCCCTAACCCTCAAGGGGCGTGCAATCTAAAGTCCCTAACCCTCAAGGGGCGTACAATCTAAGGTCCCTAACCCTCAAGGGGCGTACAATCTAAGGTCCCTAACCCTCAAGGGGAGTACAATCTAAGGTCCCTAACCCTCAAGGGGCGTACAATCTAAGGTCCCTAACCCTCAAGGGGAGTGCAATCTAAGGTCCCTAACCCTCAAGGGGCGTACAATCTAAGGTCCCTAACCCTCAAGGGGCGTACAATCTAAGGTCCCTAACCCTCAAGGGGCGTACAATCTAAGGTCCCTAACCCTCAAGGGGAGTACAATCTAAGGTCCCTAACTCACATTCATACATACACATTTTAGGGCTAAAACCAATCACTGGGACAGACAAAAAAAAACCCCCAAAAAAACAGCCCTGAATACCAACATTTAAAACCTCATAATGTGTTCTAACCTTTGTACTATTTGAAACTAGTTTGGCTGGACATGCTCTGAAAATAGCAAAAAAAAACACTTTAAGGGGGGAGGGGGGGGTTTAATTGGTGTTTGTACCTGACCTTGCAAAATTTCCCAGCATTTCATGCACTAACCCGGTGGTCTCCAAACTGTGGCCTTGAGGCCGGATGTGGCCCTTTGTCTACTTATACCTGGCCGTTATTGCCCATGCTGTCCTCAACAGTAGGGCATAGTTCCTGCCACCGACAACAGGGCCATATTCCTCCCGCTGACACCAATGACGGGGCACCACTCCGCCTGCTGACACCAATGATGGTAATTTCTTCCCCTTAATACCATATTCTGCTCCTGCTTGTCACAGTCCAGCCCTCCTAGTTTGAAGCAACCGCATCCTTTGTTTGGAGACCCCGGCACTAGCCATATCATCTAAACAGGACTCCCAAATGTCTGGTGCAATCTTAGATTTAATAATTATTCCCCAATTGAATGTTCCCCCTATACTGTTCTTGGTGAGCACTGAAATAGTACTGTCACAAGGACAGGAAGTGAGGGAAAGGCCGCCCCCCCACTAAGACAGCACACCAGTTCTAACCCTTCCCCACCATCTAAAACATGTTTTTGGTGGAGGGAGCCCCACATTTAAAAGACAGGTAGAAGACATTTCGGTGGGGGTGTTTTTTTGTGTAAGGATTAGCAATAACAGGATCACTTAACTGTGTGAAAAATGCAATACATCTGTTATCATTGGTCTCTGTAAAACATTACAGGCACAGAAATGTACCTGTTGGTCCTATCAAGAATTCAGTGCACTCAGGGGCGGACTGACCATTTGGAAACTCTGGCACTGCCCAGGGTCAGTAGGGGGCCTCATGAGATGCTCCTGGTACTTTTTTCATAGGCGTTTGAGTTTGGGCAAGGACACGGGGCCCCATGATCCCCTATTGCCCGGGGGCCCCATGAGTTGTCAGTCCACCCGAGTGAACCCCTGTTTTTCAGCTGAAACCTACACTAAAATCCAAAAAAGCAGTGGCATCAGCCCAGACCAATTCTCAACTGCTGTACTACAAAACATCTCCATAGTCCAGCACAGGGCACATATACCAGAAAGTTATGAGCACCTTTGATTTTTGACAGCAGAATGGATGTTCTCTACTTGTTTCCCCAGGTTTTGGGGAAGGCTGCATGCAGCCATATTTTATTAGGGCAGTCAGAAGGGTAAAACCTGATTTTTAAAATTTAAGGCAGGTGAGTATTCCACGCTCAACTGTTAGTGGGCTTATAACAAAGTGGAAGCAACTGGGAACAACAGCCACTCAGCTGCAAAGTGGTAGGCCACATCACATGACAGGGCGGGGTCAGAGCATGCTGAAGTGCGCAGAAGTCACAAATTGTCTGCAGATGTCAATAGTTAAAAGACCTTCAAAACATCATTTGGCCTTCAGATGAGCACAACAGTGTGTAGAGAGCTTCATGGAATGGGTTTCCATGGCCGAGCAGCTGCATCCAAGCCTTACATCACCAAGTGCAATGCAAAGCATCAGATGCCATGGTGTAAAGCACGCCACCACTGGACTCTAGAGCAATGGAGACGTGTTCTCTGGAGTGACAAATCACACTTGACAATCCGATGGACGTGTCTGGGTTGGGCGGTTGTCAGAACAGTACTTGACTGACTGACTGCATGGTGTCAAGTGTAAAGTTTGGTAGAGGGGGGATTATGGTGTGGTGTTTTTCAGAGGTTGGACAGATGAGAGCGTTTGGGGTGGAGGAACTTGACTGGCCTGCACAGAGTCCTGACCTCAACCAGATAGAACACCTTTGGGATAAATTAGAGCGGAAACTTCGAGCCAGGCCTTCTCATCTGACCTCATAAACCTACTTCTGGAAGAATGGTCAAACCTTCCCATAGACACCCTCCTAAACCTTGTGGACGGCCTTCCCAGAAGAGTTGAAGCTGTTATAGCTGCAAAGGGCAGGCCAACTCAATATTAAATCCAGGGGACTAAGACTGGGGGGCCATTAAAGTTCATGTGCTTTTAAATGCCGGCCGACCAATACTTTTGTCAATATAGTGTATGTTCTTACCTTCCATAAGAGGAACAGGGTTGCTGGCAAACAATCAATGGTGAGCACTGGCTGCGGGAGACAGTATAGGCAAATGGCAATTGCAGCTCCCACCTCTAAGACAGATTTCCTTTAAAATTAAAACAAACCTATAACCAAAACTCTTAATCTAAGCTAAGAAAGCAATAAAACTAGGCAAGGGTGTCAACCCCTCACCCTTCAATCCAAAACAAAAGGTGGATCCTTTCAATAGAAGATTGCTTTTAATATCCATGCACACAATTGAGCCATTTTTTTTTTCTACAAATCACATACAGTGGGTATAGAAAAGAATCACTCCCCTTTAAAATAATAATTTGGTTGCATTGCAGCCTGAAAAGACAGACAGTGTTTTATCCAATACAACTTATAACATCCAAGTGAAAGATACACCATGTGGCGCAAAAAAAAAAACAAAAAAAAAAACTCAAAAGCAATTTCAGTCCTGGCCTGCTGCAGAGCCCATGCCCTCTCCACCAAAAAAAGGCTAAAAGGTGCAATGTGGAGGCACATGGAGTGACGGACCAGGGGCAGACCGACCATTCGAGCATTTGGGTATTACCCAAGGGTCAGTAGGGGGCCCCATGAAATGCCCCTGGTACCTTTTTTATAGGCTTTTTTGGGTGTGCTTTGAGTGTGGCAAGGACACAGGGGCCCCATGAGTTGTCAGTCCGCCCCTGTGGCAGAATATAGGAGTATAAATAGTTGTCACTCAATGTCCCATGTGGTAAGGATAGGAGTCCAATTGGGGACCGGTTGTCCTATACCAATGTGAGATTATAAGACGCCTGAAAGTCCAATTGCATTTAGAAAATAAGCCTTACTTTGTAAGTGCAATCAGTCTTTCAGGCATCCTATAATCTAGGACATATGGCTATAGGACAACTGGTCCCCAATTTGACTCGGGGACTAAATCAGGGCCCCAATCTACTTGTCCAGATAAAAAAGAAAAAAAAAGTAACCAAACCCGTATTTAAAATCAGGTGATTTTAGTTATGTCTGGGGCTTTTAAAAACAAAAAAAGGGCTTTATGGCGACCTAAACATGTAATATATTTACCATTGCACTGTATCTCTTCCTCCCCTCCTACCTCTCTCCAGCACCCCCCCCCCCCCCAGGGACTAGCAGGAAGGAAGAAAATCATTTTAGGCCTGAAGATTACATAAAACCCCCTAACATTTTCTGAAAGCAGAGACCCTAGAGAATAAAATCTTGGTAGTTCCAATTTTTTATGCTGCATGATATTACCGCAAAATTTCAGTAACAAATACTAAAGTTAATTTTAGGGCACAAAAAAAGCAATACATTGCTTTATTTTTTTTGTAAAATATAAAAGACGAGGTTGCAGCAAGTAAATAGATATACTTGTCAAACCATAAATTTGTGCGCTCTTGTGAAATGGCGACGAACTTCAGCACCCTATATTTTCTATAGGTTAACACTTTTAAAGCTCCTTATAGGCCACCAGTTTAATGTTAGAGGAGGTGGTCTGGTGCTAGAATTATTGCTCTCATTCTAGCGATGTGTATCGCAATCAATGGTTTCATGCATAGTCGCCCCAGCGTGTGCTTTTACATTTGTACGTGCGTATGTGGGGGGCCTCAATTTTTTGGGGGGATGGTATGTGCTTGGGTGTAACTCATTTTTTACAATAAAAAATTCCCCCCCACCTTCTTCATCACACAAGTCCCTTATGTGATGATTTTTGTTCTATTATACAGTATTTATAAAACGCCAATGGTTTTCTCAGCACTGTACATTACAAAGGGGGACAAAACATGTGACGGAACAACAATACAATGCAAAACAGGAGGGGCTTGAGGGCCCTGCTCCTTGGAGCTTACAATCTAGGAGGGAGGGGATGGTGGTACAGGAGGAGATAGCTGTGGGGGATGGAGTGGTAGGAAGAGTGGAGGTGGTCAGCAAGTTAGCAGGGGGTGGGGTAGGCTT
This sequence comes from Staurois parvus, assembly GCF_062004578.1. Classification (NCBI taxonomy): domain Eukaryota; kingdom Metazoa; phylum Chordata; class Amphibia; order Anura; family Ranidae; genus Staurois; species Staurois parvus. Next base: position 1,997,667 of record NW_028319145.1, on the reverse strand, counting down.
TCCTGAAGAGATGGGTTTTCAGGGTGCGCCTAAAGGAGGAGTGTAGGTGATAATCTGATGGGTTGGGACAGGGAGTTCCAGAGTGACACCCTGGAGAAGTCCTGGAGGCCGGCATGGGAGGAGGAGACCAGGGAACTAGAGAGAAGGAGGTCTTGTGAGGAGCGGAGTGTGCGTGTTGGGCGGTACTTGGATATTAGGTCGGTGATGTAGTTCGGGGCAGTATGGTGGACGGCTTTGTAAGTCAGTGTTAGGATTTTGAATTTGATCCGTTGCGCAATCGGAAGCCAGTGGAGGGATTGGCAGAGGGGGGTGGCGGAGACAGAGCGGTTGGAAAGGTGAATGAGTCTGGCAGCCGTATTCAGGATGGACTGAAGCGGGGATAGCCAGCCGCGAGGCAGGCCAGTGAGGAGGGAGTTGCAGTAGTCGAGTTGTGATATGATAAGGGAGTGGATGAGCCGTTTAGTGGTTTCTGGGGTTAGGAACGTGCGGATTTTGGCGATGTTGCGGAGGTGGAGTCTGCACGAGTTTGTTAAAGATTGGACTTGGTGTCATTCTGGATTCCAACCTATCCTTCCAGCCCCAAGTACTCTGGCCTGCGGGGTGGGTTTGATGGTGGCGTTGTTGGATGTGATGGAGAAGTCAATGGGGGGTGGTGTCCAGGCTGGGAGGGAAGACAAGAAACTCTGTTTTGGAGAGGTTCAGTTTAAGAAAGTGGAGCGACATCCAGTCTGATATGTCGCTCAGTAGGTGTGTGATTCGGGCAGAGACCGAGGGGATGAGGTGGGGGGTTGATAGATTTGTGTGTCATCAGCATAGAGGAGGTAGTTGAAGCCGTGAATGTATGAGTTGGCCAAGGGAGGAGGTGTAGATGGAGAAGAGAAGGGGCCCGAGGACAGAGCCTTGAGGGACCCAAACAGAGAGGGGGAGTGAGGGGGAGGTGGTAGCATTATAGGTAACACTGAAAGAGCATTGTGACAGGTAGGATGACAGCCAGGAGAGAGCAGAATCTGAGGCCGAGGGAGTGTTAGTTTTTTGAGGAGGAGGGGGTGGTCGACTGTGTCAAAGGCTGCAGAGAGGTCAAGGAGTAGGAGCACTGAATAGTGGCCATTAGCTTTGGCGGTTAGCAGGTCGGAGAGTTTGAGTAAGGCAGTTTCGGTGGAGTGTAAGGGACGGAAGCCGGACTGTAGGGGATCGAGGAGGTTGTTGAGGTGAGAGCATAGGCGGGTGTAGACTAGGTGCTCGAGGAGTTTAGATGTAAATGGGAGCAGGGAGATGGGTCTGAGGTTGTTCGGGTCATTGGGGTCCAGGGAGGGCTTTTTAAGTATGGGGGTGATGTGTGCATGTTTCAGAGGGGAGGGAAAAGTGCCAGAGGAGAGGGAGAGATTGTAGATTTGGGTGAGGGAGTGTAGGATGGAGGGGGAGGGAGGTCGTAGGAGTTGAGGGGATAGGGTCGAGGGGGCAGGTGGTGGTCTAAAAGACCATGGATGTCTCCCTTCTGCACCACTGAATGCAATGTGGTGCACATCGCACCATATTACATTCTTTCCCAGGGATTGCATTACAATCTCTCAACGGGGACCCGGAAGTGGCATCGTAACGTCACTTCTGGGTCAACACAAGGAGTGGAGCGGACTTGTCCACTCTTCTCCCTCCCCTCAGCCGACGGCAAGCCAGGCCCGCAGATGGGCAAGCAGAGTCTGGGAGACCCCACACCAGGGGAGCGGAGAGTGTTACTGTGTGAAGCAATCAGTGGCAGCACTGCCCGATTGCTTGACCTGACAGGTGAGCCCTGCTGCTTGCCCACAGCAGGGCTAAAAGGTAGAAAAACTACCTGCCCGGCACCTGGAACTACAAGTCCCGGGCATTGGGTGATAGGAATCCAACATCCCTGAGTTGCACCATTAGGGATTGAAATGCTCCAGGAAAGCTTGTCCGCAGCGGAATGTCAAGTGGCTTTGTGTGCTATTGAGAAGGTGATTAGTTACACCCAATTGAGTTTACAAGTCATTGTTTGTAGGAGTGGGTGATCCTGTTCTAGACTTCTCTTCTGACATGTTTGTGTTTTCACCCGGCTATAGGCTGCACTCTCACCCGGCTATAGGCTGCACTCTCACCCGGCTATAGGCTGCACTCTCACCCGGCTATAGGCTGCACTCTCACCCGGCTATAGGCTGCACTCTCACCCGGCTATAGGCTGCACTCTCACCCGGCTATAGGCTGCACTCTCACCCGGCTATAGGCTGCACTCTCACCCGGCTATAGGCTGCACTCAGTAAATACAGCTTGGAAAAAAACACAAATACAAACACAGACAAAAAGAAAAAGAAAAAAAAAAAAAAAGTGGGTGATTCTTTGATACCCATTGTACTTTCCTTTTAATACAAAAATTAAATTCAGTGCAAAATGACCTCCAGATGAAAAAAAAAAAAAAAAAAAAGAAGAACACAGCATGTTAAATGGTAGTCTTTTATTTGTAGATTACAATTGAGATCAAATCCCCATGGGCTACTGGTTCTCAGCACCAGGATTCTACAAAAATAAAGACACTTCTTAACTTAACTTTTCATAAACTTATAACTTAAAAATTGTCATTTACGGAGAAACTTGACAATACTAGGTAATGCTTAATGCAAAAACAAAAGAAAAAAGCAGACCCACCTCATGCAATTAACATTGTGGCATTTGATTCTAGAGAACTGCTGAATAGGCATGCTCTAGCTGGGAAAGCCACACTGCTTGTTGGGTTCATACGAGTCACATGCGTACAGCTTGGCAGTTGTGTTGGCCTGTTTTGTAAGCCATGATCACCCAATCAGCTTTAAGCACTAGCGGATACACCTGCCTGCACTGTATGTGACTGTTCCACACTGGTGTAACGTATGGCAGTTAAGAACCATTCAGGGTAGTACATAGGAACTTTCACTGCCAACTTGCTTTTGAAGGTGCCACCTTCTCCTTATTGCTTGCACAGCATGTACACATCTGTATACCCAATATGCAAATGCTTGCTCCAGGTCACAAATTAAAGTGACAAATAGATCAGAACACAACCCCTTATGCACCTTTATCAAGTCCCACAGTGGTAGCTGCCATACTTCTATCCTGACAGATCTCCAATATTACTGCATACAAGACACCTTTACCTGGCTGCACTGTAACCTCGGTACTAAGTGCTTTGAAAATCAAAAATGAGGGGTTAAATTAAGTGCCCGCTACCCATAATGCTTTGGTACAATTTACAATTTCCTCATGTCAAAAGCTTGGATGGCCCCCCCACACCTAAAAAAAGTAGTGTTTAATGGTGAGCATATCACTCATCTGAGTGCAGATCAAAGGGCAGTAAAACTCCCTCACTAGGAAGGAGAATGAATCCTTCCAAAACAAAAAAAGTGATTGCTAAAAGGAGATTCCGTCTCAATTGGGCACAAAACATAATTGCTCACCATAACTAAAGTGCCACATACCACCCCCCCCCCCCCCCATAGTCTCAGCATTGATCATTCCTCCTATATGCACAAATTCTTGTGTCAAGTCGGCTCTGTGGCTTATACAGTGTTACATGGATGAAAAGCAATGGCAGGATTCAAGCCTGCCTGGTGCAGGGTTACAGGACTGCTACAATGCGTCAGGGAAGAAAACTTATGGAAGACAGGTCGGTCAGGGACGTGAGAACCCCCTTTTCTGTCCATTGTGGTTGCAGAGGTCTTCACACTCTCCCAGTGCCAGCCCTCTGCGTTGCCTGGGTTCTTCGAGGAACTGCACCACCCCTACCTCCTCTGAAGCCTCCACGGAAACTGCGTCCTCTACGGAATCTTCCGGAGACCCCAAAGGTTTCAGTGTTCAGCTTTTTCTCCTCTGCCCATGTAGTTCGTCTGGAAGGAATCACCACTGATAATTAAACTTTCAAGAAAACAACACTTCCACATAAAATTAGTGCAGCTTAAAGTGTTACTAAACCCCTGACCCCGCATTCCCTACATCCGGTCTCCCACGGACCCCCCCCGCATTCCCTACATCCGGTCTCCCACGGACCCCCCCGCATTCCCTACATCCGGTCTCCCACGGACCCCCCCCGCATTCCCTACATCCGGTCTCCCACGGACCCCCCCCGCACATTCCCTACATCCGGTCTCCCACGGACCCCCCCCGCATTCCCTACATCCGGTCTCCCACGGACCCCCCCCCGCATTCCCTACATCCGGTCTCCCACGGACCCCCCCCGCATTCCCTACATCCGGTCTCCCACGGACCCCCCCCGCATTCCCTACATCCGGTCTCCCACGGACCCCCCCCGCATTCCCTACATCCGGTCTCCCACGGACCCCCCCCGCATTCCCTACATCCGGTCTCCCACGGACCCCCCCCGCATTCCCTACATCCGGTCTCCCACGGACCCCCCCCGCATTCCCTACATCCGGTCTCCCACGGACCCCCCCCGCATTCCCTACCTCCGGTCTCCCACGGACCCCCCCCGCATTCCCTACCTCCGGTCTCCCACGGACCCCCCCGCATTCCCTACATCCGGTCTCCCACGGACCCCCCCGCATTCCCTACATCCGGTCTCCCACGGACCCCCCCGCATTCCCTACATCCGGTCTCCCACGGACCCCCCCGCATTCCCTACATCCGGTCTCCCACGGACCCCCCCGCATTCCCTACATCCGGTCTCCCACGGACCCCCCCGCATTCCCTACATCCGGTCTCCCACGGACCCCCCCGCATTCCCTACATCCGGTCTCCCACGGACCCCCCCGCATTCCCTACATCCGGTCTCCCACGGACCCCCCCGCATTCCCTACATCCGGTCTCCCACGGACCCCGCATTCCCTACATCCGGTCTCCCACGGACCCCGCATTCCCTACATCCGGTCTCCCACGGACCCCGCATTCCCTACATCCGGTCTCCCACGGACCCCGTATTCCCTACATCCGGTCTCCCACGGACCCCGCATTCCCTACATCCAGACTCCCCGGACCCCGCATTCACTATATCCAGACTCCCCGGACCCTGCATTCATTATATCCGCTCTCCCCGGACACTGCATTCACTATATCTGGTCTCACACAGTACACAGAACATGGAAGTGCAATTATTTTAGTAAATATAAACTGCTAAATAACTTGTCAGCAGTTAGAGCAGCCTTGTGACTTCAACAGAGCACTGGTTAAAACTTTCAGGAGTTTTCTTTCTGACCTAGGAAGATGCAGAACCCCGGGCCTCTGTTTGGACAGTGCTGATAGAATGCATGAAGGTAAAATACCCTTGACCCTTTAGAACCACATTAAATATGAAGATAGAAGCTGACTGGTTACCATGCACAGCTGCACAAGATTCTGAGTGCACCAGTTTTAGTAAATCTCCCCAGTCTGTCAAGTTTTGTACCAGCAATGGCTGCTCTCATGGCATTAAGGCACTCAGATTTTTGTTGCAGTACTACACAAGAATCTGAAGGTGGCCATGGGCAACTGTTTTCCACAGTAAAAGACACCACTTTAAATCCTACCTGGATTTCATCTCTGAGGAAATGTTATCGAAGAATGACTTTGACCGGTCATAGTAAATATTGGGCCCCAAAGGGTCCTCCTCAGGGTTTCCATCACTATTTTGGGTCTCCACACCAGAATCTCCCTTCTCATCCCCTTCCTTCTCCGGCTTGTCATCTGTAAAGATGAGTATTTAAGTACAGATTCTTATTTAGAAAGAGGGAGCGTGAAAAAAATAAAGAATTACCTCTGAAGTTAAGCTTGTCTTTGAATTCTTTGTCCAGTTCCTCGCGGTTAAATTGAGCATTCGCGCTCTCAAAATCAAAATCTCCATCAAATTTGATTGTGTTCTCCTTGACAGTCGTTGGGCGGTTCTGACCCCGAGAACGGTTCCTTGTCCGTCTGTTACCTGTGTAAAGGCATGGCGAAAACAGGATTACAGCTTGATTACTTGTCCATATTAAGAGCAGCCAACTTCTTTTCAGGCTAGGACACAGGTTTCTGGGCTTATTAGATACAAGTCAATAGGCCAACAATGGTTGTCACCACTGCTCTTTGGAAGTCAAAAGTTTAGGTCTGCATTAACCATGGAAATGAGTGTGTAGACGTTGGAATAAACTATTTACCTGTCTGCATCAAGCAGATTACAAGGTGCTCAGCTTCCAAGTGAAGTGACCCAAGACCAGCAGTAGATCATATGGCCTGTAGCAGTAATGTATCGGCACAGAAGCCAGTCTTCATTCACTTGCTCATGTAACCCAACACCACAAATACTTTACTGTAGACTGTCTAAGACTCCTAACCACCCTTCCATAAGGCATAGCCAAACTCCTAACCATCCTTCCATAAGCCAAACCCAAACTCCTAACCACCCTTCCATAATGCATAGCCAAACTCCTAACCACCCTTCCATAATGCATAGCCAAACTCCTAACCATCCTTCCATAAGGCAAACCCAAACTCCTAACCACCCTTCCATAATGCATAGCCAAACTCCTAACCATCCTTCCATAAGGCAAACCCAAACTCCTAACCATCCTTCCATAATGCATAGCCAAACTCCTAACCACCCTTCCATAATGCATAGCCAAACTCCAGCAAGACCTCAGTTGAGGTCTGTTTTGCAGTATAATATATATATATATATATATATATATATATATATATATATATATATATATATATATATATATATATATATATATTTATTTCTGTATAGGATGGGTAATGACCAAAAGCCTTGCCATGTTTTTCCTGCCTTATCACATTAGGAAGTTCCCTAAACTTAGCCATCCAATGACTACAGAAAGCAATAGGAATCATTTGCCAACGGGGACACCTCCCACTAATGGGCAAATCACAAGTTTGATTTAGGGAGGTCAACCCATACAAGTGCAATCCGAATGCAACTAGGCCAGTGCTACATACAGGTGAAACTCGAAAAATTTGAATATGGTGCAAAAGTTCATTTATTTCAGTAATGCAACTTAAAAGGTGAAATATATGAGAGACTAATTACATGCAAAGCAAGATAGTTCAAGCCGTGATTTGTCATAATTGTGATGATTATGGCTTACAGCTCATGAAAACCCCAAATCCAATCTCAGAAAATTAGATTACATGCAATCAATAAAACACGGATTGTACATAGAATATCGGACCTCTGAAAAGTAGAAGCTGCATATGTACTCAGTACTTGGCTTGGGCCCCTTTTGCAGCAATTACTGCCTCAATGCGGCGTGGCATGGAAGCCAGCCTGTGGCAGTGCTGAGGTGTTATGGAAGACCAGGATGCTTCAATAGCGGCCTTCAGCTCTTCTGCATTGTTCAGTCTCACCTTTCTCTTGGCAATGCCCCATAGATTCTCTATGCGGTTCAGGTGAGAGAAGTTGGCTGGCCAATCAAGCACAGTAATCCCACGGTCATTGAACCAGGTTTTGGTGCTTTTGGCAGTGTGGGCAGGTGCCAAGTCCTGCTGGAAAATGAAGTCAGCATCCCCATAAAGCTAGTCTGCGGAAGGAAGCATGACGTGCACCAAAATCTCCTGGTAGACGGCTGCGTTGACCCTGGACTTAATGAAGCACAGTGGACAAACACCAGCAGATGACATGGCTCCCCAAATACCACAGACTGTGGAAACTTCGCACTGGACTTCAAGCATCTTGCAGTGTGTGCCTCTCCATTCTTCCTCCATACTCAGGATCCTTGGTTTCCAAATGAGATGCAAAAGTTGCTCTCATCAGAAAAGAGGACTTTGGACCACTGAGCAACAGACTAGGTCTGTTTTTCTTTAACTCAGGTAAGACGCTTCTGACATTTGTTGCTCAGGAGCAGCTTGACAGGAGGAATACGACATTTGAAGCCCATGTCCAGGATCCGTCTGTGTGGTGGCTCTTGATGCACTGACTCCAGCCTCAGTCCACTCCTTGTGAAAGTCCCCAACACTTTTGAATGGCCTTTTCCTGACTATCCTCTCCAGGCTGCGGTCATCCCTGCTGCTTGTGCACCTTTTTCTTCCACATAACTTTCTATTAATGTGCTTTGATACAGCACTTTGGGAACATCCAACTTCTTTTGCAATTACCTTTTGAGTCTTTCCCTCCTTATGTAGGGTGTCAATGATGGTTTTCTGCACAACTGTCAGGTCAGCAGTCTTTCCCATGATTGTGATTGCTACTGAACCAGACAGACCATTTAAAGGCTCAGGAACCCTTTGCAGGTGTTATGGCTTAATTAGCTGATTAGAGTGGGACACTTTGAGCCGAGAATATTGCAACTTATCACAATATTCTCATTTTCTGAGATTGTGGATTTGGGGTTTTCATGAGCTGTAAGCCATAATCAGCATAATTATGACAAATCACGGCTTGAACTATCTTGCTTTGCATGTAATGAGTATCTCATATATTAGTTTCACCTTTTAAGTTGCATTACTGAAATAAATGAACTTTCACGATATTCTATATTTTTGAGTTTCACCTGTAAATACTTGTTCGCTATGAATGAGTAGCTAAGTCTTGAAAAATTTAAGAATGATGTATGGAATTCACTAAATTCTGTTGACCATCTTTGTACCAAATCCGTTCAAGTACACCAATGGTCTGTCAGTGCTCAAAAAAAACCTTACAAAATGTAACCTAAAGATCAAATGTTTAATAGAACTCAAGTGTATCTCTTCTAGGTGGCCATTATTTCTCAGTTCATCAGTAGAGGTGAACCTTTTGTGACCCCACCAGTACGTAAACCTTGCTGACCCCCACTACCGTTACATAACCTCACTACCTTTAAAATTACCTGATCTCCGTCTGGGGGGTCGTCTGTTCTCGTCATTCACTGTATTCTGTACCTGTGTGGCAGGAGCTGGTACTGAAAGAGGTAGAAGGAACTTAAATATAGCTGAGATCTGCACACAACTACCATTTGTTGCAAGTGTTAGTGGCAGTATAGTCAATTTAGAAATGCAGAGATATGAAAGAGGGCCGACGACTGCAAAAGCAGATTTAGTCATGCATTTTGCAGTTGGTCAAATAAGAGCATGTATGAACAGGGCCTAAGCTATAATATGGTTTAGGACCCTTTCCAGTAGACCCAACTCAAGCCTTTGTTGGCTTCAGAAAATGGGTACAGCAGGTTGAAGGTTAACAAAAAGGCACCATGGTGCTCTGGGTCACCCAATGAAGTCTGCTGATGGAGTCCAGCGCACTGCCACTGACTCATAACACGGAGGCTGGACCACAACCTGCGGTTTCTGGATGAATGGAACGTTTTACACTCTAGGACAACCAACTTTTTCTGAAGCATACCCAAGCTTTGAGTTTAGATCCACTAAATCAGGAAAGGACAAGTTACAGCAGATAGCCACACAAGAGTTGTCAATGTTCTCCCTAGCTAAAAGACCTCAGTATCTGGCAAAGCATTTCAGTGGCAAGATATCACAGCACCTTCCCATAAACCGTGGCAAAGCCTTCTCCATTACCATTAATCTGTGCAGGTGGTGCTGGTGCCTGGCCTGGTCTGTTCCCACGCTGGCTTATAGGGGGTCCTTTGGGCGGCTGCACCTTCTTCTGTGCCAGATTCTCCACTGGACCAGTCTGAACTGCTTGTTCCACCATTGGACTCTTCCGTACTGGGACAGATGGGAAGCCACCTCCTATAAAAGAGAAGTCGTTTAGGCTGCTGAACTGGATGCACCAGGCAACAAATTTTTATAAAACAGACCCATCAAGCAGCACAGAAACACTGCCATTAAAGGGGAACTAAACCCATCAATTTAATAGTTTAAAAAAAAATTAGTCATTCACATTTGCTTGAGCTTTCAACCAAACCATCAAATGGCTGGGCTCACATGTGCAGTACCATAGCAGTTGCAGATTAAAGGCCAAGATGGCAGCTTCCTTGGCTGAAAAGGAGAGTGTTTAGTTCCGCTTTAAAGAAAAAGTTCACTACCAATATTGCCAAGCAACTGGCGACAGGTTGAATGCAGTTTTAGGAAAGCAACCTTTAGGCTCCATGCACACGGGATGTTTTAACGCTGGTTATGTTAGCTGTATAAAGTCATGTTAAAAAAAAAAACGTGAGTTTTTCAGCATTTTTGCTTTAGAGTTTAGCTGCTTTGAGTTTTGACAAAAGAAACTTATGCCAAAAAAAAAAAATTGCAAAAACCGCCAGTTTGCTGCGTTTCAGCATTAGAGCGTTTTTATAGCTGAAAAACTCCTCTAAAAAACCACTAGTTCTGGGGGGTTTTTCCAGCCAAAAAACGTTGATTACAGGTCTATGTGCATGGGCACATAGGATAACATGCTGGGGAGTTAACTGGCTGTAGAAAAAAAACCACTAAAAGCCAAAAACAGCCGCTGTAAAACCGTCCAGTGTGCATGAGGACCTATGGATTTCTATGATGTGTAAATAGCACATCTTAAAGATGTATGACCACATGGCAAGTTGACACTCTGGACCAGGAAACCATCTAAAATCTATTATGAGGGGGGCACAGCCTTACTACTGTCACTATATCTGCTATACAGCAGGAAAGGTGCTATATTCAGTGGCCAAAAGATCATGTTAAAACCATAGCCTGCTCCTGATTACACTAGAGGCTCTTTGAAGTGCCCCAATAGTCAACTAGTCGAGTTGCCTCCATAGTCAAGTTCAACTCTGGGCCCAATTTTCACAGCCTGCATGTCGGACACCATTTCTGATGGCATGTCTCCACCACGTTTAGTCATTTACCAAAGCTTAGTCAGAAGCTATATTTTGAGGATGGCAATTGTAAGTGGGCAAGGAAACGACACTTGCGCTGGTCATACCAGCAGAATGGATACTGGCAGTGAGCTAGAAATACCCAGCAATGCCAAAAGGAGTCTAAGCCTTTTGAAGTACACCATAAAATTACGCAGGAGAGGTAAACATACCGAGAACTATAAACCTTTCAAATACTGGGGCCCAGAGTTGGAGTGTAGTGGAGGTTTATGAGGAAACACTTCATGTGCCCCCCAGTAAGGGCAGGAGGAAGGGGTAATGGGCATCTCTCACTTGGCTCTCCAAGGGCAACAGCCAGAGCCATTACAATAAACTGCAATTAGGCCGTGGTCCATACTGGAAACCTCTGCAGGGCATACTGCCGGTAAATAGAACGAATACAATTACTCAAGTTGCATTACCTTTTCTGCATTTGAACAAAAATTTGCAGTGTAGGTAGATTAGATCCATCTACAGCATGCAGTTCAGGCCACAGTTATCTGCAGTGTGCTCAGGTTATAAAAGCTGTTGTGCCATCAATGGGTCTACTTTAAATTAAATCAATGCATAAACAAACATAGTATATAATGTATAATGTGCCACTTACATCTAAAGCCAAATCGGTTTTTGATAGCATGTGGAAGGGTTGACAGGTTTTTGTTGCAGTCTAAACCCACACTGAGGAGGTTTACCGTGTCCACTGTCAATGGAACAGAAGAGATGGGAAACTTCTGGTAGGATAAAGTGAAAAATCTCCAATGGGGACACCTGTGCCTTTGGTACATGGAGTCATTTCCCCAATAGAACAGGGAATAAAACTCAGTGATTTGGTTTTAGATACAGATCCAAACCCCAACTAGGTGACAATGGATAACTACCCGGTCTATTAAATGCAGTTTTTACTTTCTCCCCTCCAATGCTGTCTGCATATCATTGGATTTCTAATGGTGGCAAAGGTGGACCATGGCTGGGCAATGTTAGCCCAGCAAGTGGTAGTCTCCAGAGACATGTGAGGGTGACAACACAAGCTCCTGGAAGTGCCTGAACAAGGACCACCATGCCAGATAAGTTTATTTAAAAAAAAACTCTAAATTTGTTAAAGGTTATGAGATTTTGTGGATGGGTTTAGACCTGCTATAATGTAAATAACAGGCACCTCACAGTGACAGGTGGCCCCATTCACCATGTAGGTTTGAGGGGTAGGAGAGCATTTCAAGAGCACCTGGTGACAATCAATTCCTTCCTATGCAAAGGCAAAATCTTTATCATAGAAGTCAAAGCAGCATATGCTTTTTATTATATGTGCTTCTGAGGCTGTGCACATGTTGAGGCAACTGCCATTTACAGCAAGGTTTCTCCCCACAGACTGACACTTCATGATAGTCACAAATTCTTGCTTTCATATCATAAAACACGTGAACGATTAATGTAGACAAAATATTAGATGGAAATAAGTTGGTTAGTCCAACTTGGTGAAACCTACTTTGCACATGTAGCTACAACATATGCTGCATTGCCATTAGAACAGCTGCTCTAAGTTAGACTACCAAAATCTGTTCCCAACCTGCAGAAGAATCCAATGAAATCTAGCTGGCTTCTATTTGTTATCTACACTTCATACAGCCAAGCCATCTTGAAGGACAAAAGTACTTCTGCAACAATTGTCCTTTAAAGACTGCCTCACCCCCAAGTACAGCCCATTCAATCCAACACCTTGGCCTCCAGAATCTTCACTGGTTGCAGCCATATAACACTACAGAAATCATCCGTCAGGTCCTGTTTCTGCCCATGTGCATTGTAGCAACATTCAATCCTATCGGGATCTAAACTCTTGGCGGCCTTCAGAGCACAGTTCTCCCCATAGGAATGAGCCGGTCCATGGTGCTCATGTGCAGAAGAGCACCTGGTGGAGATGGTCTGTTGAAAGTTTGTGTCGTTCCAAGCAGAGTGGCCATGTTGGACTTGATTGACTACACTCAGGTGGGTAACCTTTGAAGGCCAATTGTTTTGCTGTCCTTTAAAGGACATAAGCTACGTAAGGGATATGTGCTGAATACAGACGATTAGGCGACTTACAGCCTTGGGGAATTTGACTAGTCAGAAAATTCCCCCGATAAGCGTCCCTCAAAGAAGTTGATGGTCCCAGGACAATCTCATTAGCAAGCCCATACAAGCCTAGAGTATTTAAAGCCAGGATTTGTAGTTTTGGATAGCTAGGGAAGTGTTAAAAGCCCACTGTGCTTTAAAGCCGTGCCCTATTGGGGAGTTCTCGCTTCACTTCTGCTCCAAAGGTACAACAGGGAAAAAAAAAATAAAACACTCCAAAGGGAGGGAAAAGGTCTTCGTTGCCACGTTTAAGTGTCCACATTGTAAGAGTTCCCAATTTTCTGTTCTGTAAACTTAAAATTTGGATTTTCCCTCGCTTAGTCTTGGCGACATTGGATAGCAGGGCAAACAGACTGTGGATGTCCACAGTGTGCACACAGACTTCAATAAAACCGGTCAAGGTTGACAAACCTTCACTACCTAAAATCAACAATTTGGCTTTAGATACACTAAGAATCTAGTATGTCAGGTGGCACTGTTCCATCAACAAGACCAGCCTTATAAGCTACAATCAGAGGTTAGCGTTATGCTTTGTACAGACTTCAACATCTAACATTTATCTACACAAGCAAGCGAGATGAATACAGAACATTGCAATGACGACTATTGTTCCACCAGACATCACAATGACATCGCTACAGCTAAAACTACTTTTATAGCTAATCATTTTAAAGGTTCAGCATCCACAGATTTACAGATTTTTAGTAGAAACTTGATAGGTGAACCTGTAGGCAGGTTGTGATCTAAGGAGCTAGTCAAAGTTGGCCATCCACAACCATAGAGGTTTCAATAAACAAATTGTTAGGCACAAAGCAAGATTTAGTCAAATTTATTTGGATTTTCCACAGATCCAGTCCAACAAAAGCTTTTGTAGATCAAACTATAAAATTTAGTGCAAGTTACTTCTGCACTGCAGTAAGGCAGAGGGTTTTGTAAAGCGCTCCTCCATATCAGAAGTAGTATATCACAGGAGGGTGAACCTATCTTGCCAATCATGATCTGATCGTACCCTGATCTGCTATGGCATCTCTGGGGTATCAACTTTCCCTGTTCAATTTATATTCTGGACAGAGCAAGAACGGGAACCCCCGAAAACATGGTGACAGAACAGAGCTATAAACTATAGAGGAGAACTTTCTGTCCCTGAAGGACTGAAGAACATGAAATGACTTCACCCATTGCTGATCCTAAAATGAAATTTCAAATCATTTGAAACTCTGTAAAGATCAACTATTCAAGAGCTTTGAACCCACTCTGCATCAGAATAAAGAAAGGTCTGGAAGGGTGGGTATTCTGTAGGTTGGAATCTCAGAATAAAGGCCTGTGGTAGGGTGGGTATTCCGTAGGTTGGAATCTCAGAATAAAGGCCTGTGGTAGGGTGGGTATTCCATAGGTTGGAATCTCAGAATAAAGGCCTGTGGTAGGGTGGGTATTCCATAGGTTGGAATCTCAGAATAAAGGCCTGTGGTAGGGTGGGTATTCCATAGGTTGGAATCTCAGAATAAAGGCCTGTGGTAGGGTGGTTATTACATAGGTTGGAATCTCAGAATAAAGGCCTGTGGTAGGGTGGGTATTCCGTAGGTTGGAATCTCAGAATAAAGGCCTGTGGTAGGGTGGGTATTCCGTAGGTTGGAAACCCAAATTTATGGAGTCACCAGGCCATTAAGCCATTGATTCTACTGAATTTGTGGTAGGAATTTATCATTTAGGCAATAATGATACAATCAAAGTTCACTAGCCTTGAAGAATCACATTGACAAATCGTAACTTGGTTTATTGAACAGCAAATGTGAAAAAATGACATATGAAAGAATGAAAATGCTATATTGGGCCAACCCAGTACAGTGGGTTTCAGACATTAGAATTCAATTACTAACACTATAGGAATCAGACAGCATTGTTGGAAAAACTCAATAAAATCTTTTGAAGATTTTATTAAACAAATCTGTTGTGACAAGCTCCAAGAGAATGTTGAAACCAGTGTTATCCATCCTGGACTCCAACTGTAGTTTTCCTTTTTTCACACAGACTGGGGAAGGGGTTGGCGGTTTCACCTCACGGATAGCATGCAAGAGAAAATCTGAAACTGGGAGCATGCAAAAAGCCGAATGCGGTTGCAGCCTTCCCCACTACCAAAAAAATCAGCTTCTGGTTGGGAGATTTTCCGTGACTTCCTATGAAATAGTTCTAAGAAAGTTCAGGGAAATAGTGGGTGAAGCCTAGGGTAATAGTGGAAACCTGATTGGTTTTCTAATCCTTCACCCACTATCCAAAACCAAAGTTTTGGCTGGGCATACTAGCCCCACTTTCCACTTAGCCCTAATGGCTTCATATGTAACCCCTCTTTGAAATTAGTTCATCTACCCAAATGTGCTCTACTTTTGGAAACAACTGCATAATACAAAATGTCTGGCTCTAATCCAGTCAACCAGCGTTGTAAATATTTGCGTGGACAGTCTAAGCTAGAGGTGGGTAATGAAACCCTACATTAAGCAAGCGACTACACTACCACACTTCTAATGTGCAGAAGATGAGAATAGAAGACGTATATGTAATTGCACACAGCATGGGTTAAACAGACTTAGAATTGAATCAGGGTAGGTTGACTAAACTTACGTTTTAACATCTATAGCCTTCTTGAGACTCCCATTTAGGCCAGCTGACCATGACATTTAGGGCAGAAGTGTGTATAGTCCACCTCCTGAGCTAGTCATCTCTCCAGCCCTTCCATGACACTCCAATGGCCACCATTGCAAAACACCCGGTGCTCCCAAGTACGGAGAAGCCCATTTGCTAACCCCAAGCACCACCACATGGAGGAGTGACTTGACCACTTCCCTAAATGACTGACACTGGGTATTTTGGCGATGGCTCAGAGGACAGAACAGTATAAAGTGGCTTAGGTGGGAGCATTTCTGCAACAGAAGGCTACGGACTAAAATTGTGGAAAATAGTAAAGATTCTAGAAGCGCAGAGACCAGGAAAACTACATAAAGACAAGATTAGTCCAGTATGGCACAACTTCACTTGTTTCCCAATTGATCAGAATCTGCAAACTGTCAAAGTATGACTGGACAACATTAAACATTCAACTAGTCTATGCATGCAAGGCCTAAAGGAAAGATCACAAAAGCATGCAGAGCGTTACAAATGACACATCGGCCATGTTACCCTTTGCGGCGAGGTGCGGTGGCTCCGCCAGTATGTCGGGATCCGGCAGGGCAGGCTGCGGAGATGGGGAAGATGAGGAGCTGGATTCCGCGGCTGAGGCCGAAGGACTTACCAGCTTCTCTGCATGGACAGGGCAAAACATTAATCAACAAGTCATTAACACAGAATGGGCTTCAAGTTTCAAAATCATATGAGGGAGGTGGACATCCAGAATTGTCCATTTCATGCTCAAGCTTACACAGGAAAAACGATAGCTGGTATTTGGAAACCCCTCCAACTGATCTCTGACTCAGCATTCAGTACACGTGCTGCAGATACAATTTTACGTATTCATTCATCTAAATTAGGTTCCCTACAAAGCTTTGAATGTTAAAGCTGACCACACCATGTTCTGTAAGTGAAGAATGCACATATTTATGCTTCATCTACAGCTTGTGGGCTCAGACACCTATATACTATGACAGCTGTTAATGTACCAGTACGACAGACTAGTGTGAAAGAACGGAGGTTGGATTCAAAGGGGATGTACAGCCGTAGCTGGTCTGGCTGTACTTCTGTGGATCACAGAAGGATCTCCACTCCTGTGACTGGTTTTCAGCCAACAGCAGGCTGAAGTCCACTGCTGACTGTCACTCCATCTGTTCAGGCTGGGGAAAGATCGCAACCATATGGTCAGGATCCAACAAGGAACCTAGACTGGCAGCGAGCTGCAGAGAGTCTGATCCAGCTGCTCCCTCCCCTTCCACAGCCCAGTGCTCCAGTGAGAACTGGAGGGACAGAGCAGAGAGCCGGAGACCGAGTCACTTCTCTCTGCTCAGAGCGGCAGTGAGAACTGAACGATCATTGATGTCTGATCAGAGTTCTCACCCTTAGAGCCGGCAGGGAACAGATGCAGTATAGGATCGATGCTGCATCCACCTAGGTAAGTATGATTGAAAAGAAAAAAAAAAAAAAAAAAAAAAAA
Source organism: Staurois parvus (assembly GCF_062004578.1). Lineage (NCBI taxonomy): Eukaryota > Metazoa > Chordata > Amphibia > Anura > Ranidae > Staurois > Staurois parvus. The sequence goes on along the minus strand of NW_028319145.1, from coordinate 1,980,705 downwards.
CCAACAACATACTTCTCTATTAAAGAGCTGCAATGCTGAGAAAAGCCAAGCAGGCTTCTTAGCAGAAGTAGACTGGCTGGGGTACAAGAAGTGTTTCCCCCAGTTAGCAGCTTTGAAGTCAGGATGCTTGTACTAACCAGCATAAATTGATCCTCTTCCCGGAGCCAGGACCGTTCAGTCCAACAATACAGGGTGTAGTACAGTAAGAAAAAAAAAAAAAAAGAGCGTACCAACCTTGCACATTACCTCAGTAAACAGTTAATGAATTTATTAATAAATTATACTCACAGGAGTAGCAGTAAAAAAAGGCATATAATATCCATAGCCAACACAGGGTTAACAGTCACATGATGAGTTGCATCCGGAAGAGAAACTCTTGGTCAAGCTAACGCGTTTAGGAGGGTGATCCCTTCTTCATCAGAGCTGGATTTTAGATCGGACTCGACTATTAGGGTTCAGTTGACATTGATAGGAGGCATGTCAGTAAAACTGACAGTAATACTGACTTAGTGGCTGAATACCTCCTATCAATGTGAACTGAATCCTAATGGTCAAGTCCAGGGGCGGACTGACAACTCATGGGGCCCCCGGGCATTAGGGGATCATGGGGCCCCTGTGTACTTGCCCAAACTCAAAAAAGCCTATGAAAAAGGTACCAGGGGCATCTCATGGGGCCCCTTACTGACCCGAGTTTCTGAATGAGCGCCCGAGTTTCCAAATGGTCAGTCCGCCCCTGGTCGAGTCCGATCTAAAATCCAGCTCTGATGAAGGGATCACCCTTCTTAACGCGTTAGCTTGACCAAGAGTTTCACTCCCTTCTGGATGGAACCTGCACATGACTGTTAACCCTGTGTTGGCTATGGATATTATATGCCTTTTTTACGGCTACTCCTGTGAGTCATTTCCTAATAAATTCATTAACTGTTTACTGAGGTAATGCACAAGGTCGGTTCGCTCTTTTCTTTTACTCTCTACTATGGTCTATATCAAGCTTCCCCAGCTTCGTGAGAGCTGCACCACCTATGATCAGATTTGGATGTACACACTTTATTGAACCATCTTCCTCTGATCGGAGCCCATAAGCACAGGAGATGGTGGCTGTGTGTCAATACAGGGTTTCTTCTATTTTTTTTTTTGGGGGGGTATGGTTTTGCACGCTGAAATTTTTCGGAAACTGTACTAAGGGCAGCTTTAAGATTCTGCTCTCACCTGTGCTTCCTGTGTCTTTACATAAGCAAAAAAAGAGCTAAAAACACTCAATTCATGATTACTGCTAGATCAAAAGTAAAAGTCATCTTACATTAGTCATTTCCCTTGTTGCTTTTTACACTTTAAAAATACCTGAAGTGACCAGTCTTCACTCTGGAAGTACAGCAGCTAATTATTCTTTAGCATCTGACACTTCCAGGAGTGTCAGAATCCTAGCTCCCCGTTGTACACTTTGGCTCCATCTGCTGGCACTTTCAGGGACACAGGAGGCACGGGACCCACAGTGCTCAGATGGGCACCAGCTACTCCGCAAAGTGTCAGATGCAAAGATTCTTTAGGTACTGCAACAGACTGTCAGAACCCGTCCATTTCAACCTTTTTAAAAACATCGCAACGGACTTCACATAGACATATAAGCCGAATACTCACATCAGAAAATGCAGCCATCATGCCTGAAAACCAAATTGCTGAGATTACACGATCAAGCACACCCGATTCTACCTGGAACATGTCCTGTCCTAGGACGACTATGCTCACTCACTGTATGGAGGAGCAGCGTTGCTATCCTGGTACAGCAGGCGTCTCCAAACTATGGCCCTCCAGCTGTTGAAGTACTACAAGTCCCATCATGCCTCTGCAAGTTTTGCCTGTGGCTGTCAGTCTTGCAAGGCCTCATGGGACTTGCAGTTCTTCAACACCTGAAGGGCCATAGTTTGGAGACCCCTGTGGTACAGGATGCTAGGAACACCTCCTGCTCTCCTCTATGCAGGGGCAGACTGACAACTCATGAGGCCCCCAGGCAATAGGGGATCATGGGGCCCCTGTGTCCTTGCCCAAACTCAAAAAAGCCTATGAAAAAGGTACCAGGGGCATCTCAAGGGGCCCCCTACTGACCCTGGGCCCTCGGGCAGTGCCCGAGTTTCCAAATGGTCAGTCCGCCTCTGCCTCTATGGTATAGGGGGCGCTGTTTTGTAGTTCATGAAAGATAGCTGGGAAGGCCAACATTTTTCTTTTATTTGGAGAACATACTTGCACTATACAATGTAGCCACCGCATCTAAGGCCTGGTAACATACAAGATTTTGCATTTGTGTTTATATAGCTTATAAATCTAATTAACATTTTTGTCTGACTATAAATCTGATATGGGTAGTGACAACTGAAGAATTTCTAAACTTGACCTGGGCATTCAGGTGTCCATGATCCCCGGGCACAGAAGGATTGAAGACATTCCAATCCAGCATTTCCAGCTTTCACTGCCATCATTTTGTAGCTGACCCAAAACAAGCAGACAGATGTGGACTCGACAGAACACTTTATACACGTTTTCAAGGTCAGGGACTCCAATACCAGGATAGCTGCACCTTCATAAACATGTCCCCTTCATGGAACTTTAGGACCACAAATCAAAATATGCTAAAATGTTTTTTTTTCTCCTGCAGGCCAACATGACTAGATAAGTTGAGATGAATGACTCCCAGCAATTACTAATACAAGCACTTACCAAGGCCCAAGGATGCGGCATACTGCTGGCTAAGGAGAGAGGAAGCGGCAAGCTGGCCATACGATGGCATACCACGGAACGGACTGTAAGGCACGGATGACTGGTAGGACGATGTTGAAGCCGAGCTCAATGACGACTACAAAAAAAAAAAGGGCGAGGAAGACTATTAAAATCCGAGCAACACACATTACTGCAGCAAGAAAACACCTATCATGAGATCATGAGAATCAATTTTAAATGCCAACCACGGCACCTCCTGCCTGGAGTTTGCATGTTTTCCTTGTGCCTGTGTGGGTTTCCTCCCACATTCCAAAGACATGCTGGTAGGTTAATTGGCTCCTGTCTAAATTGTCCCTAGTATGTGTATGTATGAATGTGAGTTAGAGACCTTAGATTGTACGCCCCTTGAGGGTTAGGGACCTTAGATTGTACGCCCCTTGAGGGTTAGAGACTGATGTGAATGTACAATATATATGTACAGCGCTGAGTAAATTGACAGCGCTATGTAAGTACCTGAAATAATAATGCCAAGAAGGCATATGGCTGTCACAAGGACGCCTTTCTAGATACAAATGCATCAAAATAACTACAAACTAATGGGAAGAATGTTGCAATGAATGGTCTAGTGACAGGATCCCTTTAAAAAGATATGACCAGTGAGCAAAGAAACTACCATCAGCACTCCGCTCTACGTGGGCTCAGTCCAATCTACCTATTGAAGTCATTTCCTCAGCAGAGGGACAGAAAATCATGGGGAAAGCGTACTATGGCATGCAGAAAGCTGCTCACTGAGCCAAGGACTCCAGAACTGCAAGGAAAAATGCTAGTCAGATGCAAGATGATTGTAACGGAACCGGTACCCGACCGCACTTGGGTATATTCCGTTTTACTGCAGCTTCCCCTGTACGAACACCATCCACGGACCACACCCTTGAAATCCCTCAGGAAAAAGACAATACCCAGCTCTTCATAATACAGAAAGCCCACTACTTTTATTGTACACAAAACATGTTTTATACAGAGGGCAGGGAAAGACAACCAGGAACAGGAAACACATCATCAGCCCACCCTATCAGTGGGAAGGGCTACAGTATAGGCAGGAAACACCTCATCACCCCTCCCCATCCAACCAGACATAGAACAATGGGATGCAGCCATGCGGCAAAGGACATTGACCCAACCCCCACACCAATACACAAACAGTACATCCCATAATAGTTGGCTGGACAGGAAGACACAGCACAATGGGGGGTAGCACATGGCAAACAGACAATGGACAGCCATGTGGCCTAGACAAAGGAACACCCACTACACACAAGACTCAGACATTCACATACACACCCTGTACCCCTTAACAGGCACAGGGTGGGTTAAACATAATGAGGGGGACATGAGCTGACCAAGCGGTCCCCCCACCCCCAAAAGTCACTCCCGTCACAATGATGAATGGCAAAACATCCGTCCACCTACTCATTCGCATAGAACTGAAACCCCATTGGTGGTTCTCACCAGATAAGCCATGGAAGGAGCCTTCTTCTAAAAGTGCAATTACTGCTTGTGCTGGCCCAGCTCCTTCACCTCCCTACATATCCTGTAGCTGCTGGGAAGAGTGAAGGGAGAATATGGTCATTGCTCTGAGCCTGCTGGGGCTTCTGTCACCACATTCAAGATGGACTCTAAGGTGGCTTTTGGTGGTCACCACAAGGACACCTTTATAGATATAAATCAAAATAACTACAAACTAATGGGAAGCCTGTTGAATGGTCTGGTAACAGGGTCTCTTTAAAAAGATGAGCAGTGAGCAAAGAAGCTCTGCCATCAGCCCCTGCTTTAGGTGGGCTTTCAGTCTTATCTCCCTATCCAAGTCCATTGCCCAGCAGCCAAAGCAGCAGAGTGACAGAAAATCACGGGAAAGCATATGATGGCATGCAGAAGGAGCAGCTCACTGAGCCAAGGACTGCAGAACTCCAATGCCAAAATGCTGCCGGGTATGGGATGATAAACGGTAATACATCTGTCCACCTACTCAGTATAGCGCCGAAACCCCACTGGTGGCTTCTCACCACAAGCCATGGAAAGGGTACATGATCAGGGGCGGACTGACAACTCATGGGGCCAGTGTCCTTGCCTAAACTCAAAAAAGCCTATGAAAAAGGTACCAGGGGCATCTCATGGGGCCCCTACTGACCCTCTGGCAATGCCAGAGTTTCCAAATGTCGGTCCGCCCCTGTACAGGATACAAAAAGGTGACAACTGCACCAATAAGAACAAATTTCTCAACAGGACATTGTCCCCCTAATGATCTCCTCCCTATGCAGGGCAACATATAACTCTCCAATGGGAGAAGATGGCTGCCCTTGTTATTTTACAATCCTAAGCCGCCTCGGATCCTCCAAATACACCCCAGAACCTAACCCAACCACCTGACTGTGGCAGTCTTCATGGCTTAAAAACCTCGAGCCCCGCAGATCTCACAAGGCTGAGATCTATTGTTTCCTGCAGGTGACAATGACGTCCCACCTTCGCTTTGTTACGGAGCTTTATCTGTCTCGCTGCTGAAGCCTAGAATTATCTTGTTACTGTCGGGAATTTGAGGACAAGTTACATAAACAGGGACTATATCTGGCATCAGAGGATTAAGGGGCTGCTCGCTCCAGTTCTAGATTTTATAACGTACACAGCTAGGAAAGAAGTTGGCAGGTTAACCCATCAGCCACCCATGTTATGCAGGATTTATAGAACGCCAACAGTTTGCGCAGTGCTTTACAAAATGAAGGTAGACATTACAGTTACAATACAATTTGGTACAAGAGGAGACAGAGGGCCCGGCTCATCAGAGCTTACAATCTAGGAGGAAGGGTTGAGTGATACAAAAGGTATTAGCTGTGGGGGGATGAGCTGATGGAGGAAATAAATGGCAGTTTACTAGATAGAAGCAGGATAGGCTTCTTTAAAGAGAAAGGCGTTTAGGGATCGTCTAAAGGTGGAGATTAGGAGACAGCTGGACAGATTGGGGTAGGGAGTTCCATAGAACAGGAGAAGCTCGGGTGAAGTCCTGGAGGCGAGCATGGGACATGGGAACTAGAGCAGAAGGTCTTGGGAAGATTGACGAGAGCAGTTTGGTTGATATTTTGAGACCAGGCTGGTGATGTAGCTGGGGGCAGAGTTGTGGATGGCTTTGTAAGTTGTGGTTAGTATTTTGAATTTTATTCATTGGGCGAATGGAAGCCAGTAGAGGGATTGGAAGAGGGGTGGAGGACACTGAGCGGAGGTCAGTAAAGGGATTGGAAGAGGGGTGGAAAACACTGAGCGGAGGTAAGTAAAGGGATTGGAAGAGAGGGGTGGAGGACACTGAGCGAAGGTCAGTGAAGGGATTGGAAGAGAGGGGTGGAGGACACTGAGCGGAGGTCAGTGGAGGGATTGGAAGAGAGGGGTGGAGGACACTGAGCGGAGGTCAGTGGAGGGATTGGAAGAGAGGGGTGGAGGACAGTGAGCGGAGGTCAGTGGAGGGATTGGAAGAGAGGTAGCAGACACTGAATGGCTGAATAGTTGGTAAGGTGGAGGAGTCTGGCAGTAGTATTCATGATGGACTAGAGGGGGGATAGTCTATGTAAAGGTAAGCCAATGAGGAGGGAGTTGCAGTAGTCTCAGTGAGAGATAACTGAGTGAATTAGGAGCTTTGTGGTATCATTGGTTAAAACTGGACGTATTCTGGAGATGTTGGCGGTTGAGGCATCATATTTGGACAGGGATTGGATGTGGGCCTGAAAGGATAGTTCAGAATCCAGGGTTACCCCTAGCACACTGGCATGCAGGGATGGGTTGATAGTGGTGCTATTGATCCTGACTGAGAAATCAGGGGAAGAGGCATGTGGGGGAGGAAATATGAGCTCAGTTTTGGATAGATTGAGTTTTAGGAAGTGCTGTGACAGCCAGTCTGATATGTCTGTTAGTAAATCGGTGATACGTATGGAAACTAATGGGGTGAGCTGAGGAGGAGATAGATCTGTGTCTCATCAGCACAGAAATGGTATCTTACATTACTATGGAGCAGTTTGGAGCCCAAAAGTCAGTATTGTATGCCCTATATGCTTCCTATAGTGAGCCGACAACAGTGCCTCTGTTTCACTAAAATCCCAAGCACTGTTGTCAGCCTTGCCTAGTCCTTGACTGGGCTATGGCACACATCTCCAAAATACAGGACATGTCCTATCTCAGCAGCAAGGTGTTCTATAGTCCAGCGGTGGGGACACTGATCGTGCCGACTACACCAATTCTGATCCTCGAGTGGAGCTTTAATATGATAGGACGCTCCCCCTTCTTCCCAATAATTAAGCGCCAAATGACCAGATCTATGCACTATCACATGAGGAGAAAGGAGCAGCTTGCCAAGTCTTGGGCAGGCTACAGCATTCAGAAGTCAGAGCTTGCTTGAGGAATATGGACATGCTCTGGCACAAGGAAGGGAAGAACAGCCAAGTATAAAGTAGAGGGTCACTAATTCTGGTGGCTGCACAAATCTTGGCACGCAGTTTAGGAAACCATCCAATGTAGGACCATTGAGTAGCTGCTACATACCTGGACAATGGCTGGATCCTGGGGCAAGGCATGCTGGGCCTTAGGGGGCTCACACACTGTAATATCTTTGATGTCACTACCCCTGAAGATGATATATTCATACACCTCTTCACGAGGGGGCGCTGGACGATCAGTTGGACGGTCTTCGGTCCCAAAGGATCGTACTGTAAAGACAAAAAAAATCTTCAGGAAAGAACTGACGTATACTGGTCCTCAAGGGTCAGGGTATATAAATGTGTCAGTTGTAGCCAAGGGCAACAGAGTGGGTGCTATAAGCTACCCTGCTTTTAGACACCTACACACCAGGTCCACCAAGAGGCAATGCTGTGCAGTATTAGACGGTAATCTGATGTTGACTGCGCACCCAGATCAGTGAAATGCTCCTCATTGGTTGCTATGAGGATAGCAATGTGCACACTGGCAGCCAACCATGCCTATAGGAAACATAAAATAGCCAGGATATTCATGCCCTAGAGCCTAGATGCAGCTATATGGGCCCCAAATTGGTCTATCAAACCCCTCTTGCAAGGAATTGCCTGGATGTTTATGGCTTTTATCACAAGGGCATCCTACCTAGACCCAACTGACCAGCTTCCAGAGCAGTCTAACAAGTCAGACTACTGTGCCACACAATGACCAGGCCTGCATCCCAAACAGTTTAGTACACCCCAAGAAGCTCCTCGTAACTGCACGGTTAGGGCCCGCATCTGCAAATCTCATCTCCAGCACCAATCTAGGTGGTCATTGACCTTCGGGGCTTGTGAAAAATCAGGTTATAAAGCGGCATATTAGCATCAGTCGCTAAAGGTACAACGAATTTAGCCGATTAACCCAGCCAGAAAGGTGAGGGAAAGTTAAGGCTTCATACCTTCTACCAGAGTACTAGGTTTCCTACCTTCAGGCACCACAAACCACCCCAATTAAGGACCCATGTCAGGCCTCGAGCTTGAATCAATGGCATCAGTTTTAAATCACTTCTAAAAAAAATTAGAAATTCATTGACAGGTGTAGTTGATCTTCTGACCTTTATTTTATGTGCCTCAAGCAGGTTTTGCAGTCTGATATTACATTGCATATAAATTCTATTTAAAGCCCAGCATCACCAAAAAGTTAATTTTTGCCCATCCCTCCCCCCTCTAAACTATCCTGAGTTAAGTTTTCCCTACTTGGTGAAATCCGTTATAGAGCCACCCCCGCCCCCCAATCCAGGTCGCTTGCCAATGTAGATTCTAATCCTGCGCCACTTGTAAACCTTACTGGCCGGTCCTCTTCATGCCCATGGCTTCAACAGCATCTCTTTCAGAACCTAAGATAACACCTCCGCCGGTCAGCCAAGGAGAATTGTCCAAATCATGGATCATATGTCTGCATCACAATGTAGATGCGCTGAAGAACCCTTCCATGAAGGGAATCAGAAGAACCTGGTGATGAATGATCACGTGACCACAAGTTCAAGTAAACTGAAAATGGGGATTAAAAGTTATTTTATATATTCGCCAACCCACAAATCAGATGGAGGGGTGGGTTATATTCATACTAGAGTAGGGCTAAAGTGAAGATCCACAGTGCAACACATTATCAATTATCTGTCCTCTGTCCCAAGATATCAAGGGGGCTTTGTCACAACATTCAGAGGTCTCTGGATCTCCTGGGGAGCTTGAGCCTAACAGGCCTCAAACCCAACATCTCAGGGGGCTCCAACCTAACATCTCAAGGCAACATTACCCATTAAGATAGGCCTTGTTCCACCCCAGGATTCAGAGAGCTCAAGATCTCATGGGGGCTCCAACCCAACATTCCAAAGGAACTAACCAAAAAGAATCCTTGTACCAAGATCTCAAGGTGTCTGCCCCAAGATACAGAGCACTCTGGATATCCTTGGGGGCTCAAACCCAACATCTCAAAATCTGAAAAGCGAACATTACCAATAAAAAAGGCACTGTCCCAAAATCTCTAGGTGACTGTCAAGATTCAGAGTGCTCTTTTGAGGGCTCCAACAAAACCAGCCTCAATTCTAAAATTTTAGGGGGGCGGCTCCAAACCTCATCAGTCAAGATCAGCAAGGAAAATTACCAGTTAGGAGCCCCCGTGTCAAGATCTCAAAGGTGCTCCATCTCAAAATTGAGAAGGTTCAGGATTACCAGTTAGGATCTCCATCCCAAGATTCAGAGGGCTTTTGATCTCTTGGGGGGTTCCAATCCAGCATATCAAGATCTGCAAGGCAACGCATTACCAATTAAGAGCCTCAGCCAACAATCTCAATGGGGCTCTATCCCAAGATTGAGGGCTCTGAATCTCTTGGGGGGGGGGGGTTCCAACCCAGCATATAAACATCTGCAGGGCAACAATACCAATTAAGAGCCCTGTCCCAAGATCTCAAGGGAGCATATGGATCTCCAGAGAGAGGGGAGCACAACCCAACAAATCAATCTGCAGGGCAACCCTTTCTACATTATGGGCCTTGACCAAACACCTCAAGTACCATCACACAAATCAAGAGTCACAGTGCTCTGGATCTTCTGGGTAGCTCAAACCGAACATCCCAAAGGGAGGCTCTAACCCTCAACCTCAAGATCTGCATAACATTTCCAATTCTAAAACCAGTCAAGATATCTAGAGGGCTCTGTTCCAACCCAATGTCTCAACATTTGCAGATCAACAGATTGCCACTCAAGAACCTTGTCAAGAGATCTCAAGCAGATTCCATTCCAAGACTCCTAGGGCTCTGGCTCTCTTGGGTGACAAAACCCATCAGGCCCCCATCCTAATATCCTAACATCTCCTGGGAGCTCCAACCAGCAGCAGCCTCACAATCTGCATTGCAACATATCAATGATAAACCCAGTCCCAAGATCTCAAGGAGACTCTGTTGAAAGATTAAGAGGGCTCTGGATCTACAGGGAGTGGGGGCTATAACCCAACATTCCAAGATCTGCAGAGCAATACATTACCAAAGAAGAGCCTTGTCCAAAGATCTCAAGGAGGCTCGATCCTAAGAGTCACAGGGCTCAGGAACTCCTGGGGGACCCCAACCCAACAGGGCTCGATCTCAATATCTTAAGGGACCTCCTTCCCAACATCTCAGAAGTGCTTCAAACCTCAGCAGCATCAAGATCAGAAGTGCTTCAAACCTCAGCAGCATCAAGATCAGAAGTGCTTCAAACCTCAGCAGCATCAAGATCAGCAAAGTTAACCATTAGGATCTCCATCCCAAGATTCAAAAGGCTCTGGATCTCCTGGGGGACTCCATCCCAACATATCAAAATCTGAAAAGCAAACCATACCAATAAAGGGTTTTGTCCCAAGATCTCATGGCAGTTGTGCCCCAAGATTTAGAGGAATTTTGATCTTTTGAGGGAACCAACAATCAGCCTCCATTCTAAAATTTTAGGGGGGCTCCAAACCTCAACAGCCTAAAGATCAGCAGGGCAAGTTAACAGGAGACTCATGTCAAGATCTCAAAGGGACTCCATCTCAAGATAGAGAAGGTTAAGGATTACCAGTTAGGATCTCCATTCCAAGATTCAGAGGGCTATGGATCTCTTGGGGGGTTCCAATCCAGCATATCAAGATCTGCAAGGTAATGCATTACCGATTAAGAGCCTTAGCCAACAATCTCAATGGGGCTCTATCCCAAGATTGAGGGCCCTGAATCACCAAACCCTGGGGGCACCAAACCAACAAGCATCCATCTCAAGATCCCTAGGGGATCATCTTAGAGGGACTCCAATACTCAACCGTCTGAAGCTCGGCAGAGAATTACCACTTAGGAGCCCCATCCCAGAATCTCAAGGGAGTTCTGGATCTTTTAGCAGACACCAACCCAAAATCCTCAAAGGGACTCGAACCCAACAGGCCTCCATTTCAACATTTCAAGGGGAAGTTACAACCTTCAACAGCCTCAAGATTTGCTGGGCAACACCTTACCAATTAGGAACCATGATCCAAGATCTCAAGGAGGTTCTACCACAAAACTCAGATGGGTTTGGACCTCCAAAACAACCTCTCAAAGGAGCTCCAACCCACCTTCTCAGGGGGGAATCCCATCTCCAGGTCTCAAGGGAGCTCCATCCTAACCTGGCAGAGACTAGACTTCACCAGTATAATGAACAACCCTTGTGAGACCACGAGACCCTCCACCTCATACCCATACACCCACCCAGAGCCCCTGGGCATGCTGAGACCTGTAGTTCCCCATCTGCAGAGTGCCTGCACACAGGTTACAGCTACCCTGCAACGACTAAAGACCATCATGGCCTCCAGTGCTCCCCCGGGGAGACAGAGCTCTGTCCCCGCCCCCTAGCGGGCACCAGCACCGTGCCCAGAATGACGTCAGCCCTCTGCAGGGAAACCCGCACAACCATCGGGCACAGGCTGGTGTCCTCCCAAGTGACGCACATCCACAACCAGTGCACCCCCCTCCTTCTCCCAGGCCCGGGGCCCCCGACTGCACCTTTGGCCAGGGCCACAGTGGAGTTCTCGGTGTCGATGGTGTACAGGATGCCCTCATAGCGGATCTGCGCCTTGGAGATCAGGCTGATTTTGCTCCCGATGTACGGCGTTCCCGAGCTCATCTTGCCGGCCTTGTCAGGGAGTCCCCTCTAACACCTTGCCACCTGAGGAACCCCCCCGGACTGCGAGGCGCCGCCCACCACCTTCATTAATAAACCGCGCCGCCGGGCCCGCCCACTAACACGCCGAAGGGGCGGGGCGCCCATCTTGTTTCTTTACTGCGCACTCTTCTGTGCGGGTCTCTCCGGGCGGGTGACGTCGGGCTCCCTGATTGGCCCGGGTAGGCAGACTAGGCGAGCCCCGGCAACTAGTGACGCGAGGACACAGCTGGCTCCAGAATGACGACATGTGGAGGGGGCGGCTGCCATGTTGTAGGTGGGCGTGTCTGATGGCTGCCAGTGTGATGGGAGGGTCACAGGTGCCTGGGGGTGAGAGGAGGACCTGACACCACTCAGCGTTGTCACCCATAGGGTCACGTGGTTTACTAGTCATGGCATGTGCCTATATTGTATTAAGCTCATGTAAAGTCTCAGAATCGCCTTGAGAGTCGTTTTGAGAGTCGTCTTGTAAGTCGTCTTGTAAGTCGTCCTGAGAGTCGTCTTGTAAGTCGTCCTGAGAGTCGTCTTGTAAGTCGTCCTGAGAGTCGTCTTGTGAGTCGTCTTGTAAGTCGTCCTGAGAGTCTTCTTGAAAGTCATCCTGAGAGTCGTCCTGAGAGTCGTCCTGAGAATCGTCTTGAGAGTCGTCCTGAGAATCGTCTTGAGAGTCGTCCTGAGAGTCGTCCTGAGAGTCGTCTTGAGAGTCGTCCTGAGAGTCGTCCTGAGAGTCGTCCTGAGAGTCGTCCTGAGAGTCCTCTTGAGAATCGTCTTGAGAGTTGTCCTGGGAATTAACCTGACTGTGTTCTTGAAAGTTGTCCTGAGAGTTGTCTTGAGAGTCGTCCTGAGTGTTGTCTTAAAGTTGTCCTAGGAGTCGTCCTGAGAATCGTCTTGATAGTTGTCCTGAGAGTCCTAATGAGAGTTGTCCTGGGAGCCGTCCTGAGAGTCCTCTTGAGGATCCTCTTGAGAGTTGTCCTGGGAGTCAACCTGACTGTGTTCTTGAAAGTCGTCCTGAGTGTTGTCTTAAAGTTGTCCTAGGAGTCGTCCTGAGAGTCGTCCTGGGAGCCGTCCTGAGAGTCGACTTGAAAGTCATCCTGGAAGTTGTCTTGAGACTCCTCTTGAGAGGTGTCTCTGAGAGTTGTCTTTAGAGTCGTCCTGAGAGTGAGAGTCTTCCTAAGCCATCCTAACAGTTGTCCTGAGAGTCATCCTGAGAGTCGTTCTGCGAGTACTCTTGAGAATTGTCTTAAGAGTCGTCCTGAGATTCCTCTTAAGAGTCGTCTTGAGACTCTTCTTGACAGTTATCTTGAGAGTTGTCCTGAAAGTCGCCCCAACAGTTTTCCTGAGAGTCGTCCTGGGAGTCGTCCTGAGAGTTGTCCTGAGAGTCATCTTGGAAATGTCATCTTTTATTTCTATCTTTTATTGAATGTGATTTCCTACAATCCATAAACCTTCACACTCCCCCCCGCTCCCATCCCCCCTAAGCCCTCTCCTGTCCAATCAAATCTTCCCATCTCTCTCCTTCCTGTTCATCCACCAATATCTATGAACTTATTCCATAATTCTCCTTCTGCCAGCACCCCCCCCCCCCCCCCCATTGTTAGATATTTCTCCGATGTTTTCAGTTCATACCACCCGCTCCTCTGTGTGGTGTAATTCCTCCATCCCATTAATATAGTCCATTCTATCCATCCAGTCCTTCATTGTTGGGGGGTTGGACCTGACAAAACGTAGGGATCCCTCCCTTCCCCGCACTGATCACATGGTATAGTATATTATTCTATATTGCTTCACTGACATCTCAGTCTTATGAAAGGACACCCCCCGAGTCTTCCTGAATTGGTATCTCCCAGATCTACTGTATATGTTGGATCATTTCTTGCCAGAACACCTGTATTTCTGAACAATCCCACCATATGTTGGCCATTGTCCCCCCACCCCTCCAACACAATGGTGACATCTCTCCTGGGTGTCTGTGTGCCACACTCCGTGTATAATACCATCTAGACATACATTTCTATTTCATTTCCTGTGAGATCACCACCCCGAGCATTCACCGTCACCACCCCGAGCATTCACCATCACCACCCCGTGCATTCACCGTCACCACTCCGATCATTCACCTTCACCACCCCGTGCATTCACCGTCACCACCCCGTGCATTCACCGTCACCACCCCGTGCATTCACCGTCACCACCCCGTGCATTCACCGTCACCACCCCGATCATTCACCTTCACCACCCCGTGCATTCACCGTCACCACCCCGTGCATTCACCGTCACCACCCCGATCATTCACCTTCACCACCCCGTGCATTCACCGTCACCACCCCGTGCATTCACCGTCACCACCCCGTGCATTCACCGTCACCGCCCAGAGCATTCACCATCACCACCCCGTGCATTCACCGTCACCATCCCGATCATTTACCTTCACCACCCCGTGCATTCACCGTCACCACCCCGTGCATTCACCGTCACCACCCCGTGCATTCACCGTCACCACCCCGTGCATTCACCGTCACCACCCCGAGCATTCACCGTCACCACCCCGTGCATTCACCATCACCACCCCGATCATTCACCTTCACCACCCCGTGCATTCACCTTCACCACCCCGTGCATTCACCTTCACCACCCCGTGCATTCACCGTCACCACCCCGTGCATTCACCGTCACCACCCCGAGCATTCACCGTCACCACCCCGAGCATTCACCATCACCACCCCGAGCATTCACCGTCACCACCCTGTGCATTCACCATCACCACCCCGCACATTCACCGTCATCACTCCATGCATTCACCATCACCACTCCTGGACAGGACCAGAACACCGCCATCATTGTACAATGTACCCCTCTCCCTGGACAGGACCGTAACACCGTCATCATTGTACAATGTACCCCTCCCCCTGGAAAGGACCGGAACATGTCATCATTGTACAATGTACCCCTCCCCCTGGACAGGACCGGAACATGTCATCATTGTACAATGTACCCCTCCCCCTGGAAAGGACTGGAACATGTCATCATTGTACAATGTACCCCTCCCCCTGGACAGGACCGGAAAAATGTCAGTTGCTTGGAAGCAGAAGAATGCCAGTTGTTTGGAAGCAGAAAAATGCTAGTTGCTTGGAACTTGGAAAATTTCAGTAGCTTGGAAGCTGGAAAAATGTCAGCTGTTTTAAGCAAAAGAATGTCAGTTGCTTGGAAGCTGGAAATATGTCAGTTGCATGGAAGCAGAAGAATGTCAGTTACTAGGAAGGATAAAAATTCCAGTTGCTTGGAAATGGAAGAATGTCAGTTGCTGCAAGGGAAAAAATTTTCAGTTGCTTGGAAGCAAAAGAATGTCAGTTGCTTGTAAGGGTAAAAATGCCAGTTGTTTGGAATCGGACGAATGTCAGTTGCCCATTCAGTTGCAGCAGTCAGCCTGCCATTGACATGCATGACTGTGTGTAGCTGTACTCGGGTATACCCCGTGATATGGTGAACATGAATCGCCCTCCAGTGTTGTCACCTGTCCTGGGCAGCCATGCTGGCATACATTCGACAGGCAAGGTCCAACGTCGTCCCCATCCGGCCCGAAGCAATGATGCACATCCGGCAGTGGTGCAGGTAGACAGGAAGTGGCTGTAAAATGAAAAGAATATTTAAACAAAGCCGTGTTTCAGCAAACTAGGAGTGTACATCTTTTTGATGAAGGAAGAATAACATGTTTGCGGAAGCCCAGTAATTACAGAGCTCCAGGCATTCATTATACATGTTGTTCAGCATGCAGCTAGTAGAAGTGCCCAGTGTCTGTCTTTATATTGGAGTCACCAGACTGGCCAAGAAAGAGGCAACATTAAACACGGACCATACATACAAGACCAGAGAGCACAGGGCTGGCATCAGCAGCTCCCTCATTGTCCAATCAGCAGGTTGAGATCAGGGACCTGGCTACATTGTTCGTCAGGTGTGTCTGCATCACAGGAATGGCTGAGCAGGATTACACGTGTGTGTGTGTCAGTTGAAGTGTGGCTTCAAGATGCAGCAAGCTGGTAGGAGATCTAGCAGGTCACCAGAGGATGGCGCTCTATCACAACGAAGCTTTGTCACTCATTACTCCTCATCATCTAATTCAGTGTTTCTCAGTGTCACTGCACCCTGCGGTGATGGAGGCCTCCAATGTCATGGGGGAACTCTGTCATGGGGGTACTCTAATGGGAGGGGGGACCTTGATGTGATGGAAGCCTCTGACATGAAGGGGGGTTCTCTGATGTCCTATGGGGACTCTGTGATGGGACTATGATGTGATGGGGGACCCCCATATAAAAAGGAGACTGTGATGTGGGGTACTGTGACATAATGGGGACCTCTGATGTGAAGGGGGGAGACTCTGCTATGTAGGTACTCTGATGGAAGGGAAGACTTTCATGTATAGCGGGGGGCGGGGGGGGGGTTGATGTGATGTGGGGACCTCTGATGTGAAGATTGCTGGAACTCTGTCAGGTGAGTACTCTGATAAGAGGGAGAACTTGTGAAGGAGAGAACGCTGCCATGTTGGGACCTTGTGATGTGAAGGGTGGACCTCTGACATGGTGGGGCCCTCTGATGTGAAGGGGAGACCTCTGCCATGATGGGACCCTCTGATGTGAAGGGGAGACCTCTGCCATGATGGGACCCTCTGATGTGAAGGGGAGACCTCTGCCATGATGGGACCCTCTGATGTGAAGGGGAGACCTCTGCCATGATGGGACCCTCTGATGTGAAGGGGAGACCTCTGATATGATGGGACCCTCTGATGTGAAGGGTGGACTTCTGACATTATGGGACCCTCTGATGTGAAACGGAGACCTCTGACATGATGGGACCCTCTGATGTGAAGGGAGGACCGCTGATGTGAAGGGGAGACCTCTGCCATGATGGGGCCTGCTGATGTAAAGGGGGGACCTCTGAAATTATGGGCCCTCTGATGTGAAGGAGGGACCTCTGCCATGATGGGGCCTTCAGATGTGAAGGGGAGACCTCTGCCATGATGGGGCCTTCTGATGTGAAGAGGAGACCTCTGGTGTGAAGGGGCCTTCTGATGTGAAGAGGAGACCTCTGCCATGGTGGGGCCCTCTGATGTGAAGAGGAGACCTCTGCCATGATGGGGCCCTCTGGTGTAAAGGGAGGACCTCTGCCATGATGGGGCCCTCTGATGTGAAGGAGAGACCTCTGCCATGATGGGGCCCTCTGATGTGAAGGAGAGACCTCTGACATGATGAGACCCTCTGATGTGAAGGGAGGACCTCTGATGGGAAGGGGAGACCTCTGCCATGATGGGGCCTGCTGATGTACAGGGGGACCTCTGAAATGATGGGGCCCTCTGATGTACAGGGGGACCTCTGAAATGATGGGGCCCTCTGATGTGAAGTGGGGACCTCTGACATGATGGGACCCTGTGATGTGATGGGGGGACTTCTGGTGTGAGAGAAGGGTTTGATGTGATGGGGGAACCTCTGACGTAATGGGGACTCTAACGTGAAGGGGAGGCTTTGATGTGAGGGGAGCCCTTTGACATTAATGGGGTACTCTGACCTTAAGGGAAGTCTTTGATGAGGGGGACCTCTGCTGTGAAGATAAAGTGGTTGTAAACCCTTCCATATACCCAGTGACATGACTGGTGATACACAGAGATGAAACAAATCCTCCCACATAAGTTGTACCAGTTTATTTGCGGTCTTCTCTATATCCGCTCAAAGTCCAGAATGTATACAGCTTGTCTAAGCATACAGAAAAAAGGGGGTGGAGAACTGAAGTTACACTCTGCAAATCTCAGGGGGGGGAGTTCTGAGAGCTGATTGGAGGAAAGAGACAACCCCCCTCCACACAGCTCACAGGAACAGAGCTGAGGCTGTCAATCAGTTGGAGAGTCCTCCCCGTCACCATTTTTCTCTTGTCAGAAAAATTTGTCAGAAGTGATTTATGTTGATAGCAGAGGAAGGAGGCAGCAGGCAGAAATGACACTTAGTGCTCTGGACTGAGACAAGTGCACACTATAGAAGGATATGCTTTGTTCATATTTCATGTCTGCGGTTTACAAGCACTTTAATTGTTTGCATCATGCAAGGCTCAGGTTTCCCATGGAAAATGTACATGTTTAGCATTTTAGACTGGGGGGCCTTGTTATTTTCGTACTTTTAAAGGGTTCCGCCACTGAAAAATGGTTGGGAACTGCTAATCATCTCCGTGGAATCAGTGGCTCAGTAGGCGTTAACGTCTGAACTATAGCATAGCATGCCCTAAGTAGTACGCTGGCGATAGTGGGGGATGGTCGGCCATGCTCTAACACGGGCAGGTAACCTCGACACTCCAGTTGTGGTAAAACGAAGCATTGACTTTAATCATGACTCCCAGAGGCATGATGGGATTTGTAGTTCACCACAGCTGGGTTGCTGAGTTTGCCTGCCCCTGCTCTAATGCAACAGGGAATCATCCACGCAGCTTAGGTTTTCAGAGAGAAGTGTACTTCTCTTTACTGAGACCAGTCATACTGAACCAAGGTTCCATGGATCCTCCAGAGGATTCTAGGGGTTCCTTGAGCTGTGACATTCTGGAGTATCATATGATGGTGCCTACATAGTTCTGGGGCAAACAAGCGGCATGGGATGAACAATCTTTCTAGCTGTGGATAAGGGTGGCATTCTGACCTTCACAGCAATGGGACCACTCTTCTCACTGACCACCAATGTAATGGGAGCACTCTTCTCACTGACCACCAATGTAATGGGAGCACTCTTCTCACTGACCACCAATGTAATGGGAGCACTCTTCTCACTGACCACCAATGTAATGGGAGCGCTCTTCTCACTGACCACCAATGTAATGGGAGCACTCTTCTCACTGACCACCAATGTACTGGGGGCACTCTTCTCTCTGACCACCAATGTAATGGGGACACTCTTCTCACTGACCACCAATGTAATGGGGGCACTCTTCTCACTGACCACCAATGTAATGGGGGCGTTCTTCTCACCGACCACCAATGTAATGGGGGCACTCTTCTCACCGACCACCAATGTAATGGGGGCACTCTTCTCACCGACCACCAATGTAATGGGGGCACTCTTCTCACTGACCACCAATGTAATGGGAGCACTCTTCTCAACGATCACAAATGTAATGGGGGAACTCTTCTCACTGACCTCCACTGTAATGGGGGCACTCTTTTCAATGGCCACCACTGTAATGAGGGCACTCTTCTCACCGACCAGTGTAATGGGGGCACTCTTTTTACTGACCATCAATGTAATGGTGCACTCTTTTCACTGACCTCCACTGTAATGGGGGCACTCTTCTCACTGACCTCCACTGTAATAGGGGGCACTCTTTTCACTGACCTCTAATGTAATGGGGGCACTCTTCTCACTGACCTCTAATGTAATGGGGGCACCCTTCTCACTGACCTCCACTGTAAACGGGGGCGCTCTTCTCACTGACCAGCAATGTATTGGGGAAGTTCTTCTCACTGACCAGCAATGTAATGGGGGCACTCTTCTCACTGACCAGCAATGTAATGGGGGCTCTCTTCTCACTGACTTCCAATGTAATGGGGGCACTTTTTTCACTGACCCCGCCAATGTTAAGGGTCATACCTGTACTGACCACCAGTGTAAAGGGTCATGCCTGCACTGACCGCCAATGTTAAGGGTCATACCTGTACTTACCACCAGTGTAAAGGGTCATGCCTGTACTGACCTCCAATATTAAGGGTCATACCTGTATTGACCATCAGTGTAAGGGGTCATCCCTGCACTGACCACAAATTTTAAGGGTCACGCCTGCACTGACCATCTCTGTAAGGGGGTGCTTCTACACTGACCACAAATGTGAGAGGTCACACCTGCACTGACCACCAATGGAAGAAACAAAGAGCGGAGGGATGTCCCCATGTCTGATGACAAAGGGTAAGGAATGTCACTGCCAGTAACATGCAGTTCTGAGGTTAGCAAGTTCTCATTAATGCTTGCAAGGTAAACCTTACACACCCTAATGGATACACGCCATGCTTAGACCTGTATTATTGCCATGCATGGATTGCCACAGTCTTTGATATTTTGCTGGAGGCGTGGGGCTAACACATGTTCTGCCAGTAGGAGGTGCTGCAGTAGACATGACCTGGGCAAGAAAACCTGCAATAACACAAGTGTCCCCTGTAATACAACTCAGTGGCAGTAGGTGACGGTATGTGTCTAGATCCTCATCAGGATTAGAAGATAACCAGAAATTAGATAAAGATGACAGTCCCTACACCTGTACCCCCAGATTATGTCCCACTACTGGTGACAACTAACAAGCTGTTGCTGCAATAACCATCTACAATCCAGAGATGTCCTCTGGTTGATGACCAGCATCATTCAGCCCATGTCCTCTGAGCCCAGGTCTTCCTGGACCCTCCCCAATTTGTGACTAGACAGAAGAAGAAGCAGCAGACTGATTAGCTCATCTCTACACTTTCCTTCTACCAGCATGCTTCTTGTTAGCACATCAACTGATTGGGTGCTTGCGCTGCTTTTCCTTCTCACCCCCTGATCCCCTGCTGTGCAGGGCCCGCAGGCTGATACCTGGAATTTACACTGCATTTAAAATACATTGAATGATTACAGAACATCATTCATTTTTCTTTTATATGTAGCTACATGTAGTGCAGTTTTAAGTTGTATTTTCCATTTAATGGAAAAAGAAAACAGGTTTGCTATGGACTCCAAGTCCTTATCGGTCCTTCTGGGGAAGCCAGGGCACCTGAATTAAAAGCAAACCAATTATTCACTATAATGCCAAAAGTATTGGGCCGGCCCTCCAAATCATGTGATTCAGGTGTTCCAATCACCTCTATGGCCAGAGGTGTATACAATCACGCCCCTAGGCATGCAGACGGCTTCTACAAACAAGATTGGTTCGCTCTCAGGAGCTCAGTGACTCCAAGCGTGGTCCCGTGATAGGTTGCCACCTGTGCAATAAGTCCATCCGTGACATTTCCTGGCTACTAAATATTCCACGCTCAGCTGTTAGTGTGATTATAACAAAGTGGAAGCAACTGGGAACAACATCAACTCGGGCACCAAGTGGTAGGCCACGTCACATGACAGAGCGGGGTCAGCGCATGCTGAAGCGCACAGTGCGCAGAAGTCGCCAACTGTCTGCAGAGTCAATAGCTAAAGACCTCCAAACGTGGTGTCGCCTTCAGAGTAGCACAACAACAGTGCATAGAGAGCTTCATGGAATGGGTTTCCATGGCCGGGCAGCTGCATCCAAGCCTTACATCACCAAGTGCAATGCAAAGCGGCAGATGCTGTGGTGTAAAGCATGCCACCACTGAACTCTAGAGTAATTGAGACGTGTTCTCTGGAGTGATCCATCATGCTTTTCTGTCTGGCAATCTGATGGACATGTCTGGGTTTGGCGGTTGCCAGGAGAACGGTGCTTGCCTGACTGCATTGTGAGGGGTTGTTTTTCAGGGGTTGGCCTTGGCCCCTTGGTTCCAGTGAAGGGAACTCTTAAGGCGTCAGCATACCAAGACATTTTGGACAATTTCATGCTCCCAACTTTGTGGGAAGAGTTTGGGGATGGCCCCTTCCTGTTCCAACATGACTGCGCACCAGTGCACAAAGCAAGGTCCATAAAGACATGGATGAGCGAGTTTAAGGTGGAGGAACTTGACTGTCCTGCACAGAGTCCTGACCTCAACCCCATAGAACACCTTTGGGATGAATTAGAGCGGAGACAGCGAGCCAGGCCTTTTCATCCAACATCAGTGCCTGACCTCACAAATACGCTTCTGGAAGAATGGTCCAACCTTCCCATAGACACCCTCCTAAACCTTGTGGACGGCCTTCCCAGAAGAGCTGAAGCTGTTATAGCTGCATAGGATGGGCCAACTCATTATTGAACCCTACGGACTAAGACTGGGGGGCCATTAAAGTTCATGTGCGTGGAAAGGCAGGAGGTCTGATACATTTGGTAATATAGTGTATTACCTCCATTTCATCCCTAGAACTGAGACTACAGCTTCTTTGTATAGCCACCTGCAGAACAGTCATGTACCTGGTACGTCTTTGGTCTTCAAGTGGTTGTACCGGGACGATGATGGCTGCTGCAGGCATCACCCAAATATCGTGTAAATGAATTGGTTTACGTGAAAGTTATAGCGTTTACAAATGGCGGTATAGATACTGGGATTTTTTTTTTATTGTACTAGTAATGGCAGTGGGGGGGGGGGAACTGACTTGGTGTCACTGACGTCCCCAGTGACACCAATACAGTGATTAGTGCTAATAAAATCACTGACACTGTACTAATGGCACTGGGCAGGAAGGGGTTAATTGTGTGCTTTACTAGGGGGCCATGTGTTTGTGCTTCACTGTAGTCACACTGCTTTGGATGGCTGTGTGTCAAAAGCCAAAAACAGCCGTTGTAAAAACATCCCGTGTGAATGAGGACTTACAATAAATGCATGCACACCAGGTGATATCAAAAGGATTTGAGACTAGTTTTCTAACACAACAACAGCACAGGGCTGCACGCAGTCACAGGGAACACCAACCTTCATAAGTCAGTGTGCCAAAATACATCGTCCTGCGTACATCGGGAGCTGTGCAACTGGTGCTTCTGACCACGTGTATTACCACGTCTGCTATTTCATCATGGACAGCAGGTTAGAACAAAGTGCATATGTGAAGTTCTGCATGGAACTTTGCAAATCTGCCACAGAGATGTTTGATGTGATTCGGCAAGTTTACGGAGATGCTGAGATGAGTCGCTGAAGGTGTTTTGAGTGACACGCGCACTTCAAGAGCAGAAGAACATCACTGGAAGACGATGAGCGAGCAGGAAGTCCTTCAAGGAGCTCAACCCCCGAAAATGTCGAAACCATTCGGCAACTTGTGCATGATGATCGTCGGAGAATACACAGCATTGCTGCCGCTGTTTCGTACGGAAGAGTCTAGGCAATCCTTGTGTGTGATTTCAACATGCGCCGTGTTGCTGCCATGTTGGATCCCACTTGCGCACCCACCCCACTCGCCAGATTTGGCTCTTACGGGCTTCGCCCTCTTTCTGAAGATGAAGATCCAGCTCAAAGGTCGCCATTTTGACAACATTGTGGAGATCCAACGCGAATAGCAGGTGCTTGATGCACTTCGAAAAGAAGACTTCCAGGACACATTCCAGGAGTGGCAGGAACGCTGTGCAAGGGGACCGTTTTGAAGGTGATGGTGTGTAAACATAGATAAATAAACAGAACTAGTCTCGAAACTTTGTGATACCAGCTGGTACATTGTTGCATTTTCAATGTAGAGCTCATCTTTCTACTTTCTCCTATCAGCATGCTTCTTGTCAGAGTAGAAACTGATGGGATCCTTGTTCTGCTTCTTCCTCTCACACTCCAGCCCTGCTGTACGGGGATTGCAAGGGGCTAATGCCAGGTTACACTGAAACTATACAGTTAAGCAGGCCATAGACAGGTCGAAAATCATCAGTTTTTTAAAAAGAGGAGGAGGAGGAAGAAGAGGAGGAGGAGGATTCCAGTTCACTATTATATTTTATATGAAAAGTCTTGCGGTTGCAACAAATGTATCCATTTCGGATACAGATGTTTTTATTCGGATACAAATAGATACATTGTTGCAACCGCAAGTTGGATCTCACTTGCGCACCCACCCCACTCGCCAGATTTGACTCTTACGGACTTCGCCCTCTTTCCGAAGATGAAGATCCAGCTCAAAGGTCGCCATTTTGACAACATTGTGGAGATCCAACGCGAATAGCAGATGCTTGACGCACTTCGAAAAGAAGACTTCCAGGACACATTCCAGGAGTGGCAGGAGCACTGTGTAAGGCAGGGGTCTGCAACCTTTAAGACATAAAGAGCCACTTGGACCCGTTTCCGAAGGGAAAAAAAGACTGGGAGCCGCAAAACCATTGCAACATTTAAAACAAATCCGACACTGCATATATTGCAAAAAACGCTCTGGTCATGAAGGGGGTTTAAGGGCCCAGTAAGCAAAGGGTTAATCAGGGCCACAGTGTATCATCATAATCACAATCATAGCCTTAGGTCAGTGGTGGGCAACCTTTTTTTTCGACTGAGCCAAATCTCGCCAAAACCACGATTGAAATTTATTTTGAGAGAAACATTTTTAAAACTGAAAATACATCCCCCATATAGTAATTCATCCCCCATAGTAATTCATCCCCCATAGTAATTCATCCCCTATAGTAATTCATCCCCCCTATAGTAATTCATCCCCCGTAGTAATTCATCCCTCCTATAGTAATTCATCCCCCCTATAGTAATTCATTCCCCATATTGTGTGAATTCACTTACCTTTGCTCCGCGCGTTCCTCTAGCTGTGTTCCCGCGCCGTTCTGGTCTTCAGGGCGGACTGTGAGAGGAGAGGAGTTCGTCACGCTGCCCCGCCTACATCCGGGCTGCCCCGCCTACATCCTGACAGCCAATATTTGCCAGCGGGCGCCCGGCACACAGAAGATCTGCATTAAAAGAGCCACAGCTTGCCGACCCTATTGCCTGTCACCTGGTGGGCAGTGTGCTCCGGAGCCGCAGGAAAGGTGAAAAAGAGCCGCATGCGGCTCCGGAGCCGCGGGTTGCCGACACCCGGTGTAAGGGGACTGTTTTGAAGGTGATGGTGTGTAAACGTAGATAAGTAAACAGAGCTAGTCTCAAAACTTTGTGATACCAGCTGGTACATTGTTGCATTTTCGAAGTAGAGCTCATCTTTCTACTTTCTCCTATCAGCATGCTTCTTGTCAGAGTAGAAACTGATGGGATCCTTATTCTGCTTCTTCCTCTCACACTCCAGCCCTGCTGTACGGGGATTGCAAGGGGCTAATGCCAGGTTACACTGAAACTATACAGTTAAGCAGGCCATAGACAGGTCGAAAATTGTCCGTTTTTTAAAAAGAGGAGGAGGAGGAAGAAAAGTAAGAAGAGGAGGAGGAAGAAGAGGAGGAGGAGGAGGAAGAAGAGGAGGAGGAGGAAGAAGAGGAGGAGGAGGAGGAAGAAAAGGAAGAAGAGGAGGAGGAGGAAGAAAAGGAAGAAGAGGAGGAGGAGGAAGAAAAGGAAGAAGAGGAGGAGGAGGAAGAAGAGGAGGAAGAAGAGGAGGAGGAGGAGGAAGAAGAGGAGGAAGAGGAAGAAGAAGAGGAGGATTCCAATCCACTATTATATTTTATATGAAAAGTTTTGTGGTTGCAACTAATGTATCCATTTCAGATACAGATGTTTTTATTCGGATACAAATAGATACATTGTTGCTACCACAAGACTTTTCATATAAAATATAATAGTGGATTGGAATTCTTCTTCCAGGTCACGGCTCATGCGCAGATTTTTTATCAGTAAAACGATCGGCTGATTTGCCCATCATTGCCGGGAAAATCGGCCACAAATTTTCCAACATGCCCGATAAAAAAAATGTGCAAAACCCCCCCAAAAAATGACCGACCAATTAACCCACTAACGGTGCAAAAATCAGCCGATTTTTTTTTCGACTGATTTTCGACCCGTCTATGGCCGGCATTAGCCCCAGTTCACATCAAATGCCACATTGAAATGGTGCTACTTCAAGATTTAAAACCCGTGGACCTGGTGAGATTTCATATGTGGCTTGCCTGATATCTGTGCGACTTCATGCACAGATGTCAATGCAAATCACACCTGAAAACGGTGCAGGAACTATTTTCAAAAGTGGTGCGATTCTGACGGAGTATTTTATTGGAGGGAAGGGGACAAGGGTCATTGTTGAGGGTACTCTGGGGTTGATTTACTAAAGGCAAATAGACTGAGTACTTTGCAAATGCAGCTGCACTCATTTTCCTTAGTAAATGTTATGTGGTAATGCTTCGCTTTACAAAGAATATCCAATCAGGTGCAAGGATATTTAAAAAAAAAATAAATTTTTGCTTCCACATGATTGGATGATGGAAACCAGCAGAGCTTTATCACAGGTATTAAGCTCTGGGGAAATGAGTGCAACTGCACTTGCAAAGTACACAGTCTATTTGCCTTTAGTGAATCCACCCCAAAGCGCTTTTGCAAACTAAGCGTCATTCATGTTGGGTGTGCGTCCAATTTATAGCTTATAGCGCAACTTCACCCCTAAAGGGAAGGTCCACGTTTCTGCCACTTCCCCCTCCACTTCAATGTTTGGGATGAGAACTGAAAAACCTCTTTAAGTTCACCTTTGGAAGGAAAAAATGAAAAGTGAGCACCCCCCCACTGTACTTACCTCTGTGGGTGATAGTTTCGCTGTCCATGCATCCCGGTGTGGTGGTTCTGGGGTTTGGAAACCATGTCATTATTTTCACTTTCCGACTTTCCCTAGAGACACGAGGACAGCTCAGAACAGTTCTGATTAGTCAGCAGTGACGAGTGCCTGTGCTAACCAATCAGAACCAGTCTGATCCATCCTGGTGAAAGAGGAAGAAGTGTGGGTTCCAAACAGCAGGACTGCCGCACTGGGTTGGGTGGATGGTGACACTGTATCACTCAGGGAGGTAAGTGCAGAAGGGACCAGGGTAAGGGTATAGACCAGGACAGGAAAGGTGGGTAGATTGTGTGTAGTCAGGGGCAGACTGACCATTTAGAAACTCAGGCAATGCCCGAGGTCAGTATGGGGCCCCATGAGATGCCCCTGGTACCTTTTTCATAGGCTTTTTGAGTTTGGGCAAGAATACAGGGGCCCCATGATTCCCTATTGCCCGGGGGCCCCATGAGTTGTCAGTCCGCCCCTGTGTGTAGTGTTAGTTTTTAGTTAGTAGCATTTACCAAAGT
The DNA here is from genome assembly GCF_062004578.1 of Staurois parvus. NCBI lineage: Eukaryota > Metazoa > Chordata > Amphibia > Anura > Ranidae > Staurois > Staurois parvus. Next base: position 1,954,002 of record NW_028319145.1, on the reverse strand, counting down.
AGAGAAGTCAGACAGCTCAAGAGCACATACACTGGATTGCCAAAAGTATTGGGACGCCTGCCTTTACACATACATGAACTTTAATGGCTATTGAGTTGGCCCCGCCCTCTGCAGTTATAACAGCTTCAACTCCTCTGGGAAGGCCGTCCACAAGGTTTAGGAGGGTGTCTATGGGAAGGTTGGACCATTCTTCCAGAAGCACATTTGTCAGGTCAGGCACTGATGTCGGGGGAGGAGGCCTGGCTCGCAGTCTCCGCTCTTATTCATCCTAAATGTGTTCTATGGGGTTGAGGTCAGGACTCTGTGCAGGCCAGTCAAGTTCCTGCACCCCAAACTGGCTCCTCCATGTCTTTATGGACCTTGCTTTGTGCACTGGGGGGCAGTCATGTTGGAACAGGAAAGGGACATTCCCAAACTGTTCCCACAAAGTTGGGAGCATGAAAATGTCCAAAATGTCACCTTAAGAGTTCCCTTCACTGGAACTAGGGGGCCAAACCCAACCCCTGAAAAACAACCCCACACCATAATCCCCCTACACCAAACTTTACACCTGGCACAATGCCATCAGGCAAGTACCGTTTTCCTGGCAACCACCAAACCCAGACATGCCCATCGGATTGCCAAAGGAGTGTTATTGGTCACTCCAGAGAACACATCTCCACTGCTCAAGTCCAGTGGCGGCGTGCTTTACACCACGGCATCCGATGCTTGGTGATGTAAGGCTTGGATGCAGCTGCTCGGCCATGGAAACCCATTCCATGAAGCTCTCTACACACTGTTGTTGTACTAATTTGTAGGCCACACCAAGTTTGGAGGTCTTTAGCTATTGACTCTGCAGACAGTTGGTGACTTCTGCGCACTGTGCGCTTCAGCATGCACTGACCCCGCTCTGTCATGTGACGTGGCCTACCACTTGGTGGCTGAGTTGCTGTTGTTCCCAGTTGCTTCCACTTTGTTATAATCCCACTAACAGTTGAGCGTGGAATATTTAGTAGCCAGGAAATGTCACGGATGGACTTATTGCACAGGTGGCAACCTATCACGGGACCACGCTTGGAGTCACTGAGCTCCTGAGAGCGACCCATTCTTTCACCAATGTTTGTAGGAGCCGTCTGCATGTCTAGGGGCGTGATTGTATACACCTGTGGCCCTGGAGGGGATTGGGACGCCTGAATCACGATATGGAGGGGATTGGGACGCCTGAATCCAATAATTTGGAAGGATGTCCTAATACTTCTGGCAATTCAGTGTATGTGACTCAGGCTGAGTCCAGCAGACCTGGAGAGCTCAGCTGTAATAAAACACGACTTGTTGGGCACAGAGGATGGGGGTTATTTTGAGGATTGCCAAGAGGTGCTCTTTATTTCAAAGTAAAGTCCAACCCAGGGATGTGGTCAGTCCACACGTTACTTTGTTTCTTCATACTGGTCAATGACTCTCCATACTGGGGAATAAATATGGACAGCGAGCACATTTCGGAAATGACATGTCAGCCATACTGGAGCAGTTGAGCCCCATTCACACCAACAGTGACTGCTCTGTAACTGAGGACGGGAGGATTGTTGGGGCACAATGAATAGGGCCACATCAGGGTGACTTACTGCAGACAAGTGAGACCGGGCCATAGAGTGTACACTGTACACAGCCAAACGTACCCACTAGTCCATGTCGGGCTCAGTGGGCAGATCGGATGGAGCTCAGTGGCTGTGTACAGTAGAGGGGACTAGGTGGGGTTATCTCCCAGTGTAATTTGGTGTGAGGGGAATAGGGGGATCACCCAGTGTAATTTGGGAGATCTCCCAGTAATTTGGGGGATCTCAGTGTAATTTGTGGTGGGGGAAGTAGGGGGGATTACCCAGTGTAATTGGAATTTGGGGGAATATAGTGGGATCTGTGTATTTTTTTTTTTTGGTGGGGGAAATATAGGGATATCTCCCAGTGTAATTTGGGAGGTAGAGGGGAGTCTCCCAGTGTAATTGGAGAATATAGGGGGATCTCCCATTGTATTTTTTTTTTTGAGGGGGCAGGGGGGGAATATAATGGCATCTCCAAGTGTAATTTGGGAGGTATAGGGGGATCTAAAAGTGTAATTTTGGAAGGGGGGGGGTTACCCAATGTAATTGGAGGGGAATATAGGGGGATCACCCAGTGTAATTTGGGAGGTAGAAAGGGATCTCCCAGTGTAATTTGGGGTGGGGGAATATAGTGGGATCTCCCAGTGTAATTTGAGGTGGGGGAATAAAGCGGGATCTCCCAGTGTAGTTTGGGAGGTAGAAGGGGATCTCCCAGTGTAATTTGGGAGGGGGGGGGGAAGGGGGATCATCCAATGTAATTGGAGGGGAATATTGGGGGATCTTCCAGTGTAATTGGGGGGGGGGATATGTGATCTCCCAGTGTAATTTGGGAGGTATAAGGTGATCTCCCAGTGTAATTTGGGAGGGTGGGGGACATCCCCCAATATTCCCCTACAATTACATTGGATGATCTCCCAGTGTAATGGGGGGGGGGATATAATGGGATCTCCCGGTGTAATTTGGGAGGTAGAAGGGGATCTCCCAGTGTAATTTGGGAGGGGGGGGGGGAGAGGGATCACCCAATGTAATTGGAGGGGAATATAGGGGGATCTCAGTATAATTTGGGAGGTAGAAGGGGATCTCCCAGTTTAATTTGGGAGGTAGAAGGGGGAGGGGGATCATTCAATGTAACTGGAGGGAAATATAGTGGGATCTCCCAGTGAAATTTGGGGTTGTGGGGAATATAATGGGATCTCCCAGTGTAATGTAGAAGGTGGAAGGGGATCTCCCAGTGTAATTTGGGGTTGGGGGGATATAATGGGATCTCCCAGTGTAATTTGGAAGGTAGAAGGGGATCTCCCAGTGTGATTTGGGAGGGGGATCATCCAATGTAATTGGAGGGGAATATAAGGGGATCTCCCAGTGTAATTTGGGCTGAGGGAAATAGGGGGATCCCCCAGTGTAATTTGGAAAGGGGGGATAATCCAATGTAATTGGAGGGGAATCTCCCAGTGTAATGGGGGGGGGGGATATAATGGTATCTCCAAGTGTAATTTTGGAGGTATAGGGGGATGTAGAAGTGCAATTTTGGGGGGGGGTTACCCAAAGTAATTGAAGGGGAATATAGGGGGATTTCCCAGTGTAATTTGGGAGGTAGAAAGGGATCTCCCAGTGTAATTTGGGGTGGGGGAATATAGTGGGATCTCCCAGTGTAATTTGGGAGGTAGAAAGGGACCTCCCAGTGTAATTTGGGGTGGGGGAATATAGTGGTATCTACCAGTGTAATTTGGGGTGGTGGTATATAGTGGGATTTCCCAGTGTAATTTGGGGTGGTGGTATATAGTGGGATTTCCCAGTGTAATTTGGGAGCTAGAAGGGGATCTCCAAGTGTAATTTGGGAGGTAGAAGGGGATCATCCAATGTAATTGGAGGGGAATATTGGGGGATCTCCCAGTGTAATGGGGGGGATATAATGGGATCTCCCAGAGTAATTTGGAAGGTAGAAGGGGATCTCCCAGTGTGATTTGGGAGGGGGATCATCCAATGTAATTGGAGGGGAATATAGGGGGATCTCCCAGTGCAATTTGGGAAATAGGGGGATCACCCAGTGTAATTGGAGGGGAATCTCCCAGTGTAATTTGGGGGGGGGGGGATATAATGGGATCTCCAAGTGTAATTTTGGAGGTATAGGGGGATGTAGAAGTGTAATTTGGGGGGGGGGGTTACCCAATGTAATTGAAGGGAAATATAGGGGGATTTCCCAGTGTAATTAAGAGAAGTAGGGGGATCACTTAGTGTAACCGGAGTACAGGGGTACCTCCCAGTGTAATTTTGGGAAGGGGAGTGGAAGGATCACCCAATGTAATTTGGGGGATCCTGGGTATGTACAGTATTGGGGTGTAGTATGGGGAGGGGGTCCCCCAGTGTGTACAGTATTGGGGTGTAGTACAGGGAGGGGATCTCTGGTGTGCACAGTATCTGAGTGTAGTATAGAGGGGGTCCCCAAGAATGTACAGTATTGGGGTTTAGTACGGGCAGGTAGTCCCCCAGGAGTGTACAGCATTGGGGTGTAGTACAGGGAGGGGGTCCCCCAGGAGTGTACAGCATTGGGGTGTAGTACAGGGAGGGGGTCCCCCAGGAGTGTACAGCATTGGAGTGTAGTACAGGGAGGGGGTCCCCCAGGAGTGTACAGCATTGGGGTGTAGTACAGGGAGGGGGTCCCCCAGGAGTGTACAGCATTGGGGTGTAGTAAGGGGAGGGGGTTCACACACAGGGGCACCAGGGCTCGATAGGCGAGCTCGTTCCCGGCAGGCTGTACGACGTTCCGTCCCCCGGTAATCCCCGGCTCGGTAGGTCTCTATATCTCCCGGAACGCCGTGTCGCCCGCTCACCCGGAAATGATCCCTGGACACCCCCAGCTTGTCCCCGCCTTGCTCCGGGTGTCCCAGCCCCGCCCCCTGGGTGTGTAGTAGAAAGGCGCGGGCTCTCAGTCCCCCGGATCCCCGCTCTCTCCTCAGCCCGGACAGGTGTGGTAGTCCTCCGCTCACCCGCAGCCATTTTGAATGTTCCAGACAAAGACTCGTCCCCCCTCCTCCCTCTCCGCTCCCTTTACCGTCACCCCATTCCCGACCCTCTGTCTCGGCTCCCGTCCCGAGCTCCCCTCAACCTCCCGCCAGGCCCCACTCCTCAGCCCTCCGCACCACCAAATCCCGCTCGCAGCCATTTGCCCTCGCCTTATATAGGCGCCTACTGTCCAATGGGATCCCCCCGTGTCCGTGACGTGTTCGGCCAGGCGCGCAGGCGCAGTCGGCCGCTGCCCTCTTGAGTTTGAGCGGCGGAGTAAAGATGGCGGCGGGTTCGGATCTGCTGGATGATTTCTTCAACACGGACGTGGACGAGAAAGTGGTGAGCGATCTGGTGGGCTCCCTGGAGTCCGAGCTGGCGGCCGCCGCCCACCACCACCATCACCACCACCACCCGCAGCAGCCGCCACAGCCGCACCCGGGACCCCCCGACGTCCGCAGCCAGGCCCTCGCCAACCATGTTGCCAGCCCTGCCGGGGTAGGGGCCGCCGCTACCGCAGGGGGACAGCCGGAGGCCAAGATCGGACTCCCCCAGGACCTCCCCAAGACGGGTGAGAGGGGCGGCCTGGGCCAGGGAGGGATCCTGGGGGGGATAGGAGGGTGACAACGGGTGTACGCCCCCCAGGAGGGTGACAACGGGTGTGCGCCCCCCAGGAGGGTGACAACGGGTGTGAGCCCACCCCTAGGAGTGTGATAACGGGCCTGCACCCCCCCAGGAGGGTAACAGCGGGCGGGCGCCCCCTGAGGAGGGTGACAGCGGGCATGTGCCCCCCAGGAGAGTGACAACGGGTGTGAGCCCACCCCCAGGAGGGTGACAGCGGGCGGGCGCCCCCTGAGGAGGGTGACAGCGGGCGTGCGCCCCCCAGGAGGGTGACAACGGGTGTGAGCCCACCCTCAGGAGTGTGATAACGGGCGTGCACCCCCCAGGAGGGTAACAGCGGGTGTGCGCCCCCCGAGGAGGGTGACAGCAGGCATTTGCCCCCCCTGGAAGGTGACAGCGGGCATGCGCCACCCCCGGAGGGTGACAGGAAGGGGCCAGCTGAGGCTTTTCACCCAGGAGGTCTCTGAGCCATCCGCCAGGAGCCCAACACCTTCTGCCACAGCCTGGAGGGGGTTGTATGATTTCAGGGCATCTGGAGGCTCTGGGGTCATGTGACGGGTGGTCCTGACCTGAGGGTAACAAGGACCCGGCTGGGATCTGTTCTTCAATGGTGGGTTGCAGCAGATGGCACCCCGCTGTCTTCTCCCTGGGGGGCTGGGGACTGTACACAGTGCTCTGAGGGCCACATCCGTGTGCCAAGCGGGTGACAGGAGCCCGCCGGCTGCCATGCTTAGCCTGGTGATAGGTCAGCAATGTGGAGTCAGCTGCTTGCACTTGCTTGGTGAGCGTGTGGTGTGTGGGCATACCTGGCCCTGATAGTGGGGCGCTCTGGTGGTTGTAAGGAGTGTCAGGGTTACCCAGGGGGAAGAACGGGGCCCCCGCCATGTTGGGTTGTGTGGAGGGTGGCCGCTATCTTACTGCTGTCACACCAACCATGTTATTGCTTTACGTCTTTTTTTGTTGATGTCAGAGATGTGTCCGCTGTGTGATTGGAACCTTGGGATGTTTTGAGAAATGTTGGCAAGGTCCTGCCATTGCTGAGGTTGTCAGGAGCGTGCCCTGAGAGTGCCGCCTGTGCCCACAAGGGTGACAGAAAGGTGCTGGTTGTGTCCAGAGGGTGATGACAGTGCGCCAACTGTGCCCTGAGGGTAACAGTTTTGCCCTGGGAGTGGGCAACAGGAGGGTGCTGGCTGTGACGGGAGGGTTCCAGGTTTGCTAGGATGGTGGCTGTGCACTGAGGGTGACAGGAGGGTTCCAGGTTTGCGTAGAGGGTGACTGGAGGATGGTGGCTGTGCACTGAGGGTGACTGGAGGATGGTGACTGTGCACTGAGGGTGACTGGAGGATGGTGGCTGTGCACTGAGGGTGACTGGAGGATGGTGGCTGTGCACTGAGGATGACTGGAGGGTTCCAGGTTTGCATGGATGGTGGCTGTGCACTGAGGGTGACTGGAGGATGGTGGCTGTGCACTGAGGGTGACTGGAGGATGGTGGCTGTGCACTGAGGGTGACTGGAGGGTTCCAGGTTTGCATGGATGGTGGCTGTGCACTGTAGGTGACTGGAGGATGGTGGCTGTGCTCTGTGGGTGACAGAAGGGTTCCAGGTTTGTGTAGAGGGTGACTGGAGGATGGTGGCTGTGCACTGAGGGTGACTGGAGGATGGTGGCTGTGCACTGAGGGTGACTGGAGGATGGTGGCTGTGCACTGAGGGTGACTGGAGGATGGTGGCTGTGCACTGAGGGTGACTGGTGGATGGTGGCTGTGCACTGAGGGTGACTGGTGGCTGTGCACTGAGGGTGACAGGAGCCTGCAGCCCAGCAATATGCCCGATGAGGAGCCAGCGATGTGATGTCCTCTGATGGAGCTCGTCTGGTAAGTTTGTGGTATCTGGGAATTCTCGGCACTAGTAGTGGGACGCTCTGGCAGTCCTAATGGTGTCATGGTTACCCAGGGGGAAGAACGGGCCCATGCCCACTGCCATCTTGGGTTGTGCTTGGAAAGTAGCAGCTGTCATCTCCTCCTGAGGTTCCAGCTACCATGTTATCGGTTTAATCCTCTACGTTGGTCAGAGATGTGTCCGCTGTGTTTTGGGGTTTGATTGGGAGCCCAGGGTTGTTTTGAGAAACCTTAGGAAGGTGTGGGGTGACTTGGCAGTACCAGCTGTGCCCTGAGGGTAACGTGTACTGTGCCTTGAAGCTGACGGGCAGTCTACCCCTTGGGCGACAGGAGTGTGCCCACTGTGCCTTGAAGCTGATGGGCAGTGTGCCTTGAGGCTGACGGGCAGTGTGCCCACTGTGCCTTGAGGCTGACGGGCAGTGTGCCCACTGTGCCTTGAGGCTGACGGGCAGTGTGCCCACTGTGCCTTGAGGCTGACGGGCAGTGTGCCCACTGTGCCTTGAGGCTGACGGGCAGTGTGCCCACTGTGCCTTGAGGCTGACGGGCAGTGTGCCCACTGTGCCTTGGGGGTGACGGGCAGTGTGCCCACTGTGCCTTGGGGGTGACAGGAGTGTGCCCGCTAGTGCACCCTAACAGCCTATGAGCAGCCAGCAGTGTCACCTGGGCTACTGCAGGTTTTCGGGTAAGTTTGGGGCAAGTGGGCATACTTGGCACAAGCATGAGGAAACTCTGGCAGTCACCCAACATCACCCAGGGAGGTGGAAGGGGCCATGCCATCTTTCGCCTTTAGTAGTGCTTGGAAGGTAGCCGTTGTCATCTCTTCCTTGGGTGCCAGGGCCGTGACTTCTCCCACATTCCAGCCGTAAGGTCTGGGCCAGAGATGAGTCCACTGTGTGTTTTGAGGTCCGATTGCCGAACCCGCTGCCATTCTGAAGTAGGTATGGGATGACCTGGGAATACCGGGGTCACCAGGACTACTCTGGCATATTGTCCTGGTTTTCCAGTAGACATGAAAGGGGTAGAATATCCTCAGTGTTGACTGTAGAATCACATCACTGAGATGAATGAGGTTGGATGAGGCTGGCAGTGTCTGACAGACCTAGAATAAACCTCCAGCGCACTCAGTAAACCATTGCAGAGAGTGATAGCGATGTGCCGAAAACCAATCCTAGTATGCAAAGCAACCAGAGACCGATTACCTGTCCTGACATTTGACTACCCTAGCCTTCTGCACACGGTCATTACCCTATAGTGATCTTGTGGGGTGTGTTGATTATTGGAGTGATATGAGGCTCCTTAGTAACGCAGACTTGGGTGATCACACCTGGGTGGGCTTCATAAGGTCCAGATGACAACGGTTGTAGAGCAACCTTTCTCAACCAGGAGGTTGTTAGATGTTCCTTGAGCAGCGAGCTATTTCTGCCTCTGAGATGGGTAACCTCTGACACCAGTCCTCTTTTTATATATCTGTACCGTCAGATGTAGACATAGTAATCGTTATTAGGGGTTCCCTGAGACCAGAACGTTATTTCAAGGACTCCTCCATGTTGAAAAGGTTGAGTGCAGCTGCTGTAGAGGATGAAGGTCTCCTTCAAAGGTGTATCTCAGGTGCTAGGTGACAGAAGGGAGTTCATGGGACATGTAGTCATCCGAAGATACAAGCCTCCATCTCCGTAATGATTTGGGGGAAATGTATCTTGACATTAAGGTCTGGTCTAATGCAGGTTACAGGTGTCGTGGTTTTAGTTGGTGAGAGACTTCTAAAAAGTTCCTTTAATGAAGACATGCCAGATGTTTTGGTTACTATAAAATGCAGACAACTTCAAGGAGCGCGTCACCCTGACGAATAGATGTGTCCTTTTGCTGCATTACATTAGAGTGACTAACCTGTATTTATTTATCCTATTTTGGGATCTGCCGTGACATATACCTTCTGTATGTATAGAATAGAAGCAAGTATGCTTCATAGCTTCACTGATGTTCATTGGTCCATATCGAGTTCTCTCGTTGATGACCTCTGCTTTCCCTTGCTTCGCGGGTGTGCAGTTGTCACTTTTTATAATAGATTGTTTATTAGAACTAAACACGATACCTCTTTATTTCACCGTATTTCTTTGCTTCCTAGGAGCAGCTGTACCAGGAGTCCAAGGAGGCGTCATTAACAACACCCGACCGCAAACAACCGCTCAGCCAGATGGAGTTCAGTCTGCTGGATCAGAGACCGGAGGACCGCTCAGTCAGGCCAAAGCTGGGGTCTTAGGCAATATTGTAACTGCTTTGCCCAACCACAGCTCAGGTAATGGCAAACCTGCAGCCCTTCAGACCATGAATGGAAATAATGTTGTTATAAATTCTCATGGACCTGGGGGACATGGAGCTCCGTTTCAGGGGAACAGTAACCCCACGCCAGGTGTTAACCTTGTCAACAATGGCCCTGCTCCTGTCACCAAGGGTGGTGTGAACGCAGCTGCCAATACAGTGATCCAGACTTCTTATCTTGCAACAACCAATGTGTCAGCCTCTGTCATCTCCTCATCTGCTTCGACCGCAGGGGCAGCTGGACAGCCCGCAGGCCTGGCAGGTGTACCCACTACTGTAGCGCTGGTGAGACCTCTTGTGCATCAGGGAGTGCCAGCCACTCAGAACGGAAGCAATACTGTGATCAATTCCCCTTTGCCAGCTCCTGGTGGGGTACCTTTGCAAATGAACAGCCAGCCCAGCCCGGCGCCTAGCCAGGTGATCAAATCTGAGTCCCCTAAAACTATTATTCAGACTCCTCAGCAGAGCCAGCCTGCCCCTGGGAATATGGTTATTGGACAGACTATGCAAGCAGGACATCCTGGCCCTGGAGGGGCTGCTCCTGCTCCTGGCACCCCAACAGCAATGGGCAAACCTACAGTCAGCACTGTGCCTCTAAGCTTGCCAAGGACTCCTACAGCACCGATTGGTGGCATCAGGGCGACCATAACACCACCTATGTTAGCGCCGCGGGTGCCACAGCCTCCACAGAACCCACCAAACATCCAAAACTTTCAGCTTCCTCCAGGTAAGAAACTACACTGTCTTTGGGTCAATGTGTCATTGAAGGTTCTTGTTGATACAGATCATGGTATGTGTCTGTGAAGGTTCTCTTTGATCCAGGGGGTATGAGTCTGAAGGATTTCATTGATCCAGGTCTGGGTATGTGTCTGTTTGAAGGTACTCATTGATCCAGGTCTGGGAATGTGTCTGAAGAGGTTCAGTGATCCAGGCCATGGTGTGTGTCTATGAAGGTTCCCATTTATCCAGGTCATGGTATGTCTCTGTGATGGTTCTCCTTGATCCAGGCCATGGTATGTGTCTCTGTCATGGTTCTTCTTGATCCCAGGCTATGGTGTATGTTTCTGTGATGGTTCTTCTTGATCCCAGGGTATGGTTTATATTTCTGTGATGGTTTTTCTTGATCTCAGGCTATGGTTTATGTCTCTGTGATGGTTCTCCTTGGTCCAGGTTATGGTATGTGTCTGTGATGGTTCTCCTTTATCCAGTTCATGGTATGTGTCTGTGAAGGTTGTCCTTGATCCTGGCCATGATGTGTGTCTGTGAAGGTTCTCCTTCATCCAGGCCATGATGTGTGTCTGTGAAGGTTCTCCTTCATCCAGGCCCATGATGTGTGTCTGTGAAGGTTCTCCTTCATCCAGGCCCATGATGTGTGTCTGTGAAGGTTCTCCTTCATCCAGGCCCATGATGTGTGTCTGTGAAGGTTCTCCTTCATCCAGGCCCATGATGTGTGTCTGTGAAGGTTCTCCTTCATCCAGGCCCATGATGTGTGTCTGTGAAGGTTCTCCTTCATCCAGGCCCATGATGTGTGTCTGTGAAGGTTCTCCTTCATCCAGGCCCATGATGGTGTGTCTGTGAAGGTTCTCCTTCATCCAGGCCCATGATGGTGTGTCTGTGAAGGTTCTCCTTCATCCAGGCCCATGATGGTGTGTCTGTGAAGGTTCTCCTTCATCCAGGCCCATGATGGTGTGTCTGTGAAGGTTCTCCTTCATCCAGGCCCATGATGGTGTGTCTGTGAAGGTTCTCCTTCATCCAGGCCCATGATGGTGTGTCTGTGAAGGTTCTCCTTCATCCAGGCCCATGATGGTGTGTCTGTGAAGGTTCTCCTTCATCCAGGCCCATGATGGTGTGTCTGTGAAGGTTCTCCTTCATCCAGGCCCATGATGGTGTGTCTGTGAAGGTTCTCCTTCATCCAGGCCCATGATGGTGTGTCTGTGAAGGTTCTCCTTCATCCAGGCCCATGATGGTGTGTCTGTGAAGGTTCTCCTTCATCCAGGCCCATGATGGTGTGTCTGTGAAGGTTCTCCTTCATCCAGGCCCATGATGGTGTGTCTGTGAAGGTTCTCCTTCATCCAGGCCCATGATGGTGTGTCTGTGAAGGTTCTCCTTCATCCAGGCCCATGATGGTGTGTCTGTGAAGGTTCTCCTTCATCCAGGCCCATGATGGTGTGTCTGTGAAGGTTCTCCTTCATCCAGGCACATGATGGTGTGTCTGTGAAGGTTCTCCTTCATCCAGGCACATGATGGTGTGTCTGTGAAGGTTCTCCTTCATCCAGGCACATGATGGTGTGTCTGTGAAGGTTCTCCTTGATCCAGGCCCATGATGGTGTGTCTGTGAAGGTTCTCCTTCATCCCGGTCATAGTATATCTAGTTATAGTTGGTGGCATTCAGTTGGACTTGTTCTGTAGTGTTGAAGATGTTTCAAGATGTTATCCAAGCAGCTTCTTCAGTTCTAAAAAGTGTTGGTACGATACCCCAGAATTTTATATTCACATGGGTAGCACAGGCTCCTTAATCCAATCCACATGGAATATATATATGTCTGTTGTCCAAGAATAGGAAGGTCCTGTTGTGGACCGTACAGTCTGCTGTACCATGGTGATTGGATTAAGTTGGGTATCTTCCTGACACTCAGGAATGAAGAAGTGACTTGGAGAAGCTACCAAACCTCTTCAACATCACAAGAGAAGTCCAGATAAATGTGCCGATCTACCAGTCGCTGTGTTTTGGATCAGGTTGATGAACTGAGAGAAGCATGCTGTGTGTACACCTCCCCTCTGAGCTCTGTTTATACTACATGTGACTTTGTTCCTGCAACCAATCATTGTCTCCCTGGTTTGAAAGCTACTGGCTGCTCCGTAGCTTTGTATGATGGTCACATGGGGCAGCATTTTGACAGCTTCGAAAGAGTGAGACTCGGGAGCATTGTGTAATCTGTTCGTCCTGTGCAAATAATGTGGTGTGAAGAGTTCCCATCCGAGTCACCTAGAGTGCCCTCAGCCCACCTTGTCCCTGTGTGCCTTCTTGCTCGTTGAGTATACACAGGATCCCGTGGCAGTATAACTCAGATTTCACGCTTCAAGGCTTGCACTCGGTTTTATTGATCTTTTACGTTTGTCTGATTTAACCCGTTCATGTCACTGCAACCTAAAACTAGTTTTCTCAAACTCACTTTTGCAAAGTCAGAAAGCTGGCTGATCTTGAGAAGAAAAGCGACTATAGAAGCTTCGGATTTTAATCGTCACTCTTTATTTTCATTTGAAACGCTAGATTTTTTAGCTTGAATGCTTCTACTATTTTTATTTTTGGTTGTTTAGTTGTCATCAGTTGTCTTTTGATGATACAAATGACACCCGAATCTGTTGCTTTGCGTGCTATTACTTTGGTATGCAGTTTTAGATGTTCTTATTATTTATTTTTTCCGATTCTTTGAATAATTTTAGAATTTTGTCCCGTGGTTGAATGAAATCCCGGCTATTTAATGTCCCTGCCAGTTTGTGAAGTCCGTCAGCTGGTGTCACTAGAGGTTTGTTGAGCAGTTCGTTCCTCCATAGGAACGACGATGCATGTTTTCCGAGGTATCGGCCGTGTTGTCCTCATAGCCAGGATCTCTGGGGTGCTCCGGGTTTATGGGTTTTGTGTTTGTATTGGATGGTTAAAGTGTCCCTAAATACCGCACGGCAAAATACAATCTCAGTGCAGCATATACAGTACTACATCGCTGTCCGTTATTCAAATCTCGTATTTCCTCTTTGCTCACACTTCTAAGGAGGCTTTTTTGCTTTCACTTCTGTTTTTGTCGGTATGAGCTGGGCGTGTAATATATGACAGTCACGTGTTCTGCTCTCCCCAGGGACGGACTGACCATTTGGAAACTCTGGGGCCCGGGGTTGTAGGGGGCCCCATGAGATGCCCCTGGTACCTTTTTCATAGGCTTTTTTGAGTTTGGGCAAGGACACAGGGGCCCCATGATCTCCTATTGCCCGGGGGCTCCATGAGTTGTCAGTCCCACCTATCTGATCCTACTGTGCATGGATCCCCTTTTCCATAGTTCAGGCTGGTACCTCCAACATCTGTCGCAGAGTCCATCTCTGGATGGTGACTACATTCCCACATACAGTGGAACCATGTAGAGCAAACGTAGCCACCATCAGGGGCGGACTGACCATTTGGAAACTCGGGCAGTGCCCAAGGGCCCGGGGTCAGTAGGGGGCCCCATGAGATGCCCCTGGTACCTTTTTCATAGGCTTTTTTGAGTTTGGGCAAGGACACAGGGGCCCCATGATCTCCTATTGCCCCAGGGCCCTATGAGTTGTCAGTCCCACCTATCTGATCCTACTGTGCATGGATCCCCTTTTCCATAGTTCAGGCTGGTACCTCCAACATCTGTCGCAGAGTCCATCTCTGGAGGGTGACTACATTCCCACATACAGTGGAACCATGTAGAGCAAACGTAGCCACCATCAGGGGCGGACTGACCATTTGGAAACTCGGGCACTGCCCGAGGGCCCGGGGTCAGTAGGGGGCCCCATGAGATGCCCCTGGTACCTTTTTCATAGGCTTTTTTGAGTTTAGGCAAGGACACAGGGGCCCCATGATCCCCTATTGCCCGGGGGCCCCATGAGTTGTCAGTCTGCCCCTGGCCACCATCATTATGTCACGTTCACACTTGCTAATGGGGCCGTGTGCAGTTATATGAAGGTTCCCAGCAATCAGCCCTCCTCCCGAATCCCCGTTCAAATCAATAAAGCCCCATACACACAATGAGAATATCAGACGAACGATCGCCCGTTTTTTTTTTCGCTTGCTAGTCTCGCATCAAAAGTGAAAAGGTTACTAAAGATACGAAAATACTTGTATGAAAAAAGAATTTCGAAAGTGATGTCATATACTTGTATTGTAGTTTTGGACGACTACTGTACTGATCAAACGAAAATAGTATGAGAATTTTTGCGCTTGTCCCTTCGGATATTGCTGCATGAATTGTCGTGATCGGCTCTCGAAAGATGTGTACTAACGATCCAATTATCAGACGATCGCTCCTCGCTGTGTACTAACGATCCGATTATCGGACCTCGCTGTGTACTAACGATCCGATTATCAGACGATCGGTCCTCTCTGTGTACTAACGATCCGATTATCAGACGATCGCTCCTCGCTGTGTACTAACAATCCGATTATCGGACGATCGCTCCTCGCTGTGTACTAACAATCCGATTATCAGACGATCGCTCCTCGCTGTGTACTAACGATCCGATTATCAGACGATCGCTCCTCGCTGTGTACTAACAATCCGATTATCGAACGATCGCTCCTCGCCGTGTACGAATGATCCGATTATCGGACGATCGGTCCTCGCTGTGTACTAACGATCCGATTATCAGACGATCGGTCCTCGCTGTGTACTAACGATCCGATTATCAGACGATCGCTCCTCGCTGTGTACTAACAATCCGATTATCGAACGATCGCTCCTCGCCGTGTACGAATGATCCGATTATTGGACGATCGCTCCTCGCTGTGTACGAACGATCCGATTATCGGACGATCGGTCCTCGCTGTGTACTGACGATCCAATTATCGGACGATCGCTCCTCGCTGTGTACTAACGATCCGATTATCGGACGATCGCTCCTCGCTGTGTACTAACGATCCGATTATCGGACGATCGCTCCTCGCTGTGTACGAACGATCCGATTATCGGACGATCGCTCCTCGCTGTGTACGAACGATCCGATTATCGGACGATCGCTCCTCGCTGTGTACGAACGATCCGATTATCGGACGATCGCTCCTCGCTGTGTACGAACGATCCGATTATCGGACGATCGGTCCTGGCTGTGTACTAACGATCCGATTATCAGACGATCGCTCCTCGCTGTGTACTAACGATCCGATTATCGGACGATCGGTCCTCGCTGTGTACTAACGATCCGATTATCGGACGATCGCTCCTCGCTGTGTACGAACGATCCGATTATCGGACGATCGCTCCTCGCTGTGTACGAACGATCCGATTATCGGACGATCGCTCCTCGCTGTGTACTAACGATCCGATTATCGGACGATCGGTCCTCGCTGTGTACTAACGATCCGATTATCGGACGATCGCTCCTCGCCGTGTACGAACGATCCGATTATCGGACGATCGCTCCTCGCCGTGTACGAACGATCCGATTATCGGACGATCGCTCCTCGCTGTGTACGAACGATCCGATTATCGGACGATCGCTCCTCGCCGTGTACTAACGATCCGATTATCGGACGATCGCTCCTCGCCGTGTACGAATGATCCGATTATCGGACGATCGGTCCTCGCCGTGTACTAACGATCCGATTATCGGACGATCGGTCCTCGCCGTGTACGAATGATCCGATTATCGGACGATCGCTCCTCGCTGTGTACTAACAATCCGATTATCGAACGATCGCTCCTCGCCGTGTACGAATGATCCGATTATCGAACGATCGCTCCTCGCCGTGTACGAATGATCCGATTATCGGACGATCGGTCCTCGCTGTGTACTGACGATCCAATTATCGGACGATCGCTCCTCGCTGTGTACTAACGATCCGATTATCGGACGATCGCTCCTCGCTGTGTACGAACGATCCGATTATCGGACGATCGCTCCTCGCTGTGTACTAACGATCCGATTATCGGACGATCGGTCCTGGCTGTGTACTAACGATCCGATTATCAGACGATCGGTCCTCGCTGTGTACTAACGATCCGATTATCGGACGATCGGTCCTCGCTGTGTACTAACGATCCGATTATCGGACGATCGCTCCTCGCTGTGTACGAACGATCCGATTATCGGACGATCGCTCCTCGCTGTGTACGAACGATCCGATTATCGGACGATCGCTCCTCGCTGTGTACGAACGATCCGATTATCGGACGATCGCTCCTCGCTGTGTACTAACGATCCGATTATCGGACGATCGGTCCTCGCTGTGTACTAACGATCCGATTATCGGACGATCGCTCCTCGCCGTGTACGAACGATCCGATTATCGGACGATCGCTCCTCGCCGTGTACGAACGATCCGATTATCGGACGATTGCTCCTCGCTGTGTACGAACGATCCGATTATCGGACGATCGCTCCTCGCCGTGTACTAACGATCCGATTATCGGACGATCGCTCCTCGCCGTGTACGAATGATCCGATTATCGGACGATCGGTCCTCGCCGTGTACTAACGATCCGATTATCGGACGATCGGTCCTCGCCGTGTACGAATGATCCGATTATCGGACGATCGCTCCTCGCCGTGTACTAACGATCCGATTATCGGACGATCGCTCCTCGCCGTGTACGAACGATCCGATTATCGGACGATCGCTCCTCGCTGTGTACGAACGATCTGATTATGGGACGATCGCTCCTCGCTGTGTACGAACGATCCGATTATCGGACGATCGGTCCTCGCTTTTTTTTTTTTTTTTTTTTTTTTTTTTTTTTTTTTGCATCAAAAACGCATGGACAGTAGATTATATGGGTTCCAATGACATAGTTCACACCTGTGTAGTCAGTTCTAGTGCAGAGGAAAAAAAAAATAGAACATGCAGCATTTTTGCTGCACAGAACTGTACTGGAACTTGGAAAAACGCATCAAAAAACGCACCAAACACATTACAGCAAAAAAAAAAAAAAAAAAAAAAACCTAAGGTAACCTTGGAGGGAAAAAAGAAAAAACAGGGGGGGGGGGGAAACACACTGGAATGCATCAAACACATCAAAAGTACCCGATTTTGTGCTGTGACCCGGCCCTAACTCCTTTATGACGATGTTGCACCCGTTCATCAGCACGGTAAATGGGCCTTAGCACCCAGCCGCTGCGTATGTGCGTCGCTGTGTTCTGGGGTGCACTCCGTCTGCACCCCCAAAACTGGGTCACCAGCAACTACCGACAGTCAGGAACCCGTCCTACCCGGCTATGTCATTGCTACACAGGCAATCCCAGTGAATGGGAGACCCTACGACCAGATCCACAACTCCCTTAAAGGGCCAGCCCCCAGACGTGGCACAGGGGTTAAACAAAAAGAAGGACCGAAGCTGATTTGGCCCTTCTGTCAGGACGCATGCAGCCTTGGACCGATGCTGTATCCTCCTAGATGAGTAAAAATGTTTTTGTTTTTCTTTCATTCTTTTTAGGCCCCTTTCACACGGGGTGGACCCATCAGCGGATCTGCTTGTTCTGCGGGGGGATCTATCTGTTCTGGATGTGAAGTGGATGACAGGTCCGTGTCCGCTCCGCTTATGCAGAGCAGACACAGGCACAGCCCGCTGTCCTCTATGGGCAGTCAGATGGAAATGGCCTGTGCCATCCAATCCAATTTGATGGACGGTAGAGGAACAGATCCACCTTTTTGGCAGATCGGATTGGATGTCGGCGGGTATAAACGCACACATGTCTATTTTACACCTGCCGCTCAATAGAGGAGAATAGCAGTTCCGATTGGGTCAGCCTAAAAACTGGGCAGATGGACCCGATCTGAACGTCTGTGTGAAAGGGGCCGTAAGTGATAAATTCACCTTTTGGAACATGTTACATGTTCCACCCATTTTTAGGGTGGAACATATAACGTTCCCTTATTTGCAGCCCCCCCCACTCCCACTGACAGATGATATGGGGGAACTTCTCCCCATACTATCTGTCAGATTTGAAAACAGCGTGGCCATGCCGGGCTTCGCCCACTCAGCCGTGTCACTAATACACAGAGTTTTGCGAATGAGTGGATACAAGTCCCAGCAGCCTTAGCGACTGTCGGCTTGTAGTTCTCAATGAACACCCCGGTGCTGTGGAGTGCCATGGTACTTCATTGAAGCTTCCTGTCAGTATATCTGCTTGACCGTACTTCCTGTACATCCCCGTACTTCCTGTACATCCCCGTACTTCCGTACATCCCCCATACTTCCCGTACATCCCCATACTTCCCGCACTTCCCGTACATCCCGTACATCCCCGCACTTCCCGTACATCCCCGCACTTCCCGTACATCCCCGCACTTCCCGTACATCCCCGCTCTTCCCGTACATCCCCATTCTTCCCGTACATCCCCATTCTTCCCGCACATCCCCATTCTTCCCGCACATCCCCATTCTTCCCGCACATCCCCATACTTCCCGCACATTCCCATACTTCCCGTACACCCCATAAATCCCATACTTCCCGTACATTCCCATACACCCTGTACATCCCCATACTTCCCGTATTTCCCGTACATCCCCATACTTCCCGTCCATCCCGTCCATCCCCATACTTCCCGTACACCCTGTACATCCCGTACACCCCATACATCCCATACTTCCCGTACGTCCCCTACTTCCTGTACATCCCATACTTCCCATACATCCTGTACATCCCCATACTTCCCGTCCATCCCGTCCATCCCCATACTTCCCGTACACCCTGTACATCCCATACTTCCTGTACATCACATACTTCCCGTACATTCCCATACATCCTGTACATTCCCATACTTCCCGTACATTCCCATACATCCTGTACATCCCATACATACATCCTGTACATCCCATACATTCCCATACTTCCCGTACATCCCATATGGCAAGCAGATATTCTGACAGGTCTGCAGGAGACCTGCATGGCGTCAGCAATCTACTAATCGCTGGGGAATGCTTTCCAGGCTCCTGCAACCAAAAATAATAAATGCCCAATTTTTTACCTGCAAAAAAATGTGCATTTATTTTTTTGTCAAAAAGGTGACCTTATCCTTTAAAGTTCTATTTCTTTGTTTTCCATTAACTGATATCTTCTCCTTCTCCTGTCTTTGAACTCTCTATGGTTGTCTCTTGTGTTGCCAGGTGAAGGCAAAGTGTGTTTTTTGTTTTTTTTTGTTTTTTTTTTTCTACTGCAGCCAGATCTAGCTGACTTGCTAATAGAACGTGTTTTGAAAGTGATAGCTGCAGTCTGATTGGCTGCTGTGGTCACATGCCTTCCTTCACTCTTTCAAAAAACTGTCTGTGGTAACAGTCTGCTGCGCGTTCCTCTTTGTTGGTGTGTGGATCAGTGAAGCTCAGCTGAAACACGATTATTTTCCTAACTCGCCTTCATCTTACAGGATGGGTTTAGGACAAAGCTCTCTCCGTGATGAGAAATCGTTGTGCATGTTCAGCCAGGGTCACAGCACAAAACGTTTTTTATGGTGTCACCCAGGAACTGGTCTCCTCAAACTTTTACACATAGAGGAACCCTTGAAATAACTTTCAGCTGTCCAGGAATCGCAGCTAACAGTTGTATCCACATCTCATGGTACTTTTCGGGTCGGGTCAAACTGATGCGGTGCGAGAAATGCACAGGAATCGATGCGAATCCCGCACCCCATCAGTGTGAACGTCCCTTACTGTGGACAGTAGCTTGCAGATGTAGGAATAAAGGAGTTTTGACACCCAGGGCTGCTCTATATGACAAGATTTTCAGTAATAATAATGGTGAGAAAAGAAAACCAGACAGTGAAAAATGTAGTGTTCCCTCACATTGCTGGTCAGAGGAAAGTACCCCCGCAACTGGTGATCAGTGCGAAGAATGATCCCTACATTGCTGGTCAGAGGAAAGTACCCCCGCAACTGGTGATCAGTGCGAAGAATGATCCCTACATTGGTGGCCAGAGGAAAGTACCCCCGCAACTGGTCATCAGTGGGAAGAATGATCCCTACATTGGCGGTCAGTGGGAAAAATGTCCCTTACATTGGTGATCAGTGGGAAGAATGTCCCTTACATTGGTGATCAGTGGGAAGAATGTCCCTTACATTGGTGGTCAGTGGGAAGAATGCTCCTTACATTGGTGGTCAGTGGGAAGAATGTCCCTTACATTGGTGATCAGTGGGAAGAATGCTCCTTACATTGGTGGTCAGTGGGAAGAATGTCCCTTACATTGGAGGTCAGTGGGAAGAATGTCCCTTACATTGGTGATCAGTGGGAAGAATGCTCCTTACATTGGTGATCAGTGGGAAGAATGTCCCTTACATTGGTGATCAGTGGGAAGAATGTCCCTTACATTGGTGATCAGTGGGAAGAATGTCCCTTACATTGGAGGTCAGTGGGAAGAATGTCCCTTACATTGGTGGTCAGTGGGAAGAATGTCCCTTACATTGGTGGTCAGTGGGAAGAATGTTCCTTACATTGGAGGTCAGTGGGAAGAATGTCCCTTACATTGGTGATCAGTGAGAAGAATGTCCCTTACATTGGTGGTCAGTGGGAAGAATGTCCCTTACATTGGTGATCAGTGGGAAGAATGCTCCTTACATTGGTGGTCAGTGGGAAGAATGTCCCTTACATTGGAGGTCAGTGGGAAGAATGTCCCTTACATTGGTGATCAGTGGGAAGAATGCTCCTTACATTGGTGATCAGTGGGAAGAATGTCCCTTACATTGGTGATCAGTGGGAAGAATGTCCCTTACATTGGTGATCAGTGGGAAGAATGTCCCTTACATTGGAGGTCAGTGGGAAGAATGTCCCTTACATTGGAGGTCAGTGGGAAGAATGTCCCTTACATTGGTGGTCAGTGGGAAGAATGTTCCTTACATTGGAGGTCAGTGGGAAGAATGTCCCTTACATTGGTGATCAGTGAGAAGAATGTCCCTTACATTGGTGGTCAGTGGGAAGAATGTCCCTTACATTGGTGATCAGTGGGAAGAATGTCCCTTACATTGGTGGTCAGTGGGAAGAATGTCCCTTACATTGGAGGTCAGTGGGAAGAATGTCCCTTACATTGGAGGTCAGTGGGAAGAATGTCCCTTACATTGGTGGTCAGTGGGAAGAATGTCCCTTATATTGGGGGTCAGTGAGAAGAATGTCCCTTACATTGGGGGTCAGTGGGAAGAATGTCCCTTACGTTGGTGGTCAGTGGGAAGAATGTTCCTTACGTTGGGGGTCAGTGGGAAGAATGTCCCTTACATTGGCTGTCAGTGCTGTCTGCTGTCTCTGGGAAGAGTGCCCCCTGCGTCTGCTGTCTCTGGAAAGAGTGCCCCCTGCGTCTGCTGTCTCTGGGAAGAGTGCCCCCTGCGTCTGCTGTCTCTGGGAAGAGTGCCCCCTGCGTCTGCTGTCTCTGGGAAGAGTGCCCCCTGCGTCTGCTGTCTCTGGGAAGAGTGCCCCCTGCGTCTGCTGTCTCTGGGAAGAGTGCCCCCTGCGTCTGCTGTCTCTGGGAAGAGTGCCCCCTGCGTCTGCTGTCTCTGGGAAGAGTGCCCCCTGCGTCTGCTGTCTCTGGGAAGAGTGCCCCCTGCGTCTGCTGTCTCTGGGAAGAGTGCCCCCTGCGTCTGCTGTCTCTGGGAAGAGTGCCCCCTGCGTCTGCTGTCTCTGGGAAGAGTGCCCCCTGCGTCTGCTGTCTCTGGGAAGAGTGCCCCCTGCGTCTGCTGTCTCTGGGAAGAGTGCCCCCTGCGTCTGCTGTCTCTGGGAAGAGTGCCCCCCGCGTCTTTAACTGCTACTTTAACTGGAAATTGCTCCGTCATGCAACACTGCCCAAATTAAATTTTATATTATTTGTTTTCACACAAATAGAGCTTTCTTTTAGGAGTGTTTGATCGTGAGGGTTTTTAATTTTTTTTTATACATTTAAAAAAATACTGCAAATTTTGAAAAAAAACCCCAATATTTTATACTTTGGTATAAAACAGTAAAGTCAAGTTTCTGCATAAATTTAGGCCAAAAATGTATTCTGCTACATGTTTTTGGTAAAAACCACACAGCTTTTTTTTGGGACACTAGCATAGTTCTGATCGTGAGCAAGATGCTGATCTGTACAGACAATATACTGGTAATGGCAGTGATCGGCTACCTATAGTGTGACTGTGGCAGTGTGGTGGGCAATTTGGTGCTAACTGACACCGCTAGTGACACTAATACACTGATCAGTGATAATGCTGTACTCTGGCTAGGAAGGGATTCAAATCAAGGGGTTAACAAGTGTAATGTGTGCTGTTTTTACAAATAGATCTGTCTGCTTTTCCTCCCTGAAATCCGAGTAGATTTCAGGGGGAAGAAACAGACTGCTGTCAACACAGAACTCTGTGATTGGACACAGCTGATCAGCAGGTCTCAGCCAAAATCATTAGTGGTAATCTGATGAATTTTCTGCAGAAATTGGCTTTTCCTGATGCTTCTCCCCTTCCACAGGTCCGGCTAGGGTGCCCCCCGCCATGCACGGAGCCGGCTAGGGTGCCCCCCGCCATGCACGGAGCCGGCTAGGGTGCCCCCCTGCCATGCACGGAGCCGGCTAGGGTGCCCCCCCGCCATGCACGGAGCCGGCTAGGGTGCCCCCCGCCATGCACGGAGCCGGCTAGGGTGCCCCCCCGCCATGCACGGAGCCGGCTAGGGTGCCCCCCGCCATGCACGGAGCCGGCTAGGGTGCCCCCCGCCATGCACGGAGCCGGCTAGGGTGCCCCCCGCCATGCACGGAGCCGGCTAGGGTGCCCCCCGCCATGCACGGAGCCGGCTAGGGTGCCCCCCGCCATCCACGGAGCCGGCTAGGGTGCCCCCCGCCATGCACGGAGCCGGCTAGGGTGCGCCCCGCCATGTACGGAGCCGGCTAGGGTGCCCCCTGCCATGCACGGAGCCGGCTAGGGTGCCCCCCGCCATGCACGGAGCCGGCTAGGGTGCCCCCCGCCATCCAGGGGTCCGGCTAGGGTGCCCCCCCGCCATCCACGGAGCCGGCTAGGGTGCCCCCCCGCCATCCACGGAGCCGGCTAGGGTGCCCCCCCGCCATCCACTGAGCCGGCTAGGGTGCCCCCCCGCCATCCACGGAGCCGGCTAGGGTGCCCCCCGCCATCCTCTGAGCCGGCTAGGGTGCCCATTGGGGCATTCTCCTTCGACATGGCAGTGGTGGAGCGTAGACCTTCTCAATCAGAACGGGGCACATAAGCGTGCAGTACAGGTGGTGAGCCAACCTGCATATCCAGAGGCATCATCTCAATGGGATGCTTTGTGAGGAATCTTGACCCCTTCGGGATGAACAGAGAAATCCAAATCTAATCAATATTTGATGTGACTAGTCTTTGACTTCAAACCAGTCAGTGCTTGTACACCGTGTTTTTTTTTTTTTTTTTTTTTTAATTATATTAGATATATATTTTTTGTAATGCCAGTGCTCCATTAAGGGGTGGTGGTGGTTGACAAGGGTAGGAGGAGCCTGCAGATCAGCTTAAAGTGGTTGTAAACTTAAGACATGAAATATGAACAAAGCATATCCCTCTATAGTGTGTACTTGTTTCAGTTTTATTTCTGTCTGCTGCCTCCTTCCTCTATCAGCATGTGTTACTTCTTGACACCAAGAGAAAAATGGTGACGGGTAGGGACCAAAGCAGATTGACAGGCTCAGCTCTGCACCTGAGAACTGTGTGGAGGGGTGTGTGTCTCTTCCCTCCTATCAGCTCTCGGAGCTCTCCTCACTGAGCTGTGCAGAGTGTAACTTGAGGTCTCCGCCCCCCGCTTTCTGAGCTCTCGGGCAAGCTGTATCAATTTAGCACTTTGGATGTAGAGGAGAGAAGAAAGCAGATTAACAGGTACAACTTATGTAGGAGGATTTGTTTCATCTCTGTGTATCGCAGTGGTCAGCCACTTCGCTGGGTATATGGAAGGGTTTCCAACCAAGCAGAACTGAAGCCACGGATTTAACCGTTTTGATTCTTCTTGAACCAAGTCAGTTCTATTAGTACCGTGTGCAGAGAGCAGGATCTGAAGATTCTTCTGTTTTCTTCTGAATGATTCGGAGGTCTTTATTCTCTGTGTTTGGCTCATGAAACTTGTTTTCCTTCAGTTCAGATTGGTAAAGCAATAGGCAGACGATGGTCATGTTTACATTTTTTTTGTTTCTGATCCTCCGGCCCCGTGGAGCACTTTATATGTAGTGTGACCTGATGTGACCCCAGAGGGCGTTTGAGGGAAGTATCTGATATACAGAGGAATACCTTCATTGAAACCACCAGATCCTAAAAAGATGTTGCCTTTTGCTTGCTATATACTCATCGATTTCTTTTTATCACATCGACCATCTAGGCCAATCGTTTCATTGATCCGTATCGAAAAAAGATTGCTTGATAGAACACTAATAGGAAATGTGACTGTATTGATCCGCTTGCTTGCAATGATAAAGGTCACGTGGCAATCCTAAATACAGAATGAAACCCAGCAACTTCCTTTACGTTCCTGGAAGCTTTTCAGCATTTGAAAACTATTCCCCATTTACCCTTTTTACATTTTCTGACTGTTTTTGAACTTTGACAAGTTATTATGCTGAGCTGTTTTCCAGGCGAAGTCGCTGTGTGCCTCCATTGGTTCATTTGACCAGAATGCACACAAATCGTGAGATCTTATTCAATTTTCCATCAAATTGTTGTAGTCTTCATATGAATACCATCAAAGTTAGTGTCTGGCGCAGCTGGAAGGGTGGGTGTCTGGCGCAGCTGGAAGGGTGGGTGTCTGGCGCAGCTGGAAGAGTCAGTGTCTGGTGCAGCTGGAAGGGTGGGTGTCTGGCGCAGCTGGAAGGGTGGGTGTCTGGCGCAGCTGGAAGGGTGGGTGTCTGGCGCAGCTGGAAGGGTGGGTGTCTGGCGCAGCTGGAAGGGTGGGTGTCTGGCGCAGCTGGAAGGGTGGGTGTCTGGCGCAGCTGGAAGGGTGGGTGTCTGGCGCAGCTGGAAGGGTGGGTGTCTGGCGCAGCTGGAAGGGTGGGTGTCTGGCGCAGCTGGAAGGGTGGGTGTCTGGCGCAGCTGGAAGGGTGGGTGTCTGGCGCAGCTGGAAGGGTGGGTGTCTGGCGCAGCTGGAAGGGTCGGTGTCTGGCGCAGCTGGAAGGGTCGGTGTCTGGCGCAGCTGGAAGGGTCGGTGTCTGGCGCAGCTGGAAGGGTCGGTGTCTGGCGCAGCTGGAAGGGTCGGTGTCTGGCGCAGCTGGAAGGGTCGGTGTCTGGCGCAGCTGGAAGGGTCGGTGTCTGGCGCAGCTGGAAGGGTCAGTGTCTGGCGCAGCTGGAAGGGTCAGTGTCTGGCGCAGCTGGAAGGGTCAGTGTCTGGCGCAGCTGGAAGGGTCAGTGTCTGGCGCAGCTGGAAGGGTCAGTGTCTGGCGCAGTGTCTGGCGCAGCCGGAAGGGTGGGTGCCGGGCGCTGCCGGAAGGGTGGGTGCCGGGCGCAGCCGGAGGGGTGGGTGCCGGGCGCAGTCGGAGGGGTGGGTGCCCGGGCGCAGCCGGAAGGGTGGGTGCCCGGGCGCAGCCGGAAGGGTGGGTGCCGGGCGCAGCCGGAGGGGTGGGTGCCCGGGCGCAGCCGGAGGGGTGGGTGCCCGGGCGCAGCCGGAAGGGTGGGTGCCCGGGCGCAGCCGGAGGGGTGGGTGCCCGGGCGCAGCCGGAGGGGTGGGTGCCGGGCGCAGTCGGAGGGGTGGGTGCCGGGCGCAGTCGGAGGGGTCGGCGTCTGGCGCAGCCGGAAGGGTGGGTGTAATGAGAGTCTGGCATTGACAGTAAATCTCAGAGCCGTATTCAGACGTTGCCCATCGTTGGGTTTCATCGCTTCCTCAGACATCAAATGATACTTTTCCGACCGAGTTATTTGCAAATATGGAAATGGGTGAGCCGAGGGGACCAGGTGATGAAATCCTAAAACTCCTGCATGAGGTATTTCTGTCACCTGCGAACAACTCAACTGTCAGTGGCTGGAAAGGCTGAAGGTTTTTTTTTCTTCATGTATTCTATGCATGACGGTAAAATAACCTTCTGTGTGCAGCTCCACATGTTAACCCCTTCCTGCCCAGTGCCATTAGGACAGTGTTGGTGCTTTTTATTAGCACTGATCAATGTATTGGTGTCACTGGGGATGTCAGTGGCAGTTAGTCAGTGGTCCCCCCCCCCCCCTTCCCCAGTGTCAATGTTCGCCGCAGTCTCACTGTAAGTCGCTGATTGCCGCCATTACTAGTAAAAAAAAAAACAAAACAAAATCCAGTATCTATACCGCCATTTGTAGACACTATAACTTGTGCGTAAACCAATTAATTTACACGGATTGGGATTTTTTTTTTTTTCAGCAAAGGCATGGAGCAGAATACATTTTGGCCTAAATTTATGACTAAATTTTGATTTTTTTTTTTTTAACAAAAAGTTTTACTGGACATGTTTTAATCGCAAAAAATAAAAAATATTTAGTTTTTTCTCAAAGTTGTCTCTTTTTTTTTTTTTTTTAAGTTTTATAGTGCACAAAATAAAAAACACATCAATTACCACCGAAAGAAAGCTCAATTTGTGGGGGTAAGAAAGGACATACATTTCATTTGGGTGCAGCGTTGCAGAATATGCCCCGGTCAGGAAGGGGGGGGGGAATCCTCTGGAGGGCGAGGGGCTGAGTGAACTTGTTGCTTATACACAATTGCGGTGTTTGCTGGACACCATTCAGTGATACTAATTCTTTCACCTGTAAAGCTTTCTGAATGCCTCTGATTAGACTGCATTGACTTGTTTTGTCCCCCCCCCCCCCCCCCCCGGGGCATGTTCATGTAGGCGTTCCCTTCTCCCACAGCTGTGCTAGGTAGACCCAACACTGACACCTATGTTCTATGGTAGAGATCCGTGGTGTCCTGCTGGAATATGACCTCCCATCTAGTGTTTGTAGTAAACAAGGAAAGGTGAATATTCCAGGAACTGGGAGAAGCCATGAAAGTGTGACAATGGGCTGTATTCTGTGTGTGTTGTGGTCTGGAAGAGGTTCACAGTCCTACTTTCTGATGATATTAATTGTGCCTGAGGCTGCGTTCACATTTCCATTTGTACAATGGAGCTCCCCACCACTAGGAATCCACTCTTTGTGTTGGAGATGGATCACAGGACTGCAGTCTAATGTAATGTGCATGTCTCTTTTATTTCCTTCATGTTCTCCACAATAAAGTGGACATTCAGCCTGGTATCAGATAGATATGGGATAGGTAGGTAGATAGATATGGGATAGGTAGGTAGATAGATATGGGATAGGTAGGTAGGTAGATAGATATGGGATAGGTAGGTAGGTATATAGATATGGGATAGGTAGGTAGGTAGATAGATATGGGATAGGTAGGTAGATAGATATGGGATAGGTAGGTAGATAGATATGGGACAGGTAGGTAGGTAGATAGATATGGGACAGGTAGGTAGGTAGATAGATATGGGATAGGTAGGTAGGTAGGTAGATAGATATGGGATAGGTAGGTAGGTAGATAGATATGGGATAGATAGGTAGGTAGATATATATGGGATAGATAGGTAGGTAGATATATATGGGATAGATAGGTAGGTAGATAGATATGGGATAGGTAGGTAGATAGATATGGGATAGATAGGTAGGTAGATAGATATGGGATAGGTAGGTAGATAGATAGATATGGGATAGGTAGGTAGGTAGATAGATATGGGAGAGATAGATAGATAGATAGATATGGGATAGGTAGGTAGGTAGATAGATATGGGATAGGTAGGTAGGTAGATAGATATGGGATAGGTAGGTAGGTAGATAGATATGGGATAGATAGGTAGGTAGATAGATAGATATGGGATAGATAGGTAGGTAGATAGATAGATATGGGATAGATAGGTAGGTAGATAGATAGATATGGGATAGATAGGTAGGTAGATAGATATGGGACAGGTAGGTAGGTAGATAGATAGGTAGGTAGGTAGATAGATATGGGATAGATAGGTAGGTAGATTTGGGAAGTAATAAAACACCTGTTGGAATTCATTGCTATTTGGAGGTCTTTCAGGGAGATTTCGCCATGCTGTGGTCCCGCACCCTGGCAGGACCTGCTAAAACGCATATTCCCCACCCCCCCACAGGTCCTGCTGAATCTGGGCCCTCTCCCAACGCAGGGCCCACTGAAACGACACCCCTCTTCCCCCCCACAGGGCCTACTGAAACGGGGCCCTCCCTTCTCCCACCACCACCCCCCTGCTGAAACGGGGGCCCTCTTCCCCTGCACCCCCCACCTGCAGGGCCCACTGAAACAGGGCCTAACACCCCCCCCCAAAGCCTGCTGAAACGGGGCCCTCTACCCCCAAACCCCCCCAAGGGCTGCTGAAACGGGGCCCCCCCAGACCCCCCCCACCCTACAGGGCCCTTGGAAAGGGGGCACCTTTCCCCCCTACAGGGCCCTCTGAAATGGCACGCCCCCCCCCCCCCCACAGGGCCCACTGAAAGATGTCCCAATCCTTCCACCTTTCCCCTTCCCCACAAAGACTGCTGAAATGGGGCTCTCCAGGGGCCCTCTAGACTCACACACCCTGCAGGGCCCTTGGAAACAGGGCCCTCCCCTCCCCCCCCCACCTGCAGGGCCCACTGAAACATGGCCCAAAACCCTCCTGGGTCATTGATTCGGGGCCCTCTAGACCCCCCCCCCCACCCTGCAGGGCCCTTGGAAATGGGGTTCTCTCCCCCCGGAAAGGCCTGCTGAAACGGGACCCTATCCCACCCCCGCCCCCAACTCTGCCCCCGCAGGGCCTGCTGTAACGGGGGCCTTCTGCCCTGCACAGGGTCTGCTGAAACGGGACCCTCTCCCCCCGCAGGGCATGGTTCAGAATATCTGAGGGAGAAGCTGGGAATACATATCATCCTCCAGAGACCTGAGAGGTTTGTGAAGGCGGTAGGTGATCCATATCACCCAGAACTCAACTGTCCCTTTAAATGTCTTGTGGAGGTGTCAGATTTTTTAGCTGATACTTTTTTTTTTTTTTTTTTTTTTTTCTTTGCCTCAAATTTCCATACGGATTCACAAATGAGCTGGGTTCACATTCATCCAGGGAACATGAATAGCCTGGTGTAGATGAGATCTCTGTTGCGGCTGGAACATCGTATTGTATCGGCATACTCACCTTCCGGCTGCAGGCTGCCGCTCACACTGATGTGAATGATAAGACGACTTCCAGCTTCTCATGGATTTCCTTGTGTCAGCCTTCTAGTGTTTGGCATTATAATCTGGATTTACAAGGAAGGGTGCAGCACAGGGACCAGCCAGACACAGGTCAGTTTTCAGCAATGTGGTGAGAGGGGACCTGTGGAAGCTTGCTTTTGATTGGTTGCAGACAGTACTTTACACATAGTCACGGGGCCTATTATATAAGGATTTATGGAATACAGTGATGTGTAGACAAAGCTGGCAACAATCACAGGGACTATTATTATTATTATACAGGATTTATATATTATTATTATACAGGATTTATATATTATTATTATTATAATACAGGATTTATATATTATTATTATTATTATTATAATACAGGATTTATATATTATTATTATTATTATTATTATTATACAGGATTTATATATTATTATTATTATTATTATTATTATACAGGATTTATATATTATTATTATTATTATTATTATACAGGATTTATATATTATTATTATTATTATTATTATTATTATTATTATACAGGATTTATATATTATACAGGAATTATTTTTTATTATTATTATACAGGATTTATATATTATTATTATTATACAGGATTTATATATTATTATTATTATTATTATACAGGATTTGTATATTATTATTATTATTATACAGGATTTATATATTATTATTATACAGGATTTATATATTATTATTATTATACAGGATTTATATATTATTATTATTATTATTATACAGGATTTATATATTATTATTATTATTATACAGGATTTATATATTATTATTATTATACAGGATTTATATGGCGCCAACAGTTTGCTCAGTGCTTTACAATACAAAGGGAGACCAATACAGCAACAATACAATTCAATACAAGAGGGTTAGGAGGGCCTGATCCTGGGAGCTTACAATCTAAGAGTATGGCAACCAGGCTAGTGTGGTAAGATTTTGAAAATCTCCTCAGTGATTGGTTGTATGTCAGATAATTAATGATAATAGTGATCATGCTTTTGGGTTGAGCCCTTATTTTCCATCATTAGAGAGTAGTTCATGACATCCAGTGCTGCAGTCTCATCATTGGGATTGTCATCAGTCTTCTGCAGGCAGGAGGAAGCATTTCCTCAGTCTGCTCTCCCCTTGTAATCAGACTGTACATGATAACCTTGTATCCAGTTACAAGGTAAGAGGCTGCAGCAGAGGCTGATTTGTGTAGAACATTTGTGAGCACAGCCAAGAACTACACAGAGGAATCAGGATTATGTAATCTGAGTTGAGATCTCAGTCCAGAAAGTAACTGGTGACTGGATGAGTGTTGGCATGGCAATGTTCCCTTGCATGGTCCTATAGAGACACCTGCCGGGCTGCAACTAACGATCGTTTTCATAATCGATTATTTGGCTGATTTATTGTTTTGATTAATCAGATAAAAACCTCAAAAAAAAGTTTGTAGAATTTAATTTCCACCGGCTTTAAGCCTTTGTCCCTTTCTCCCCATTAAGGATTGGCACCTTTGGGGAGTGGGTACCTGAATTTGACAGGTACCCCACTTCCATCCTCCAACCCCCTCTATCCCCGTTGTCTTCTGGGACATGACAGGTACCCCACCTCCATCCTCCAACCCCCCTCACTCCCCGCTGTCTTCTGGGACATGACAGGTACCCCACTTCCATCCTCCAACCCCCCTCACTCCCCGCTGTCTTCTGGGACATGACGGGTACCCCACTTCCATCCTCCAACCCCCCTCACTCCCCGCTGTCTTCTGGGACATGACAGGTACCCCACTTCCATCCTCCAACCCCCCTCACTCCCCGCTGTCTTCTGGCACATGACAGGCACCCCACTTCCATCCTCCAACCCCCCTCTCTCCCCGCTGTCTTCTGGGACATGACAGGCACCCCACTTCCATCCTCCAACCCCCCTCACTCCCCGCTGTCTTCTGGGACATGACAGGTACCCCACCTCCATCCTCCAACCCCCCTCACTCCCCGTTGTCTTCTGGGACATGACAGGTACCCCACTTCCATCCTCCAACCCCCCTCACTCCCCGCTGTCTTCTGGGACATGACAGGTACCCCACTTCCATCCTCCAACCCCCCTCACTCCCCGCTGTCTTCTGGGACATGACGGGTACCCCACTTCCATCCTCCAACCCCCCTCACTCCCCGCTGTCTTCTGGGACATGACAGGCACCATAAGACTACAGGACCATTCACAAACTGTGTGCCCACACTGAAGATGGTGGCGCCAGGGAGAGGTTTTTGTTTGTTTTTTTTTGTTTGTTTTGTTTTTTTTCAGCTGGAACTCCGCTTTAATATGTGAATTTTTTTTTTTTTTTTTTCAAAAAGCAATTTATTCTTGGATATCTGTAAGCCGTGGTAAATGAGAATAACCAGCTATATGGTTAGAGAACAAAATCTCGAATCCCCTCCGAGAGTACCAGGCAGAAGAGATGTACTATTAGAGGTTGAATCTGGTACACAGCATCAGACTCGGAGATCAACATTTTTATTGAAAGAAATACAACAACATTCGCCCCTTCAGTGAATGTACCAGGAATTTTCGTACGAATGTATTCTTGGCTGAAAATCAATACATGTATAGCAAGCATAAGACCATTAGTAGCCGGCTTTTGTCACCTGTCATGATGGGGTAAACAATTGCCCTATATAATACCGAAACCGTAGAGAATCCCTACTCTAGGGGTCAATGTATACTGTGAAACCGTGAAAGTAATATATATAATAAATATACCCAGAAGTCAGATATTCAGGATAATTTACTTGGGAGTTGGATATGAAGGGTGGAGGGGGAATATAAATCCTTTTTTTTTTTTTTGTTTTTTTTTGTTTTTTTACTAAAAGATAACGGAATAAATTTTGGCCAAGATTTATGATAAAATACAATTTATTTGCAAAATTTTATAAGAAAAACACTTTTTTCTAAATTTTTGGACTTTTTAATTTGCATAGCAAAAAAATAAAAACCCCAATGGTGAATAAATACCACCAAAATAAAGTTTTATCTGTCTCAAAAAAATGCAAAACAATTCATATGGGTACAGTGTTGCATGACCGCGCAATTGTCATTCAAAGTGTCATAGCGCTGAAAATTGGCCTGGACTGGAAGGGGGTGAAAGTGTCCGGTCTGGAAGTGGTTAAGGGCAGAGGAGGGATCTGGGGTCTTATTGATCTCTCGATTAAAGAGCACCTGTCACTGCCTATTGCTGTCACATGCGCTGTTTACATTCCTTGTGACAACAATAAAAGCGAGCAAAAAAGAAAAATTAAAGCGACACGGTTAAAATAAATGCAAGTTTTTTTTTAAAAGCACCCATGCGCAAAGACGAATGCATGCGCCGGTCCTGCACACGTGCAAACAGCAATCGGCCCACATGTGTGGTGCGTCACGGAGAATGTCAGATCATGGGTAGTAATTCTAGCAGCAGACCTCCTCTGTATATCTAAGGTGGTAACCAGTAAAGGCTTTCAAAGCATCGCCCGTGGATCGCACAATTTCTATTTGTTGCTGCTGCACGGGTGTGTGCAATTTTAAAGAGCGACTTGTTTGGTATCTATGTACTCAGCGTAACATCATCTTTTATATTTTACCCAAAAATTGGGTTTATTGTTGTGTTTTTTGCTTTGAAATTGAAAACATTCTGTGCGACATAAAGAATTGCAAAACCTACCAGCCTCTGCTTTAAAAAAAAAAATGTTTGGGTGTTCTAAAAATATTTTCTAGCAGTTTAAGTCGCCTAAAAGCCCCAGACTTTCCTAAGAGCACCTTTACCTAGTAAGAAAAACATCAACCCTTCATATTTCCATCATGGAATTTTTTTTTTTTATCAAGATAAGTAGATTGTCACGAGGGACAAGCAGATTGGAACCCCAATTTAGTCCCTGGACGAGTGTGTGTTTTTTTTTTTTTTTTTGTTTTTTTTTAAATTTCCACACCCCTCTCTGTGCAATGGTTTTGCACAGAGCAGCCCCCGTTCTGTTTTGGGGTCACCCAGTTACACGTCTGGCTCCTCCTGCCTTCAGAGTGCCCCTATAGCAAGGTAAAAAAAAACTTCGACCTTCATCACTTCCTTCTCTCCTCCAGCATTACATGTCCCTGGAGGCATTACTCCTCACACATACACATTCATAAGTTCTCAGGCACTTACTGACATGGACGATGTACTGAGCTGTACGTGTGCTGCACTGTGTATACTGACCTGTACGGAGGGTGCAATGAGCTGTACGTGTGCTGCACTGTGCATACTGACCTGTACGGAGGGTGTACTGAGCTGTATGTGTGCTGCACTGTGTATACTGACCTGTACGGAGGGTGTACTGAGCTGTATGTGTGCTGCACTGTGTATACTGACCTGTACGGAGGGTGTACTGAGCTGTATGTGTGCTGCACTGTGTATACTGACCTGTACGGAGGGTGTACTGAGCTGTACGTGTGCTGCACTGTGTATACTGACCTGTACAAAGGGTGTACTGAGCTGTACGTGTGCTGCACTGTGTATACTGACCTGTACAAAGGGTGTACTGAGCTGTATGTGTGCTGCACTGTGTATACTGACCTGTACGGAGGGTGTACTGAGCTGTATGTGTGCTGCACTGTGTATACTGACATGTACGGAGGGTGTACTGAGCTGTATGTGTGCTGCACTGTGTATACTGACATGTACGGAGGGTGTACTGAGCTGTATGTGTGCTGCACTGTGTATACTGATCTGTATGGAGGGTGTACTGAGCTGTATGTGTGCTGCACTGTGTATACTGACATGTACGGAGGGTGTACTGAGCTGTATGTGTGCTGCACTGTGTATACTGACATGTATGGACGGTGTACTGAGCTGTATGTGTGCTGCACTGTGTATACTGATCTGTACAGAGGGTGCACTGAGCTGTACGTGTGCTGCACTGTGTATACTGACCTGTACGTGTGCTGCGCTGTGTATACTGACCTGTACGGAGGGTGTACTGAGCTGTATGTGTGCTGCACTGTGTATACTGACCTGCACGGAGGGTTTACTGAGCTGTATGTGTGCTGCACTGTGTATACGGACCTGTACGGAGGGTGTACTGAGCTGTATGTGTGCTGCACTGTGTATACTGATCTGTACGGAGGGTGTACTGAGCTGTATGTGTGCTGCACTGTGTATACTGATCTGTACGGAGGGTGTACTGAGCTGTACGTGTGCTGTACTGTGTATACTGACCTGTATGGAGGGTGTACTGAGCTGTACGTGTGCTGTACTGTGTATACTGACCTGTATGGAGGGTGTACTGAGCTGTACGTGTGCTGTACTGTGTATACTGACCTGTATGGAGGGTGTACTGAGCTGTATGTGTGCTGCACTGTGTATAATGTTTTTTATATAAACAATGCATTCTGTAAGCAGGCCAACTAATCCATTGTGAGAATAGTTGAGGACTATTTTCCTAATCGATTATGTTGATTCGCTGTCTCGGCTCTAGTCGTTCTCATCCAGAAATTACATTCATTTTAGAATCAAATCTTAAAAGTGAACAACATTCATTCATTTATCGAATGTACAAAGAACGTTCATACAAATATTCTCATCTGAAAACACGTGTATGGCCAGCAGAAGACCATTAGTAGCAGCAGCATACTTGTATCAGTGCAGCAAGAAATGAGGCAAACCCCGCCCCACGTTGGTCACATGTCCCGCCTCCACTAGCACATGAACACGTGTACAACACATCACGTGGAAAGAGGATCTCTGGTTGGCCGCATGTCCAGAATATTGCCTTTATTGTAACATCTTGACAAACAACGCTCCCCCATCTAATCACACGGGGGGGGGTCAGTGCAGCTAACGCGTTTCACGCTAAGACCAGTACTTCTTCATAGCTCATAGACAAGAAGACATGTGAAGGGTGGAGGGGGATATGCACTTAGCTCCATATATATTTGGACACAGGCACAAGTTTTTAGTTTTTTTCAGGTATTTACAAAACATATTCCAGCTATAGTTCTATAATGGATATGGGCTAAAAGTTGGAGGAGGGGTTTAGGAATTACAGCCATCCCTCCCTTTTTTAAGGGACCAAAAGTAATTGGACAATTGAGTCAAAAGCTGTTTCATGGCCAGGTGTGGGCTACTTCTTCATTATTTCTTCATCAATTAAGGAGGTAAAAGGTTTGGAGTTGTTTCTTAGGCTGGCCACA
This sequence comes from Staurois parvus, assembly GCF_062004578.1. Taxonomy (NCBI): domain Eukaryota; kingdom Metazoa; phylum Chordata; class Amphibia; order Anura; family Ranidae; genus Staurois; species Staurois parvus. The sequence goes on along the minus strand of NW_028319145.1, from coordinate 1,918,518 downwards.
CATTATACAATTTTCTTGAGAATTTTACTTTAGATTTACCAAAAACCATATAATATGAGGTCAAACCTTAACAACACTTTCAATTGTATCCAATTAGACCGGCTCTTGCGATACATAGTTGAAGGTAAATCTAAAGGAAATTGGACAAAAAAATTGCAAGAAAGTTGTATAATGTATGGCCAGCCTAACTGTAGCATTTGCATTTGGAATCTATTGCTGAGAACCTACATCTTGTGTTCAAAGGAGCTGTCCGTGCAAGTGAAACAGGCCATTGTAAGGCTTCAAATACGAAACAAATCCATCATAGAGATCGCAGCAACATTAGGAGCGGCCAAATCAACAGTTTGGTCCATTCTGAGGAAAGACGAATGCACTGGTGAGCTCAGCAACATAATAAGGCATGGACGTCCGCGGAAGACAACCGTGGTGGATGATCCCAGGATCCTCTCTATGGTAAAGAAAAACCCATTCACAACATCCAGACAAGTGAAGGACACTCTCCAGGAGGTGGGCGTAGCATTGTCAAAGTCTACAATCAAGAGAATACTTCACGAGAGCAAATACAGAGGGTTCACCACAAGCTGCAAACCATTCATAAGCCTGAAGAATAGAAAAGCCAGATTAGACTTTGCCAAAAAAATCTAAAAAAAGCCGGACCAGTCCTGGAAATCATTCTTTGGACGGATGAAACTAAGATGAATCTACCAGAATGACGGGAAGAAAAGTGCGGCGAAGGTTTGGAACAGCTCATGATCCAAAGCACACAACATCATCTGTAAAACATGGTGGAGGCAGTGTGATGACATGGGCATGCATGGCTTCCAGTGGCACTCGGTCATTGGTGTTTATTGATGATGTGACAGAAGATAGAAGCAGCCGGATGAATTCTGCACTGTTTACAGATATACTGTCAGCCCAGATTCAGCCAAATGCAGCAAAGGTGATTGGACGGCACGTCACAGTACAGATGGACAATGATCCAAAACACACTGCAAAAGCAGCCCAGGAGCTTTGGAAGGAAAAGAAGTGGAATATTCTGCAATGGCTGAGTCAGTCACCTTATCTCACCCAATTGAGCATGCATTTCACTTGCTGAAGGCAAAACTAAAGGCAGAAAGACCCACAAAGAACAACTGAAGACAGCTGCGGTTAGAGCCTGGCAAAGCATCAGAAAGGAGGAAACCCAGTCTTTGCCTGAAGTCTGGAACCCATGGACATTGCCAAAACATCAGAAAGGAGGAAACCCAGTCTTTGGTAATGTCCATGGGTTCCAGACTTCAGGCAGTCATTGCCAGTAAAGGATTCTCAACAAAATATTACAAATGAACATTTTATTTATGATTCTATTCATTTGTCCAATTACATTTGAGCCCCTGAAAATGGAGGGACTGTGTATAACAATGGTTGCAGTTCCTAAAATCTGTACTTGATATTTCTGTTCAACCCCTTGAATTAAAGCTGAAAGTCTGCACTTCAAATTCATTGGGATTGTTTTGTTTTAATTTATTCTGGTGGCATCCAGAGCCAAAAGTATGAAAATTGTGCCTGTGTCCAAATATATATGGACATAACTGTGAATCTTTTATTTTAAAGTAGTACTAAAGGATGAGATGTTTTTGCATCGATAGAATCATTGTAAATAGAATAAACAATATTGCTAAACTTTGACTTGAATTGTAATGCCTTCTGTTGCCTCCAGTCTATCAGCCTTCAGCTTCTCTGGGTTCAGATCCCGATCTTTCCTTTTCCTTTTCCCTTTCCCTTTCCTTTTCCCTTTCCTTTTCCCTTTCCTTTTCCCTTTCCTTTTCCCTTTCCTTTTCCCTTTCCTCTTCCCTTTCCTTTTCCCTTTCCCTTTCCCTTTCCTTTTCCTTTTCCTTTCCTTTTTCCCTTTCCTTTTTCCCTTTCCTTTCCCTTTTCCCCCTTTCCCTTTTCCCCCTTTTTTTTATTCCCCTTTCCCTTTTTTTTTTTTTCCCCTTTCCCTTTTTTCCTGTCCGCAGCTGGCATGGGGCACAAAATAAGACCCACCTCTTCTCCTCTTCCTGTAAGTGATTGGCAGTGGCTCCCAGAGCTGCCCCTCCTCCCAGCAGCTTGCTTGGGGCTCACACTTATACATGTAAGGCTCCCTGCACCATTTGTGAAGGAATCATTTATGGTCCCGTGCTGAAGGGTCCTATGAGAATAAACCGCCTATGTCTGCAATGTGGAGACTTATATACACACGAATGCAGATTTTTTGGGGGGGGATTTTGCCTGTTATTTACATATATGGCCTGATTCATTCCTCCTTTGGCCATTATTCGTCATTCATTACCCAGCACACTTACCAGCTAGCCTGTAAAAAAAAAACTAATTATTCCCGTCTAACAATTTCCACGAAAAATAGGTATTATTTGCACACATTTTCAAATGTATGTAGAAGCCGCACTGCCTTGCCAAGGTTCTGTAATGTGCAGTAAATGGATAATATATAGGGCACGTTTGTTAGAGCCAAACCTCTGTAGTTGTAGGATAAAGGTGCCAGATGGAGATCAGGGATGGATGGATGGATGGATGGGAGCAGTAACACTGAGGCAGCTCTTCTTAGAGTGGAAGCAAGGCTCTAATGCAGTAACATGAAAGAGAGGAAGGCGCCTCTAAGTGCAGTATAGACAATTTATTGGTGAACAATAGATGAATTGCACTTACACGATAAATAGTTAAAGACTCCTCGTGTGATGTGTTACCATCCAGGTGAGACGTCCAGCAGCAGCTCAGTCTATAGGATCTGGAAGTTTGAACTAGGATATGTCTGTGGATCAAAATGAGCATCATTCATCAGCATGCAATACAGCAATGCCATGGAAAGTTCCACATCCCTTCCTCCATACCCCTACCTCCTTTACTGCCTTAAAATGTATTTATTGGTGGCGCTGGGGACCCAGAATACAGCAAAGAGCCTGCCAGATGAGGACAGCACTGGATCCGTGGACTGAAAACTTTTTTTAGAAATTGCTCTCTTCTGTAATTACCTTATCAGTGAATGTCCCCCCACACCGTACTTGTAAGATTGAATGTTTCCTAGCTACCTGCCCTCTAAAAGATTTCCCCCGTCACAAAGAGGCACTTTTTTTTTTAATTCTTTCTGTACAGCAATTGTGCACTAATGTAACACTGTGTACACAAATGACATTTATATCTATTTTTTTTAACCCAAATAAAGGTTATTTTTTTCGTGGTATTTGATCACCACTGGGATTTAAATTTTTTTGTGCTATGTATGTGTGTGTGTGTGTGTGTGTGTGTGTGTGTGTGTGTATATGTATATATATGTATGTGTGTGTGTGTGTGTGTATATGTATATATATGTGTGTGTGTGTGTGTGTGTGTACATGTGTATATATATGTGTGTGTGTGTGTGTGTGTATGTATATGTGTATGTATATGTGTGTGTATGTATATATGTGTGTATGTGTGTGTGTATGTATATATATGTGTGTGTGTGTGTGTATATGTGTGTGTGTATGTATATATGTGTGTGTGTATGTATGTATATATGTATATGTATATGTATATATATATATATGTGTGTGTGTGTGTGTGTGTGTGTGTGTGTGTGTGTGTGTGTATGTGTATATATATATATATGTGTGTGTGTGTATATATATACAGTCAGGTCCATAAATATTGGGACATCGACACAATTCTAATATTTTTGGCTCTATACACCACCACAATGGATTTGAAATGAAACAAACAAGATGTGCTTTAACTGCAGACTGTCAGTTTTAATTTGCGGGTATTTACATCCAAATCAGGTGAACGGTGTAGGAATTACAACAGTTTGCATATGTGCCTCCCACTTGTTAAGGGACCAAAAGTAATGGGACAGAATAATAATCATAAATCAAACTTTCACTTTTTAATACTTGGTTGCAAATCCTTTGCAGTCAATTACAGCCTGAAGTCTGGAACGCATAGACATCACCAGACGCTGGGTTTCATCCCTGGTGATGCTCTGCCAGGCCTCTACTGCAACTGTCTTCAGTTCCTGCTTGTTCTTGGGGCATTTTCCCTTCAGTTTTGTCTTCAGCAAGTGAAATGCATGCTCAGTCGGATTCAGGTCAGGTGATTGACTTGGCCATTGCAGAACATTCCACTTCTTTCCCTTAAAAAACTCTTTGGTTGCTTTTGCAGTATGCTTTGCGTCATTGTCCATCTGCACTGTGAAGCGTCCAATGAGTTGTGAAGCATTTGGCTGAATATGAGCAGATAATATTCCCGAAACACTTCAGAATTCATCCTGCTGCTTTTGTCAGCAGTCACATCATCGATAAATACAAGAGAACCAGTTCCATTGGCAGCCATACATGCCCACGCCATGACACTACCACCACCATGCTTCACTGATGAGGTGGTATGCTTAGGATCATGAGCAGTTCCTTTCCTTCTCCATACTCTTCTCTTCCCATCACTCTGGTACAAGTTGATCTCGGTCTCATCTGTCCATAGGATGTTGTTCCAGAACTGTGAAGGCTTTTTTAGATGTCGTTTGGCAAACTATAATCTGGCCTTCCTGTTTTTGAGGCTCACCAATGGTTTCCATCTTGTGGTGAACCCTCTGTATTCACTCTGGTGAAGTCTTCTCTTGATTGGTGACTTTGACACACATACACCTACCTCCTGGAGAGTGTTCTTGATCTGGCCAACTGTTGTGAATGGTGTTTTCTTCACCAGGGAAAGAATTCTTCGGTCATCCACCACAGTTGTTTTCCGTGGTCTTCCGGGTCTTTTGGTGTTGCTGAGCTCACCGGTGCATTCCTTCTTTTTAAGAATGTTCCAAACAGTTGTTTTGGCCACGCCTAATGTTTTTGCTATCTCTCTGATGGTTTTGTTTTGTTTTTTCAGCCTAATGATGGCTTCACTGATAGTGACAGCTCTTTGGATCTCATCTTGAGAGTTGACAGCAACAGATTCCAAATGCAAATAGCACACTTGAAATGAACTCTGGACCTTTTATCTGCTCATTGTAATTGGGATAATGAGGGAATAACACACACCTGGCCATGGAACAGCTGAGAAGCCAATTGTCCCATTACTTTTGGTCCCTTAATAAGTGGGAGGCACATATGCAAACTGTTGTAATTCCTACACCGTTCACCTGATTTGGATGTAAATATCCTCAAACTAAAGCTGACAGTCTGCAGTTAAAGCACATCTTGTTCGTTTCATTTCAAATCCATTGTGGTAGTGTATAGAGCCAAAAATGTTAGAATTGTGTCGATGTCCCAATATTTATGGACCTGACTGTATATGTGTGTGTGTGTATGTGTATGTATATGTGTATGTATATGTATATATATATATATATACACAGTTGCAAGAAAAAGTATGTGAACCCCTTGGGATTACGTGGAGTTTTGCATGAATTGGGCATAAAATGTGCTCTGAACGTCATCTAAGTCACAACAATAGAAGAACACAGTCTGCCGAACATAATACTACACAAACATTAGATGTTGCCATGGTTTAATTGCACATAACATGTAAACATTCACAGTGCAGGGAGGAAAAAGTATGTGAGGCCCTAGCTTAATGACTTCTCCCAGAGCTAATTGGAGCCAGGAGTGAGCCAACCTTGACTCCAATCAGTGTGATGATATTGGATGTGTTGCTAACAGCTGTCCTGCCCTTAAAAAACACACACCTGTTTTGGGTTTACTGGTTTCAAGAAGCACTGTCTGATGTGAACCATGCCTCGCAGAAAAGAGCTCTCAGAAGACCTACGATCAAGAATTGTTGACTTGCATGAAGCTGGAAAGGGTTACAAAAGTATCTCCAAAAGGCGTGATGTTCATGTGTCCACGGTAAGACAGACTGTCTACAAATGGAGAAAGTTTAGCACTGTTGCTACTCTCCCTAGGCGTGGTCGTCCTGTAAAAATGACTGCAAGAGCACAGCGCAGAATGCTGCATGAGGTAAAGTAGAATCCCAGAGTGTCAGCTAAAGACCTACAGAAATCTCTGGCACATGCTAACATTTTTGTTGACACATCTACAATAAGGAAAACATTAAACAAGAATGGAGTACATGGGAGGACACCACGGAGGAAGCCATTGCTGTCCAAAAAGAATATTGCAGCACGTTTGAAGTTTGCAAAAGAGCACCTGGATGTTCCACAGCACTACTGGCAGAATATACTGTGGACAGATGAAACCAAGATTGAGTTGTTTGGGAAGAACACACAACACTATGTGTGGAGAAAAAAAGGCCCAGCACACCAACATCAAAACCTCATCCCCACTGTGAAACATGGCGGAGGGAGCATCATGGTTTGGGGCTGCTTTGCTGCCTCAGGGCCTGGACGGATTGTTGTCATTGATGGGAAAATGAATTCCAGAGTTTATCAAGACATTTTGCAGGAAAACGTATGACCATCTGTCCGCCAACTGAAGCTCCGCAGAGGATGGGTGATGCAACAAGACAATGACCCAAAGCATACAAGTAATTCAACAAAACAATGGCTGCAACAGCACAGAATACGCCTTCTGGAGTGGCCCAGTCAGAGTCCTGACCTCAACCCGATTGAAATGCTGTGGCATGACCTTAAGAGAGCGATTCTCACCAGACATCCCAAGAATATTGCTACACTGAAACAGTTTTGTGAAGAGGAGTGGTCCAAAATGACTCCAGATCGTTGTGCAGGTCTGATCTGCAACTACAGGAAACGTTTGGTTGAGGTTATTGCTGCCAAAGGAGGGTCAACCAGTTATTAAGTCCAAAGGTTCACATACTTTTTCCTCCCTGTACTGTGAATGTTTACATGTTATGTGCAATTAAACCATGGCAACATCTAATGTTTGTGTAGTATTATGTTCAGCAGACTGTGTTCTTCTATTACAAAAAAGAAAGGGCGCAGCGCTAAAGTACAGTATAATTATAAACCATATATATGTAAAGTGATAACAAAGTGCCAAAAACTGTGCAAAAAAGCAATAATAGTCCTTTAAACAATAAATGGTGACTGAAAAACGTGCGTCTTCCGGTGATCAGAGTAATTGAATCATGCACTCACCAGATGCATAATTCAAATATGCATATAGATGGTATCCCGATATCCAAGCGAAGTTGTCTCATAGATGGATAGGGTCATCATCGAAGTACAGCAGTCCGTCCAAGGTATCTTCTTATGGATCGTGTGTTGCCACACTAAAACACCCCTCAGCTGTCCCCTAGGAGACTCTGCAAGTAATGGACTCAGCAGGGTCCCAAGAAAAAAAGCCAGGATGGTGTGATACCGTTTAAAATGAAAATTTATTGGTCCAAAAGAAAGACAAGGACTGCATAAATAAAACTGACCATAAAGGTGTATAAAGATGGCCGCCGCTCCATGCGGTGGCGTAATGTCTGGGATATGCTGCTCTTACTCTGACGCGTTTCGTGCCATGTGCACGTATTCATAGGGAGTGTGTCAGCTGACACACTCCGCCATCTTTATACACCTTTATGGTCAGTTTTATTTATGCAGTCCTTGTCTTTCTTTTGGACCAATAAATTTTCATTTTAAACGGTATCACACCATCCTGGCTTTTTTTCTTGGGACCCTGCTGAGTCCATTACTTGCAGAGTCTCCTAGGGGACAGCTGAGGGGTGTTTTAGTGTGGCAACACACGATCCATAAGAAGATACCTTGGACGGACTGCTGTACTTAGATGATGACCCTATCCATCTATGAGACAACTTCGTTTGGATATTGGGATACCATCTATATGCATATTTGAATTATGCATCTGGTGAGTGCATGATTCAATTACTCTGATCACCGGAAGACGCACGTTTTTCAGTCACCATTTATTGTTTAAAGGACTATTATTGCTTCTTTGCACAGTTTTTGGCACTTTGTTATCACTTTACATATATATGGTTTATAATTATACTGTACTTTAGCGCTGCGCCCTTTCTTTTTTGTATGTCTTTTTGAGTCTTTTGGTACTTATTGGCGCATAGCAGCTTTTCCATCTAGCGCTCACTTTATCTCTATTTCTTGATGTGTTCTTCTATTGTTGTGACTTAGATGACGGTCAGAGCACATTTTATGCCCAATTCATGCAAAACTCCACGTAATCCCAAGGGGTTCACATACTTTTTCTTGCAACTGTATATATATATATGTGTGTGTGTGTGTGTGTGTGTGTGTGTGTGTGTGTGTGTGTGTATATGTATGTGTGTGTGTGTGTGTGTATATGTGTGTGTGTGTATATGTGTATATATGTGTGTGTATATATATATATATATATATATATATATATATATATATATATATATATACACACACACTAACAATGGTGGCAGTCAGTGACATATGCACATCTAGGGTGATCAAAGGGCTAAGTGTGTAATGTGTGCAGCTTTATGTGCTGTTTAGTAAGGGATGAGACCGGTTTTTTTTTTTTGTTTTTTTTTTTGTCTCCCTGTTTTGCACCCCCACTGTCAGTAGAGAGGTCTGTGTTGTTTGCCAACACAGATCTCTCTCCTGCCGCTTGCTCAGACGATCGGCGGGTCCCGAAATGTGTGGGATCTTCACAAAGTAGGTTTACAAACGTCAGGATCTTACAATCCATTTCAGATTTGACATTTTTGACCATAAATCTACTTTAAGGTTCACTCTGTATTTTGTAATAAATTCATCAGAATGCTGTGTAGAGTGTGTGGAGCGTTTCCCCTCTTGTATGGGTATGACAGGTCCTCTTTGCTCTGTAGACGACCTTCCTCGCGCACAGCATCATTTCCTCTCTGACAGAATGAGAGTAGGCTTGTCGGGAGTATCACGTGTGCGTCGCGGGGAGCCAGCCCGAGGACTCTGGTTGCTATGGCGATAGGCATCATGGCTGTATGGGGAGTTATGGATGTCTGCCTTGTACATGGATAGGTGTCTGTGTGCCGGTGTAAATATAGCTCCAGTCACAGCATGCTGTGGGGCCAAGCCGGCTACTACATGCAGATGGCACTTTATCTGCATAGGGTGAATTATTATTATTATACGGGATTTATATATTATTATTATTATACAGGATTTATATATTATTATTATTATTATTATACAGGATTTATATATTATTATTATTATTATACAGGATTTATATATTATTATTATACAGGATTTATATATTATTATTATTATACAGGATTTATATATTATTATTATACAGGATTTATATATTATACAGGATTTATATATTATTATTATACAGGATTTATATATTATTATTATTATTATACAGGATTTATATATTATTATTATACAGGATTTATATAGCGCCAACTGTTTGCTCAGCACTTTACAATAGTAACCTCCCTTCTGTACTCTGTATAGCCTGTGTGTACTTCCCCCGTTTCTGTCTTCAAGGAACACTCCATTTGGACCCAATGTTTGGATGTTGCTTCATGAACGGATCGTCCACCATGAGCCCTCTATAAACTGTATGTAGCAGTAGGACAGGGAGCGATGTATAATGTATGTGGACCATGATACATACAGCACTTCCTCCTTTCTTGCCTAGGCGAGAATGATGTTGTGCTCCTGGTCCCTAACGGCACACACACACCACTGGATTCCACGCATGTGCAAAAGGGGCTGTTCCTGGCCTTTGACCTGGCAGAGGCCTTCTGCACTCCTGCCCGTATCTAGAGATTCCCCATGTGTGCGCAGTGATGCCGCAGTTCTGAAGGTCCCGGAATCTTGGCTTGCCTGCACATGTGTGGGGATGTATCCTGTATGTGGACCATAATTCATACAGAACTTCCTCCTTTCTTGCCTAGGCGAGAATGGTTTGTGTTACTGGTGCCTCACGGCACACACACACCGCTGGATTCCACGCATGTGCAAAAGAGGCTGTTCCTGGCCTTTGACCTGGCAGAGACCTTCGGCACTCCTGCCCTTATCTAGAGATTTCCCCATGTGTGCGCAGTGACGCCGCAGTTCTGAAGGTCCCGGAATCTTGACTTGCCTGCACACGTGTGGGGAAACTGAGCAGATGGACAGATGTGTGCTGCAGGTGTCCACCAGGTCCTCAAGACCAAGCAGAGCCCTCTCAGAACCTGAGCACACACTCTGGATTTTCAAAGATGGCAGATGAGTGGGTCAGCATTACGGTGATTGATGTTCCTTTTTAATCTTGAGGTTTAGGGAGGTACCACACTACCCCCAACACCGTACTTTGGCTAAAGTGCAGCTAACCCACAGTTTTCGTGCAGATTAGTTGAGCTTTCTCATAGACCTCAATTGTGTCCCATGGTTCTGCTGTGCTTTCAGAAGGTGCACCAAAACTGCTGGACATAATAGAAGGGAAAGTGCAGCTAATCCGCACGAAAAGAGTGGGTTAGCTGCACTTTAGCCAAAGTATGGTGGGGGACAGAGTGAAGCCACCTCTATGTAACTTACTAGATAGGTTACAGATTGCCAGTTAGTGCAGGTGGGGGGGAACTTTGTTCCTCAAAACTCCCAGCAAGTATTTCTATGAGGTCACCCAGGGATTTGGGGCAGTGCAGGAATCCTCTGAAGGTGTGTTCCAGCACCTCTCTGGATGCACTTCCACGGTCGGCTTGTCTGGTAGAAAGCATTTTGTTGGTGCTAACACCCATTATCCAAGGTTTAGTAGAAAACAAGAAATATACTCACAAACCTAGCATGTATGTAATGCCTGTAAGGCCATGGAGATGGCCGCAAGAATGGCAGGGTGTCCGACTGGTGGTGCGGTCTGGGAATTGACACGTTTCGCGGACAAATCCCTATCCTCAGAGCTACAAGGAAAGGGATTTGTCCCTATAACGCATCAGGGGGGCAGACCACACCATCAGTCAGATGCCCTGCCATCCTTGTGGCCATCTCCATGGCCTTACAGGCATTACATACATGCTAGGTTTGTGAGTATATTTCTTGTTTTTTCTTTTTGTAATAAACCTTGGATCATGCGCTAGGTGTTTGCACCACCTGAATGCTTTCTTCCAGTTTGTTGATCTCCCCATCTGAGGAGGGCTGCATCTCCGGAATGTTCTCCATAGGCCATTCATACACCTGATCCCTTGGCCCTCTCCTGACATTGGCTCCCTCGAGGCTCTGAAGAGTTTTCACTTCTGTCCGCTTAGGTTTGTATCTGGTACCTGTGATGATGTGACTGTACAAGCGGATGTGAGTGGCCGTAGGAGGCTTGCATCACAATCCAGGTAAAGGGATTCCCATACGAGGCAAGGAGTCCACTCTACATGTATGGCTGGGAAAGAACTGGCACCCTGAGGAGCTCTGCATACATTCACATTATGGTGGGTCCCTTCTGCAGCCACGACTAGTCTGTGCTCTCCATCTCTACTGCCCTCCTGTCCTCCTCTACTGCCACCCTGTCCATCTCTACTGCCACCCTGTCCATCTCTACTGCCACCCTGTCCATCTCTACTGCCACCCTGTCCATCTCTACTGCCACCCTGTCCATCTCTACTGCCACCCTGTCCTCCTCTACTGCCACCCTGTCCATCTCTACTGCCACCCTGTCCATCTCTACAGCCACCCTGTCCATCTCTACAGCCACCCTGTCCATCTCTACAGCCACCCTGTCCATCTCTACAGCCACCCTGTCCATCTCTACAGCCACCCTGTCCATCTCTACAGCCACCCTGTCCATCTCTACTGCCACCCTGTCCATCTCTACTGCCACCCTGTCCTCCTCTACTGCCACCCTGTCCTCCTCTACTGCCACCCTGTCCTCTACTGCCACCCTGTCCATCTCTACTGCCACCCTGTCCATCTCTACTGCCCTCCTGTCCTCCTCTACTCCCAGGCCGACGTCTTCTCTTCTGCCACCAATGATGTAACTCCTGATTTACATTACCCTGACACTGTCCGCTTCTTACATATGCCAAATATTGTACAATAGACCGCACATGCAGCCAGCCAGACACAGAGGGGGCCATTCACTAAAACTGGAGAGGGTAAACTCATAGAAACCAATCAGCTTCCAAGTTTTATTGCCAAAATTTAATTGAACAAGTTAAAGTTAGAAGCTAATTGGCTACCATGGACAGCTGCACTTCTGAATGCTCAAGGTTTAGTAAATCTCCCTCAAAGTTTCTTCTGCCAATAAAAGTCGTTTATTTTCTTTTGTAAAGCGCTGAGCAAACTGTTGGCGCTATATAAATCCTGTATAATAATCATAATAATAATATATAAATCCTGTATAATAATAATAATATATAAATCCTGTATAATAATAATAATATATAAATCCTGTATAATAATAATAATAATATATAAATCCTGTATAATAATAATATATAAATCCTGTATAATAATAATATATAAATCCCGTATAATAATAATAATATATAAATCCTGTATAATAATAATAATAATATATAAATCCTGTATAATAATAATATATAAATCCTGTATAATAATAATAATAATAATAATATATAAATCCTGTATAATAATAATATATAAATCCTGTATAATAATAATAATATATAAATCCTGTATAATAATAATATATAAATCCTGTATAATAATAATAATAATAATAATAATAATATATAAATCCCGTATAATAATAATAATAAATAAATCCCGTATAATAATAATAATAATAATATTTGTTCCGCTACCAAAAAAACATAAAGTGGAACTTTTTTGCTTTCAGGGTAAAGTAAGCTTGTGGTGAGCATAGAATAATAATAATATAATAGCTGTAAAAACAATATATAACAATAATTGCTAGTATTATTATTCAGTATATTATAATATCATCATAGTTATTAATAACAAGAATTCATCTTCATTGAAAACTGTTTGGTGCCCATATCATTGGTTGATCCAAGCAACTGAAGGCGTGTACCTGTCTGTGGAGGGCATTCAAATTCCTCCACCCCATAGAAATGATTTGCTTACCAAGTCCATGTGGTTGGTTTTAGCGAAAATGAAGCTAAACTAAACCCACAACAGTACAATCAGTCTGTATATGCAGTAAGGCATGCTTGTTATACTCACTGTGGAACATAAGGGGTTAACCCTCTGCTTTGTGTAAAAAGGATGTTTGATCCTGACTTCCCTGATCCTCCCCTTTGTCCACAGTCTCCAATCCATCTGCTGATAGAACAGAGCCTTGGCGGCAAGCTGCGCATGCTCAGTTTGGTGTGTTTTGCTAGAGTGTTTTTTTTTTGTTTTTCTTTCTTTTTTCTTTGGAAGAGTGCATGTGATTGTCACAGGGCCAATCAGTGCTGTCCAGACAGAGGGTCAGGGGTCATGCAGCCTCATAGGACAATTAGGAGAGAATGAGAACTCCTCCTACAAGCTTGAACCAGTGCTCTGCTGGACACGTATAGAAGTCACAAGACTGCTGATGAGAAAAGGTGTTTATCAGTTTATATTTACTAAAATAATAGCATTTCTATTTTGTGTGTACTGTGGGAGACCAGATATAGTGAATGCAGGGCCCGGGGAGACCGGATATAGTGAATGCAGGGTCCGGGGGAGAGCGGATATAGTGAATGCGGGGTCCGGGGAGAGCGGATATAGTGAATGCGGGGTCCGGGGAGACCGGATATAGTGAATGCGGGGTCCGGGGAGAGCGGATATAGCGAATGCGGGGTCCTGGGAGACCGGATATAGTGAATGCAGGGTACGGGGAGACCAGATATAGTGAATGTAGGGTACGGGGAGACCAGATATAGTGAATGCAGGGTACGGGGAGACCAGATATAGTGAATGCAGGGTCCGGGGAGACCGGATATAGTGAATGCGGGGTCCGGGGAGAGCGGATATAGTGAATGCGGGGTCCGGGGAGAGCGGATATAGTGAATGCAGGGTCCGGGGAGACCAGATATAGTGAATGCGGGGTCCGGGGAGAGCGGATATAGTGAATTCAGGGTCCGGGGAGAGCGGATATAGTGAATGCGGGGTCCGGGGAGACCGGATATAGTGAATGCAGGGTCCGGGGAGAGCGGATATAGTGAATGCGGGGTCCGGGGAGAGCGGATATAGTGAATGCGGGGTCCAGGGAGACCGGATATAGCGAGTGCGGGGACTGGGGAGACCGGATATAGTGAGTGCGGGGTCCGGGGAGAGCGGATATAGTGAATGCGGGGTCCGGGGAGACCGGATATAGTGAGTGCAGGGTCCAGGATTTAGGAACAACTTAATGGAGTTTTTGTTCTTTTACCATCACCATCCTGCTGTATATTGTCAGCTAAGAGCTGTGTTTTGAGAAGCCTTTCCTACATGTCAGCCTGAATCAAACAGTGTCTACACTCAAGAACAAAGATGTTTTGGAGCGTATCAGTCTTTTTCCCCTTACACACACTGATGGAATTTACTAAAACTGGATCAGACAGAATCTGGAGCAGCTGTGCAAATTAGCCAATTGGCTTCTATCTTCAGCCTGTTCAGTTGAGCTTTGAAAATGAAAGCTTGAAGCTGATTGGTTGCCATGCACATCTGTTCCAGATTCCGTCTGCTCCTGGGCCTGTTCACACATGGGCTACATCACGGCAAAACACTTGATTTAGGTTTCGGTGCTATTCATCCTAAATGTCACCCAGGGGTGTCCAAACTACGGCCCTCCAGGTGTTGAGGAACTGCAAGTCCCATGAGGCCTTGCAAGACTCTGACATCCACAGGCAAGGCACCAAGAGGCAGAGGCATGATGGGACTTGTAGTACTTCAACAGCTGGAGGGTCATAGTTTGGATACCCCTGCAGCCAAATGCTGTGCGATTATTATTATTATTATTATTATTATTATTATTATTATTTTTTTTTTTTTTTTTTTATTTGTTTATTTTGTTTGCTGGGTTTTCAAATTATTTATTTTGCTGGTTTTTTTTTTTTGTTTTGTTTTTGCAATTTGTCAGCAAAACGAATGTGTAGAAAAAAAAAAACAAGCCTGGCTCAGGGCCAAAAGTGGATCCCTGGGCATCTTTGCAACAACAAATCCGCATAGGGCAGCCCTATGCACGTCAAACAGAATCGCGTGACGTGGAGGGGGGGGACCCCTCAGTAAATTCCATTCACTGAATCTATGGAGAAGGAACATTGTTACCCTAGATGGGGAAATATGTACGGTAGGTCCACAGAACATGTACCCCTCTCTTCATCTTTATAACAGGGGGGGGGGTGTTCTGTAGTTTAGAAGTAAACCGGGAGTACAGGACATCACTGGATTTTTGGCAGGATCAATAGCATTTCTTTTCATTTTTTTTCTTCTTTTTTTCTCCATCTTTTGATCCAATGAGGAGAAGCATTCAGTGGTATATGTAGCCGACACGATCTATTTATCAGGTCGGTGATGTGATGCCGGCTGTCACAACATCTCAGCGTGCCGTACTTGTAATTATCAGCAACATGTGAATGGGTGTGGATGAACTCTTCTCTAAACAATGGTCTTGTGTTCAAGTCTTCAGGAAGATTAATGCTTTGGGTGTGAAGGGTGAGCCTGGATTGATGTGTGCACTATATAGGAGAAGTACATATCTGCCTCCAGGTAAGTGCCCCAGGCTGTGGATGAGCCGGAGGAAACAACGCCTGAGAGTAGTAAACAGAAGCAGAAAGCAGCCCGGCCGGCCTCTTCTCCGGAGCACACGGATGTATCGGCAGACAGCGCACGTCCTCAGCTCAACCCTGCAGACGAAGTGCCGGCTCAGTGCAACCTTCCCTGACTGTGACAGGATCCTATCATTCCCCGCCATCTCTGCATCCAAACCACAGCGGAGTCTAGTGATTGTCACATCCCGTGCCTCCGCTAATCAAATCAATGAGACCGCACAACCTGCCAGAGGAGAACGGCGCACATTTCCAGCAGACAATCCGGAGATCCAGAGTGCGGGATATTTATAGCAGCCAATCAGATTTGCAGTCTGCTCTAGTAATGTCTGTGGTAAACAATGGCTGATTGGTTGCTGCACTCTGCCTATTACAGATGTCTGCGTGATGGACTTGGCTCATGGTTGTCAATTAACCTTTTTTTTTTTTTCCCTTAATAAATATGTCTACAAATGGCAAAATCGTTCTCTGAATCAAGTGCACCTGTCACACGTCAACGTAGCATCTCCCACTAATGCTACAGCCCATAGATTGTGTCATACTCACTTGTCCATCAATTTGTATAGAAATCCTCTTACACTCGATTGGTTTTAAAGCAGATCTTCATGCCCCCCCCCCTTTTGTTCCTTTTTTTTTTTTTTCCCTTCGTTTTTCCTTTTTTTTTTTCTTTCCCTTTGTTTTTCCTTTTTTTTTCCCTTCCCTTTTCCTTTTTTTTTTCTTTCCCTTCTTTTTCCCTTTTTTTTTTCTTTCCCCTCTTTTTTCCTTTTTTTTTTTTCTTTCCCTTCTTTTTTCCTTTTTTTTTTTTCTTTCCCCTCTTTTTTCCTTTTTTTTTTTTCTTTCCCTTCTTTTTTCCTTTTTTTTTTTTCTTTCCCTTCTTTTTTCCTTTTTTTTTTTTCTTTCCCCTCTTTTTTCCTTTTTTTTTTTTCTTTCCCTTCTTTTTTCCTTTTTTTTTTTTTTCTTTCCCTTCTTTTTTCCTTTTTTTTTTTTTTTTCTTTCCCTTCTTTTTTCCTTTTTTTTTTCTTTCCCTTTTTTCCTTTTTTTTTTCTTTCCCTTCTTTTTTCCCTTTTTTTTCTTTCCCTTCTTTTTTCCTTTTTTTTTTTTTCCCTTCTTTTTGCCTTTTTTTTTTTTTTCCCTTCTTTTTGCCTTTTTTTTTCTTTCCCTTCTTTTTGCCTTTTTTTTTCTTTCCCTTTTTTTCCTTTTTTTTTTTCCCCCCTTCTTCTTTTTTCCTTTTTTCCCCCCTTCTTCTTTTTTCCTTTTTTTTTTTTCCCCCCTTCTTCTTTTTGCCTTTTTTTTTTTTCACCCCTACTTACCTGGTTGCAGGTTCTGCACATTTAAGGTACTCGCGCACAGTCGATCCAGCGTTGTCCTACTGAGATCTGCTTTTTTTTTTTTTTTTTCCTACCCCCTAGTTTATTAGACTGAAGTATATCCGATCAATGGGGACTTTTAGCCCTGGTTCACACTGATGCAGTGCGGAATTTGCAGCGTTTTCAGTCTGAATTCTGCAACACATCAGAATCGCACCCCGTTCATGCGAAGCGTTGCGGGTGTGTATGTTAAGTTAACAACACCCCAAAAGCGGCCCGTAAACCGCAGTGTGATGTGCAGAGTCGGATTGCATAGGTGTGAATATCTATGCGGTCTGATTCTAGTGCACACCCAAAAAAGGGTCCTGCATGTTTTTGGTGCGGGTGAGGTGTGAATAGAGCCATACAAAATGTATGGCTGCAATCGCTCAGCACACAAATCACACGTGATTTGCACAGGAATGCGGTGCAGTTTCTGTGCGAATCACATGTGATATACTGCACATGTGAACACAGGCTTAGTGTTAATAAACCCCGCACCCTGCATTCACTATATCTGGTCTCCCCGGACCCTGCATTCACTATATCTGGTCCCCCCGGACCCCGCATTCACTATATCTGGTCTCCCAGCACCCTGCATTCACTATATCTGGTCTCCCCGGACCCTGCATTCACTATATCTGGTCTCCCCGGACCCTGCATTCACTATATCTGGTCTCCCCGGACCCTGCATTCACTATATCTGGTCTCCCCGGACCCTGCATTCACTATATCTGGTCTCCCCGGACCCTGCATTCACTATATCTGGTCTCCCCGGACCCTGCATTCACTATATCTGGTCTCCCCGGACCCTGCATTCACTATATCTGGTCTCCCCGGACCCTGCATTCACTATATCTGGTCTCCCCGGACCCTGCATTCACTATATCCGGTCTCCCCGGACCCTGCATTCACTATATCCGCTCTCCCTGGACCCTGCATTCACTATATCTGGTCTCCCTGGACCCTGCATTCACTATATCTGGTCTCCCTGGACCCTGCATTCACTATATCTGGTCTCCAAGGACCCCGCATTCACTATATCCGCTCTCCCCGGACCCCGCATTCACTATATCCGCTCTCCCCGGACCCCGCATTCACTATATCCGCTCTCCCCGGACCCCGCATTCACTATATCCGCTCTCCCCGGACCCCGCATTCACTAGATCCGCTCTCCCCGGACCCCGCATTCACTATATCCGCCCTCCCCGGACTCCGCATTCACTATATCTGCTCTCCCCGGACCCTGCATTCATTATATCTGCTCTCCCCGGACCCTGCATTCACTATATCTGGTCTCCCCGGACCCTGCATTCACTATATCCGGTTTCCCCGGACCCTGCATTCACTATATCCGGACTCCGCATTCACTATATCTGGTTTCCCCGGACCCTGCATTCATTATATCTGCTCTCCCCGGACCCGGCATTCACTATGTCCGCTCTCCCCGGACCCTGCATTCACTATGTCCGCTCTCCCCAGACCCTGCATTCACTATATCTGGTCTCCCCGGACCCTGCAGTCACTATATCTGGTCTCCCAGGACCCTGCATTCACTATATCCGCTCTTCCCGGACCCCACATTTTTATTATATCCGGTCTCCCACAGTACACACAACATGAGAATGCAATTATTTTAGTAAATAGCAGTTTAGCTAAATACATTTTTCTCATCAGCACTTAGAGCAGTCTTGTGACTTCTATCAGTGTCCAGCCCACCACTAGCTAAAGCTTTTAGGAGGAGTTTTTATTCTGCTCTAGGAGGATGCAGAACCGTTGACCTCTGTCTTGACAGTACTGATTGGCCCAGTGCTGGTCACATGCACTCTCCCAAGAAAGAAAAAAAAACCTCTAGCAATACACACCAAACTGAGCATGTGCAAAATGCCTAGGATTCAGTATGTCTTAGCAGGAGATAAGAGGTGTTTGCTTGAAAAAGAGGACGAACAAAAAAGAAAGGGTCAAAGGGCCTTTGTACACAATGCAGGTAATTAACCCCTTAGGTTCCACAGTGAGTATAACAAGCATGCTGTACTGCATCTACAGACTGATTGTACTGTTGGGGGTTTAGTAACACTTTCTCATGACATGAATAGCACAGTGGGGTACATACCTTTCAATCTTGGTGCAACCCCCGCTTCCCGATTCCTCACCTGGGCAAGCATGAGACCGTCTCAGCTACCCGCTGTCTCCTTGTCCTACATCTCAGTGTTTCAGGCAGGAACAAAGTATTGTGTCATTTAGGACCGGCAAGGTCCGACTCATGGGCATACGGGTCCCAAGGCTCTACCGGGTCCTAAATCTATACTAGAGCCCTGTGGCCTGTCTGCACAGATGCAGGTTTGAGGAATTGGAACAACCATCTCCTGAAATAACGGGACAGAGTGTCCCAAGAACGTTGGCTGTAAGGAAGGCAGCATTGGACTCTATGGACTAGACCCCTGGTGCCCATCCTGTGGCCCCTAGGGCTGCAGGTTGCCCATTTAGTATATGATGTGTGGCCCTCAGACCTCAGCAGTCCGTAGTGAGAACATTGATTAGATTAATAGCAGTGACCTCTACTAGCCCCATAAAACTTGTTCCCAGTTTCATGTAGTCTTCCCAGCCAATGATGTATCCTGTCCACACTCTCTGACCCTCATTTTCCTCTATTAGGGCTGCCGTCTCTGACGGTCCTCTCATTACATATACTGACCATTATCTGCGGTCCTTTGGGGATGGCAAGGGCCGCATTTGAGACCAGCTTTAGTAAGTTGACTAACACTTGTCTAGAAAGTATGTTGTTTAGCTGGTTTTTTTGTTTGTTTTGGTTTTTTTTGTTTGTTTGTTTTGTGTTTTGTTTTTTTTTGTTTTTTTTCCCCCCATACTGGGACACTTATTGAAGAGACATTTAAATGTCCATAGATAGGGTAATGTACATTTGAACTGCAAGCAAAATGGGTCAACCACCATAATATATCCTGTTTTTCCTTCAGTCCTAGCTGCATGCGTACAAATGAATATGCAGCATTTGGATGAGAACATCCATCATTATGAGCCCTTACACTTGTTGGGGGTGCTGATGAAAAGTTCACCGTCTTGGTTGCTCATTCTCTGCATGTTGTTTTGACTGTTCTGTTTGGTGTTTTTCAGGGATGGTCCTGGTACGGAGCGAGAATGGGCAGCTGTTGATGATCCCCCAGCAGGCGCTGGCCCAGATGCAGGCTCAGGTTCAAGCACAGGCTCAGTCACAGGCCCAGAATGCAATGGCTCCTCGGCCTGCAACACCCACCAGTGCCCCACCAGTGCAGATCTCCACAGTCCAGGTACGGTGGTGAATCCCAATGGGGTCTACATAGTATTATTATTATTATACAGGATTTATATAGTGCCAATAGTTTGCTCAGCGCTGTACATCATAGTGGGAGACAGTACAGCTACAATACACGAGGGGTTCGAGGGCCCTGCTCCTTGGAGCTTACAATCTAGGAGGGAGGGGAGAGTGGTACAGGAGGAAATAGCTGTGGGGGATGGAGTGGTGGGAAGAGCGGAGGAGATCAGCAATTAGGTGAGAGCGGGGTAGGCTTCTCTGAAGAGATGGGTTTTTAGGGTGCGCCTAAAGGTGAGGAGGGTAGGTGACAGTCTGATGGATTAGGGTAGCGAGTTCCAGAGGATGGGGGGAAGCCCTGGAGAAGTCCTGGAGACGGGCATGGGAGGAGGAGACCAGGGAACTGGAGAGTAGGAGGTCTTGTGAGGAGCGGAGAGTGCGTTTTGGGTGGTAGATGGACATATAGGGATTCTATATTCCCTTTAGCTATATAAATGAATGCAGCTGTTGATCATTTCCAACTCTTACCTTACTACTCAGCAATTGTGCTTTTTTTTCTTTTTTTTTTTTTTTTTGGGTTTTCTTTTCTCAGTATTCGTGTATAGACAGAACAGTTTGTAAACTTTCATTAAAACGGTGGGCATTGTCACAGGCTTGGGAGCTGTAAACCCTAAGGGGGCCATTTATAAACATTCACTGTGCCAATGCTGCCAGCATTCACACAGCAAGGGAGAATGTCACCAGCACACCGAGGATCACCAATATGGGTCCAAAAGCTTTAACCACTTCAGTACCGGGCACTTATACCCCCTTCCTGCCCAGGCCAATTTTCAGCTTTCAGCCTTGTCGCACTTTCAATGACAATTGCGCGGTCATGCAACACTGTACCCATATGAATTTTTTTATCCTTTTTTCACACAAATAATGCTTTCTTTTGGTGGTATTTAATCACCACTGAGTTTTTTTTATTTTTTGCTAAATAAAACAAAAACCACCTGAAACTTTGGAAAAAAACACACTTTTCTTCATTGCTGTTATAAATTTTGCAAATAAATACATTTCTTCATAAATTTAGGTTAAAATATATTCTGCTGCATTTCTTTGGTGAAAATAATATTAATGATTGAATTTGTATTTTTTTTTTCAAATGTTTCTATTTTTTATTTTATTTTTTATTACATTTTTTCTTTTTTTTTACTATTTTACTTTTCATCACACTGTGACCAAAGCAATACAATGTTACCATAGTAACATTTAACTACTCTGGGCAAGTGATCAGAATTTTTTTTTTTTTTAACACATTATGATTGCTAATAGCAATGTATTTAATTGATATTTGCAATCATTGTTACTGAATGAAACTAATTAATTCAGTCTTGTGTTGTGATTAGCTGTGATTGGGCAAAGCTGATCACATGATACTGATGGGCTGTGATTGGGCAAAGCTGATCACATGATACTGATGGGCTGTGATTCGGCAAAGCTGATCACATGATACTGATGGGCTGTGATTGGGCAAAGCTGATCACATGATACTGATGGGCTGTGATTCGGCAAAGCTGATCACATGATACTGATGGGCTGTGATTCGGCAAAGCTGATCACATGATACTGATGGGCTGTGATTCGGCAAAGCTGATCACATGATACTGATGGGCTGTGATTTGGCAAAGCTGATCACATGATATTGATGGGCTGTGATTCGGCAAAGCTGATCACATGATACTGATGGGCTGTGATTGGGCAAAGCTCATCACATGATACGGATGGGCTGTGATTCGGCAAAGCTCATCACATGATACAGATGGGCTGTGATTGGCTCCGTCTGTATCATGTGACTGCCTTGACCAGTCACAGCTAACAACATAATTGTATACAACGGATGGCAGGACAGGAAGCCATCCATTGTATACAGTTGGCATGCGATCTGCTGTGATTGGTCACATGACACTGGCAACGGGCAGGTGTAGTGGTATGTCATCGGCTGTGTCCCATGGACGCGGCCACGTGAGCGGTTCGTTTTGACAGGACGTCATAAGACACCCAGTCACAATGGCGAGTGTCCCGCCCGCCCGTCAATCTGCTATAGGCCGAGCGGGAAGGTGTTAAGGAACGATCACATAGTTACAACAAGGCAACGTTTCGGAGTCTCGCAGGACCCCTTCATCAGGCATGTCACAATTTGTCACGAGACTCCGAAACATTGCCTTGCTGTAACTATGTGATCGTTCATTAAAACTTTTGGACCCATATTGGTGATCCTCGCTGTGCTGGTGACATTCTCCCTTGCTGATTCTGTTCGGTTCCAGCCGACAGTCGCTGCAGCACCCACTTATATATACACACAGCCATTATTGAACGCAGGAATGTGTGCGTTGGGATTGTACACTAGCGTTCACACAGCAGTCACATACTGTGTCTAATAGGGTCATTTCCTTTTGTCTGCTACGTCTAGTGGCCATAATTTTGATATTTTTTTATTAAGCTTTTCAGGAAAATATCTCCTTACCGGCCGTAGATGGAACTGACAGTCATAGGAAACATATTGCATACAATACGGGGATTATTTGTGATGTCCATCCAGATGCGTGAGGCATTTGAACAGCAAGTTTTCGTATAGACCCCTAGGTGTGAACTTCAGGTCCAAGTGCCCACCATGCCACTTCGTAACTGCACAGCCTAGTAAACGTGCAGGAACAGATGGAGCCTGCATCTGATTGGTGCTCTGATTCTAACCAACAAGTGGAGTCCGAGAGACAGAGGTGCTGATTGGCCGCCCTGCCTCGCACAGGACCTTTCATTGGCTGCGGTGGAGAGACAGGGATAGCAGGTCAAACCAAAGGAAGGACTGCTTTTGGCAATCAATACGTAGATAAAGACTCTTCTCCGATACACCTGATGTACATACTTTGTTACGGTCAGTGACTCGAGATATTGAATCCTCTCTCTGGCTCCCACTATATATGGGACTAGTCCCCTGAAGTGTAGATTTAGACTTGCATCTAAATGTCCCTTTCCACTGAAGCCCGATCCACGTTAGAGGCTGGTGACAGGCGGTGAGGAAGTCATGTGACGCCTCCTCGCCGCTCGTTTTGTTGCATTGCACATGGTTACAGGGCGTTCGTAGTGCCTCCCTATTTGCGTGACTGTGGCGGGCTTTCTGCCCACTGAGTGCTACCTGTTGGCTGCGAACCATTGTGGCTGCAGCATGTAAACACCCCCCACCCCCATTCCACTGCCTATTGCCGTTTAAGGGGAGGGGGATTAGCAAAACATGGCTTAACCACTTGTTTTTTACGCCGCCCCCCCCCCCCCATCCGCAATTCTAAACGAAGCCAAAGAATCTCTGGACCGCATCGAAATAATGATTTCAAGTACAATGCAGGTCTAATAGCCCTGCATTGTACAGGAGGATGTTGAGAGGCGAGCACCTGGGTGAGGAGCAGGGGCGGACTGACCATTTGGAAACTCTGGCACTGCCCGGGGTCAGTAGGGGGCCCCATGAGATGCCCCTGGTACCTTTTTCATAGGCTTTTTTGAGTTTGGGCAAGGACACAGGGGCCCTGTGATCCCCTATTGCCCGGGGGGCCCATGAGTTGTCAGTCCGCCCCTGGTGAGAAGTAAGGTAATATTCGTTCGTCTTCTTTTACCCCTCAACTTAAAGAACATTCTACCCTGGCATTGGAACCCCACTCACTGCAAGGGGAGATTTTGTTTTGTATATCCTGGAGGTTAGGCCGGGGGCTTTAGTCAGTCCTTGACCATATGCTATTTGCCTGTGTGACCATCAAAGACATATGGAGCAGCAAATTCACAGGAATTGTTTCGGATACAAATTTTATAATCCCTCCTAATTAATTTTCTCTGAAAATACAATACGTACCTTTTTTATACTTCTGTTTTTTGGGCCAGAGATGATGCTGACGCGGCAGGGGATATATAGATACCGATGGCCGTATGATGATGCAAATGAACTTGAGAAAAGTAATAGACCGTCAAAGACCTGTTGTATTTTTCATGGAGGGATGTTAATTCTCATTACTTTCTCTCTCTCTCTGACCTGCAGTCCCCCGGTGCACCTTTGCTGGCGAGGCAGGTTACGCCAACTACCATCATCAAGCAAGTATCCCAGACGCCAACAACTGTGCAGGCCACCACCACACTACAGAGACCCCCAGTTGTACAAGTAAGTATCCGGCCCCCCACCACCCCATTTCACCCACACGATTCCCCAGTTTACCCCAGTCCATGTATCCACTGCAGGGACTGGATGCTGCTATTGTCATGCCCAGTGTATGAGTGCCATGCTATGTTCCTTCATATCCTGGGGACAGCATTATGATGTCATCTACAACTGAATCCTCACAGGTTTTGGCCTTATCAACAGCAGCCAATTGCAACAAGAATCCAAAAAGTTTGTGTCCTAATCTAATGTTTGGAAAGCTAAACAAGAACCCATTTTGATGACCCCATTCTTCATATTGTTGTTTCAGTTATCTGTCTTCTCTTGTCAAGCTGCTGATTGGCGGGTCCTGATGACATCACAATCCTGCTGAGCACATTATGATTTGTTGATGTCTATTGATCATTTTCCCCAATTTCTTTCTTTCTTTTTTTTTTTTTGTTTTTTTGTTGCAACAACCATCATTCTGTCATGGATCACTCTGCATGACCATCAGATCTCATAAATCATACCGATAGAGAAGACCACTGAGTGCTATCTAGGATCCAGGGACAGAGCAGAGGACATAGACAGGCTGAGGCTCCCACCTAGTGGCCATTTAGCAGAATTCCAGCATGAGAATGGAGAAGACGTTTTTTGCTTTTGCTTTTATTTTTTTGGCACAACTAATTCATAATATTTAATTGTATAGTTAGTGTTTGGTGGCTATATACTATCAGATATGTCATGTACGACGAAATATCAATTTATCTGCCTGACATTGAAGCACCCCTCCTTCCCCAACGATATGGAGAAAAGTAATAGATTTTTTCCAGCTCCTTTTTCTTGTGTGGGATTTTATGAATGCTGAAGTTTTCATAGATAAATATCGTAGATTCATTTAGAGATAATCTGTAGCCTTTAGTTTCCTCTGCCATTCAGTCCTTCGAAACATCCCAACAAGTTGCAGTAAATGCTACTAAAGCTTAAAGCATATGTTAGTGCCAAATGGGGGAAAAAAAAAGAAAAATAATATATTTATATATATATATATATATATATATATATATATATATATATTTTTTTTTTTTTTTTCTTTTTCAGGTACTTCTATAGGGCCGTCAATTTACACAGCGCTTCACATATATATTGTACATTCACATCAGTCCCTAACCCTCAAGGGGTGTACACTCTAAGGTCCCTAACTTACATTCATATATACTAGGGCCAATTTAGACAGGAGCCAATTCACCTACCAGCTTGTCTTTGGAGTGTGGGAGGAAACCGGAGTACCCGGAGGAAACCCACGCAGGCACAGGGAGAACATGCAAACTCCAGGCAGGTGGTTCCGTGGTTGGGATTCGAACCAACGACCCTAGTACTGCCAGGCAGAAGTGTTAAGCCACTGTGCTGCCCTATATATATATATATATATATATATATATATATATATATATATAATTACACACAGTATAAATTTGCAGTACATGATCATATCCACATGTTTCATTCCATTTAAAGTGACATTAAACCTTCATTATGTGTTTTTTGGTTTTTTTTTAATTAAAATAAACATGATACTTACCTGTTCTGTGTAATGGTTTTGCACAGAGCAGCTCTCAACCTCCTCTTCCGGGGTCCCCCATCGGCTCTCCTGGTTCCTCTTCTGTGAGGGCCTCCATAGCAAGCCTAGTGCATGCTCGCTCCCGAGCCACCCTTTGTGCGTCTATTGACAAAGACCGACTGGCGCGATGCAACCCAGCACCACCCCCCACCATCCTCCCGTTGCTCCCTTGTCACAGCATTTGACTGCTAGCAATGGGAGCTAATGGCTCCTGCTGCTATCAGTCTGCCCAGTGAGGAGGTAGGCAGTGGTGAGAGCCTCTGCTCCCGTGCATATGGCTGGATTGGGTTTGGGTAAGTATAAGGGGGTGCTGGGGATCATGCGGTATAGAAGGTTTTTTTTTTACCTTAATACATTAAGGCATTAGAACCACTTTAAAGTACTGCAAGTACTGAATAGTACCTGTTGATCTTGTACTTTGCACCTGGCTCCTAATTTCCTGTTGTGGCCTACTTTTTTTGCTACACTGAAATTGCAAGGAATGGTGTCAGCCTTGGCCAGTTGTCCTTTACTAAAGTATGGACCCCCCTCCCCCCCCACATCCACAGATGAAGGGAGGTGTTCTGTAGTTCAAGTAGAAGGGCTACTATAGCAGGACGGCTATGAATTTCAAGCAAGATCAACAGGTTTTTGTTTTTTTTTGGGGGGGGGGGGTCTTCTTGCATTTTTCGACCAGATCCATCCACTTTTAGACAGAACTCCCTTCCCCTTAGCCTTTGGCAGTTGATTTCCGGCATACGTATGTGGCAGTCTAGTCTACATATATCCTGTGGCAACTTCTACATTTCAAAGGCAGAGGTCTGCTACCTCCCACTTCCACAATCCTTACATAGGTCAGGTTCTTGGTGATTTCTCATATAACTGACACTTCAAACATTCTATCATAGATATATGCCAGGAACTCTCGGCATAACTCTATTTATATTGCAGTTTAAAAGCCTAAAAACAATTAAAATAGATCCTGAGCTTTGTAGTAGACGGTCTCCCATTGCTGGCCCTCCACTATTAGCAGACATTTTGGTGCACATGGGGATAAAGGAAGATAACATAAAGCCGGGTATTCTATCATTATACTGGCTTTGTTTATTGCACATGGTGATTTTTAAATGACTTAAAAGAGTCTGTATTAACCACACTTCCAAAATACACCAAAGCTTTCATAAATTGGAACATCTGATTTTACTTTTTCTTTCATTTTTTTTGTTTTTTTTTTGCCAGTGTTGTGTTTTTAAGTTGGCACCATCATTCATTACCCACCTGGCCTGTTTTTAACACATTTTAGGGAGGTCTTTATTGATTTCTGTGTGCCACCGGCCGAGAATCGGCACCGTGCCCGGCCGCCAGTTATAATGTCCGTGTTGTCTCTCCTGCACAGAATCAGATAGTGCTCAGCAGCACGGCGCAAACTGCCACTTTGGGGACAGCGTCGGCCGTCCAGACTGGAACCCCGCAGAGAGCGGTGCAAGGAACTGCTACCCCAGCGACAGCCACCACGGTACAGCGCCCCTGAGCATCCTCACACTGGCACCATCTAACAAGATGGTGCCCTGTATAGGTTACTGTAGGATTTGGGAATATGCTGCATAGAACATTTAGGGGGGAAGTGACTCAACAGACCTTCATTAAATTTAGTTTCTGGAAAACAGACACAGAAATGTATATCTTTTTATATTAATAGGGTAGCCTTTGAGCTGCCATGATTGATGGTCAGTACCGGAGCTCCGAGAAGGTATAGGACAGGTATTGACATGTAAAGATGATACAAGCAGTAGCAGGAAATATGAGGAAATTGAGATTCCTGGAGTGCTCCTTGACAAAATAAGGTTTTGCTTGTAACAAACAAAAGTTTCTACCCAAATTGGTTCCATGGTAAAATGAAAGCTCTCTGTAACGTTGACTTTAATGTAACCATCTGATTGTCTACCTTTAAGCTGGCCATACACATGACAATCTGTATGATCACATGTTAGATTTCCAGCAACAATGTTGTGTGAGGGCCTACTTCATTATATTGTATGTTAATTATAAATGCATTAAGGAAGGCCCTTGCACTGCATATGTGTTCGTCAATTCAAAGGTGATTGTGCAGGGTTTTGGATTGGGATCTATCGATCTGTGCCTCCAAGGACCAGTGTCAAGAGCTTTACATCTGTTTACATCCAGCTTCTTGGATCATTCAAAATTCATTGTCCTCCTTCTAGCTTGTTCTTGACCTTCTGGCTAATATTTGACCTGTTCCCAAGCAGCTTTTGAATTTCCTTTGAGAAAAGTAATTCTGATGCAAACAGAAGCCCATTGACACTTGCCATAAATGTGAATTCTTTGGTTTATAATCCTATGCTGTAATTGTGACTATAATGTCCCCAATGCAGTTTGCCCACCTGGCCTTTCATATAGATCCTAGCTCAGTGGAGACCAATGTTCTTACAGGGGTCAACATTGACCTATGCAATGGCTGTGATGCATCTCGGGCACTGTGTGTTTTATATTGAGCAAGCCCAGAGCTCTGTTAAAAGCCAATCTATATTGACAGTGAATTATTTTTAAGGAGAGTTCACAAGAAATGGTAATCACCTGTTTGATTGAGGTGAGTGGTAACATGGACTGGTCCCTACAGCCCCCTAACTAATCAGATTGGGTATGACTGTATCTTCAGGTCACTTTGCATTACTTTATTTGATGTGTAGGTGATGCTGTAGGTCAGGGCTCGAAATTTCCACTCGCCTACTCGGAAATTATGGTGGGGGCGAGTGTGTCCCCCAGGGCCGTCTTGCTGAGCAGGCTCGGAGCTCAGGCCGGATCTGTCATTGGCACTGGGAGCCGTCAGACTGCTCAATAGCTGAGCGCAGTGAAAGCTGTGTGCTCTGCCTCCCCCTAGAGTGCAGTACTCGGCTCTGTGAGTGAACAACGAAGTACTGCAACTTTTTATGGGGGGGGTGGGGTGTACATGTGTTTGTGTGTGTACGTGTACATGTGTGTGTGTCTTTGTGTGTGTGTACGTGTACATTTGTGTGTGTGTTTGTGTGTGTCTGTGTATGCATGTACATGTGTCTGTATGTGAATGTGTGTATCTGTACATGTGTCTGCGTGTATGTACTTGTATGTGTGTGTGTACATGTGTCTGTGTGTGTGTGTGTATGTATGTATGTATGTACATGTCTGTGTGTACATATCTGTGTATGTATGTACATGTGTCTGTGCGTGTGTATTTCTGTGTATGTACATGTATCTGTGTGTATGCGTGTCTGTATGTGCCTGTGTGTGTATACATGTGTCTGTGTGTGTGTGTATATGTTTCTGTGTGTGTATGTACATGTCTGTGTGTGTGTGTGTGTGTGTGTGTGTACAAGTGTCTCTGTGTGTTTGTTGGTGGCAAGTAACTCTTAAGGCCTGGCTAGTAGCTCAGGACTTGAAATGTTAAGCCCTGCTGTAGGTAATATCTATAATTGCAGATCCCTGTCCTAGAAAACCTTAGACTCTGGGACTCCTTAAGGAACCAGACATATTCCAGTTGTCCTAGAAATCCCCTTGAACATAATACTTCAGACTGTAAATGCAGCCTGTGATGCTATGTGAACTTTCTGGGTTATCAGAATGATATTCTAATCATGACTATTGAACAGACAGGTCCTCCATGATGGCATTGTTGAATCCTTGTAATGTGATACATTGGCTTCATCCTAACTTGTACCTCTATAAAATATTTCCCTGCCCTCTGAGCCCTCTCCTTTTCACCTTCATCTCATTCAGACTTGTAAAGTTATATTATAGAAGCCCCCCCCTTGTACATGCGGAAGAGCTTTGTGGATGAAGGGGAAAATTGACCATTAAATGTCTGGAAGGGACTTCTAGTGCAAAGAAATAGAACACTTTTTTTAAAAAAATAATAATTTTATAAAGCATATTGTAATGACATCAATGGCTTGAGCATGTGCTGTAATTAGTATTTCTTGTTTGCTTCAGGAAACCATGGAAAATGTGAAGAAATGTAAGAATTTTTTATCCACTCTCATAAAACTGGCCTCATCGGGTAAACAGTCTTCAGAGACGGCAGCTAACGTTAAAGAGCTAGTACAGAATCTGCTGGTAAGTGGCCGTTCTGTTGTCCATGTACCTCCTCAGGCCGGTGCCTACATTTGCTACTATTCTGCTATCCATGTGCACTTTCTCAGATGCCCCCTTTCTGTTGTCCATGTGTCCTCTCGGCAAGACGCCCCCTTTTTGTTGTCCATGTGTCCTTTATCAGCCTGATGTCTGTCTCCATTCTGTTGTCCGTCTGTCCTTTCTTGGCCCAATGTCTCCATTCTGTTGTCCATGTGTCCTTTCTCGGCATTACGCCCCCATTCTGTTGTCCATGTGTCCTTTCTCGGCCTGGTGTCTCCATTCTGTTTTCCATCATCTTTTCTCGGCCCAATGTCTCCATTCTGTTTTCCATGTGTCCTTTCTCAGCCCAGTGTCTCCATTCTGTTTTCCATGTGTCCTTTCTCAGCCCAGTGTCTCCATTCTGTTTTCCATGTGTACTTTCTCAGCCCAGTGTCTCCATTCTGTTTTCCATGTGTCCTTTCTCGGCCCAATGTCTCCATTCTGTTGTCCATGTGTCCTTTCTCAGCATTACGCCCCCATTCTGTTGTCCACGTATCCTTTCTCGGCCCGATGTCTCCATTCTGTTGTCCATGTGTCCTTTCTCATCCCAATGTCTCCATTCTCTTGTCCATGTGTCCTTTCTCGACATTACACCCCCATTCTGTTGTCCACGTGTCCTTTCTCGGCCTGATGTCTCCATTCTCTTGTCCATGTGTCCTTTCTCGACATTACACCCCCATTCTGTTGTCCACGTGTCCTTTCTCGGCCTGATGTCTCCATTCTGTTGTCCACGTGTCCTTTCTCGGCCCGATGTCTCCATTCTGTTGTCCACGTGTCCTTTCTCGGCCCGATCTCTCCATTCTGTTGTCCACGTGTCCTTTCTCGGCCCGATGTCTCCATTCTGTTGTCCACGTGTCCTTTCTCGGCCCGATGTCTCCATTCTGTTGTCCACGTGTCCTTTCTCGGCCCGATGTCTCCATTCTGTTGTCCACGTGTCCTTTCTCGGCCCGATGTCTCCATTCTGTTGTCCACGTGTCCTTTCTCGGCCCGATGTCTCCATTCTGTTGTCCATGTGTCCTTTCTTAGCCTTTCTGTTGTCCATGTACCCTTTCTCAGCCTAATGCCTCCATTCTGTGTTTTACGCATCTTTTCTCAGCCTGATGCCTTCTAACTAGGGATGCACTGATATACAGTGGGGATCGAAAGTTTGGGCACCCCAGCTAAAAATATGTCTGGGCATTTAAAACCTTTGAGATTGACATCACCTGGTCTTCCCAGACGATGATTGAGAACAATCCATGACACTGGCAGGTCTCAGCTTGGCAAAGGGGGCAGTGCATGCTATAAATTCTGCAGGGTGCCCAAACTTTTGCAGACGCCATTTTTTTGTTTTCTGTTATTTTGAAAGTGTAAATGATGGAAATAAAATCTAACTTTTGATGACATATTATAAGAATGTCTAATCTGTAATTTGATGCCTTTTGGAGATTTTTCCATCTTTCCTTGGCTTCTTTATGCACATTAAATACAAATTTTTAGCTGGGGTGCCCAAACTTTCCATCCCCACTGTATATCGGTGTCCGAAATATGTCGGCTGAAAGTAGCGTTACCGTTATTTTACCATGATTTTGCCGTGTTTTTTTTTTTTTTAAATGCAAAAACGCGTCAAAAACTGCTCACTGTGAAAGGAGTGTATTGGCCAAAGAGGTGCTGAAAATAAATTCATATTCATTTAAGTTCATAATATTAATTAAAACCTCAAATATAATACAATTTTATATATATAAAAAAATTGTCCATTTCGGTGTTCAGCCAAATGCTTCCTGGCCGGTTTCGGTCTAGAATTTTCATTTTGGTGCACCACCACTTCTAACCTGTACTGAGAGAACAATGAAGACATCCATTGACCTCCTTCTGAAAATGCTAGCTGCCTGGCTGGCCCTGACTTTAATACATCCCTAGTCTCAGACCCAGAACAAGCACACAGATGGGAAATGTCTATGAAGTTGGAGCTCTTCATAATTGACAGTCAGCAAGCTTGGTATTTTCAGCAGTGACAGCTTATGTACTTTTCAGGACAGGTTTCATTTGTTGCTTTTTGTGCATATATTCTCAAGTCTCACTCTCCTGGCTGCGCCCGCAAATTACTGTCCTGAAGGCCTTCTATAGGGTGTTTTTTTGAGGCTTTTTGAGATACAGCCCCATAGAAGTGCAGGTGAGGCCAGGGCACTGCACATAGGAGAGCAGATAGGGTTGATATTTGTGATTGACAGCTCCTAGGCAGGTTTTTTAGGTATTATGTGCATAGCAGAGGCCTACACACAAGGAAGCTAATGGGGTCATTGCTGTGATTGACCGCTGCTAAGAAAATGCCGCGTGTACAGTGAATGTCCCCAATCCGAGGGAGACCAGCGCATAGTTAATAATAACAAATCTTGCGTAAGTTTTAAAACTGTTGAATTATTTTCTCACCCTCTTTGCAAAGGTGGGACATTCATTACTGTCTTTGATGCTTGAAAGAAACCCGCTGATGTTACAGCTTAGGTTTGCCGGATGCTCTTCACACAGGAAGAATAGCAGTAACAATTCCATATTAACTCTTTCTCCCGCAGGATGGGAAAATTGAAGCAGAGGATTTCACCAGTAGATTATACAGAGAACTGAACTCTTCACCTCAACCTTACCTTGTGCCTTTCCTAAAGGTAAGACCGCTCTTGCCCCCCCTAGGCCTTGTGTACTTTGATGTTGCACCACTCCCTCTGTGAAGTCCTAATAGCACACCGTGGAGGAGATTTACGAAGGGCTCATTCACACCATGGTGCAGAGACATCGGTTTCTTCTGCACTCGTGGTGTGAACAGGGCACATAGAGAACGATTGATTTCATTGTGCCCTTGCAGAACAACACTGGTATCACATGCAGATTTTGTCTGTGGAGGAATCTGCAACGTGTATAAAACTCTTTGAAGCGCGCATGAGAACTGATGTATTTATTTATTTATTACAGGTAATAGATATAGTGCCATCAATTTACGCAGCACTTTACATATTTATATATGTGTGTGTGTATATATATATATACATATATTATTATTATTATACAGTATTTATAAAGCACCAATAGTTTGCTCAGCGCTATATATATATATATATGTTTGTGTAAATATATAAATACATTTAGCACAGTGGCTAAATGGTTAGCACTTCTGCCTGGCAGTACTCGGGTCGTCGGTTTCAATCTCAACCACGGCACAACTTGCCTGGAGTTTGCATGTTCTCCCTGTGCCTGCGTGGGTTTCCTCCGGGTACTCTGGTTTCCTCCACACTCCAAAGTCATGCTGGTAGGTTAATTGGCTCCTGTCTAAATTGTCCCTAGTATGTGTATGGATGAATGTAAGTTAGGGACCGTAGATTGTACGCCCCTTGAGGGTTAGGGACCTTAGATTGTACACCCCTTGAGGGTTAGGGACCTTAGATTGTACGCCCCTTGAGGGTTAGGGACCTTAGATTGTACACCCCTTGAGGGTTAGGGACCTTAGATTGTACACCCCTTGAGGGTTAGGGACCTTAGATTGTACACCCCTTGAGGGTTAGGGACCTTAGATTGTACGCCCCTTGAGGGTTAGGGTCCTTAGATTGTACACCCCTTGAGGGTTAGGGACCTTAGATTGTACACCCCTTGAGGGTTAGGGACCTTAGATTGTACGCCCCTTGAGGGTTAGGGACCTTAGATTGTACACCCCTTGAGGGTTAGGGACTGATGTGAATGTACAATATATATGTAAAGCGCTGCGTAAATTGATGGTGCTATACAAGTACCTGAAATGAAATATATATATATATATATATATATATATATATATATATATATATATATTGTACATTCACATCAGTCCCTAACCCTCAAGGGGTGTACAATCTAAAGTCCCTGACTCACATTCATACATACACATACTAGGGCCAATTTAGACAGGATCTAATTAACCTACCAGCATGTCTTTGGAGTGTGGGAGGAAACTGGAAACCCACGCAGGCACAGGGAGAACATGCAAACTCCAGGCAGGTGGTGCTGTGGTCGGGATGCTAACCAATGACCCTAGTACTGCCAGGCGGAAGTGCTAACCATTTAGCCACTGTGCTGCCCTACTGTTTGACCATATCTTGTCAAACTTTTACAGACAATTTCTGCTTTCATAGGTTAACTTGTATAAGGGAAGCACCTGAGGAACAGCAGCACACCAGGTAGATGAAGTAGGAAGAATAGGGGGTTTCCAGTGTAGGGGGATTTCTTCTCTTGCATAAAAAGGTGAAAAACGTAAAAAAGAAACTGCTTGCCATAGCGACTCACTACTACATTTTTCGTTCTACTCAGCAAGAGAAATAGAGGATCCAAATGCAAAGTGTCTTCACAGATCCTATTAAGGACCTCAACTACTGAAACCCAGAAAGGTGGGCTTAGAGCTCAGGGCCACTGTGTATGTAGGAAGTCGCCCGTGCCTGCATTTGTAATCCGCCAAGTAGAGGAGGTGGAGAGGGAATACTGGTGATGTTGGTGCCAGTGTCTGCGATGTGGAGCAGTGATGAGCTGGAAGTACAATGGTAGCTATACCATGTGGCAGGGCTTGGATTTCACTTTCATAACAGATAAAAGTAAGGCAGCAGCAGAGTTGGGCTTCAAGTCATGGGCCAGGTATTACTATAATCCCTCATTCGAAAGGTTTAGAGCTTTTGTACATGACCTTGACATTGTGCTTTGTAAATGCGTTTTGTATATTGTGTGCCACGGATACCCATTGAATAATACAGACTTGGTGATATCATTTCTATTGGTTTTTTTGTTTCTACAGAGGAGCCTCCCTGCCTTGCGCCAGCTGACCCCTGACTCGGCAGCCTTTATCCAGCAGAGTCAGCAGCAGCAACCGGCCACCCAGGCCACGACGACCCTCACCGCAGTCATGCTGAACAGCTCCGTACAGCGAACAGCTGGCAAGACCACTGCCACCGTCACAAATACATTACAACAGCCTGTCATCAGCCCCGCACAACCTGCACAGTCTAAACTTGGCCAACCAACTCCACTGGTGAGTCACTTTTCAGAAACCAATTTCTTAGGACAAAAAAAAAAAAAAAGATAAACTCTCATCCACTTCAGCTTCTCACAAGCTACTCCAGCTTTGGTTAGACAACTGAGGCTACTTTGACTCTGTGCTCTGGTCACTCCTTCCCCTATGAGTCAAAGTGCAGGAGCTGTTTCATGTGGAATTACTGCACAGATCTACAAGACATACACACAAAGGACACCGAGAGGTCTATGTATAAAAATAAATTGCTGTACTAATGTGATGAACATTTGTACATCCATAATGAGAAATCCCTGTAACTATTCTCTATGACAGGGGTGTCAAACCTGCGACCCTCCAGCTGTTGGGAAAACTACAAGTCCAATCATAAGAAATAGTGCAGCGCTGTTATATGAATCTGTAAAGCATTGTGAGTCAAGCAATACTGCAATATAAGTACACTATATTCAGGTGCAAACGGTGGTATTCTACCACCAGTAAATAGTTAGAACGTCAATCAGAAAGAATGAATCCAAATTGTAGACTTGTAGGTCATATCAGATCTGAATTCTAGGAGTTCAGTTCCTTATAATCAATGTTGTGATGAAAAGACGAGAAATATGTGAATTGCGCACTCACCAGAAGTGCGCTATCAAAACGCATTTGAGATCATAATCGTCTCATCGGGTCAGCCAGGACAATCACTTCCAGGTATGGTCAGGTTCCTGCACCTTTAAGGACCCCTCAAATGGTACCACTGTCTCAGGACACTTCTAAACCGGCCTCTGTGAATGGTGAGACTCGCAAAGAGCCCAAGAGTAATGCCACATAGCGTGATACTGCATTAAATAGGGCATTTATTCCAACAAAGGTGCAAAACATACAAGGAAAGAATAAACCAAAAAACTGACCGTGTGTGAAGATGGCCGCCAACGGCGGCAAGGCGGCAGGATGCTGTAGCCCCTGACCTTGACGCGTTTCGTGCGAGGCCGGTTTAGAAGTGTCCTGAGACAGTGGTACCATTTGAGGGGTCCTTAAAGGCACAGGAACCTGACCATACCTGGAAGTGATTGTCCTGGCTGACCCGATGAGACGATTATGATCTCGAATGCGTTTTGATAGCGCACTTCTGGTGAGTGCGCAATTCACATATTTCTCGTCTTTTCATCACAACATTGATTATAAGGAACTGAACTCCTAGAATTCAGATCTGATATGACCTACAAGTCTACAATTTGGATTCATTCTTCCTGATTGACGTTCTAACCATTTACTGGTGGTAGAATACCACCGTTTGCACCTGAATAATATTGTACTTATATTGCAGTATTGCTTGACTCACAATGCTTTACAGATTCATATAACAGCGCTGCACTATTTCTTGTATATTATCCACTTTTAGAGGTTTTATGGTACCTTTAGGTGTCCTAGTTGCTGTCGCTTTCTAATAGCGCTCGCATAGCCTCACTTTTGACAAGTCCCATCATGCCTCTGCCTTTGGGAGTCGTGCTTGTAACTGTCAGTCCCTCATGGGACTTGTAGTTTGGCAACAGCTGGAGGGCTGCCAGTTTGACACCCGTGTTCTAAAGCAATAAGCACCGTCCAGTGACCATATTCTGGTATATTTCCTAAAATATCCCCATCAGGAAAAATACATTATTGCCACTGGATGGTGTTTAAGATTATAGGAAATAATCGTATTACGCAAAATATGGGACTTTTCTCATTGTGGGTGTGAATGTTTGGCACGTTCGTGCAGCAGATTTTTTTGTACGTAGTCTCCCAAGATTTAAGTGAGCATACCCATTCCTCTGGTATTTAAAAAACAAAACCCTTTTTAGCCCAGATTTTTTCTTTAGGAAACCATTCACAATTGAGAGGGAAATGCACATTACAATTTCTATTTCATCTCATCCCTTACATGCACAGACGCACAGATATCTGACACAGATGATTCGGTTGATGTGCACTATGATGGATCTGAGTAGAGTTCACCTGTCAAATGTTAGATCAGCTGCCATGTGGCCTCATTCACCAATACCAGGTGATTACAGAATAACCCAGCCTGTTACCTATACTAATGTAGTTTTGTTCTTTTTTGTTTCTCTCTTTTCAGGTTATCCAGCAGGCACATAAAGCTGGGGCCGTTGTACGACACCAACAGGTCACATTGACCCAAACGCCCATGGTAGCACTTAGACCGCCTCAAAGCCGAATTATGCTCACCACTCCACAGCAGATACAGCTAAACCAGCTGCAGACAGGTTAGTCTGACTGACCCAAAGAGATGCGTCACACAGTGGGATAGATTTACTAGAACTGGTGCAGCTGTACATGGTGGCCAATCAGACTCTAACCTCAGCTTGTTCAATTGAGCTTTGGCAATAAAACCTGGAAGCTGATTGGTTTCTATGCAGAAGCGAGTCTGACTTTGCACTCTCCAGCTTTAGTAAATAAACCTCAGTGTTACCAGTGTGTGACTGCAACTGCACACCTCATGAGGCATATAGTGCTTAAGGCTAGGTTCCCACCTATGCAGGTTGTGTTTTGCGGTTTTGACGCTTTTTTGATGCGTTTTGCGTGTTTTTTTTTTATTTCTTGTTGCTAGGCAGATTTAAAACGCATCAAAAGCGTGGCATAAACGCATCAAAAATGCAGCAAACACGCACTACATGCTTTTCTGCAGCGTTTTCATTGAAGTCTATAGAACAAAAAACGCAACTTTTTGCGTTCAAAAAAGTCCCTGACCCTTTCCAAAAAACGAGCATGTCCCATAGGAGATCATGGTAAATGGACTGTACTGCGTTTCTGCAAAACACTTAGGTGTGAACCTAGGGTAATAGATCTTTGTGATTGGGACATGATCAGGTGACTGTTAGGATGACTGTAGGTGTCTTTATACATACAGCGTTCATTGGTAAATTGGCAATATGCAAAAACACTGAAGGGGAGAGCTGAGGAGGTTTTATTTATTTCAGGTACTTACATAGCGCCGTCAATTTACTCAGCGCTTTACATATATATTGTACATTCACATCAGTCCCTAACCCTCAAGGGGTGTACAATCTAAGGTCCCTAACCCTCAAGGGGAGTACAATCTAAGGTCCCTAACCCTCAAGGGGCGTACAATCTAAGGTCCCTAACCCTCAAGGGGTGTACAATCTAAGGTCCCTAACCCTCAAGGGGCGTACAATCTAAGGTCCCTAACCCTCAAGGGGTGTACAATCTAAGGTCCCTAACCCTCAAGGGGCGTACAATCTAAGGTCCCTAACCCTCAAGGGGTGTACAATCTAAGATCCCTAACCCTCAAGGGGCGTACAATCTAAGGTCCCTAACCCTCAAGGGGGGTACAATCTAAGGCCCCTAACCCTCAAGGGGCGTACAATCTAAGGTCCCTAACCCTCAAGGGGTGTACAATCTAAGGTCCCTAACCCTCAAGGGGCGTACAATCTAAGATCCCTAACCCTCAAGGGGTGTACAATCTAAGGTCCCTAACCCTCAAGGGGCGTACAATCTAAGGTCCCTAACTTACATTCATACATACACATACTAGGGACAATTTAGACAGGAGCCAATTCACCTACCAGCATGTCTTTGGAGTGTGGGGGAAGAAGGAGGACCGGGAAGAAACCCACGCAGGCACAGGGAGAACATGCAAACTCCAGGCAGGAGGTGCCGTGGTTGGGATTCGGACCAACGACCCGAGTACTGCCAGGTGGAAGTGCTAACCATTTAGCCACTGTGCTGCTAGGAGTAGTACCAGGAAAGAGCAGAGACTTGGAGCCCCTTGAGAGGAGGACAGGTAGGTATCTGTCAGAGGCGTCACAAAGAGTAGTGGCCATTGCATTTAGCAGGTAATTGGTGGGTTTTGGAGGGCAAGTTGCCTCATAGTTGCAGGACCTTGTTAGCCTTTTCCACTGAACAGTGGATTGTGTTCCCTTCTAAAGGTGTTCATTGTGTTTCCAGACAACAGTGTACATTGTACATGGGGTATTTTTTATACAGTAAATTGTACTAAATCAGTGTGACAATAGTGTACTCATGCTGTCATTGAGATGTCACGCAGCCCTCTCATAGTTTAGTTGCCGGCTGCGCCGTGCGAGGCAGTGGATTGCTTTCACGCTGTACTGTATCGATCGCAGTGGTGTGAACTGGGCACATGGCAGACATGGGGTTGTGTGAGGCAAGGGGTAACGTTCATTAACATGCACTTAATGCATTCTCTCTATTTTTCCTCTGTCCAGTCCCAGTGGTAAAACCGAATGTTGTAGCTGGCACGAAAGCCTTTC
Source organism: Staurois parvus (assembly GCF_062004578.1). Classification (NCBI taxonomy): domain Eukaryota; kingdom Metazoa; phylum Chordata; class Amphibia; order Anura; family Ranidae; genus Staurois; species Staurois parvus. The sequence goes on along the minus strand of NW_028319145.1, from coordinate 1,879,087 downwards.
CCACGGCGGCAGCAATGCAAGCAGCAGCAGCGCAGAAAAACAAATTAAAAGAACCGGGGGGAGGATCGTTCCGGTAAGTAGAACAAAAAAGTTATAACACCAAATATATGTGTAACTGTGTGGTACAACCAGGGGCGGACTGACAACTCATGGGGCCCCCATGCAATAGGGGGTCATGGGGCCCCTGTGTCCTTGCCCAAACTCAAAAAAGCCTTCGAAAAAGGTACCAGGGGCATCTCATGGGGCCCCCTACTGACCCCGGGCCCTTGGGCAGTGCCCGAGTTTCCAAATGGTCAGTCCGCCCCTGAGTACAGCTGTATTTCTACCAAAAGGAAGGAAAGCTCAGCTTAGCTGGACCACACAGAGCAGCAACTAATGAAATGAGTCCGTGAACTGCTAATAATATGCAGACAGCCTTGCAGGTATATGTGTGTGTGTTTGTGTGTATATGCATGTATGTATGTATGTGTGTGTACATATGAGAGATATATATATATATGTGTGTGTATGTATGATATATATATATGTATGTATGTATGTATTTACAGTGGGGATCGAAAGTTTGGGCACCCCAGCTAAACATTTGTATTAATGTGCATAAAGAAGCCAAGGAAAGATGGAAAAATCTCCAAAAGGCATCAAATTACAGATTAGACATTCTTATAATATGTCAACAAAAGTTAGATTTTATTTCCATCATTTACACTTTCAAAATAACAGAAAACAGAAAAATGGCGTCTGCAAAAGTTTGGGCACCCTGCAGAATTTATAGTATGCACTGCCCCCTTTGCCAAGCTGAGACCTGCCAGTGTCATGGATTGTTCTCAATCATCGTCTGGGAAGACCAGGTGATGTCAATCTCAAAGGTTTTAAATGCCCAGACTCATCTGACCTTGCCCCAACAATCAGCACCATGGGTTCTTCTAAGCAGTTGTCTAGAAAACTGAAACTGAAAATAGTTGATGCTCACAAAGCTGGAGAAGGCTATAAGAAGATAGCAAAGCGTTTTCAGATGTCAATATCCTCTGTTCGGAATGTAATTAAGAAATGGCAGTCATCAGGAACAGTGGAAGTTAAAGCAAGATCTGGAAGACCAAGAAAAATATCAGACAGAACAGCTCGCAGGATTGTGAGAAAAACAATTCAAAACCCACGTTTGACTGCACGATCCCTCCAGAAAGATCTGGCAGACACTGGAGTTGTGGTACACTATTCCACTATAAAGAGATACTTGTACAAATATGGTCTTCATGGAAGAGTCATCAGAAGAAAACCTCTTCTACGTCCTCACCACAAAAATCATCGTTTGAACTTTGCAAATGAACATATAGACAAGCCTGATGCATTTTGGAAACAAGTTCTGTGGACCGATGAGGTTAAAATTGAACTTTTTGGCCGGAATGAGCAAAGGTACGTTTGGAGAAGAAGGGACACAGAATTTAATGAAAAGAACCTCTGTCCAACTGTTAAGCATGGGGTTGGATCAATCATGCTTTGGGGTTGTGTTGCAGCCAGTGGCACAGGGAACATCTCACGAGTAGAAGGAAAAATGGATTCAATAAAATTTCAGCAAATTTTGGATGGTAACTTGATGCCATCGTGAAAAAGCTGAAGTTAAAAAGAGGATGGTTTCTACAAATGGATAATGATCCTAAACACACCTCGAAATCCACGGGGGATTACATCAAGAGGCGTAAACTGAAGGTTTTGCCATGGCCTTCACAATCTCCTGACCTCAACATAATTGAAAATCTATGGATAGACCTTAAAAGAGCAGTGCGTGACAGACAGCCCAGAAATCTCAAAGAACTGGAAGACTTTTGTAAGGAAGAATGGGCAAAGATACCGCAAACAAGAATTGTAAGACTCTTGGCTGGCTACAAAAAGCGTTTACAAGCTGTGATACTTGCCAAAGGGGGCAGTACAAGATACTTACTCTGCAGGGTGCCCAAATGTTTGCAGACGCCATTTTGTTGTTTTCTGTTATTTTGAAAGTGTAAATGATGGAAATAAAATCTAACTTTTGTTGACATATTATAAGAATGTCTAATCTGTAATTTGATGCCTTTTGGAGATTTTTCCATGTTTCCTTGGCTTCTTTATGCACATTAATACAAATTTTTAGCTGGGGTGCCCAAACATTCGATCCCCACTGTATGTATGTGTTTATGTGTATATAGATAAAACCCCCTCTCTATTTATCTAAAAACGCCTTTTCTTACCTTTTTTTTTTTTGCTTGGAAGTACCCTTGAATCTCAGGGAACCCCTGCTGAAACATATCCACAACTCGCGGTACATTTGCATGATCAGTAAAATGTAGATATATTGATAGTCATAAGGAATGTGTGGCGTACCTTTTTTAACATTTTTGACACCAAATTTTAAATGACATACAAGTACATTTTATTTTTATGGCCGGATCCACTATTACCTTGACAATTCCTATTTTATTTTAATAGTTGTTACTTTTCTTGTTTCTCCCTCACAGGGATGACGATGACATCAACGACGTGGCTTCCATGGCGGGAGTGAACCTGTCAGAGGAAAGTGCGCGGATATTGGCAACAAATTCCGAGTTAGTGGGGACGTTAACGCGGTCCTGTAAAGACGAATTGTTCCTGCTCCCTGCGGTATTGCAGAGACGAATACTGGAGATCGGTACGTCTGGCCCATTGTACAGTGCAATAAAATTGCAGCTTTTTATGTAATTGTTATTGGGTTTCTGAAAATTGAAGCCGATACATTTGAAAAATAACGGATGTCTACCCCTGTCTAAGCTGATTTGCAGTTTACACAGGGATCAGTCATGTATATGATATGCATGCGGAGTTCCACTCACACTGTCAAAAAATACAAGTCAGCAGCTACAAAAATGTAGCTGCAGACTTTTAAAAAACAGCCAGTTACCTGTCCCAGGATCCCGCGGTGTCCTCCCTGCAGCCCGTTTCACCGGCCGTCCTGTGTTTCAGGCGCCAACATCTTCAGTGTGGGTACCTGGCTGTGACAGCTTGTGGCTTCAGGGTGCCCACTGCACATGTGCAAGTAGCGCTGCGCTTGCTGAATGGCCCCGTAGTCTTCTGTGACCTGTCACGTGTCCTAGAAGACTACGGGGAGGTAGGAGGACAACTCACACTTCAGATCGCCTAGGCAATTGCAGTGGAAGTGGGAGCAAGTACCTGTCAATTTCGGGTACCCACTCCCGCCCAAACCCCCCCCGCTCCCCAAAGGTGCCAATCCTTAATGGGGAGCAGGGGACCAGTCTTCAAAGCGGAACTTCTCCTTTTAGGTGGAGCTCTGCTTTGAGTTGGTCCTGAACTTTAGCTTAAAAAAAACCATTAAAGTGGTTGTAAAGGCTGAGGATTTTTTTCCTTCATGCATTTTATGCATGAAGGTAAAAACACCTGTGTACAGCAGATATCCCAGCCCCCTCAATACGTACCTGAGCCTCATCTCGATCCAGCGATGTGAATGACAGCCTCATCTTCCCTGGGTCTCTGCCACCTCATTGGCTGAGACAGCAAGTGGGTGCCATTGACTCCTGCTGCTGTCAATCACATCCAATCAGCCAATGAGGAGAAGGGGGGGAGGGAAGCAAGCCACGGCTCCTTGTGTGAATGGACACATGGAGCGGCAGATGCCCCATAGCAAGCTGCTTGCTGTGGGGGCACCCAACAGACAGGAGGAGCCGGGAGAGCTTGCGGGGGACCAGAGAAGAGGAGGTTCTAGGCTGCTCTCTGCAAAACCATTACACAGAGCAGGTAAGTGTAGACATATTTGTTTGTTTTTTTTCTTAAATTAACCTTTAGAATCGCTTTAAAGCAGTAGTAAACAAAAAAAAAAATTGGGCCCCTGCTGAATAATGTCATAATGTATTACTATGCACTGGTACACAATTAGATATTTGTACCTTCAGGTGGGCATTATTGTAGGCTTACCTGTAGATATAAATCAAAAAGCAGGCTTTTGTAAGGCAGCAGGATCACCTCCTGTATGCCTGGCAGTAGAGATTGACGTGTGTGGAAAAGTCCTTATTGGGGGGGATTTACTAAGGGCTGGTTCACATTGGATGCAGTCCAGTGCGTTTTTTTTTTTTCTGCATTAAAAATGTGTGCACAGTGTTTTCCATGTATTCTAGTGGCCCTAGTTCGCACCAGTGCAGTCAGTTCAAGTCCGTTTCCAGTGCAGAAAAAAAAAAAGTGTTTTTTCTGCACAGAACTGTACTGGAACGTAGCAAACTGCATCAAAACTACACCGAACAGAATGTGGTGTGAACTGTAAGCAAAAATGTATACGGAGTGCATCCGGTGTGCGTTTTGTGGTGTGAACTGGCCCTGAAGCTGGAGAGTGCAAAATCTGGTGCAGCAACCAATCAGCTTCCAGGTTTTATTGGCAAAGCTTCATTGAACAAGCTGAAGTTAGAAGCTGATTGGCCGCCATGCACAGCTACACCAGATTTTGCACTCTCGGGTTTTAGTAAATCAACCCCGTTGTATTCATGTTGTTTATTTATCAGTGCAAACTTACCCACAAATGGTATTCGATCATTGGCCGCTATCATTTCAGTGTGACCTTTTTCATTTGTAGGCAAGAAACATGGGATCACGGAAGTCCACCCGGACGTGGTCGGTTATGTCTCACATGCCACACAACAGCGATTACAAAACATTGTAGAGAAAATCTCAGAAACTGCTCAGCAAAAGAACATCTCTCACAAAGTAAGTGTAGGATATTGTCCACCATTTAGCCCCGGAAATGTGCACTGCCATTGTGCTGACTTGGATTGAGAATGTACCACATTAGATTGGAGTGAAGTTAGAAGTACTGAAGAGAATGGATCAGCATCATGGACAACTAGCTGCTCAAATCCCTTCTATCGTACAAACCAAAACTAGTTGTTTCAAGTTTAACCCCTTGGCACCGGCTCCTCCTGGCCCTTTAAGGGTTTCAGGAGGCGGGGCGGAGTTTTAGGGTCACGTGACCGCCGTGATTCGCTGTCACGGTGGTCACATGATCGGGAAAGGTCCCGATCGAAAAAGGAGATTGGGACCTTTCCGTGAGTACCAGACGTGTGCTGGGAGCGCGCAGGGCACGCGCTCTCAGCGCGCGGCCGCTCGGCGTCAAAGCCCAGACTCCCGCTTCTATTGCGCTGGTCGGGTTATACTTCCGCCTACAGGAGGACTGGACACTGGCAAACAAACAAACAAACATAAGCCAGGATACCCCCAGGAGAATCCTTTCTCTTTTTTTTTTTTTTTTTTCTTTTTTTTAGGATTATGGGACATCTTTTCTCCAGCTCCAGCCTTTTTATTTTTTCTTTATTATTTGTGGATTCCTCTTCCACCAGCTTCAATCAGGTTGCATCCCTCGTTGCATCATTGCTTGAGCTGGTCTGTACATAACAGTTCTCTGGATCAGTGTATCCTGAGCCTAGCTTTGAAGGCCATACCCAGACATGTAGTGCTTTCCATACCTGAGTGCACTGATTAAGTTGGCTGTGAAATGCTTTCCAGGTCCACAGCCATGGCGCACAACCCCAGGTGCAACCCAGTCTCTGAAAATTTACTTTGTGAGTAAGGCCATTTGGGTTAAAGCATTGGAAGCTCTCACTATTCACACCTTTGTGAACCTTCCCATCACTGCCCTAAAGAATTACACTGAGGGGCTGAGTGCAGATGTTATCCATTGGGTGGACTTCTCAACATGTGCTCAACTGAATCTGAGTCAGGTATGGTCTCTAGGACTAGTGGCCTGGCCGGATCTAGAGTCCCAACAGTCTATATTACCCAAATTTAAAAAAAAATAGCCAATGATTCAACTTTTTTGATGGAGACAAGGAGATTGGAGGAATAGCCTCAAAAGCTTCCAAACATTCATCTGCTGAAAGAGTATTTAAATCCCATCTCCATCCCGCTTCCCCATGATGGCCAGTCAAGGTTGGCAAGCTGAAAGTAAAGTTTGAAATATCTTGACAAACAAACAGGCTTTTTCTGGTCTCTCCTACTTGAGCTATCATTGTGAATAGTGATGGTGATCATTGGGGCTCTCTCTTTGACCCCTTTTACCACCAGCGCCTTATGCCATACATTGGTGGCGGCAGGGGGTTTAACACACTCATGGCATCTGCAGCTGCTGGGAGTGTGTGTAGATTTGGAAACTGACTGTTGGCTGCATTACCATAACTTCTGTTTGCCCCCTTCCCCCGCCCAATCCTCCACCTCCATGCACCCCCACCCAACCCTCCACCTCCATGCACCCTCGGCCAGCCCTCCACCTCCATGCACCCTCGGCCAGCCCTCCACCTCCATGCACCCTCGGCCAGCCCTCCACCTCCATGCACCCTCGGCCAGCCCTCCACCTCCATGCACCCTCGGCCAGCCCTCCACCTCCATGCACCCTCGGCCAGCCCTCCACCTCCATGCACCCTCGGCCAGCCCTCCACCTCCATGCACCCTCGGCCAACCCTCCACCTCCATGCACCCTCGGCCAACCCTCCACCTCCATGCACCCTCGGCCAACCCTCCACCTCCATGCACCCTCGGCCAACCCTCCACCTCCATGCACCCTCGGCCAACCCTCCACCTCCATGCACCCTCGCCCAACCCTCCACCTCCATGCACCCTCGCCCAACCCTCCACCTCCATGCACCCTCGCCCAACCCTCCACCTCCATGCACCCTCGCCCAACCCTCCACCTCCATGCACCCTCACCATTTTCCCTGGGCTCTGCGCACCCATCAGTTGACAAGGGACCACCATGGCAAGTGCCACCGAGTAGAGGGGAGGGAGATGAGCTAACATCTGTTCTGTGGGTGTTTTTAATGTTCCTCCTGTTTTTGGTGGGTTCTGGTTGCTCAGCTTCTTACTGACTCTGTGGAGCTGTTTCCCTCTGTCAGTGGCTATTCATCATCTTGGCCTGGAACATCAAGTGGATTCTTCATGCTCTCACCTTGGTTGTGTTAACGGGTTCCCCTATCTATTAGAAGGCCTGGCCATTCAGGTTTGGATGTTGGTTCTTTAAGCAGCTACTAGGCTCCAGTCCTCCTGGGCATGTTGGTTGTATTTGCTTCTCTGTACTTCTTATAAAATCCATTTCTTGGAGTCCATTGAGGAACACAAGTCTCTTCCCTGTGTTTTTGCTCATGCCCTTAGTATTGCTTTACCACACAACGAAGACACACTGAGTAAAGGAGGGGTTGTAGTAAAGGACTGGCTTACATTTTTTCTGTTTGCCCATGTTCTGCCCCCTCCTTAGGTGACAGTATAGCCCCAAATATATCTGAATTCCTGAGTCCCTCAATGGACGGTAAAAATGAATTTTACGAAACGTTTACTCCCATTACGCACAGATCTTAACGTGTTACTAAACCCACAACAGTAACATCAGTCTGTATATGCAGTAAAGCATGCTTGTTATACTCACTGTGGAACATAAGGGGTTAATCCTCTGCATTGTGTAAAAGGCTGTTTGATCCTGTCTTTCCTGCCCCCTCCTCTTGTTGAAATGACCACCTGATAGAGACTGAGCCCGTGGTCACATGCACATGCTCATTTGGTGTGTATTATTTTTTTTTTTTTGGGTGGGTGCATGTGATCAGCACAGGGCCAATCAGCACTGTCCAGACAGAGGTCAGGGATTCTGCATCCTCCTAGAGCAGAAAGGAAACTTCTACAAGCTTTAACCAGTGCTCTGCTGGAGTCACAAGACTGCTCTAACTGCTGATGAGAAAAGATATTTAGCAGTTTATGTTTACTAAAATAATTGCATTTCCATGTTCTGTGTACTGTTGGAGACCAGATATAGTGAATTCAGGGTCCGGGGAGACCGGATATAGTGAATGCAGGGTCCGGGGAAACCGGATATAGTGAATGCAGGGTCCGGGGAGACCGGATATAGTGAATGTAGGGTCCGGGGAGACCGGATATAGTGAATGCAGGGTCCGGGGAGACCGGATATAGTGAATGCAGGGTCCGGGGAGACCGGATATAGTGAATGCAGGGTCCGGGGAGACCGGATATAGTGAATGCAGGGTGCGGGGAGACCAGATATAGTGAATGCAGGGTCCGGGGAGACCAGATATAGTGAATGCAGGGTCTGGAGAGACCAGATATAGTGAATGCGGGGTCCAGGGAGCGCGGATTTAGTGAATGTGCAGGGTCCGGGGAGAGCGGATATAGTGAATGCAGGGTCCGGGGAGAGCGGATATAGTGAATGCAGGGTCTGGGGAGACAGATATAGTGAATGCAGGGTCCGGGGAGAGCTGATATAGTGAATGCAGGGTCTGGGGAGACCGGATATAGTGAATGCAGGGTCCGGGGAGACCAGATATAGTGAATGCGGGGTCCGGGGAGACCAGATATAGTGAATGCGGGGACCGGGGAGAGCAGATATAGTGAATGCAGGGTCCGGGGAGACCAGATATAGTGAATGCAGGGTCCGGGGAGACCAGATATAGTGATTGCAGGGTCCTGGGTTTAGTAACACTTTAATCTTCTTTTAAAATAATTCAGTTTATCTGTAGAATGTAGGGTGGCGTTTTAAAAACCCATACGGACAAGTGGGTCCTAATCCTGACTTACTGTACATGACGTGGAGTGTTCACTACCAGATCTTCTGTTCATTTATTCTACCGTGTAACTGCTGAATTTCTACGTTTTGATATTTAAAAATCTCTCATCACATTGCTGCCTCGCTTGTTATTGAAATGTATTGGTAGCCTAGGCGAGGCTGCATGTGGATGGATCCCAAGTCCCTGGTGGCAGCAGTGTCATTCTGTTTACACATTGGTGGAATGTTTGCTGCATACTTGATTTTTATTTTATATCCAATGTCTTTTTGCTGCAGGAGGACGATCGGTACGAGCAGACAAGTGATGTTCGGACGCAACTTAAGTTCTTTGAACAACTCGACCAGCTAGAAAAACAGAGAAAAGATGAACAGGAGAGAGAAATTCTCATGCGGGCAGCGAAGGTTTGTGTTCTGCTTGCTATTGCTTTAGAACATGCTGACACGCTGTCTACCTGTGCCATGTAGTTCCTTCACCTTCCAGTGACCAGTTAGCTACATGCTTTCTATCCCTTCTGTTTGTTAATTTGTGAATGAACACGGAAGTGCTCAATAATAGTGTTCAGTAGTAAGTACATGGTGGCGCAAAAAAAAGGCGATTGCATACTGGAAGTGAAGGGTTATCTCCTCAATGAGTGTGTTTGGGGGAGAAAAAAGTATCCTTCCTTACACTAGCCAAGATGGGGAAAAAAAACACTTTTTTTAGTTCTATGTCTAATGCAGGCCATAGATGGGTCGAAAACCGGCTGGTTTTTTTTTATAAAAAAAACACGAAAAATTGGTTGTTCGATCGGCCAACGTTACCACCAACGGTAAAAAAATTTTCATCCTAAATTTTCAGGATGAAAATCAGGCCGATTTTCATCCTGTCTACGGCCGGCATTTAATTACTTCTGACCCTGCAGAGAGCTCCGCTATTATATTTTATATGAAAAATCTTGCGGTTGCAACAATGTATCTATTTGTATCCATTTTGGGTACAGATGTTTTTATTCGGATTCAAATAGATACATAGTTGCAACCGCAAGATTTTTCATATAAAATATAATAGCGGACTGGAATTCTTCCTTCTTCTTCTTCTTCTCCTCCTTCTCCTTCTTCTTCTTCTTCTCCTCCTTCTCCTTCTTCTCTCATGCGCAGGTTTTTTTATCGGTAAAACGATCAGCCGATTTGCCCATCATTGCTGGGAAAGTCAGCCGTTCGTCAAAATCGGCCGCAAATTTTCCAACTTTACCGATAAAAAAAATGTGCCGAAAACCAGCCGACCAATTAACCCAATAACGGTGCGAAAATCGGCCGATTTTTGACCCGTCTATGGCCTTCATAAGTCTAACTCCAGGTTTTGTCTCTTTAACCACTTCCTGTCCGGACACTTTCACCCCCTTCCTGACCAGGGCAATTTTCAGCTTTTAGCGCTATCACATTTTAAATTACAATTGCGCGGTCATGCAACACTGTACCCAAATGAATTTTTTACCATTTTTTTTGAGACAGATAAAGCTTTATTTTGGTGGTATTTATTCACCACTGGGATTTGTATTTTTTTTGCTATGTAAATGAAATGTCCAAAAATTTTGAAAAAAAGTGTTTTTTTTTTATAAAATTTTGCAAATAAATAATATTTCATCATAAATCTTAGCCAAAATTTATTCCGTTATCTTTTTAGTAAAAAAAAAAAAATCCAAATTAGTTCATAAGCAAAAATTATAATTTTTAAACATTTTTTTTTACATTTTTATTTTATTTTTTTATATTATTATTTATTTATTTATTTTTTTTACATACGGTCACCCTAGCAGTACAGTGTCACCATGGCGACACTGTACTACTTGTGGGGGGTGATGAAGATTTTTTTTTTTTTTTTACACTGATTGCTTTTACACCCATATAGGATGTAAAAGCAATCATTTCTCTTTCTCTCTGTTTGCATTCTTGCAGTCATTGAGAAATACTGAGTGAGCTGTGATTGGTCACACCTTGTCACATGGTACAAGGCTTTTGTGAATAGCCTTGCACCATGTGACCTCTGTGATCATTCACAGATTTCACACGTAGTAAGCAATGATGTCACAAGTGACATCTTGCTTACTACTTTGCATGTGATCACTGATTGGCCAATCGGTGATCACATGATCGGGACCTCGTACAGAGGTCCCGTCCGACGATCGGTGTTTCACTGTGTCCGGAGGACACAGCGGGCACCGGATCGCGGTGCTGCGCGCTCCCAGGGAGCGCACACAAGCAGGGTGCAGGGAGGCCGTTTATAGACGGCCACCCGACCCTGCAGTGCCACCGTCCTGCCGTTTATATACAATGGCCGGACGGGAAGTGGTTAAATAGATTAGGTCAAACTGGCCCAAATTCTTCCCTTTACTAAGTGATGCGGGTGCTGTCAGCATTATATCGTGTTGTAGTAGCATCAGCATCCAAAATCAAGTCCTGCTGAGTGCTTCTCAGTCCTTCACAGCGTTGTATTTGTATCAGTGAGTAATTGGGGTCATTTTCTCTTCCTTCCTGAGTGGTCTTTGACTTTGTGAAGAAATATTTTTTTTTGTAAGACTATTGTCGGGGTGATGTTCTTTTAAAATGTATGAATTTTATACAAAATATGTGCAGGTAATAAAGCTGATAATTCTTTTACAAAAATGTTCTCTTGGATATATGTGTAATATTTCATTGCTACAATAAAGTCCCACTGGGGGGTCTTTTGGAAAATGAATACAAGGCTTCCTTTGATTGGCTGAGGTAGAGTTTGGGAATTAATCCGCCCACCTCTCCAGCTTGGCCCAAACAAACTAAGGTGACAGAAAACCTGGAGGCTTTACCTAACCAAGAAGCTTGACACTTTACCTGTCCAAACACTCGACCTTTTGGTGCTGGCCGAACGTAAATGTGCGGCCTTCCGGCGTCTGGGCCTTGACGCCGAGCGGCCGCACATTTGCATGCAATTAAGAAAAACATATTTGCTGAGAGCGCGCGCTCCCAGCACACGTGTCCGGTACTCACAGAAAGACCCCGATCTCCTCTTGGGATCGGGACCTTTCCCAATCATGTGACCAATGTAACAGCGAATCACGGTGGTCACATGACCCTAAAACCCCGCCTCCTGAAACCCTTAAAGGGCCAGGAGGCGCCGGCGCCAAGGGGTTAAAGAAGAATTCCAGGTATATTTTATGCATGTTACATTGGGCCAGCTTGGATTAATGTAGCTATGTATATACCATACCTGTGGGAACCGTCTAGAGCTGGAAATCACTGTAGTAGACACCGATGCGTCTGTGATCTCCTCTAACTTCTGGATCCTGTGTGGAGTTGCTGCCCTGCTGCATTCCTGAACATAGGAAGTCGCCTACTTGGCCAGGGCACCATTCAGGAACACTGTGCATTTTCTCAGTGAATGCAAAGCATGCTCTGATTAGATGAGGTGGAGAGTGTTAGTCACTGCCCTGCCTCCTCCCTCCTTGTCTAATCAGAGAATGCTTTCCATTTATTGAGGGAAATGGATCTCTGAATGGTGCCAGCTCTGAGCGGGCAACCTCCTGTGCTCACAATGCAGCAGGGAAGCCACACGGGGAAAAAAGCGAATGGAGATCGCTGGTGTAGCAATGCCTAATACAGTGATTTCCAGCTTCTAAAAGGGATCTGACAGGTATGGTATCTGCGTAGTTACAGCGTGCAGACTGTTGGTGCTATATAAATCCTGTATAATAGTAATAATACATTGGTCAAAGCTGGAGCGATGTCATTGTGGAAACATATCCATGCCTGAAATTCGTCTTTAAAACTTAACCTCACCCAAACCTTGAGGTCAAGTGTAAAAGGTTGCTTGCGTCACGCTGCGCTTGTCAGTTTTGTAATGACCTGCTTAGCAAGGTGCTCTGGGTTTTAGGGGTCCGCAAGTGCAGTAAAAGGAGGCACATCGGTGAGTAAGCATCAGGAGGTCACTAGAACAGGTTCTCTCTAGGATGACCACATTTACCTGAATCTATGAAGGAAAAAAGACCAACCTTCCTCCTAAAGCTGACCTCTGTGCTGCGGGTTGCTGTGTGTAGAATGTGATTTACAATATTCAGCTGTAATATATATACAACCTTTTTGTAAATTAAATTAATAAAATAAAAATCAATTTCAAATGACAAACATATAATGTGCAACAAAGTCCCACTGATCAAAAAAATGTCCAAAAAAGTCCAAAATAGTGTCCACAAATCTCCCAAATGTATTCACTCTTTTCCTCCACTGAAAGAATTGGCTGCTATTCCATCCAAAACGCACCTCAAAGTAAGATATAAAAAGAATATCTAGTGCATTACCTCAATAATAAACAATAATCACCCCGTGCAACCAAAATACACTTCAAAAACACTTATAGTGAGGAAAAAAAAAAATTAAGAAAGGTTTTTTTCCTTTAATAAACCTTTCTTAATAAATTTTTTTTTTTTTTTCTCTCACTATAAGTGTTTTTGAAGTGTATTTTGGTTGCACGGGGTGATTATTGTTTATTATTATTGAGGTAATGCACTAGATATTCTTTTTATATCTTACTTTTGAGGTGCGTTTTGGATGGAATAGCAGCCAATTCTTTCAGTGGAGGAAAAGAGTGAATACATTTGGGAGATTTGTGGACACTATTTTGGACTTTTTTTGGCCTTTTTTGGACATTTTTTTGATCAGTGGGACTTTGTTGCACATTATATGTTTGTCATTTGAAATTGATTTTTATTTTATTAATTTAATTTACAAAAAGGTTGTATATATATTATTGCACTTTCTAGGGAGATAGTATTGACTTTTTGAGGTTTATAAGGGTTTTTTTGATTGAATATTCAGCTGTGCTGATAACACATTGAATGAAATGCAGATTTGTCGACTGACTTTTGTGCTCCTTTCACAGTCTCGGTCACGGCAGGAAGATCCAGAGCAGTTACGGTTAAAACAGAAAGCAAAGGAAGTGAGTGCCACCCTTGATGACTACTTACCTCTCGCTGTTTCAGCTGCAGTCTGCTCATTTCTTTTTCTTCTGTCCTTTTCTACAGATGCAGCAACAGGAATTGGCACAAATGAGGCAAAGAGATGCAAACTTAACGGCGTTAGCAGCTATCGGCCCTCGAAAAAAGAGGAAAGTGGAGTCCCCGGGCCCTGGTTCAGGGTCAGAGGTATGTATCTGTTCTAGATCTACCTTTTTAGCGGGTGATTGCTGGCACCACGTGGTAACCCGGCGGTATGTGGTTATGATCACGTCACACAGCTGCATTTTGTGAGCGCTTCACCAGCTTTCCCAATTGTGCCAGACAAAAAGTGAATGCGATTTTGATGACATCTGAGTACTAAAAGGGGGAAGAGGCTCTTGCCTAATAAAAAGAATTTCCACTGAGAACTAGAGGTGATTGTAGCCGTATTAGTGCACTTGTGACAGAAACCATTGAGTGCTGTCCGTGATACATTTTTTATTTGCACTAACATACAATTTTGAAGACGAGCTTTCATTGTATGTTCCCGTATTCAGGGTAGTACTGCCTGGACCTTGAAGAAGGGGACATACCCCGAAAGATCCTCCTCAAAATTGTATGTTAGTGCAAATAAAAAATGTATCACGGACAGGACTCAATTGTTTCTATCACTGAGATCTAGAACATGGAAATCCTGTGGACACTCACCTGCTGCTGTGGGAATGTCCCACGCGGAACTGCCACCAATCCTGATATAAGCTGATATAGTGAATGCAGGGTCCGGGGAGCGTGGATATAGTGAATGCGGGGTCCGGGGAGAGTGGATATAGTGAATGCGGGGTCTGGGGAGACCAGATATAGTGAATGCAGGGTCCGGGGAGAGCAGATATAGTGAATGCAGGGTCCGGGGAGAGCAGATATAGTGAATGCAGGGTCCGGGGAGACCAGATATAGTGAATGCAGGGTCCAGGGAGAGCGCATATAGTTAATGCAGGGTCCGGGGAGACCGGATATAGTGAATGCAGGGTCCGGGGAGACCAGATATAGTGAATGCAGGGTCCAGGGAGAGCGCATATAGTTAATGCAGGGTCCAGGGAGAGCGGATATAGTGAATGCAGGGTCCAGGGAGAGCGGTTATATTGAATGCGGGGTCCAGGGAGAGCGGATATAGTGAATGCAGGGTCCAGGGAGAGCGGATATAGTGAATGCAGGGTCCAGGGAGAGCGGATATAGTGAATGCAGGGTCCAGGGAGAGCGGTTATATTGAATGCGGGGTCCAGGGAGAGCGGATATAGTGAATGCAGGGTCCGGGGAGAGCGGATATAGTGAATGCAGGGTCCAAGGAGACCAGATATAGTGAATGCAGGGTCCGGGGAGAGCGGATATAGTGAATGCAGGGTCCGGGGAGAGCGGATATAGTGAATGCAGGGTCCAGGGAGAGCGGATATAGTGAATGCAGGGTCCAGGGAGAGCAGATATAGTGAATGCAGGGTCAAGGGAGAGCAGATATAGTGAATGCAGGGTCCGGGGAGACCGAATATAGTAAATGCAGGGTCCGGGGAGAGCAGATATAGTGAATGCGGGGTCCAGGGAGAGCGGATTTAGTGAATGCGGGGGCCAGGGAGAACGGATATAGTGAATGCAGGGTCCGGAGAGAGCAGATATAGTGAATGCAGGGTCCAGGGAGACCAGATATAGTGAATGCAGGGTCCGGGGAGAGCGGATATAGTGAATGCAGGGTCCGGGGAGAGCGGATGTAGTGAATGCAGGGTCCGGGGAGAGCAGATGTAGTGAATGCAGGGTCCGGGGAGAGCAGATGTAGTGAATGCGGGGTCCGGGGAGAGCGCATATAGTGAATGCGGGGTCCGGGGAGAGCGCATATAGTGAATGCGGGGTCCGGGGAGAGCGCATATAGTGAATGCGGGGTCCGGGGAGAGCGCATATAGTGAATGCGGGGTCCGGGGAGAGCGCATATAGTGAATGCGGGGTCCGGGGAGAGCGCATATAGTGAATGCGGGGTCCGGGGAGAGCGCATATAGTGAATGCGGGGTCCGGGGAGAGCGCATATAGTGAATGCGGGGTCCGGGGAGAGCGCATATAGTGAATGCGGGGTCCGGGGAGAGCGCATATAGTGAATGCGGGGTCCGGGGAGAGCGCATATAGTGAATGCGGGGTCCGGGGAGAGCGGATATAGTGAATGCGGGGTCCGAGAAGAGCGCATATAGTGAATGCGGGGTCCGGGGAGAGCGCATATAGTGAATGCTGGGTCCGAGAAGAGCGGATATAGTGAATGCTGGGTCCGGGGAGAGCGGATATATTGAATGCCAGTTCCGGGGTTTAGTAACACTTTAACTGATTCTTCGCTCCCCCTGGTGGTCAGCATTCCCCTATGCTTCAGCAACATCAACAAGTCCCTCAACATCCCCACGCCAAGTGCAGGGTTTTGCAGTCTTGCTGATGTCAGAGGACTATAGACCACCAGGGTACAAGGGAGAATATTTGGCAGGCACTGATCTAGCAGGATCATAGAAGTAAAATAGCTGTGTCCAGACCCCCTAGACATAGACTAACAGTTAAACCTTGGAGTGCAGGTGTATTTCCACTACAAGGAATTTGCTCTCCTTTTCCTAGAGTTCAGCTTTAGGGGTCTTGGTTCTGAGCCGTAGACAAGCCATTATGTGCTCCTCTTCAGCCAGCAAGACCAACTTGCAGTTCTGAGCATGGGGAAGCATGTGACCTACTCTTCCCTGTTGTTGCCTGGCCCTTGCAGCCAATCGGTAGCCTAGATCATTGTCACCTAACCAGTCTGTGATCTAACTGCTCACCAACACTGCCCCGGCTACGGAGGAGGAAGCTCAGGTAAGGTGAGTAACTAGGTGGTGCTGATGCACTTTGCAATGACTCTTTTCTCTGCATTGGGAAGGTGATGTGTCTAAGAACTGGAGATGTGCAGCTTTCTTATATATCATGAGTTAGGGACCTTAGATTGTACGCCCCTTGAGGGTTAGGGTCCTTAGGTTGTACCCCCCTTGAGGGTTAGGGTCCTTAGATTGTACCCCCCTTGAGGGTTAGGGACCTTAGATTGTACCCCCCTTGAGGGTTAGGGACCTTAGATTGTACCCCCCTTGAGGGTTAGGGACCTTAGATTGTACGCCCCTTGAAGGTTAGGGACCTTAGATTGTACGCCCCTTGAAGGTTAGGGACCTTAGATTGTACCCCCCTTGAGGGTTAGAGACTGATGTGAATGTACAATATATATGTAAAGCACTGCGTAAATTGATGGCGCTATATAAGTACCTGAAATAAATAAAATAAATATCACAAGGGTCTTTTTAAAGATCGGACTTTTGAGATACTCTTGGGCCCCTTTCACACAGGGCAGAATCCTCTTTGTTCAGCGGGGGATCTGTCTGCTGAGCATAGTGTGCGGATGACAGATCTGTATCTGCTCCGTTTATGCAGAGCGTACACAGCCCGCTCTGCTCTTTGGGTGGTTGGGTGTACACACACTGGCTGTCCATTTACAGCTGACTGACCTTTGATCCAATCTGCCCAGATAGAGGGGAATGGACCTCTTTCCAATTATTATTTTTGAACAAATTGAATCAGATTGGAGGCAGGCAGGTGTAAATGGACACAAGTTCGTTCACCCCCGCTGGTCCATAGGAATACATAGATCATCCAGTCGGGTCTGCCTGAAAAACTGACAGGTGGAACTCAACGGATTGCCCGTGTGAAAGCGGCCTTACTCTTCTATAACCTCTGGCCAGGTTACTCTTCTAACATGCCCTGTCTCCTGTCATCCTGCAGGCATCCAGCACCAGTACGACACCCTCCAGCAGCTCCGGAGCAGGCAGTAGCAGACAGTTTACACGGCAGCGGATAACACGTGTCAATCTCAGGGACCTCATATTTTGTTTGGAAAACGAGAGAGAGACAAGCCATTCACTTTTGCTATATAAAGCATTCCTTAAGTGAAATAAATAAAAAAAACAAAAACTCAACAAAAATGGAAAAGATCAAGGTATTTTTTTTCTTTTGTTTTTGCAAAGACGACACTTTTCCCTCTTTTGAACTTCGCTGGGACTGTTTTTTTGTTTTTTTTTTAATTTTATACGTTTGCCGATTCTTATTGCCTTTTTGTTTTTCATTTTGACACGCTTGGTTATAAGCAAACCACAATCATCACCCTTCGGATTCCTTCCAGTTTTTAAATGAAACCTGCTTCATAATTGAAATTTTAGCAAAGAGAGCTGCAAACGACGGATACTTGGATGGACAAACCCACAGGATGGAACGCTGCCTTCTGCAAATCAAGCCATATACGGATTATGTTTTACAGGACGGATGGATTTTTTTTTTTTTTTTTTTAAATCCCCGTTTTTACTTCTGTTTCTCGCCAGTGGTCAGTAACTGTGCGTTTTTATCTTCTTCCGCCCCTTTCATTGCCAGTGGAAGGGGTTCCAGTTTATGACACGTCGGTTCTTTTTTTGCAGAGGGCAGTCCCTCTTATCTTCTCTATTTTTTCATTGTATTTATTGGTTTTACCTCTGCCTACTGTGGGATCGACACGCCAGAACCATCTTTGCCTCTCTGATTTTTAGCAATCTACAGTGTTCCACCCCCCCCCCCCCCTTCCCCCCCCCCCCCCCATTAAAGTAAAATTTTAAAATCAAATTTCCACAATAAAGGTTTAAAAAGACTGTTTTTAAATTTTAGGAAGAAATTACTAAAGTAAAAAAAAAAAAACACAATGCAATGCTATTTTGCGCTTTTTTTTTTTTTGTTGTAAAAAAAATAAAAAAAAAAAAACCTGGGGCAGTTGCAAAAGTTTATGACAAAGGACACAACATTTTATGGCATAAATATATAAATATCTATATATATATATATTACTTGCACTGTTTTAATTTTTTTTGATTTCCTATATAATTTGAGCGCTCCGCCCTCTCTTTAACAGAGACGCCACCGTGGCTTTTTTTTTTTTTTTTTTTTTTTTCTACAGAGAGGGGTTTTTCTGTTTTGTGACACACTTGGTAAAAGTCTCGACATGGCTTGCTGTATTTTTGGGTAGTTCTTGTAGATAATTTTTGGCACATGATAGCGGGGGGTTGGCGAAATAAATATAACACAGAATCTCCCATTCTACCGCAAATGACTATGTACAAATATCCGTAAATATTTTGTTAAAAAAAAACAGTATGCAAGCTTTGGCGACCGTTTCTGCCGCCATGGCAATAGCCCCATCTTTGTACCTATTTTTTTATCACGGAATAAAAAAAAAAAAGTTAAAATATACTAATTGGTTCTTTATATTTTCAGAGGTTACTGTATTAAACTGTTGATTGGTAATACTTTTATGAGTGTAAATAGCCTGACTTTGTGTCCGCCCTCCCCCCCGATTACCAGACTCTGCCTTTGTCACCGAACTCTGATCAGTATTTGTAACTGACCGCTGTTACATCACGTCGTCGTCTCCCCCCTCCTCTCCCGCTCTCTTCCCGCCCGCCTGCTGATCTTGTCTTTCCATTTTGTTTTCTTGTACATTTTTGCACAGTTACTTGTTCATATGTAAATATTTTACTTTCAAAAATGAAGTTTTTAATTGCTATTGTTTTATATAGGATTGAAAGAAAATTAACTCCTTTATTAAAAACAAATTTATCTGTATCACGTCTGTCTGTGTGTTACTTCAGAGGCGGCCAGGGATGCATGGAAGCTTTTATTCTTCACCCTCCAGTTACTTGGCTGCCATGCTTATCTAATGGCTTCAGTACTTCACAGTGGTAGATCTAGAACAAGAATGCTGATTTGGAGTTCTGACTTCAAGTGGAATTCCGAGATAACCCTAACTACTCTTTAACACTGTCCGCTCCTCCTCCTAACACATTTGCTTACTAGCCTGTGATAGAAAGATGCATATACTTACCTATTTTCAGGCCACTCTGGTCGGGTCATGCGATCTCCCCTGTATAACCAAGTGAGGGTTATTTACTAAAACTGGAGAGGGCAAAATCTGGTGCAGCTCTGCATAGAAACCAATCAGCTTCCAGATTTTATTGCCAATGCTTAATTGAACAAGCTGAAGTTAGAAGCTGATTGGCTACCATGCACAGCTGCACCAGATTTTGAGTGCTCCAGTTTTAGTTAATCTCCCCCAGTGCCTGCTGCGGGTAAGAAAAGACAGTGCTTCGAAAATGTCTAGCAATGCCTGGGAACAGTGATGTCACCCATAGATTTCAGTGGCCCATCAATTGTCAGCGCTCCCTCCCCTGCAGCGGCACTGGCTGACACCAGGAGCGGGATCACGTGACCAGAGCATCTGAAAAAAGGTAAGTATATACACTGCTCAAAAAAAAATTAAGACTTTGAAAACACCTCAGATCTCAAGGGGGAAAAAATCTCCTGCTGGATCTCTATACTGATACGGACTGGATAATGCGTTAGGAACATAAGGATGTCCCATCGTTTGATGCAAATGATCAACCTATAGAGGACTGAATTCAAAGACACCCCGAAAATCAAAGTGAAAAAATGATGTAGCAGGCAAGTCCATTTTTGCTAAAAATTTCATTGAAGCAACTCAGAATGGTCCTCAGTAGTTTGTATGGCCCCCACATGCTTGTATGCATGCCTGACAACGTCGGGCATGCTCCTAATGAGACCACGGATGGTGTCCTAGAGTATTTCCTCCCAGATCTGGACCAGGGCATCACTGAGCTCCTGGACAGCCTGAGGTGCAACCTGGCGCGTTGGATGGACCGAAACATGATATCCCAGAGGTGTTCTATTGTATTTAGGTCAGGCGAGCTTGGGGGCCATTCAATGCTATCAATTCCTTCATCCTCCAGGAACTGCCTGCATGCTCTCGCCACATGAGGCCGGGCATTGTCGTGCACCAGGAGGAACCCAGGACCCACTGCACCAGCATAGGGTCTGACAATGGGTCCAAGGATTTCATCCCGGTACCTAATGGCAGTCAGGGTTCCATTGTCTAGCCTGTAGAGGTCTGTGCGTCCCTCCATGGATATGCCTCCCCAGATCATCCGTGACCCACCACCAAAACAGCCATGCTGAATGATGTTACAGGCAGCAGAACATTCTCCACGGCTTCTCCAGACCCTTTCATGTCTGTCACATGTGCTCAGGGTGAACCTGCTCTCATCTGTGAAAAGCACAGGGCGCCAGTGGCGGACCTGACAATTCTGGTATTCAATGGCAAATGCCAATTGAACTCTGTGGTGCCAGGCAGTGAGCACAGGGCCCACTAGAGGACGTCGGGCCCTCAGGCCACCCTCATGAAGTCTGTTTCTGATTGTTTGGTCAGAGACATTCACACCAGTGGCCTGCTGGAGGTCATTTTGTAGGGCTCTGGCAGTGTTCATCCTGTTCCTCCTTGCACAAAGGAGCAGATACCGGTCCTGCTGATGGGTTAAGGACCTTCTACGGACCTGTCCAGCTCTCCTAGAGTAACTGCCTGTCTCCTGGAATCTCCTCCATGCTCTTGAGACTTTGCTGGGAGACGCAACAAACCATCTGTCAATGGCACGTATTGATGTGCCATCTTGGAGGAGTTGGACTACCTGTGCAACCTCTGTAGGCTCCAGGTATGGCCTCATACTACCAGTAGTGACACTGACCCTAGCTAAATGCAAAACTAGTGAAAAACAGTCCGAAAAGATGAGTAGGGAAAAAAATGTCAGTAGCCTCCACCTGTAAAACCATTCTTGTTTTGGGGGTCGTCTCATTGTTGCCCATCTAGTGCACCTGTTGTTAATTTCATTAACACCAAAGCAGCTGAAACTGATTGACAACCCCCTCTGCTACTTACCTTACCAGATCAATATCCCAGGAGTTTCGTTGACTTGATGCTATACTCTGATTAAAAAGTGTATTAATTTTTTTGAGCCGTGTACATCTTTCCTGGTACCAACATGGCAGCAATACATGTGGATTGGCGCCAGGAAAGGAAAATGATGGTAAGTATTTGATGCAAATCCAAATGTATGCTGTCATGGACTGGTGCCAGGAAAGGCAAATTTCAGTAAGTATGATATCATTTTGTGTTTTCTTTCACAGGTTAGTAAGCATAGGTGTTAGGGCCTGACAGGGCTGTACGCATTTTGCGGCTGCTGCAAGTTTGACAGGCGGCATTGCCTGCATAACATGTCCATTGAGATCAGTGGGCCCGTACCACGGCCACAAGCCAAACATTTAGCTTGCCATTACAGTGCAGTCCTGTTGATCACTTTTCCTTATCCTTGAAATTTTCCACATTTTGTCATGTTACAACCAAAAACATAAATGTATGTTTTTGAGATTTGATGTGATAGACCAACACAAAGTGGTACATAATTGTGAAGTGGAAGGAAAATGGTTTTCAAAATTTTGTACAAATAAATCTGTGAAAAGTGTGGCGTGCATTTGTATTCAGCCCCCTGGAGTCAATACTTTGTAGGACCCCCTTTCACTGTAAGTCTTTTTGGGGATGTCTCTACCATTTTTGCACATCTAGAGAGGGACATTTCTGCCCATTCTTCTTTGCAGAATCGTTCAAGCTCTGTCAGATTGGATGGAGAGCGTCTGTGAACAGCAATTTTCAAGTCTTGTCACAGATTCTCCATTGGATTTTAGTCTGGACTTTGATTGGGCCATTCTAACACATGAATATGCTTTGATCTAAACCATTCCATTGTAGCTCTGGCTGGATGTTTCGGGTCGTTGTCCTGCTGGAAGGGGAACCTCCGCCCCGGTCTCAAGTCTTTTGCAGACTCTAACAGGTTTTCTTCTAAGATTGCCCTGTATTTGGCTCCATCCATCTTCCCATCAACTCTGACCAGCTTCCCTGTCCCTGCTGAAGAAAAGCATCCCCACAACATGATGCTCCCACCACCATGTTTCACAGTGGGGATGGTGTGTTCAGGATGATGTGCAGTGTTAGTTTTCCTCCACACATAGTGTTTTGCTTTAGGCCAAAATGTTCAATTTTGGTCTCATCTGACCAGAACCCCTTCTTCCACATGTGTGCTGTGTACCCCACATGGCTTCTTGCAAACTGCAAACAGAACTTCTTATGGCTTTCTTCCAACAATGGTTTTCTTCTGCCACTCTTCCATAAAGGCCAGATTTGTGGAGTACACGACTAATAGTTGTCCTGTGGACAGATTCTCCCACCTGAGCTGTGGATCTCTGCAGCTCCTCCAGAGTTACCATGGGCTTCTTGGCTGCTTCTCTGATGAATGCTCTCCTTGCCCGGCCTGTCAGTTTAGGTGGACGGCCATGTCTTGGTAGGTTTGCAGTTGTGCCATACTCTTTCCATTTTTTGGATGATAGATTGAACAGTGCTCCGTGAGATGGTCAAAGCTTGGGATAATTTTTGGTATTATAACCTAACCCTGTTTTAAACTTCTCCACAACTTTATCCCTGACCTGTCTGGTGTGTTCCTTGGCCTTCATGATGCTGTTTGTTCACTAATGTTCTCTAACAAACCTCCGAGGGCTTCACAGAACAGCTGGATTTATACTGAGATTAAATTACACACAGGGGGACGCTATTTACTAATTAGGTGACTTCTGAAGGCAATTGGTTACACTAGATTTTAGTTAGGGGTAGCAGAGTAAAGGGGGCTGAATACAAATGTACGCCACACTTTTCAGATATTTATTTGTAAAAATTTTGAAAAGCATTTATCATTTTCCTTCCACTTCACAATTATGTGCCACTTTGTGATGGTCCGTCACATAAACTCCCAATAAAATACATTTACGTTTTTGGTTGTAACATGACAAAATGTGGGAAATTTTAAGGGGTATGAAGACTTTTTCAAGGCACTGTACATGAGACCTAAGGGCGCAGTAATGCTTACCGCCCTCTGAAAAGTGATCCACAGGACTGCACTGTAATGGCAAGCCAGGGCTTGGGGCCGTGGTACGGGCCCACTGATCCCAATGGACATGTTATGGAGGCAGTGCCGCCTGTCAAACTCTGAGACTAAATCCATGTGCTGTAACCACTTGCCGCCCTCTAGCTGAAGATTTACCTCTAGCAGGCGGCAGCTGCAGGCTCAGCAATATGGAAAATTCCAAGGGGTATGAATACTTTTTCGAGGCAATGTATACCCACCTAAACTATCTGATCAATGTATATCCAGACAGGCCCACACTATGTAGCTGCGGGAAGAGCTACAGGGGATTGTAATGTGTACACCGGCGGCTTGTGAATTCGACCAGACCAACCCCTACACTGTCCAATCCCATTCAGATTCAGCTCCCGCTCACACTGTACACCATGCGTGAATGTCGCTGGGCCATGCATTCTTCATGGTGCCCCAAATACACCTGTCATATGTGCTAAATTGCACTAGAAGGGTGTCAAACTGGCAGCTCTCCGGCTGTTGTGAAACTACAAGTCCCATCATGCCTCTGCCTTTGGGTGTCTGTCAATCTTGCAATGCCTCATGGGACTTGTAGTTTGGCAACAGCTGGAGGGCCGCCAGTTTGACACCTGTGTGTAGATGATTGGTACATGAATCCCACGTGTTTTGGTGCAGTGCGTCCTGCAATTTTGAGGCAGTAGGCAAAAAAAAAAAAGAGGACCTGTTGCATTTTTGCATGATGCATGCCAACCATCGGCAGTGTCCAGAATTGCGTGGAAATGTGAGTGTGGTGTGCACACTGCCTAGACCATGTCATGATCACAATGCACGTGGCTTTCCTCTGCTACGAGGGCATCTGATGGAGATCAGGGCACACACCTGTGTCTGGCTGATCTGTGCAATCTACAGGTAAGACCCCAATCCCACCGCAGTCTTCAGTCTCATCGTAGACCAATGTTGGGTTTCTGGAACTCTCTTTTAGCAAAATACATTAGTCGGAAGTGGGGGAGGGGCTCTGGCAGATGTATAAAGGATTGGGGGGGGGGGGGGGGTAAACCGGTAAAGTCAGCAGGAAGGAAAAGTCCTTCACTGCATGGGTTGCATCATACACTGGAATCTTCTAATGGAACGGTTGGTTTCATTTGGTTCCTGTTTGGTAGAACTGTGGAGGTTCAGGGCAGGGCTGTGGATAAGGGGGTACCACCAGTCCTGTAGGGGGCCCAGGCAGCTGGGTGAATCAGATGTAGGCAGGGAGGGCAATCAGAACAGCATAGGGGTGATTACTGGAACCGATCCCCTGTAAGGATCTTTTCTGCAGCAGCTGAAAGCCGGCTTTTTCTCTTCTCCCTCCCGTCAGCTTTCAGCTGCTGCAGAGAGAACCATACAAGGGATCGGTTCCAGTAGTTGCCCCACATTACTTTCCTTGTGCACCATATGTTTACCCTGGCGCCCCCCAGCGTGCCCCCACCCACGCAGTGCTGCCGGCTACCCTCTTTTCCTTCCGCTACCCTCCTTTCCTTCCTTGCTACAAGCAATAGGATCCTTCAGGATGGAGAGTGGGGGAAGGTTCCAGTAAATGCCACATTTACCAGCCCCTTCCTTTCCTGCACACAGTGAGTGATCAGTACCGATCACTCACTGTGTTCATAACTGAAGTGTAGTAAACTGTGTTGCTTTTTTTTGGGGGGGGGGGTGGGGGTGCCCTCTCAGGTTGGTTGTATGGGGCCTGTGGTTTCCAACAGCAGCCCTGGTTCAGAGGGAGCTTTCCATTGCCTTCATATGGCACCTATCAGTCCTTTTTCTTGATATCTTGGACCCCCCCCCCAAAATCCTCTGGTACACCAAGCCTGACCCCCTTCTCTTCATAACGACTCAGGAATCCAAGATCTCTGGTCTCTTCTTATCTGTATACCATTATCTTTTTTTTTTTTCTTTTTTGTTTTGCCAATTGCCTCTGTAGGCTCCTTCATCAACCTTGTTACCACTGCCCAATGAAAAGAAGGGTGGGCTTACCTGCCTGCATACTGCGCTGAGCGCTCTCAGCCCCCATGACCACTGATCCTTCCCACCCTCCAGGAGTTCAGGGCTATTAGAAGAGACGCTGTGGTGGGTAGGAAGGGGTTAAGGAGGGGGCAAAATGTTTTTTTTTTTCCATTTTTATATCTTCTGTCTGTCTTTTATTTAGCCACATGTGTCCCATTGGGGAGATTTCCCTTCACTTCCTGTCCCATAGCCGAAACAGGAAGTGAGAGGAAATCCCTGCACTGTGATTATCCCCACCGGAAGATTTCCCCTCTATTCCTGTTCTGGTGACAACCCCACATTTTGGGATTTTCTTTCACTCTCTGATAATGGTAAACAGGACTAATAGGGTGAATCCCCCTAACAGATAGCGAATAAAAACCTGACAGGGGTTCTAATCCCTCTCCACTCTATCCAAAACCAAAAAAAGTTCTGTCTTTAGTTGTACTTTAAGGGCTTAGCCCTCTGAAGAGCGATCTGTGGTGGATCACATTTCAGAGGGCATTTGATAGCTGGTGAGGAGACATGATGTCACCTTCTCAATACCTATTTGAACAAAGTATACCGCAGGCAAAGCGCGCGGTCGTGGTTCAGCCCCATTCACTTGGATGTGTTGGGCGAGTGGTACTGAATGTGACGGGCGATCATTTGAGCAGCACCATGAATGTCTTAATCCCTCCTTCGCTGCTTGGTGAGGTGGTAAAAACACAGCTCAAACGCCTTTGTGCCCCCTCCTAACCACAAGTGTAAACTAAGCCCAACGCAATGCACATCTGCCCATGAGGCCGCTTTAGTTTGTTGGGGGCCGTTCAGCATCAATAGTACATGTGACATGGAACGCATGCATTAATGCGACATTACAGTGCGATCGGCCCTAAAGGATAGCACTCGGGGCCCCTCTGGGAGTTTTTATACAAACAACCCTACAGGTCCTTCTCCAGCCGAAGGAAATCCGGAAACACATGTAAGACCGGAAGTGAAAGAGAATCTCCCCAATGGGATCCAGATGGAAAAAAAAAAAAACACCCTGCCAGGCGTTCTAACCCCCCACCCTGCCAGGGGTTCTACCTCCAGCACCCTGCCAGGGGTTCTACCTCCAGCACCCTGCCAGGGGTCCTAACCCCCCACCCTGCCAGGGGTTCTAACCCTCCCCCATCCAAAAAGATAAAAACGTTTTGCCTTCAGTTCTCCTGATAGTGGGAGATCTCTGTCCTGTCAGTGACCACTAGAAGGAGATGTAATAAAAGGGAAATGACATGGGAGGGGGAAAAGGACATGTATGGGACAACCAGCAGACACTGTCCACCCCACTCCCCTCCCCCCACACCTCAGTGTCTGAGCCATCACTCATCAATCAACAGCCATAACCCAGCCAGTCATGGGACTCGGGGGCAGGATGATCCCTATTCCAGGGACGGCCATTTAACAAGCTGAATGAGGCCTGCTGTGTAATGTGAGGGAAGAAATCCTGTTCAAAGCCGGCCAATCACAAGTCACCTCCCTGCTACAAAGGAGGAAGCAGGGTGCTATGCAGGGGCAGTTTTAGTCACAAGCTCCGCCCCCTAGGAGCAGGATGCACCATGAGAGGAGGAGCCTCTTGGCACATGTACTGGATGCAGTGAGATAAAATAAAGGCGTGGATCTGTACTGCATGTCCATTGCCCTGCTATACAGAGCAGGGGAGCACAGGTGAGGGGCCGTGACCCATAGCAACTACCCCAACACCTGTACCAGTCATGTGACCTCTGGTTGCTATGGGTGACTATACCTGGCATGCATGAGGTATATATATGACAGGAACACCCAGTTATACCATACCACGAGGGCCCTGCTATATCACCGGCATTTGTGTCATGTTAGGGGGCACTTCTTGTATATTATGACGTCATTGTGTTCTGGTATGAGGTATGTGATATATATTATCAGGTCGTCCTTCTACATCATGAGGTATTCCGTAATTATATTACAAGGTGTTTGCTGTATATTATTAGATATTTCATATATACTTTGAGGGAATTTTCAAAAATTATGAGGCATTTGTTATATATTATGAGGCATTTATTATATATTATGAGGTATTTGTTGTATATTATGAGGTATTTGTTATATATTATGAGGTATTTGTTATATATTATGGGGTATTTTTTATATATTATGAAGTATTTGTTATATATTATGAGATATTTCATATATGAGGTATTTGTTGTATATTATGAGGCATTTAATATATATTATGAAGTATATCTCATATGAGTTATTTGCTGTATATTATGAGGTATTTGTTGTATATTATGAGGCATTTAATATATAATATGAGGCATTTGTTGTATATTATGAGATATTTCATATATGAGGTATTTTATTGTATATTATGAGGCATTTATTATATAATATGAGGTATTTGTTATATATTATGGGGTATTTAATATATATTCAATATTCTATATATTATTAGATATGTGTTATTTTTTTCAGCGTACATGATATGTATTATGAGGTATTTTCTAATTATTATCAGGTAGTCCTTCTGTATCATGAGGAATTTCTTATATATTATAAGGTATTTGTTGTATATAATTATGCATTTATTATATGATAATAGGTATTTGTTGTATATTATTCTGTATTTATGATATAATATTAGGTATTTGTTGTATATTATTCTGTATTTATGATATAATATTAGGTATTTGTTGTATAATATGTATTTATTAGAATATTTTATGCATTTTCCAAACACTGTGAGCCATATAATATATAATATATAATAATGAGGCTTTTTTAAATATATTGTGAGGTATTTACTATCTATTATTATTATAATACAGGATTTATATAGCATATATATATGATGAGGTTTTTGTTGCTATTACAGGGTAAATGTTATATATTACCAGTTACTTGTTTTAACTTATGAGGACATGTGTTTTTTATTTCATGATATACACTAAATATTATTAGATACTTCTATGATATATTATAAGGTATTTGCTGTATGTTATGAGATAGTTATTATATATTGTGAGGTACTTCCCAAATATTATGAAGCATATAATATATAATACAAGGTATATGTTGCACATTATGACTTGTTATATAGTATGAGGTATTTATTTATTTTTTTTCATTTTACAGGGTAATTGGTTTTTATTACCAGGTATTTGTTTTAACCTTTTAGGTACAGTATGTGTTTTTATTTCATGTTATATGCTATATATTAATATATAAGTATTTTCTATATAGTAAGAGGTTTGTGTTATCTGTTTCATGATATACACTATACAGTGAAGGAAATAAGTATTTGATCCCTGCTGATGTTGAATGTTTGCCCACTCACAAAGAAATGATCGGTCTAAATATTGAATGTTCGGTGTATTGTAACACTGAGAGACAGAATAGCAACAACAAATTCAGCAGAAATGCGTCTAACAAATGTTGCACTGATTTGCATGTTCATGAGGGAAATACGTATTTGATCCCCTATCATTCAGCAGGATTTCTGGCTACCAGGTGTCTTTCATACAGGTAACAAGCTGAGATTAGAAGCAGTCTCTTAAAGGGGGTGCTGCTAATCTCATTTTGTTACCTGTATAAAAGACACCTGTCCACAGAAACAATCAGATTCCAAACTCTCCACCATGGCAAAGACCAAAGAGCTGTCCAAGGATGTCAGGGACAAGATGTAATGTGAGACATATGTTGTATATTATAATGTATCATCAACATGGGACATAAATTATATTGGCTTTACTTTATCATTCTAAAGGCCAACTCCAGGAAACCTAAAAATCCTTCATTTTGCAGCGGGGCTGTCCCTGTACTGCAAGGGTTACCCGCTCCTCTCTGTCTAGGAGACAAATATAATTTTTCGTTAACTGATTCTCCACTCGCTCAGTGGATGGCGCTCCCTTTTGCTTCGGCAGTGGCCCATTCCTCAGCATCCTCATGTGTAATGTAGGACTATGGTCCCTGCATCGGTCTTGATGATGTCAGAGTACCTTAGACCACCAGAGCACAGGGGGATAAGAGGTTGGAGGGGACCTGTCTGGCACACAGGATCCTGCAGGAGCCGAGTACTGGGTATGTCAGAGTACTTTTCTAAGTCCCCTAGATGTAACCGAGTTTCAAGGGAGGACTTTCTGGCTCCCTGGAGTGCAGCTTTATCCATATACTGAAGAAGTGGGCTCACCCATGCAGAGGATACTTTTTATAAAACAGGTATGTTATTCTCCCACAAGATGGCGCTGTAAGATCAGGGGAAAACTGGACTCTGGTTTTTGCCTTCACTTTCTATATAAAATGACATCACAGATTGATCATATTTTCAGGTTTTATATCAAATACAATTTGGCCAAGGCGGTATTGCATGTGTGAGGAATTTCACATCGTAGGGTCATTTGGGACAGAGTTTGTGAACCTACGCAATCCAGAATGCTTTGCTTCTCTCCTAATTGCATTGGACAGGGATGGATTGTCCTGGATGATCCCTATTGTTCCCCGAAGAGGAAGTGTCCGCAGAAGGCAGTACCATGTACGGGGCCAGTTCAATCATGCATACAGTATTTATCCTGCAATTGTTCTATATAATAATCATGGCATCTTCTTGATTTTTCATGCCATGTTATTCCTCGGGAGGGGGGGGGGGGGGGCAGAATCTTTACTGCTGAGGAGGCCAGTTCTGGGGTCTTCCATCTTTGTAGCTGGTAACCGTAGATTGGAGTTGGCTCCCACACCCACATGGAAGAAAAATATATTTTAAATATAAAAATATTTTTGGCTGTATTTTATATATATATATGTATACACTGTATGTTAAAACGCGCTTTTTTTATATATTACAAAATATATGAAAAATATTTTTCTAAATACATTTTCAAATATACTGTATGTCTTTGAAAACACATTTAATCTACCTTGTTGGAATGCATTTACAAATGTAAAAATATATGTTAAAATTACTTTTTTTGTATGTTAAAAAAATCTGAAGAATATATTTAAAATAAATAATTTTAAAAAATATTTTTCATATATTTCGTAATATATAAAAAATGCATTTCAACAAACAGTGTATATGTATATATTGAATACGGCCAAAATTGTAGTATTTCAAATATATGTCAATATATTTGGGAAGAATATTTTCAAAATATATTTTTCTTCCATGTGGGCAATGTCACACAGTAGGATAATACGTGAGATGGCCTGTGTGCTCCCAGGTGGTCTGTATTCTCCTTGTCCGTTGCGTACAGCATGTATCTTCTGACACCCCTACAATGTTGCACATGCACATGTCCATTTCCACCACCAATTTTCTCCTGGAGCAGTTTGCTTATTTCACATTAACCTGTTGAGCTCCAGAACTCTTTTCACTTTTTAGCTATGAACTATGGTGACCAGATGTTCAAATACAATCCAGGGACACCCTACTGACCATGCCCACTTTTACTCTGTATGCTGTGCCATACATTTCATGCTCCTGACTCCTGAACTCCCAGCATACAGAGTGCAGGGGTGAGAACAGGGGCGGACTGACAGCTCATGAGGCCCCCGGGCAATAGGGGATCATGGGGCCCCTGTGTCCTCACCCACACCCAAAAAAGCCTATAAAAAGGTACCAGGGGCATCTCATGGGGCCCCCTACTGACCCCGGGCCATCAGGCAGTGCCCGAATGCTCAAATGGTCAGTCCACCCCTGGGTGAGAAATACAGGACAACTACACCTTCGGTATAATTGTCTTTCAGTCAGTTTCCATATCCACCTCAATACAGTGGAGCCAAATCATGTACAGCCACCCACAGCTTGCCGATCCAGGCTAGGAAATTGCAGGAAAGGCAATAATACCCAGAAGAATTAGGGCTGGTGGGCAGGTGAGGGCAAGGCTGTGAATAAGAGGGTACCACCAGTCCTCCTGTATGGGGCCCAGACAGTTGGGTGAATAGGATGTCTGCAGGGAGGATGATCGGCATGGCTGGGGGGGACAATTACTGGAACTGATCCCCTGTATGGCTCTCTCGGCAGTAGCTGAAATGGCTTCTCTCTCTCCTGCCGGCTTTCAGCTGCTGCAGAGATCCAGGCAGGGGATCAGTTCCAGTAATTGTCCCCCTGCCATAGCAATCATCCTCCCTGCCCACATCCGATTCACCCAACTGTCTGGGCCCCCTCCCTGTGCACCATACATTTCCCCCTGCTGCACAGGCCCCCCTGTGTGCCCCCACCCAGCTGCTGCTGGCTTCCTGATGGAGAGTGGCAGAAGGGTCCAGTAAATATGTCACATTTACCAGCCCCTTCCTTTCCTGAATGAACAAAGTGAGTGTACCGATCACTCACTGTGTTCATTCATAACTGATGAATGTAAACTGTTTTTTATTTATTTATCTTGGGGGGGGGGGGGAGGGGTTGTGCTGTCAGAGTGGGGGAAGGTTCCAGTAAATATGTCACATTTACCAGCCCTTCCTTTCCTGAATGAACACAGTGAGCGATCAGTATCGATCACTCTCTGTGTTCATTCACAACTGAAATGTAGTAAACTGTGTTGCTTTTTTTTGGGGGGGGGGGTGGCGGCGGCGCTCTGTCAGGTTGGCTATATGGGGCCCTGTGGTTTCTAACAGCAGCCCTGGCTGCTGACAGTCCCCAGGCAGGGGATGTCATTATTGAAACTTGCAAGAGACCAGGGATGCCATAGTTGAACCTGGGACAAAATTGGGGGTGCTTTTCAGAAAGGGGCAGTCACCTCAAAAAATCATGGTGACTTTCCCGATTAGGGGTGACTGTCCCTGCCTGAAAAGTGCTATATACATGTGGTACACGTGCAGTATATGTATACACATACTTAAAAGAGAAGTACAGGTTTACAAAAACAAACAATTACACTCACCTATATAGATGCAGCATCAGTCTGATGCTGCACCTGTCCCCCGTAATCTCTAAGATCGAGAACTGAGCAATCAAAGACTGCTGATCGCTCAGTTCCAGGTCTTCAGTGAGCAGAGAGCGAGGACTGTCAGTTGCTGGCTGTCTGCTCTGCCCCTCCAGCACTCACTGGAGTGCTGGGCTGATGAGGGGGTGGGAGTGGCTGACTCAGTCTTTTAGCTCCCTACTGAGAAGCTGAGACAGTTGCCAGTCAGGCATCTGGGCGAATCCTGACATTATTGTCAGGATCCCTGCAGAGCCTGGACCAGCTCTACGATATCAGCCAACAGCAGGCTGAATCTGGGCCATAGGTGTGCAGAATTAAGTGCACTCTTGTGATCCATAGAGAAGTATGGCCATACTTCTCTTTTGAATGAATATGATCAGTCAAAGGTTTTACAGCTACGTGATGCATTGTCCCAGACTGTGTGCACCAACGGAAGGAGGGCCATACTAAAAGATGAAATTCATTGGAAGGTAGTCTTGTCCATAGTGAGCAGCCTAACATGAGCCAGTGAGCTCTGTGGGGCCCCGTTCACATTTTGTAGCTCGAAGCTCAAAAACACTCAACAAACAAAACTATTATTTTCAATAGCCCTTGTTCACATCTGAGCATTCTGTCGCTTGTAGCAAAACGCCTGTCGCTCAGAAAAGTACATATGCTACTTTTCAGGCAGCGTTGCGCATTTTTGTCCCCGTAGACTTCAATGGAAACTCCTGAAAAGCACAACATGAGCGATCTTGAGCATTTTTCATGCATTTTGTTCTGTTTTCTGCTCCAACAACAGCTCTCTGCCCCTTTTTCAGCAACAATCCAAACCCTGAGTCGAAAAACGCCTGGAAAAAATGCCTGTTAAAAGCTGCAAAAATGCGCAGTTCTGCTCCAAAGAACACTCAAAAACGCTTGAAAACATGATGCTGTAGCCTTAGGCCCCATTCACACTTTTGCGTTTTAGAACAGCGGGCAGAAGCGCTGCGATTCTGCGTGCAAATTCAAACCACTTTGCTAAAATAACAAATCTCACAACAGCGTGTTCGGGTGCCGTTCATCTTAATGGCACCTGAAAGTGCGGTTCTGCTGCGATTGTCCTGCGATAAATTGTGTTGCCCAAAAGATTTCAGGAGCTGAGATGCGATTTGCTGCGATCTACAATAGGTATTTATAGTGCGATAAATGAACTAGCCCCAATCCGGCGGTCTGGCTGAAAAGGGTCGGAGTAGCGGACTGTCATCTCGTGTTTATGGGCAGCTGTATACAGACGGGTGATGATGTTGTATATACACGCTCAGTGCAGCATCTGGCTTCAAGTGGTGTTGTGTTGGTGATGTGACCCTAATTAGGAAGTACAAAGGATGCTGCTAATGAGCGGGGCTGGGAGCCTGTGGGTGACGAATGAGGGGTATTGATCCATGCCACTGCTTGAAAACTTCCACTGGATGTACAACATTAGCACGCCGTGAACGGAGAATTTGTGTGATCAGACTAGGCTAGAAACAGGAAAGCCGAGGCTTGACATGTCATGGGAACTACAAGTACCAGCGCACCCTGAGTGCATGTAGATCAGGAGAATGCTGGTATTGGTAGTACTGCAGACACTATAATGCCCTCTCTAGTAGGGGCACATTGGCATACCTCTCCACCTCTCCACCTCCTGAAACATAAATGAGGGACACCTTTTAACACACAGTATGCAGACAAAGAACATGTCCCAGCCACAGCCCCGACTATATGGATGACCAGGGCTTTTTTTCTCAGAGAATAGGTGCAGGAAATTCCCCATTCCCCCCTTGTCTCCACCCTCTACCCACCTCCAAGCACCCTCCCTTGGTTCGAGGCCACCTACCCGCCTTACACCAAGTATCATTTTGTGGTGATAAGTAATTTGTATGGAATTGAATAAGAAAATCAGTAAAATAAATCCCCTGCAGCCAGAAACAAAAGGCCCCCCCCCAGGAACAATATATCCCCAGCAACAAAAGTCCCCACCACAGTAACAATAGACCCCCCTTGAAAAATAGATCCCCAACAATAAAAAACCTCCAGAGTAACAACAGACCCCCCCAGGAACAATATAGCCACAGCAACAAAAGTACCCCCACAGTAACAATAGACCCCCCAGGAAAAATAGATCCCCAACAACAAAAAAACCTCCACAGTAACAACCCCCCACACAAAAATATACCCTGCCCCAGCAATAAACTACCACCCTGGCAACAATAGACTCCCATCAGCCAACATCAATAGACCCTCCAGCAGCAAACGACAATAGACCCCTCCCTCAACAGTAGATACCCCCCAGCAACAATTGACTATGGCTCCCCAGCGGGGTTGCTGACTTCAGTGGTCTTACATCAGAGTTCCCCTTTACATTAGAGTCCACAGAGCTTCCCCTTACAGTGTAAGTGGAAATTCAGTAGACTTAGATGTAAGAGGGAACTCTGCAGACTCTGATGTAAGGGGGAACTCTGCAGACTCTGAAGATGACCCCAGATTAAAGGGGAATGCTTGGAACTCTGATATAAGTGGTGACTCTTGTTATCAGAGGCCCTCTTATATCAGAGTTCCTGTTTACTGCAAAGTCTGCAGCTTTCCCCCTTACATCAGAGTTCCCTCCAAACATTAGAGTTCTCTGTGTTTCATCTTACATCAGAGTCTTCAGAGTTCCCTTACATTATAAGGAAACTCTGTGAGTTCAGATGTAAAGGGGAACTCTGTTGATTGAGATGTAGAGGAGAACTCAACAGATTCAAATGTAAAGGGGAACTCTGTGGATTGAGATGTAGAGGAGAACTCAACAGATTCAAATGTAAAGGGGAACTCTGTGGATTGCGATGTAGAGGAGAACTTGGCATATTCAGATGTAAAGGGGAACTCTGTGGATTGAGATATAGAGGAGAACCCGGCATATTCAGATGTAAAGGGGAACTCTGTGGATTGAGATGTAGAGGAGAACTCAACAGATTGAGATGTAAAGGGGAACTCTGTGGATTGCGATGTAGAGGAGAACTCGGCAGATTCAGATGTAAAGGGGAACTCTGTGGATTGCGATGTAGAGGAGAACTCGGCATATTCAGATGTAAAGGGGAACTCTGCGGTTTGAGATGTAGAGGAGAACTCAACAGATTGAGCTGTAAAGGGCAACTCTGCTGTTTGAGATGTAGAGGAGAACTCAGCAGATTCAGATGTAAAGGGGAACTCTGTGGATTGAGATGTAGAGGAGAACTCAACAGATTGAGATGTAAAGGGCAACTCTGCTGTTTGAGATGTAGAGGAGAACTCAGCAGATTCAGATGTAAAGGGGAACTCTGCAGATTGAGATGTAGAGGAGAACTCAGCAGATTCAGATGTAAAGGGGAACTCTGTGGATTGAGATGTAGAGGAGAACTCAACAGATCGAGATGTAAAGGGGAACTCTAGGATTGAGATGTAGAGGAGAACTCAGCAGATTCCGATGTAAAGGGGAACTCTGCGGATTCAGATGTAAATCCCGCTGGGTTGAACAAAACACAAACTTCCTGTGTGTACCCAACATTAGGGTACTGGGCTCTTGAGTGCATTTGTGTTGCTGAGACATGCTGCTTTTGATGCTTCGTCTGTTTTTGGATATGGTCTTGTTGTTATTGGAGTGTAATATCGATCTCTTCTTAGTAATCTTTCCAGAAGACTGGAAACCACTATAATGGCAAACGATGATGGTGTGGCAACTCCACATTACTGCTCATGGTTATGGAATGGGATGCCCTACCAGCCCATAAAGGTGTGATGTTTGGGAGTCCACAGTCCTTTGGCTACCTGATTGCCCCCCAAAAAAGCCAGAAATCATTGGCCTGACTCCAGGGTGATCATTGGCCTGACTCCAGGGTGATCATTGGCCTGACTCCAGGGTGATCATTGGCCTGACTCCAGGGTGATCATTTGGATTTTGAAGTCCTGTTTTGGAAGTCCCTTCTATATACCTCCATTTTACATCAACCTCCCTGATCCCTCCAGGCTCAGCCACCACCTCATTGCACTCTAGGCTGTAGAATTAGAGGACTGAGATACTTTTGAAGGAACATGAATTGAGAACAAAGCAGTGATGCTTTCTAACTAATGTCCAGACTTTTCCTTGATAGTCAGGCCATCTGTGGGGAAAGACAAGTCGCTGAGAATAGACATTTATTGGAAATAAAGAGCATTGGAAAATAAGTGATTGTAAAACGTGACAGGTCCTCTGTGTAATCGAGGTCTTTAGGTGTTTAGTAAACAAACTGTACACAAAACATAGAAAATAAATAAAAAAAAGGAAAATAAAAACCCCGCATATGCGGGGTCTCTGTGGCAACACAAACTCTGACACGCGTGGTAATGGCTGCGCGGTGGTCGAGCTGAGGCTATGTAATTACCTCCCGAAGATGGCAATAATTACACTTAATAGTAGCTCATTTGATGAACCAAACGGCAAAGCATGTAATTGGACGGAGGGACCCAGACAGGAGTAAGTAGTAATACCTCTTTTAACTACATGAGTTGCATATAATTAAACAAAACTCGTTTGTGCTCTGGTAATTACAAAGGATTATACAGTCATTATATTGCACTTAGGAGCACTTTCCGCAGAGACAAGGAGTTTTTAATCCCGCACAAGTAATCAGACTTCCTGCTGGCCGGTTAACCCCCTCTGTCCCCCACACACCTGACACACACTAGTCAGGTAACAAATACTAAGCACCTGTTTATGTTCTGTGCAATCTATACAAAGTGTTCACCAGAACCAATCCGAAAGTAAAAGAAAGATGTCTAATGCAGGCCATAGATGGGTCAAAAATCGGCCGAAAATAAAATCGACTGCTTTTCGGATCGTTAGTGGGTTAATTGTTCGGTCGTTTTTCGATATTTTGGCAGATTTTTGTTATCGGTAAAGTTGGAAAAAGATTGTCCGATTTTGCTGATCGGCCGATTTTCGCGGCAATTATGGGCAAATCGGCCGATCTTTTTACCGATAAAAAATCTGCGCATTAGCAGTGACCTGCAAGAGGAAGACAAAAAGAAGAAAGAAGAAGAAGAGGATGAAGAAGAAGAAGAGGATGATGAAGAAGAAGAAGAGGATGATGAAGAAGAGAGGATGAAGAAGAAGAAAAGGATGAAGAAGAAGCGGATGAAGAGGATGATGAAGAAGAAGAGGAAGAAGAAGAGGATGATGAGGAAGAAGAAGAGGATGATGAAGAAGAAGAAGAGGATGAAGAAGAAGAAGAAGAGGATGAAGAAGAAGAGGATGAAGAAGAGGATGAAGAATAGGAAGAAGAAGAGGATGAATAGGAAGAAGAAGAGGAAGATAATGAAGAAGAAGAAGAGGAAGATAATGAAGAAGAAGAAGAGGAAGAAGAAGAAAAGGAAGAAGAAGAGGATGAAGAAGAGGACGAAGAAGAGGAAGAAGAGGAACAAGAAGAAGCGAAAGAAGAAGAAGAAGAATTTCAGTCTGGCAAAAAGTGTCTCTGCAGAGAGCTCCGCTATTTCTTTGACAGTGCTTTGACATTTATAGCGGTTGCAACAATGTATCTATTTGTTTCCAAATAAAAACATCTGTATCCGAAATGGATTTGGATACAAATAGATACATTGTTGCAACCACTATAAATGTCAAAGCACTGTCAAAGAAATAGCGGAGCTCTCTGCAGAGACACTTTTTGCCGGCTGTAGACGGGATGAAAATCGGCCGATTTTTTTTTTTTACCATTCCTGGTAACGTCGGCCGCTTGAACGACCGATTTTTCATTTTTTTAAAGAAAAATCAGCCGGTTTTCTCCCCATTTATGGCCTGCATAAGCCCTGGTTCACACTGATGCGGTGCAAATTCCGCACGGCATCAGAATCGCACCTTGTTCATGCGAACCGCTGCGGGGGTGTATGTTAAGTTAACAACACCCCGAAAGTAGTCCGAAAAACACGGTGTGATGTGCAGAATCGGTTCGCATAGGTGTGAATATCCATGCGATCTGATCCCAAAAAAGGGTCCTGCTCCTTTTAGGTGCGGGTGCGGTCCGATTAGAGTCATACAAAATGTACGGCTCCAATTGCACTGCACACAAATCGCATGTGATCTGCACAGGAATGCGGTGCGGTTCATGTACAAATCACATGCGATATACCTCACCGCATATATGTGAACCCGGGCTCAATGCAAACAACCTTTCCTCTGAGGTTCTGGTATCTCTGAGCCTGGATTCACACTTTGTCCATGTATCGCATGTGGCAACACACATGCGTAGGTGAGAATGGGCACCTAGCTACATATAGATACATAGTTAGTCTGGCTGAAAAAAGACAAAAGTCCATCCAGTTCAACCATTAAAAAAAAAAGTCATAATCCTACACCCACAACTGATCCAGAGGAGGGCAAAAAAAAACAGCAAAGCATGATCCAATTTGCTCCTGCAGGGGAAAAAATTCCTTCCTGATCCCCCGAGAGGCATCGGATATTCCCTGGATCAACTTTATCTATAAATGTTATATTCTGTGTATCTAGGAAAGAATCCAGGACTTTTTTGAAGCAAACCACTGAGGTGGCCAGAACCAACTCTTGAGCATTTCTTTGTCTTTCACACTAAACTGCACAGTGCAGATTTGAACCAGCCACTTTGGAAAGAATTTGCAAGCAAGAGTTTTTCTGCATTAAAATGAAAAAGTGCGAATAGGCCTTGAGATCTTTGAATTCTCCATGGTTTAGCACAGGTTAAAGCCAAATTCCAGGAATTCAGCCACTTTGTAAAATCTGATGGCAAGCTACGAGTTAAATCCAACAAGGTGCATGCCATCTTACGGACATATCTGCCTAAATTTACATCTGACAGTTTCTATGGAGCTCTGGGAGAGCAGCTATCACAATATTCCCTGGGCGCTGACAGAAAAGACTCTGCTTTCCCATACAGCAGCAGAAATTCCCTCCTCTATTCATTCACAGAAGCCTATGTGTTCTGTGATTGAGTTCACCTAATACAAAAATGCTTTGTGATTGGGCAGGAGGAGGGGAGGGGTGAGATCTTTGAATCCTCCATGGTTTAGCACAGGTTAAAGCCAAATTCCAGGAATTCAGCCACTTTGTAAAATCTGATGGCAAGCTACGAGTTAAATCCAACAAGGTGCATGCCATCTTACGGACATATCTGCCTAAATTTACATCTGACAGTTTCTATGGAGCTCTGGGAGAGCAGCTATCACAATATTCCCTGGGCGCTGACAGAAAAGACTCTGCTTTCCCATACAGCAGCAGAAATTCCCTCCTCTATTCATTCACAGAAGCCTATGTGTTCTGTGATTGAGTTCACCTAATACAAAAATGCTTTGTGATTGGGCAGGAGGAGGGGAGGGGTGAGATCTTTGAATCCTCCATGGTTTAGCACAGGTTAAAGCCAAATTCCAGGAATTCAGCCACTTTGTAAAATCTGATGGCAAGCTACGAGTTAAATCCAACAAGGTGCATGCCATCTTACGGACATATCTGCCTAAATTTACATCTGACAGTTTCTATGGAGCTCTGGGAGAGCAGCTATCACAATATTCCCTGGGCGCTGACAGAAAAGACTCTGCTTTCCCATACAGCAGCAGAAATTCCCTCCTCTATTCATTCACGGAAGCCTATGTGTTCTGTGATTGAGTTCACTTAATACAAAAATGCTTTGTGATTGGGCAGGAGGAGGGGAGGGGTGAGATCTTTGAATCCTCCATGGTTTAGCACAGGTTAAAGCCAAATTCAAGGAATTCAGACACTTTGTAAAATCTGATGGCAAGCTACGAGTTAAATCCAACAAGGTGCATGCTATCTTACGGACATATCTGTTTAAATTTACATCTGACAGTTTATTTGGAGCTCCGGGAGAACAGCTATCAAAATATTCCCTGGCTGCTGACAGGAGAGACTCAGCTTTCTCATACAGCAGCAGCACTCCCTTCCGCTGTTCATTCACAGAAGCCTATGTATTCTGTGAATGAGTTCACTTAATACAAAAATGCTTTGTGATTGGGCAGGAGGAGGGGAGGGGTGGGCACAGCAGTGGCATATGACGCTGTAGCCTCTGGAGTTGAGCAAAGAGTCCCAGTGTTGGAGCATCGGAAGCATAGCAATATTTATGCTCCCAGCACTCCGACAAAATGTAAGTTATAAGTTAAAGTGACTGTAAACCTGTCATTTTTATTCTTTTAAAATAACAAACATGTCATACTTACACTGTGCAGTGGTTTTGCAGAGAACAGCCCCAATCCTCCTCTTCTCGGTTCCCCTGCTGGTGGTCCTGCCTCTTCCCTCGCCGAGTGCCCCCGTGGAAAGCTGATTGCTCTGGGGGAACTTTTGTGTGCTCGCTCCCAAGCTGCCTCTATGTGTCCATAAAACACAAGAGAGCGCAGCCCGGCCCCACCCCTGGCTCCATCCTCACTGGAGATTGACACCAGCGGAAACCAATGGTTCCTGCTGCTGTGTCTGAGTATATGAGGAGGGAGAGAGCTGAGATAGCCGTTGCTCTTATGCACAAGGTTGGATCTGGATCTGGCTCAGGTAAGTATGGGGGGGGGGGGGGGCTACACTCAATTTGTTTACCTTAAAGCAGAGAATGTCTAAAGAATACATTCAGCCTTTAGAGGCACTTTAAGGAGATAAGTCCATGAAGTGACATGCACCTCATTGGATTAAGCCCCTACAAGGTAGCTGAATTCCCAGCATTCAGCTTTAAGAATTCTTGCTGCAAGCATCAAAAAATGCATAGGCCTGCAAGAGGTCCTGTTCCAAACCCATGGAGATGCATAAGGTGTTTATCTTCCTTCTTCGCAGCTATTCTGGAGGCATTAGTCTAGATTTCGCAATGTGTTTTTACAAATTTGTGCCCATTTGCCTCAAAGATCATTTGTAAGATCAGATGCTTATGTTGGATGAGAAGATCTGGCTCATAACTGACATTTTGAACCCCAGGCCTTCTCATCCAAGGGGTTCGGAAGGGTTGACGTCAGGGCTCTTCACAGGCCACTTGAGTTACTCTGCACCAAACAATGGGGGGAATTACCAAAGCTTTCTGTGCCATTACAACTGCCACAAGTGGCATGTGTCCCATTACCAAAGGACATAGACCTGTTTCTGATCTATATGTGCTACCTGTACTAGTTTCTATTTTAGGCTACGTTCACACTAGCTTTGTAGGCAGGCGTTTTGCAGGAGTTTGAGGGGTGTTTTTAATGCTCCTCAAATACATATGAATATTATACACATGGCAGCACACAGTGCTGTTCACACTGAAGCGTTGGCGTCACATCGCAGCAAAATTCACGCCTCATGTCCAGTCAGGAGGAGTTGAAGCCTTTCAACAGCTTCCATTCAAGTCTATGGTGACATTCTTCAAATGCCTGGCAGGCGTTTGCGAGGCATTTGCAAGGCGTTTACGGGGCGTTAATACCATTTAACTTCATTATTGGTGTTTGTGATGCGGTTTTAACACTTGGAAAATGCCTTTCAAACGCCTCAAAAAGGGCGTTTGGGGAGTGTTAAAAAAGCTTCCCAAATGCCTAACGCTATAGGGGCATTTGGGAAGAGTTAGAAATCAGTCAAGTGTGAACGAGCCCTTAGAGTGAAAAAGAAAGTGGCACAGGTTCCATGCTCAATAGCCAAAGGGATCAATGTAGAAAACTGCTGCAGATCCTCACTAGAATGGACCTGGCATATGAGCTGTGCTGGTAACCTGGCAGACATCTCACAAACCTCTTTTCTGCTTGTGTATTGAACACACTACACGGGCAGAGCCTGCATATAGGAAGGGAATGCGCCTTCCCCCCCGCCTATGTGTCCTGCTGTTAACCCCAGCAAACACAGGGTTAACCATCTTCCTCCTCTCTCTCACTCTCAGCTGAGCAAGGAGGGGGGCAGACAGAGGGAGAGAGAGCCAGCAGCTCCAGCTCATTGTTTCTCTGTGCAGTGCATGGCACAGACACTGCATAGAGAATGGAGCAGATCACTCCTAATTATTAGGTGTGTATCCGCTTTGTTATTAGGAGCAGGATTCCCCCTGTTGTCTCTGTTTATCAGACTTTGGTAATTCCCCCACAATGTCTTTATGGAGCCTGCTTTGTTCTTCCTGGAACAGAACAGGGCCTTCACCAAACTGTTCCCACAAGGTTGGAAGCTCACGATTGCCGTACATGTCTTTGTATTGTGTAGTATTACCTCTACCCTTCAATGACTCAATCAATTGGTGAGCCCCTGTGGTGTATATGCAAGGGCATTCAATATGCCGTTATGGGCTAGTTCTATAAATCTTTGTAGCTATAAAACCACCACTGTATTTAATATATTGTATGATGTTTTATTGTAGCAAAGTTTCAGGGTGACTTCGGGGCATTTAAACATCAATACTTTGCAGCTCTCCTTAGTGAGAATGGATGACCTAAATAGTTTATGTAGCAATAAGGTTTTATTAGAAAATATTATATTTGGAGTGGTTTATTAAACCTCCCGAGGTGTTCGCTTGGCTTCAGAAGCATCGCGATTTTTGCCACTTAAAGGGAATTTATGATCAAGATAATAATTTAATAAGTTCATTACGTATAACTGAGCCACGCAATTTATTCCATTATAAAGGCAATTTTATTTTATGCATTGTTCTCTAGTGATGCATACCCTCCTTAGTATTTTAATCAGATTGTTTTTAGAACCCTAAAAAGAAGTTATGGTTTACATTTTGGACAAGTACACTATTTGTTAACTCTTTGTAATTGAATAAACCCTGGGTATGCGTTTATGCAGTAATTTGTAGAACAAGCATTTCCAGGTACATTATTGTATAATAGCACAGTCTATTCAGAAAATAGCTCGCTTTAAAAGCCTTTCAGCAACGGTGTTTAAATATTACAATGTACTTAAATGTGTACACAGTTTACAAACAGAGGCTGAGCTTTATCTTTCCTTGTCAAGGAAGTAGGTAAATGAAAAAGTTTATGTATTTGTGTGTGTTTGTAGACGTTGTATATGTGTCTATATACATTGCAGCGCACAGTCCAGCTCTTTTTATTTTTGCAGTATGGTCTTGAAAATGATTAGTTAACCTCCCTGGCGGTATGATTATGTCAGGAATTTTGTACCAAAAGCGGTACATTTTTTTGCATGGAGATATGTATTTTTTTTATTGTAGGCCTGTAATTTAGGAATAACTCCCTGAAATCTGTCTGAACAAGAATTTAGTAAACATCCCCGGAATGATAAAACTTGAAACACGAAATCATAACTTATAATTTAATAAATACTCATAAAAAATAATATAATAAATTTAATTCAATAATATAATCAAACCAAAAACACTGAAATTTGAAATAGAGCGCCAAGTTCGCACATCGCTGAGCAAAGTCGCAAAATCGTTTTCAGTGTCTGATGAAAAATTTCCTCCACCAATCATTATCACTCAATTCTACAAGTAGTTCTGATTTACTATCGCTGTTCTCTAGCCGGTCTAAAACCGATTTTGACCTAAAGGGATGCTTTTTGGACGCCGTGGACTTTTCTAAGTTTCCAGGCAGAAAGAACAGTCAAAATGCAGGCAGGGCGCAGGACAAAGCACTCGGGACAAAATGTATGTGAAATGGTTTGATACAGTAATGTTTTGCTATGAAATAATCATTTAAAAAAAAATTTCATTTTTTTTACATTTTCAAATTTGCCGCCGGTTCCGGCGTCCGTACGTCCCGATGTCACAGGATACCGGAACACGGAAGCCAGATGCCGGCATTGGCCGGAGGAGATGGCCGGGGATGCTGCAGGGGACGCATCGCGGGAGCGAAGGACAAGGTAAGCGCTGTAGGGAATCCCTGTGCAACGCCGCATGGTAAGCCCGAGTGTAGCTCGGGGTTACCGCTTTTGGTACTGAAACTTTACACTCGGGAATACCACCAGAGAGGGTAAACCATTAAGCGTTTTTTTTTTTATCACTACATTTCTGTGACGGACTGCTTGGCACCCCGCCTGGGTTCCTCCATCACAGAACTAATTCCTCGCCACTGGGACACGGGATTTAGGTCTTATAGCTGGGCATTGCACCCAAAGACTAGATGACACTTGCTTAGGTGTAACTGGAACTGTTTATTGAACTGAAATACAGGTTTTTATACACTTCAGAAAAGGGGGCAGTCCCCACATGAACAATAAAACCAAATATTGCACATTGGGATAAACATCCAACACTGATTAGATAATGAGGGATAATCATCAGTCTGCTGCTGCTCCATCCCTTTTGGGAATTTTCTTTGTGAGTGACACAAGACTAATCCCATCATGTAGGAACCCCCAGGAGGACTAGCCAACAGACAGAAACAATAGGTGAGTCAATTAAAAATGATACAAGGACACAACGGTAGCAGCATCATACTTTAATAAACAGGTTTACAGCAAGAGACCTTAGCATCTGGTTGCTTTGAGCTGATTATATTAACTTCTGCTCAGAATCTTTTAGCCTCGGAAGGGGGGGGGGGTTTGAAGCAGTCAATGCTGGTTTGGGCACAGAGACCCCGAATCTGTATCCTGGTTCTTCAGTTCTTAGAGCTTGTGTTTTGGGGAGACATGGAGGTAAAATTACTCGAA
The DNA here is from genome assembly GCF_062004578.1 of Staurois parvus. NCBI lineage: Eukaryota > Metazoa > Chordata > Amphibia > Anura > Ranidae > Staurois > Staurois parvus. The sequence continues at coordinate 1,834,184 of NW_028319145.1, read as the reverse complement.
AAGGTCCCCCCAGGCACACACCTCCCAAAGAATAGAGCCCCCTCAAACACCAGGCCTATAGTCAGTAGGCAAGAGGCTAGCCTGCAGTCTCCTCCAAAAGACCCTGTCCTGGTTGGGTCTGTCACAATTTCCCTTGAACTGACTTTTCAGAACATAACATTGAATAAGATTGGGTGAGATCAGGGGTGGACTGACCATTTGGAAACTCGGGCACTGCCCGAGGGCCCGGGGTCAGTAGGGGGCCGCATGAGTTGCCCCTGGTACCTTTTTCATAGGCTTTTTTGAGTTTGGGCAAGGACACAGGGGCCCCATGAGTTGTCAGTCCGCCCCTGGGTGAGATTGTAACATTCAATTGTTAATGCATTATAATACGTCTGGTAGTTAGAGAGGAAATCCAGGTATGTGGAGCCAGCCTCCAGTATTCACAATGCAGCAGGCTGGCTGCTCAGCACAGGACCCAGAAGCTAGTGGATATCACTGGAGTAAAAATGTGTCTACTTCTGTGATTTCCAGCTTCGCGGGGCATCGGTCAGGTATGGTATTTACATAGTTACACTGGTCCAAGCAGTATAACTATATAAAATATTCAGACCTGGAATTCTTTTTTAAACCTGTGCATTATTTTGAAGAGGTCTATATAGCTGACTAAAGAGAAGGAAAGAAGAGCAGGAAAGAGGGACAGTGGGAGGGATTTGGTTCCAAAAGGCAGGACAGCCTCTCCAAATAAGGGGCCATGGGGGCTAGTTATGCATCACTGCTATCTATATGAATGCTTCCGGAGATATTTAATTTAACATTTTTGTTTTCAGTGTCACAGCCGGCAGATGTTGCAGTTTGTTGTATCATCTATGGACTGGCTGAGCTTGTGTCTACACTCTTTGTGTAAAGTGCAATAAACAGGTAAGCCATGACTAGATTTTTTATTCAGTAACAGCCATTTTTATAGAAAAAAAACTTTCAGTTATTTACCACCCTAATGCATTCGCTTATTGTAGTCATGATTCTTGCTATGTTATTCCTTCTAGATGTCCATTTTGTCCTTGATTTCTGTAAATATGTTTTCCTCTCTTGTTCATTCAGGGGTGCAGTATTGAATTATTCAGAGACAATTGGGTTACACTTGTAGACAGGTGCAGTCTACATTCTCCACTGCAGGGAGCGCTCATCTAGAATGGCATTGCAGCTGGAGAGGAAGTCAAGAGAAAGTGGGGTTGTCTATGATTCCCTTGGTTCCCTGGAGCAGTGATCCTGTTGGCTGCACAGAATCCTAGTGATGCTGGTGGCCATCTTCGGTCACGCAGAGTCTTTCCCTGCCTCTTGGTTTTGGCAAACATTTTGCGAGTGGCTACTGTAGGGCATGGCCGGATCTAGGGGGGTGTTGGGGAGATTTATGCCCCCCCAAATTTCAGCTGTGCCCCCCCAGGCAGACTTTATCCAAGAGAAGCTGTCTGCAGTGGCTCAAATAGCCCAGACAGCACACGTCCCCTTCCCCTTACCTGCATGAACAGGAGAGGAGAGAGGGGATCAATGTACACTGCCTCCTCCCACCCCTCTCCTCCTGTCTGCCCTGCTCACACTCCAACTCCTAACAAGTGCTGAGCCTGAGAAGATGTATGGGCGGGAAATTTCAAGCACTGCAGCCAAATACATTGTGGCTGCAAGATTGAATCCTCTGCCTGAGCCTGCAGAGACCAACCTGGGTGAGTGAGCTGAGCTCTACACTACAGATGAACTCTCCCTTTCTCCCCCTCCATCTCCCTCCTTCTCTCCTCCCTCCATCTCCCTCCTTCTCTCCTCCCTCCATCTCCCTCCTTCTCTCCTTCTCCATTTCCCTCCTTCTCTCCCCCTTCCATCTCGCTCCTTCTCTCCCCCCTCCATCTCCCTCCTTCTCTCCTCCCTCCATCTCCCTCCTTCTCCCCTCCTCCATCTCCCTCCTTCTCCCCTCCTCCATCTCCCTCCCTCTCTCCCCCTCCATCTTCCTCCTTCTCTCCCCCCTCCATTTCCCCCCTTCTCTCCCCCTCCATCTCCCTCCTTCTCTCTCCTCTCCATTTCCCTCCTATCCCCCCTCCATCTTTCTCCTTCTCTCCCCCCTCCATCTTTCTCCTTCTCTCCCCCCTCCATCTCCCTCCTTCTCTCCTCCTCCATTTCCCTCCTTCTCTCCCCCTTCCATCTCCCTCCTTCTCTCCCCCTTCCATCTCGCTCCTTCTCTCCCCCCTCCATCTCCCTCCTTCTCTCCTCCCTCCATCTCCCTTCCTCCATCTCCCTCCTTCTCCCCTCCTCCATCTCCCTCCTTCTCCCCTCCTCCATCTCCCTCCCTCTCTCCCCCTCCATCTTCCTCCTTCTCTCCCCCCTCCATTTCCCCCCTTCTCTCCCCCTCCATCTCCCTCCTTCTCTCTCCTCTCCATTTCCCTCCTATCCCCCCTCCATCTTTCTCCTTCTCTCCCCCCTCCATCTTTCTCCTTCTCTCCCCCCTCCATCTCTCTCCTTCTCTCCCCCCTCCATCTCTCTCCTTCTCTCCCCCCTCCATCTCTCTCCTTCTCTCCCCCCTCCATCTCTCTCCTTCTCTCCCCCCTCCATCTCTCTCCTTCTCTCCCCCCTCCATCTCTCTCCTTCTCTTCCTCCATCTCTCTCCTTCTCTTCTTTCTCCATCTCCCTCCTTCTCTTCCCTCTTCATCTCCCTCCCCTCCCCCCTCCATCTCTCTCCTTCTCTTCCTCCATCTATCTCCTTTTCTTCCTCCTGCATCTCCCTCCTTCTCTTCCTCCTTCTCTCCCGCCTCCATCTCCTTCCTTCTCCCCCCCTCCATTTCCCTCCCTCTCTCCCCCTCCATCTCTCTTCTCTCTCCCCCCTCCATCTCTCTCCCTCTCTCCCCCCTCCATCTCCCTCCTTCTCACCCTCCTCCATCTCTCCCCTTTCCATTTCCCTCATCTCCCCCTTCATCTCCCTCCTTCTCTCCCCCTCCATCTCTCTCCTTCTCTCTCCTTCTCTCTCCTTCTCTTCCTTCTCTTCCTTCATCTCTCTCCTTCTCTTCCTCCTCCATCTCCCCCTTCTCTTCCCTCTCCATCTCCCTCCTCTCCCCCCTCCTTCTCTTCCTCCATCTCTCTCCTTCTCTTCCTCCTCCATCTCCCCCCTTCTCTTCCCTCTCCATCTCTCTCCTTCTCTTCCTCCTCCATCTCCCACTCTCTCTCCCTCCTTCTCTCACCGTCTATCTCCCTCCTTCTCTCCCCCCTCCATCTCCCTCCTTCTCTTCCCTCTCCATCTCTCTCCTTCTCTTCCTCCATCTCGCTCCCTCTCTCCCCCGTCCATCTCCCTCCTTCTCTCCCCCTCTATCTCCCTCCATGTCCCCCCTCCATCTCCCCCCTCCATCTCCCTCCTTCTCTCCCTTCTCCATCTTCCTCCTTCTCTCCCCCTCCATCTCCTTCCTTCTCTCCCCCCTCCATCTCCCTCCTTCTCTCCCTCCTCCATCTCTCTCCTTCTCTCCCTCCTCCATCTCTCTCCTTCTCTCCCCCTTCCATCTCTCTCCTTCTCTTCCTCCTCCATCTCCCTCCTTCTCTTCCTCCTCCATCTCCCTCCTTCTCTTCCTCCTCCATCTCCCTCCTTCTCTTCCTCCTCCATCTCCCTCCTTCTCTTCCCCCTGCATCACTCTCCTTCTCTTCCTCCTCCATCTCGCTCCCTCTCTCCCCCCTCCATTTCCCTCCCTCTCACCCCTCTCCCTCTTTCTCCTTCTCTTCCTCCTCCATCTCCTTCCTTCTCTTCCCCTTGCATCCCTCTCCTTCTCTTCCTCCTCCATCTCCCTCCCTCTCTCCCACCTCTATCTCTCTCCTCCCTCCTTCTCTCCCCCCTCCATTTCCCTCCTTCTCTCCTCCCTCCTTCTCTCCCCCTCCATCTCTCTCCTTCTCTTCCTCCTCCATTTCCCTCCTCTTTCTCTCCCCCCTCCATTTCCCTCCTCTTTCTCTCCCCCCTCCATTTCCCTCCTCTTTCTCTCCCCCCTCCATCTCCCTCCTTCTTCTCTCCCCTCTATCACCCCCTTCTCATTCTCCCCCATCTCCCTCCTTCTTCTCTCCCCCCTCCATTTCCCACCTTCTTCTCTCCCCATCAATCTCCCTCCTTCTTCTCTCCCCCCTCAAACTCCCTCCTTCTCTTCCTCCTCCATCTCCCTCCTTCTTTTCCTCCTCAATCTCCCTTCTCCTTCTCTCCCTCTTCCATCTCCCTCCTTCTTCTCTTCCTCCTCCATCTCCTGCCTTCTCTTCCTTCTCCATCTCCGTGCTTTTTCTCTCCCCCCTCCATTTCCCTCCTTCTTATCTCCCCCCACCATTTCCCTCCTTCTTATCTCCCCCCTCCATCTCCCTCCTTCTTATCTCCCCCCTCCATCTCCCTCCTTCTTCTCTCCCCCTCCATCTCCCTCCTTCTTCTCTCCCCCTCCATCTCCCTCCTTCTCTCCCCCTCCATTTCCCTTCTTCTCTACCACACCTCCATCTCTCTTCTTCCCTACCCCTCCTCCATTTCCCTCCTTCTCTCCCCCTCCTCCATTTCCCTCCTTCTCTCCCCCTCCTCCATTTCCCTCCTTCTCTCCCCCCCTCTATCTTCCTCCTTCTCTCCCCCCTCCATCTCCCTCCTTCTCTCCCTCCTCCATCTTCCTCTTTCTCTTCCTCCTCCATGTCCCTCTTTCTCTTCTCCCTGCATCACTCTCCTTCTCCCTACCTGCGACAAATGTGCGAGAAGAAGCTCCAGGACCTTTTCCAGCATGGAGCTTTGTGTCTTTTTTTGTTACTGCGTATTTTGGTGTTTTTGTTATGCTACAAAACACACGTTTGCTGGCTTCATTGGGGGAGCCATTAACAATTAATATTATCGCAAGCGAATTGGGCGTTTTTCACGCATTTTTCGTGTGTTCCGGGAATGCACATGGAAATGTGTGTTTCTGCATTCACTCCTGGAACGCAGAGATGTGATTGGGGCCTTACTCTAAAGGGGGAAGGGGGGGGGGGGCAGCAGATTACAAATAGGGCTCAGCTAGTGATATTGCAGACATGGGGAGAGACAGAGAGGGGAAGGGGGACCACTTGGACCAGATTTATTCATTTTTTTAATGGTCATTTTAACCCATTCACTGCCAAACCAAGTGATTTTTATTTTTAACCTTTTCACTGCCAGACCATTTTTAATTTTTCTCATTCATTTCTCACACACGTTAAGGCATAACTAAAGGAAAACCTTTTTTTGTTTGGGATAGAGTGGAGAGGGATTAGAGCATCTGTCAGGTTTTATTTCTGTCTGTGCCCCCTTTAGGGACATTCACCCTCTCTATTTGTTCAGTTTAAAATCACACGCAAAAGTGAAAGAACATCCTAAATTATGGGTTGTCACAGAACAGGAGTAGAGGGGAAATCTTTCAATGGGGACATTAGTTCTGGTGACAACAAAGGATTTAGTCTCTTTGGGGGATTTCTCTCACTTCCTGTTTTGGTTATGGGACACAGATGGCAAAAAAAAAAAACTTGACGGGTTATACTCAATTGAGCAAATGAAAAAAAAATATTTGGCCATACACAGTACAATCAGATTATACAATTTGTTTAGATCAGCCATGTATTGCAATGTATCCATTCAATACATTGAATGGCTTGTTCAGGTGGGTCTTCCTATTACATAGTTTTGTCAAATCTAGACAACTGATCTATGGGGGCACTCTGATGGGGCAACTGATCTATGGGGGCACTCTGATGGGGCAACTAATCTATGGGGGCGTGGTGATGCGGGCAACTAATCTATATACTGTATGTACTTTGATGGGGGCACTCTGAGGGAGTTACCTATCTATGGGGATAGTGTGATTAGGGCAACTAATGTATGGGGACACCCTGATATGGCAACTAATCTACAGGGGCACTGTGATGGCGCATCTAATCTATGGGGGCATTGTGATGCGGGCAAAAAATCTATTATGGCACTATGATTGCGGCAAGTGATCTATGAGGGCATTGTGATGAGAGCAAGTGAGCCACAGGGGCACTCTGATGGGGGCAACTGATCTATGGGGATATTTTGAGTGGAGAAATTGATTTCTGGGGGTACTGTAATGTGACAACTAATCTATGGGGTTACTTTGATAGGGGCAACAAATTTATGGGGGTTCTCAGATGGGGACAGTTGATCTATGGGAGCACTCTAATGGGGGGAACTGATATGAGGGTATTTTGATTGGGGTTTCTGATATAAGGGGGCACCATGAAGGAGAACACCTGATGTAAGGGGGCACACTGATGGGGGTAGCTGATTTAAAGGGATGCTCTGGTCGGTAACACCAATATGTGAGGGTATTCTGATTGGGGTTCCTGATTTATGGGGGTACACTGATGGGAATGCTTTATGTAAGGGGACACTCTTATGGGGTGGCTGATTTTTGGAGGTACTTATACGGGGGCAATTGATACATGGGTGCACACTGATGGGGGCAAGGTGGGTGGGGAGGTATTCTGATTGGGGTACTGGATTTATAGGGGTACTTTGATGGGGCCTAATTTTATGTTTTATTAAAGAGTTATTTATTTGTTTTACATCATGTTTCTGTTAAAGATAGTTGTTGTGGAAGGTCAGAATAAAAGGGTCACCAAGAACAGCTCCAAGGCCAAGACACCACTGGAAGCTCTGGGGATCAGCACTAAGCAGCGGAGGTAAAGCCTAATCTATTAAAGCTAAAGTCCAGCTTTTGTTACCTTTTACATACTTTATTTGGGCCAAAACCACAGCTGCTTGTGGTGCTCACAGGGCTGGAGATGTACAGTGCCTTGAAAAAGTATTCATACCCCTTGAAATTTTCCACATTTTGTTTCGGGAGCATTTGCGCGAGTACGCATACTCATGAAAGTACTCAGTATCAACACTGAATCTACCGATACCTGTATCAGTGCAACCCTAGAATACATCGCTTTCTATGAGTGGCTGAATGTTGCTCAGACAGACTCTATTGTGTTCCAAGTCTGAGACAGGAAGGTCTCGGCTCGTACCTGGAACACAGTGCTGTATGCTGTATGTAGCCTCAGCTACATAACACTTTATACAGCATATCCAGCAGCCTCACATGTTAGTGAGGGACATAGTTTGTTTGGGCCAAGCTGGCCCAAATGAACTATGTAAAGCAGGGGTGTCAAACTGGCTGCCCTCCAGCTGTTGCCAAACTACAAGTCCCATCATGCCTTTGCCGTTGGGAGTCATGCTTGTAACTGTCAATCTTGCAATGCCTCATGGGACTTGTAGTTTGGCAACAGCTGGAGGGCCGCCAGTTTGACACCCATGATGTAAAGGGTAACAAAACCTGGAGTCCAGCTTTAACAATGTCTTTGGTACAAGTTACCTACCAGTATCTGCTGATACTCCAGACTACCCTCTTATTTGGTCCACTTACACTTCAGTCCATTCCTCAGTATAGTTGGACAGTATTACAGGACATCCTCCATTCTATCAATGGTCCAGCCCACCCTCTGGCCTAGTCTGCAAACACTACAGATCACCAGTTGTCAGGGCCGTCAATAGTGGGGTACAGGCAGTTCTTGCCATTGGGTCGGCAGGGGGGACCAACAGAGGCTGACTGTGAATATGTGTTAGTCTAGTGAACTAAGTGTCCCCGGAATTTTTTTTTTTTAAATGTTGGCAACAATGCTATTGTTGCTGTGGTGGAGCTAATGTTGTTAGGGGGATCTATTGTTCCTGGGGGAGATATTGTTGCTGGCTGCAGGGAATCTATTTTAATGCTTTTATTGTTATCATTAACTAATTCCATATGAATTGCTTAGTACCAAAAATTATACCTGTTCTGTATTCACTAAAAGGGGCGGTACTGGGAGGTGGGTAGGGGAGGAACCAAAGGATGGTGCTCAGAGGTGGGCCGGCGGCAGAGACAAGGGATGACTCAGAAGGTGGGGGGGTCTTGCACCTATTCTCTAAGAAAACAAATGTCCTACCTATTGGTAATAAATGTGTTTTTTTAATGAACTCAGATACGATCGAACACTGCTTCCTGCCATAGTAAATATACCCAATGATGTGCTGCTATTGGTTGTACCCAATAGTGCATAAATAATTCCAGGAGAACAGGGATTACACATACTAACACATAGACAGGCTTTTTTATGTAATTTCTTTATTTTTATTTATTTGAATACTTTCCTTACACCAGAGCAAGATGGCATGGATCCAGTTCAGCATAAACACACAATTTTTAACCAGAATCATTTAAGAAATTGTTGTATTCGGCGAACACACAGACATATGTACAGGTTTAATGGTCCTTATATCCCTTTTTTTCAGCTTTTTTTTTTTTTAGTACAAAAAAAAAATACAAACAACAATATACAGTATAAAAAAGTTTTGTGCTGTTGATAGTTACAAAAGTAATTTTCTTTCGCACAGAATTTGTGTTACTTTTTTTTTTTTCTTGAATCTGAGTCTTTGTATGGTCATGTGCCAGGGTTGTGAGTGCGGTCAGAGGGGGGGTCTTCTATTTGGAAACTGCAAACGTTACATGCGGGGAGCAGGGGGATGCGTGGCAGCGTAGCAGCTTTGTCAAATCATAAAGGGCGATCATGCAGAGGGCAGGAGAGGCGGAGAGTAAAATATCTGTCCGGGCGAGGAACTCACCTGTTTCAGCCATCAAATGCGTTGGTGTGAAAGATCGACTTTCTGGGTGAGTGAAAGAACAGTAGAACTGCCTGGTGTTAGATTGGGAGGACAGAGTTAAAGCCAAGCTTCACTTTTCTGGAAATGTTAATACTGTAAGGCAAGGCACCTTAAATAATCAAGTAAGCAACTTCGTTTGTCACCCTATATTTGTACAGGCTTCGGAAGTGTCCAATGGGAAGTGCTGACATTCTCCTTGTGGAGACTGTAGAGGGGCGATATGTGGTATGAACATATTTCATAGCTATTGCTGAATCTTCGCTAGCAACAAGAATACACATTACGTTCCGTATCAGGCTCTGTAGATACTTCGCAGCATCAAGCCAAAAAATGTTTTTGTTCATTTTGGATGAAGTAGGGCAGAATTACAACCCCTATTAGATTTTTTTTTTTTTTACCATCTGTGCTTCATTGGAGAGACCCCTTCACTTCCCGACTTAAAGACGCAGCAGGAAGTGAGAAGAAATCTCTCCAAAGTGAGGGAAATCTCCTCTTAGGCAGTTGTGTCCCCAATGAAAGATGTTCCCTGTTCCAAAAATGTTGGCCTCTCCCTTACTTTGAGTTCCAGTGACAATGGTCATCAGGACAAACAAGAGGATGAAGTGCCCCGATGGGGGCAAAGACAGCGATGAAAACTTGACAAGGGTTCTAATGCACCTCACCCCTCTAAAACAACATCAAGCTAAATCTAAAAAATATATTAACACAATTGGTAATAACTACAACGTTTATTATCTCGGCATCGTGACTCATATTTCAGAAGAGCGAATGTGCATTTTGGATACTGCTAATGAATGTAAAGACCCGAGGCCTTCATCATATACCCAAGCAATGTGTCCGTTGTTGTACTATTAGAAAAGATAATTGTATAGGCTTAGCTGTCTTGCCTGCCCAGAGTGATGACCCTTGGTACTTTATTAACAGAGAGACCTATAGCTATGGCTAGGTATGTTTGCACCACTGTAGCACAGCAGGGGTGACACAGTATGTCTGCACTTGCTCTTTTTGTGCAGTAGGGGCGCTGTGTGTGCTTTCACCCCATGTGCATGCTGAGCCATGGTTGTAGTTTGATTGCACATTGTACTACACAATGATTTACAGAAAAGTTTATTTTCTACTTTTTTTCTGTTTGTTCTTTACTTAAGCCAACATATTTGTTCTCTTTTCCGCTTTGCTCCTGTCTTGGTGATATATAAAGATATGGAGGGTTCTAACGAAATTCTGTTCTCACCCTAACTATATTGCAAACGCCTGTTATATGTAGTATATAACAGGACGTGTGGCACATCTATGATTATCTTCATTTCATGAGACGTGAGTTCCCAAGTATGTGGGATCACAATGGATTTGTCCATACATGATCCAATAACATCAGCACAATAAAATGTGTTCCTGTCACCTACTGAAGTAAGAATGTTATCTTGTGGAGTAGCTTGAGACAAAGTTGTCATCAATCCCTGGCCTCCAGCTGCATTCTGGTCCTGTGAAGACTTGAGGGAACAGGAATGATGGGGTTCTGCCATGGCACTGATTCTTGGGTTTTCTGCATTGGTGAATGGGCAGGTCTTGCAGGCTAGGACATGTGGGGAAGGTTGTTGCTATAGGGAGGATAAGAACACTTTTTGAATGCAAGATCCTCTGTTGCTGACTGCAGATAGGCAGCCAGATGGACAACCAGGGCCACATTTATCATAAGACACAGTAGGCCTCTGTCTATAGGCAACAGATACAGCTCTTTCCTGTCTTGTTATTGGCCTTACATTTCTAGGTATTTATATAAGCACATTTATACATTGTCCCATTATTCTAAGCAAGCTTGGGACCAGCAAGGCATACTTGTGTTCTTGCAAAGCAGTGTTGCTTTGAGCACCAATGTCTGTGTGCCTATAGTCTCCAGTGATGGAAATCCAACCCTGGGTACAATATGTTCTTCTCTATATGATTGCATGTCACCTACATTTGGCTTTCCAGCCTTCTGAACTTTGGTAGACAGTTGTTTACAGTAAAATCTACAACAATGCATCTATGGGTAAATTTGAAATTGATGACATTTTCCAATACCTGTTCAATGATTCAGCAGATGGTCATATATTGTAGTCTTTGTGGATTCCTATGTGCCTTCTGCATAGTTATTTTTCCCTGTATTCTTGGTTTTATGTTCCATAATTTCATGGCATGCCTTTCTCTACTCTCCAAAATGGCCACTGATAAACATGCTACACAGCTTAATCATCACATTGCCTCTATTATCTGCCAACTGTTCCTAAACGGCACGTGTTCTAGCACAGAGGATAGTCGTACACTTGACAATCCCCAGGCAAGAGTGGGGTTACTCAAACTGTGAACCAGTGTGTTCCTGGTAAATACTGAACCATGCTCTGTACCACCCAGAGTGAGGACACCTGGTATGGAACCTACATGTTGGATAACGCTGGTTTACAGAAAACTATTTAGATCCCAGAGTTATTGGTGCTTTGCTGTCAAAGTAGCAAATCTTTGCATCTAGAAGCAACTTCATGACAACTCAGGGTTATTAATAATAAAAGAACAATACAAGAAAGTAAAGTATGGCCCTCAAAGCCACACAGATGACCATCCTTATCTAGCAGCTTGCCCACCACTGATCTAGAGATAATGCTCTCTATTATTGAACAAACGTTATTTTCCTCTAGAGTCAGGTGGGCCTTTTATACTGTTCTATAGACACAAGATAATGTTTGGACTCACGTCCATCTCTACCTCCAAAAATGCATAGTACAATGAGCGCCCAACGAGGCCCCAACCTAAAGGAGAGCTTCTGAAAACCAGGATTTCCATCAAGAAGGGATCTCTTGGAAGGGTTCCACTCATGTTTAAGCTTTAAAATTGTCTATCTATAATTACCCAAGACATTAAATAACCATATATTTAGAATGTTTCAAAGTCTTATTATCTACCTCTAAATATAATTTTAAAAAGAAGGGTTCTCTAGCTGCCTGGAACTACAAGTCCCAGTCAGCCCTTGTATTCCCTAGCAGCTGGGGAACTGTAATGTCATAACATACTTTATAATAAAAGACTTTGTGCCATCATCCTGAAAGATGTTCAACAGAAGAGTGAGAAAACGGTTTAAGAAGGTAAGAATCTCCTTTAGTCATCACAGATATACAGGCTATGCTCCAGAAAAGCTCTCCCTCTGGTGACCCCTCCATTAAATAATATACAGTACAATCCGCCTCCTTTATTAACTGCCAGTGACACTTCCTGTAAGTTAAATCTAGACTATTTATACATCCACTTCACTGGAACTGTTAAACTGCTGTTATTTCAATTGAATAATTTAACACAGAAAGCACAGCATGCCTCACATTCCATGCTTGAAAGGCAATGCTATTGGTTCTAGTTTCTCAATTCTGTGTAATGTTTGCCGCACAGATTTTACTTTAGATGCCATCTGGTAAATTAACAGAATCTACCAAAAGCTGTGTATCTACTAAATACCGATCCATCTATCTGGATACCCCTTCAGATGACTACATTTTGTTTTTTTTCCAGTGAAGGGTACTGGTAAAGGATAAGTTCACCTTTTTGAAAAAATAATAAATGGACATCTTTTTGCAAGTAAAAAAGGTGTTTTTTTTTTAACCTGAAGCCCATAGAGCATTGCACCAGTAATCAGCAGATCACTGGTGCCATGCAGGACTTCTGCAGACCTGTCAGTGTATCTGTCTGCTCGTACCTCATACTGGCAGACAGATACACTGAGAGGAAGAGATAATGAACTACCAGAGCGCTTAACAGTGCCATGGTAGTTTATTGAGAACTTCAAGCTGACAGCAGCAAAGGCTTTCGGTACTTGTAGTTTCCTGTTCACAGAACTGTGAGTGAATTACTGGCTGGATGGGCAGAGCCCTGCGTGGCTGTGTTTTATTAAAAATCGTGAAAGCGAGTCGGGGGGGAAGATCCCTAAAAACAGGTGGAACATGTTCCCAAAGGTGAACGTCTCCGTTAATGCTACAGCAAATAACTGTATGCTCCGAAACTTGTGGTGAGAGTTTGGAGAAGACTTGTTCTGTTGAGATATAACTGTGCCAATGACCACAGGCACTCCAAAATTATGTGAAAAGCCTTCCAAGAGGAGCTGTAATAGCCTCAAAGGGGAAAGGGGCATCTCCATATTATTGCCCATGGTGGTAGAATGGGATTTCCAACAAGCTAATGTATTTGTGAAGGTCCCATGTCCAAAACCTTTGGCCATTTAGTATCTAGTATATTTATTTATCCTGAATATTCATCATCTGACGTTTCTAGTTGTATAAAACACGATTTCTTCTGCGCTCTAGGACCCAGGTGGGTGGCAAATAGATGGAACCAGAACTGGGAAAAAAGCGACCACCAGTGCATCAAAGGTTGTGCAGCTCCAAACAAGGCTGGGGAAGCCCGACCAGCACTACAAAGCGAAACAAAAACGAGAAGCGCACAGACCTTGCGCCTTACTTCAATAAACAAAAATGTATTAATAAGAAAAGGTACTCACAAACAGCGAATAATATCAGGCATGTAAGTCCTCACAGGGACTTCAAAGATAAGGAGCCAGCGTGAGTCCCATCGTGGGGGTAGACACTCAGTTCAGCTGACGCGTTTTGAAGGCTATACCACCTTCATCAGAGCTAACTGGACTGAGAGCCTTTTGGCTGCTAAACATGGAATATGACCAACCAGCCTGACATATGAGATCTCCACCTCCCGATCTGTACAAGTCACGCCATCACCTGGGAATACATATATTATACTTTGTTGACACCTTGGCCCCTCCTCCCAGCCTGTGACTGCCCAACCCAGAGGGGAGGGTCAAACTTCAGTCCTGGGACATAAATGGGAGCGATCACTCTCAGTCCAGTTAGCTCTGATGAAGAAGGTATGGCCTTCGAAACGCGACAGTGAACTAAGTGTCTACCCCCACGATGGGACTCGCGCTGGCTCCTTATCTTTGAAGTCCCTGTGAGGACTTACATGCCTGATTTTATTCGCTGTTTGTGAGTACCTTTTCTTATTAATACATTTTTGTTTATTGAGGTAATGCGCAAGGTCTGTGCGCTTGTCGTTTTTGTTTTGCTTTGTAGTGTTTCTAGTTGTATCACATGCCTGCATCCACCCGGTATTCCACTAGCCTCGTCTCATAGTCCACTAGTCCACTATTCCTCTAGTCTCATAACTCTTGTGACATATTGGTGGAGGGAACGACAGTGGGAAGACACAAGGATCCAACAATCCTAAAAGGGTTGAATGGTAAAGGTTCTAGTGGCTCCTTTGACTCTGCAAGAGTTAAAATTAGAGAGCTAGAACAGTATAATTTTTTTTCCTGCAATACGTGTCTGCAATAAGAAATGAGATTCAAACTTGACAATAAGGAAAGGAGAATTCAATTGTGAATCTAATTGGTTGTTGCGGGCTTACTTCCGACCTTTAATCTGTCCATAGATGGATGGAATTTAGAACGAAAATTCTTAAGAAAAGACTTAGGAAATTTTTTACGAAAAATTCTCCGAACATTTTGAGAATATTAGAATGTCATTCAAAAGATTTCCTTTGCTTTTAACGTTAGATTTTGGAAAAAATTTACTTTACCAAATGAAAACTACAAACGCTATTAGAAATTTGTTCATTCAAGAAAGATTTTCCATCCTGCTCCTTCCAATTTTCCTGTCACTGAGGTGGAAAACTGATGTTGACCTGACTGCACTAATGATTAGAAAAATGAATTAACTTTCTTAGAACATTCTTTTCCTAAGAATTTTCAATTGAAATTTTACCCATCTATGGCCAGCTTTAGTTCATGAAACCCATTGGCTGGATGGTTCTTTTTGTCTTTTTTTTTTGCGTAAACCTGCATTATAAATAGTATAATTTAAAAAATATATTTAGTCTTTTTTTTAGGATCACATATTTGCATCTAATGTGTTGCGCTTAGCACAGCATTCTTTTTTTTGTGTGTCTGGTCAGCAAAAGGCAGAATTTACTGCGAGTTTGGTGCTTCTGAGGACTGGCGGATGGTGTTAGTCCTCCTGGTGCTTTAGTTGTCACTTCAGATACAATAAGGTAGATTAATGAACATGAATCTAGCTGCAGCAAATAATCACATGCTAACTCTGCTTGTGTAAGCATTAAACTGTCTACTAAGATAAGAAAGCCCCACAGGTTTGCCTAATTTACACTTCGAGGAAATGTCACCTTTATAGTGTGACAATCTGTAGATATCATGCCATGCTTCTTGCTTTAGTACATTGCACATTTCCCAGGAAACATTGCAGTTCTTTGGTAGTGTTGTCTTCACCCTCATTCTTATATAACTGCCTCATTCCCCTGTGGATTATCATGGTTTAATGTTCTTCCTATGCTTCTTGTATGTCTTTTTCCAGGTTCATTATAGATTGTCCAGTCTAAAGCTGGCCATAGGCGTTACACGGAAATCACTCCCTAGGACAGATACAGTATGGAAACTGTCATCTCATATTCAGGATCAGGTGAAATTTACCCTATGTATTTCCCTGTGTAGAAGACAGATTACTGTACTCCTAATTCCTTCAATATCTCCTCATTTTCTAAATCCCATCCCTGCAACTCAAACACAAAGGGGACTGTTTACTAAAGACACCCTGTGCTTCCTGCTTAATAGTACACCACAATGATTGTGCTTCACTGTTCCCCTCTTGAAGACTTGGGATGGCCGAAAACAAAGATCCCTCATGTTGTTCGTCAAGCATGTAGATAAATTGTGGAGTTGCTTTAATCCCCTTGCATTCAGCTGAATGATTCCCTTTCATACCAGAGCTTCCTCTTTTCTTAATTGCCCCTCCCCACTTGCACAGGCCTACAGATGCCTAATACAATATACAACCCTGAACAGGGGCGGACTGACAACTCATGGGGCCCCCGGGCAATAGGGGATCATGGGGTCCCTGTGTCCTTGCCCAAACTCAAAAAAGCCTATGAAAAAGGTACCAGGGGCATCTCATGGGGCCCCCTACTGACCCCGGGCCCTCGGGCAGTGCCCGAGTTTCCAAATGGTCAGTCCACCCCTGACACTGAACGCCATCCACGCCACCTCTTTTCTTCTTGTTCTGGGCACATTATACTGTTTCCACTGCTTCTTCATACATTCATTTACATTTCCTTAGTCCTTACATCTGTTCAGATCCCCCATAACATTTCCTAGATCTGTCACAGCGCTAGTCCTACTACTTAGAGAAGCAGTCCATGGTTGGATATTAGAAACGTTAACTTCACATTTCCTAGATCTGTTACAGCACTAGTCCTAGTACTTAAAGGCACAGTCCATGGTTGGATGTTGGGAAGTTCAATTTCATATTTCCAAGATCTGTTACAATACTGGTCCTAGTACTTAAAGGAGCAGTCCATGTTAGGTGGTTTAATTTCACATTTCCTAGATCTGTTACAGTACTTGTCCTAGTACTGAAAGGAGCGGTCCATAGTTGGATGTTGGGTGGTTTAAATTCACATTTCCTAGATCTATTCCAGTACTAGTCCTACTACCTAAAGGGGCAGTCCATGGTTGAATATTGGGCAATTTAACTTCACATTTCCTTGATCTGTTCCAGTACTAGCCCTACTAATTAAGGAGCAGTCCATGGTTGGATGTTGGTGGTTTAAATTCACATGTCTTAGATCTGTCACAGTACTAGCCCTACTACTTTAAGGAGCAGTCCATGGTTGGATGTTGGTGGTTTAAATTCACATGTCTTAGATCTGTTCCTGTACTAGTCCTACTACTTTAAGGAGCAGTCCATGGTTGGATGTTGGTGGTTTAAATTCACATTTCTTAGATCTGTCACAGTACTAGTCCTACTACTTTAAGGAGAAGTCCATGGTTGGATGTTGGTGGTTTAAATTTACATTTCCTAGATCTGTTACAGTACTAGTTCTAGTACTTAAAAAAGTTCATGGTTGGATATTACGTAGTTGAACTTCACATTTCCTAGATCTGTAACAGTACTAGTCCTACTACTTAAAGGAGCAGTCCACAGTTGGATGTTAGGTGGTTTCATTTCATATTTCTTAGATCTGTTAACTAGTCCTAGTACTTAAAGGAGCAGTCCATGTTTGGATGTTGGGTGGTTTAATATCACACCCTATTTTTATTCTTTTTTGAGGATTGGGGGCCAAGGTCTGATAATGCGCCAAGTTCCCAGCTCAGCCTGTTTGCTGCAGCCAAGACAAGGCTATCTCATTTTGGCAGCAAGACTTTGCAGTTAGAATGCAGCAGGAGAAATGAGACTTTCTTGCTCAGCCTTGATGTTGCTGTGGCAGGAGGCTGATCCAGGGAATCTGGCAGAGAGACCTTACCAGGGCGGCCATAGTAGATATAGAAAGTCAGTGAATAGACTGTTACTAGTAACCCTTCAGGCTTGGCTGGACAGTGAACGTCACTGTTGATATATTACAATTACCGTTCTAGATATTTTTGTTAGGAGAAAATAAAGCCTTTGGTTTTCTGAAACTGCTTCTGTATAAAAAGCGTGCGGCACTTGGAAATCACAAAGCGCACCCTCCGTACAGACTATGGTCTGAAGTCTTTACCGTCTACAGGGCACCGATCTTCCTGATTGGTCGCAGTAATTGCTGTAAGGTTACATAGAACGGCTCCTGCCTCCCCCGCCCCTATCATGCAGACTGCAGACACAAGACAGCGCTGAATTTCGGCAAATTACGGCTAATAAGCTCCGCCGTAGTGGCGTTTCAGGGATGCAGCTCTCTGCTTATAAACAAAAAGCAATTTGAAATGACTGCTTTCATTCCGGCGTGTTACAGCCGAGCACTCCAACTACATACAGAGTGATAGTAAGGCAGGCCGGGTTTGTTCTACGGACGGGCAGGTGTTCTCCACGCACGCAGGCTGCTCTGGGTATTTTGCATCGTCTTTCTTTGATAAGCCTTCTGCTTGCTGCCGGGACCGTTTTGTAATACATGTTCTGAGATAGGAACTGAAAGACAGGTATGGGATTTGATTTGAAATGCCAGGGACTCTGGCTTTCTGTAGAAGGGATTTAATAGAAAATCTGGAGCCTAAACTACAAGAATTAAATATTTAAAGAGCATCTCGGGCCAAAAGCGGCTTTCTCCATGATTAGACTGGGGTGTGTGCGGAATGCTGTTCATGGTCCTGAAAGGGAGATTAGCCCTGGCCCCATCAAAAAGAATGGAGATAAGCCGTTCAGCCAAACCACCGCCGTCGCTGCTTCTCTATGTATTTCTACAGAAGGAACGCTAGAGGGTGCAGGGCACAAAATATTCTATCCTACCTTCACAGACGCCTTGTATTCCTCTAATGACATCAAGAACATCATCTACCTCATCTGATCATCTTAGGGCTCGCTTTGTGTCTAAAATAGTGTGTGGGCCTCACAGCCACCAACCAGATTCAAAGCTTTACTCCAGGCAGATAGAAAAGACACACATGTATTAATTACTAAATACATCTGTATGTATATATATATATATATATATATATATATATAAAAAATGTGTTTTTTAATGCAGCTAGTGTAGGTACCTGCATTTGACTTGCTGTTTTCTGCTTGAAATCACCTATGCAGCAGCACTCAGACTGTGAAGATTAGGTTTGCAACATGTGTTGACAGGCAACATGCTGATAGTAGGAGAGAGCTCAGTGAGTAAGGAGATGACTTCTCCAGTCTACTGCTGCTCTTTCACCGTCCAGTCAACAGGCGGGGTGTGGAGAGGAGACAGCAGTGTATTCCTTAAAGAGACACTTGCACTTTGCCCATTCACGGTAAAGCAATGATATGTGTCCTAAGGGCTCCCCCTACTCTAGTTATAGTCACATTACCAGCAAAACGCACATGGCATCTGCCTGCACTGCTAACGGACAGAAAACCTGATGCTTTCAGGTATACAGGAGTATGTGACCTCCTTCTGCTATGACAGTGCATGGGTCTAGCAGCCAATCACTAGGCCTGAGCACTGTCACATGATGGAGGAGGTTACTTCACTGCCTCCGACACTGGTGGCACATTGGATTCCACTGCTGACTTTAGCAGAGCTAGCAATGGCTTAGGATCACTGGTCAGCTTATGAGCTACAGGGGGCCTCAAATGCTGCCCCTGACATCATCAAAGGGCCACTCATAATGTTCAGTATATGTAATGATTGAGAAGGCTGTCAGAGACGGCAGCCCTAATAGAGGAAATGAGGGTCAGAGAGTGTGGATAGGATACACCGTTGGCTGGAGATGGTTGCACAAGACTATGAATCTAGGAACATGTTACATGAGGCTGGTAGAGATCACTGCTATTACCCTAATCAAGGTTCCCATTACAGACTGCTTTGGTCCGAGGGCCGTATATCATACACCAAAGGGCTGCAGGTTGGGTACCAGGGGCTTAGGATCACTGGTAAGGTGAGTAAAACTGGGGGGGGGGGTCTTTTAAAATGAACTGTTACTTTGGTCTGAATGAGCAAAGTGATGGTATCTTTTTAACTGGTGTCATCTGCCTGCCTGTGCTCTGTGGCAGTGCTGTATAAATCCTATGATTGCATGGTCACAAATACATGGGCTAGTGAAACAGCTGGATTTCTATTTCATCTGCCTTGAGTTCCGCTTTCCTTTTATTTCTAATTTGTAATGGAAACCAAATCATTGCTTTTCCCAGAGGCCATGCAGACAGTGCATATTGCAGACATGATGTGGGAGAAGGCCCAAGCTTCTTTTGACCTCTGGCTTCTAGTGACATTTTTTTTTTCAACAACACAAACTTTGGCACATAATAAATATAAAGAATAAAATAAAATAATGCAGGGTAGAGAGGTTATATACTGCATATACTGTAATGTACAAGCATTCTTATCCCCTTATCTGCTAGAGAAACTGTTGGAGGTACTGACAGGCTTCTACAGGCAGATGCAACCTCTGTACCTTCAATTGTTGAGAATGTCCCAGCATGCCATTGCAGCCTCTGGATGGGACTTGACCTCTCTCAATAATCAAAGGCCAACAGGTTGTCTGCACCAGACCATTCTCATTTAACGTCTCCATTTTGATTCCTCGACCCTTACACAGCCGGTAACAGAATACACAGCGGCATCTTTCTAATGCCTGGTATGTCGGTTCACTCTCCATTCCCTCCTACGACCTCTCCTGAGACTTCCATCACCTCACATAATGTACCAAAAGGCACTTCTCAAAAACTTTTTTTTTAAAGATTTTTAATGTTTTTCTTTTTTATATATATATTTTTGTATTTTCATTTTTAAAAACGTTTCTAAAAAAAGTTTTTTTTTTTTCTTCAAGTTAAGACGAGAGAGTGGTGTATCACTCCAGTCATCAGAAACCTCCCTGCACACCTATGTACAGAAATGGTAGAAAGGGCGAGGGAAGTAACAGTAATGGAATGCACACATGCTGGGTTGGACAATGTTCAAGACAAAAGTTTGACAAAAGGCTTCATTCCAAGTGAGGAGTAACCAGTCCTCTGCTCTGTAATGAATTCAGGGATCTCCAACCAGTGGCTGGTGAGGCACATGAAGTGCACTTTGACATTGCCAGGGAAGTTCTCAGCAAGTGCTCAGTTGGGACACTTACTTCATTATGCACTTCGTGTGATTAGCAAAAGCTCATTAATTTTTAAAGTAGATGTAAACCCTTACCAGATGCACTGGGTATCATAAGCAATTGCTATAATAATTGCTTTCTCTTATAATACCATTTTCATCCTTTTTTTGCATCTCAGTGATGCTGATCTCTTTCAGCCTCTTGCAACGTCTTGCAGCATTAATTGCACACCATTGCTTTTTGTACTGGTTTCGTGATAGTGTCAATGGTGGACCATGCCTCCACAATATGTGTCTGCAGTGCCCGCATGTAGTTTCCACCAGGGCCATATGCCATCAAGAGACAAGCAAAAGCACACCTGGGGGACAGTTGTCACGACATACCAGGATGTGCCTGAACAAGGCCATTTATGGCTGGATCACCAAGTATTCAATTAATAAAAGCTGTAGATTTAAAAAAGGTTAAAAACTACTTTTTGAATTTCATTTGACAAGCTTATGAGATGTTAAAGATAGGGCTTAGATCTACTTTAATGAGATTCTCCAGGAAAGAGGTAAACTCCACTTACAAATAGGAGCTGTAGAGTGTTTTATAGCCCTCAACTTTTGTGAAGTTTGAGACTGACAAGTAATCAGGAGCATCTGTCAAAGAAACCAGTTTGGTTCTGCCATTGTGTATGGCGGTGCCTTCCACAACAGCAGTCTGTCTCGGCATGAATACTTCAGGTCCATACTTCACACAGTCCTTTCAGTGCCATGAAAGGTTATGGACTGGGGGCTTTACAGTCATCCTTGTAAGAAGTGCTAACTTTCCTCAAGAACCTGTTGACGTGATTTTTCATTTTCATATATTAGGGCTTTTTCAGAATGACATAGAGCAGTTACCCCTTCAATTAATTAGTCAGTGATCTGCTTCATACACTGTATGGCCAAAAGTATGTGGATCCCCCTCCACATGACTGAGTTCAGGTGTTTTGCAGTAAAGAGTACTGATAATGCTACAACATATAAAGACATTTCACACTTTGTGCTAACATTTTGGGGAAGGTCCTTTTCTGTTCCAAACTGATCGTGCCCCTGTGTGCCAGCTCCTTAAAGACATGGGTTGACCAGTTTTTTGTGGAGGACCTCGAGTGGCCTGCACAGAGCCCTAAACTCAACCCTAACAAGCCCCTTTGTGATGAATTATAATGCAGATATTCTCACCCACAATCAGTAGCCAACCTCACAAATGCTTTAACTGAATGAGCACATATTCCCATAGACACACTCCAAACTTGTGAAAACCGTCCCAGAGTGGAGGCAGCTAGAACTGCATAGGAGGAACGGGGGCAACTCCATATTAGAATGGGATCTCCAACAAGCTCACGTAGATGTGATGGTTGGGTGTTCACAAACATTTGGCCATATAGTGTAGGTGTGGGCTTGTGCCCATTGAACATCTGTATTTACTCTGCACTGACTTAATGAATCAGCCATTACACAGTCAGCAGTTCTATGTGAATGTGGCCCACAGGTAGATGAAGGTTGGAGACTTCTGCTGGTATAAGCCAAAATACAGTGGATGTTTATGCAACATTAATAACCAACACATCTGTCTTTTGAGAATTTCAAGTCTCAGTGTAATATGTAACAGCGATGGCATACATTGTTTAATTGTACCTTCTGCTGTCACATGATGCCCTCAGCCATTTTGTGGGCACAAACCAATGCATTTCAGTTAGACTATAGTGTATAAAGCTATCAAAAAAGTGGCATCTCTGTGGCATTACACATGACATTTCCCAAGTGGATAGTCCCGATGATGCCACAGTAATGTCACTGGTTCCTGCTGAACCTGTACACTGCACAACCTAACAAAACAATTACCAGAACAGTGTGCTGTAAACAGGTACACTTTAAAAGGCCAGAAAATATAAAGTACAAGTTAGTGTATATAAAAGACTTGTTGATAATATGTCAATGGTTAAAGTGGTTGTAAACCTCAGACATGAAATATGAACAAAGAGCATCCTTCTATATGGTGTACTTGTCTCTATCCAAAGCACTGATTCCTCTCTGCTGCCTCCCTCCTCTATTATCAGCATGAGTCACTTCTGACAGCTTTTTTGACTCCAATAGATAATTGGGAGAGGAGGAGAGCTCCAGCACACAGCCTGTGATTGACAGCCACATCTGTGCATGTTCCCCCTGTACTGTGAGGAGGGGTGTGTGTCCCTTTCCACTAATGAGGGCTCAGAGCTCCCCTCACTGAGCTCTGCAGTGTCAGACTTCAGCTCCCTGCTGCTAAAGCTAAGTGATGCTGTGCAAGGATTTGTTCACACCAGCTGATGCGT
The DNA here is from genome assembly GCF_062004578.1 of Staurois parvus. Lineage (NCBI taxonomy): Eukaryota > Metazoa > Chordata > Amphibia > Anura > Ranidae > Staurois > Staurois parvus. The sequence goes on along the minus strand of NW_028319145.1, from coordinate 1,811,606 downwards.
TGTGGTGTGGTGCAATCCGGTCAGATCAGCGTAGTGCTGATGTGCTGATGTCAGCATGTTGCAGTCTTCACTTGTTTGAAATGTCACTCAGATATCTCACAAAATTCAACTAGCTGCCACGTGGTGCAAGGCAATGAAATGCCTCACACTGTGCTAAACAAAAGTGCAAGTTGCTGTCCTTCTTTTTCACTGCACACTGCGTGCACACTAAGGCAATGAACTGGTGTAAACCGGCACACAGGAAAGAAGGCTTTTTGACTGGACATGCTATGTGGCATCACTGAAAAAGCCACGCCAACACCGTCCCACCGCATCTGGTGTAAATATGTAGGTTTTGGAAGGCTGTAGAGAAGAGAAGACTGCAGATAAACAGGTACAACCTATGTAGGAGGATGTGTTTCATCTCTCAGAGGCCAGTCATTTCACTGGTTGTGGGTGAGGTTTTACAACCACTTTAAGTCAACATTTTCAGGAGCTTTCCAGAAACTGGGGAAGATGGAGGTGATGTTGCAGTGAGGGGACTACTATTTTCCTGAACACAGTGGACTTTTAGCAATTTCAGTGAACGTTCAGCAATCATCAACATCTTTTTCAAGAATATTGCCAGCTGTCTTTGGATAATTTCTTTACAGAGTAGCTCAGCCTAAAGGTTTTCACTTCACAGGTCTTCACTGCTATCTAACAAGAAAGCTTTCTATCCCAATTGGGGGGCATGTGATAGTCATTTTGTGACCTGTGCTCTCTAATGACGTATTCTTAGGCAGGTAGGTGACATAAGTAGCTCAGCACAAAAAGCCAAGCTCACCTGTTAAACACATGTAGGGGGTCTCAGAATACAGTGAAGACCTTTCAATCTCATACTTTAAGTCCATTTTGGGCAGCCGTGCCTTAAAGAGAAGATCCTGTAGAACAAGTTTCTCATCAATTAGGTTCACTTTAATATAAAGGCAGCTGGAATGCCTCATCCCCAAATTAAAAAAAAACCTAAATATAGTTATTGATCACAGAAGCAGACACGTGGACATCTCAGAGCCGTGACCTGCGCAGTGACGGGCCTATTTACAGTAGACTTTGGCATTGACATTAATAGGTTGGCATACTACATTTGCACTGGCCATAGGATTGACGGCCATCTCCAGAGACAGCTTCTGAGACCTTTATCTATACTTTTTTGAGGGGCTGCAAGAGTCTAACTCCCTCTACGGCAGTGTTTCTCAACTCCAGTCCTCATAGACCCCCAACAGGTCATGTTTTCAGGATTTCCATTATTTTGCACAGGTGATTCGATCAGTTTCACTGCCTTAGTAATTACCACAGCTGTTTCATCTGAGGGAAATCCTGAAAACATGACCTGTTGGGGGTCCATGAGGACTGGAGTTGAGAAACACTGCTCTACGGTAACTTTAAGTCCTGTAAACAAGCTCACAATACAGGAATGTTCCAGTAATGATTCGAATCGTAATATAAGCTCTTCATATACATTGCAACTTGTTTTATATTTACTGCCTCTTAAGAGTTTGAAAAGAAAACTAGAATTTCTTTTGAAAGTACTTCTGTATTTTCTTTAAAAAAAAAAACATTTTGTATTTTTTTAAAAAAACTTTGTCAAGTTCATGTCCACAGCCCAACATCGTTAAATGACATAGCCTCGTTTTCATATGTTATCAACGCTAGACAACCATCTTGCCCAAGGTGCTTACCAGCGATTGCGATACTTATATCGTTTAAAATGACAAACTTCCGGACGGTGGCCAAAAATAACCATGGACTTGGTTAGATGCCAAAAACGTAAACGTCAGACTTTCTGCAACATAGGAGACAATAGTGCGTGTATAGCATGCCGGAACAAAGAAAAAAAAATATTACATCCCTCTTGCCCGTAGCAGAGCGGAGTAGAAAAAAAAATGAAGAACAAAAGGGATCGTTGATTTAAATTTTGGCCAAACTGAACTGGAATGAAGCCCATGAAAGAAAGTCTGTCTAGTTTAGCACTAAAAAGAACGCAGTCAGGAAGAGGGGTGGGATTCGGGAGTTTAATAATAAAAGAAAAGGAGGAAATGAAAGCTGCCGCTGTACAACCGAGGAGGTCACGTTCCGATAAAATACAGATGTCCTGTCAATCCTCCTCTCCCCCGCCGTACAAGTCAGCCAGTTTTTTAAAGCGGGGTCCCCAGTCGTTCAAGTACTCAAAGTCCTGATCCTCAGAGCTGGAGGAGTTGAGGGAGCTGACGGAGCCCGCGGTGGATCCGCTCCCCTCATAGTCAAAAACCAGCAGCGAATCGTAAGGTGGGGCGGTGGGGTCGTTGTCTGCCGCTCTCAGGCCCTGTGGGAAAGATAGAAGGAGTTAATCAGACATAGTGAAGTGTAACATATTGGAGGCTGCTCCTGTATGCAAAAAATTCAAAAACACAGGTTCTCAAACACAGAATTACCGTTTTTTTTGTGATTGAGAAGACTGGCAATGTAATGGTGCCAAAGATTCTGAACAAGATTTTGAAAACAAACCCATGCCACATTCCCAGTCATAATAAGAAAAATCTGTATGTACAAATGAAAAGATCTGGTATTTCTGTTCATACAGTCCTGAGATTAAGGCAGAGATCACAGCGGGTGACTCCACCTTTATATGTTGGAATACAGCAGTGACCTAACTCAACCCCCAGATTTTTGAATGGGTCATGACAAAGCAGCAGGAAACTGATGAAGGCACCTCCCTGCTCACTCTGCTGTCTCCTGTGTTCACAATGCAGCAGGGCAGCTGCTCTGCATGGGACTTAGTGGAGATCAATGGAGTAGCAGTATCTACTACAGTGATTTCCAGTTTCCAGAGACCCCACAGGTATGGTATAGGCATAGTTACATAGTTAGTCTGGCTGAAAAAAGACAAAAGTCCATCCAGTTCAACCATAAAAAAAAAAAGTTACAATCCTATACCCACAGTTGATCCAGAGGAAGGCAAAAAAAAAAGAAAAACCCAGCAAAGCATGATCCAATTTGCTCCTCCTGGGACAAAAATTCCTTCCTGATCCCCCATGAGGCAATCGGATATTCCCTGGATCAACTTTACCTATAAATGTTAGTATCCAGTTATATTCTGTGTATCCAAAAAAAATCCAGGACTTTTTTAAAGCAATCCACTGAGCTGGCCAGAACCAACTCCTGAGGGAGTCTATTCCACATTCTCACAGCTCTCACTGTGAAGAAACCTTTCCATGTTTGGAGATTACATTTATTTTCCTCCAGACATAAAGAGCGCCCCCTTGTCCTCTGTGATGACCTCAGGGGGAATAAATAGTTCAAGCTGTATTAATGTAATGGTGTAATTATGTAAAACTATCCATACCTGGAATACTTCAGGCATAAGCTATGTTGTCCATTTGTGCAAGGGATGGCCAAATGCCTTAATTGTTAAAGGAGGAATACAGTCAGAGCTCTTTTGGCTGTACTTCTCCTGTGGATCACAGTAGTGCAGTTTGTTCTGCACTCCTGTGACCCGTTGTCGGCTGACGCCACTCAGCCAGTCCAGGCTGGGGAAAGATCCTGGCTTCAAATTTTGGATCCACCCCAGAGTCTAGAGCGGCACCTAGCTCAGCCTCTCAGTGATCTGCTCAGAGATCTGCCAGCCGCTCCCTCCCCCTTCAAAGCCCAGCACTCCAGTGAGTGAAGTGGGGGGGATGCAGAGCAGAGAGAAGTGACTGACAGTCCTGCTCTATGCTCAGAGCGTAGAGGAGAACTCAAGGATCAGCAGTCATGTCATTGCAGAGCTCTCACCCTTAGAGCCGGCGGGGGACAGATAAAGCATCCACCTAGGTAAGTATGATTGGGCAAAAAAAATCCCTCACTTCTATTTTAAACTGCATATTGGATCCACACACACATCACAAGTAAAACATATAATAGTGGTAATCAGTTTTATTTAGAAATTAACAAAAAAATGCTAATTTCCTCTTTTGTTTTTGGGTATCCAGAACAAAAGAGGAAATTAGCATTACTTTATAAACCAGGATTTTGTTTTTAATTTTTAAATAAAACTGATTAGCACTATTATATTTTTGACTTGCGATGTGTGTGTGTGTATCCAGTATGAGATTCTGAATTTTCATGACACCAGAAAGCTGGACTTCAGTGACCCAAGCTACAAGAGTTGGGGTGTCTGACCCCGAGACGTGGGCCTACCATGCTGCACTGCAGTACTGGCAACAGTAGATTGGGGACCTTCTCCTGTTTAATGCCTGTAAGTGTCACTATGGGGCTCCTGTGTTTAAAGTATAAATGTATAGTGATCTTTTAGATTTTTTTTATTTATTATGGTCAGGTTATTATAAAATACTGTATTTGAATATTTATATGCCCTTTAAATCAGCAGGCGGTGCTGCCGTCTCCTTTTCAAATTTAGCATTGTATCTTTTCTGGTACAACGATGCTAAGAAATAGGAAAAAAAAAAGAAAAACTTGAACCATTGGGGCTGTTGAGCACAGGTGTATATAACAGTGTGTTCACTGTGTACATTGTTTTTATGTATCTGAATGCAGCAGACTGTAGGCTATAGGGCTCATGTACACATCTGCGTTGTGGTCAGTATTCCCCCTGTAGCACTGAGCTGATTAAACCAAAACAAGAATCATCTGCATCTGTGGTCTGATTTTGTAAGTATTTTATGCGGGTTGCGTGTAAATGTTTCTGCAAAAAGTAATTATTTTAGTAAGCATTTATTCAATTATTCGGAATGACTGAATTCTGAGGTCATTCCGCGTCTGTGCTGCCTAGTGAATGACTCATTCAGGGCCAGGGGAGAGATATAAACCTAAACAAAGTGTGGGAAGGCAGAATGTTCTCGGCAGATTTCAATTCTATATGGATATACACATGTAAGTCCTTCTACGCCGAGATGCACTATAGTCCATTTCTTATGCAGGATCTGAAATCGGTTTGCTGCCCGGTGTGTCATTTCCCTTGGGGATCTGAGACCTGAGTTAAAATATTTGTACCTGAGACTACCTTACAGGGTACTGTTGTCACCACGACAATTTGGACACAGACAGCAATTAAAACTACGGTATATCAAGCCCTCTGCACTCCATAAATATGTTTTTGTTCTTGTTTGTGTTCCTATTGAGAGATTTCCCATCACTTCCCATCATAAAAACTCCCACAGGCTGAATAACTGGCATGTTCTGGACTTTACAAAAAACAAATTTTTGCTACTTATTTATGTTGCTGTACAGGGGCGGACTGACAACTCATGGGGCCCCCGAGCAGTAGGGGATCATGGGGCCCCTGTGCCCTTGCCCAAACTCAAAAAAGCCTATGAAAAAGGTACCAGGGGCATCTCATGGGGCCTCCTACTGACCCTGGGCCCTCGGGCAGTGCCCAGGTTTCCAAATGGTCAGTCCGCCCCTGTTGCTGTAATATCTAAGGGTTTGATGTCTGTTCTAAACACCATACTAAAGAAAGAAGCACAGTGTACACATACTGCAGGTTTTTGGGTTGTATGAAAGGGTTTCCCATATTTTCTGATTGATGCGCTAAATTTAAAGAAGATCCCCTTTCTGTATTTTCATACTATCAGGATTGGGAGTTTGTGTTTTTACCTTGAGTTTTAATATCACCCCCATTTTTCACACAGAAAGAAAAGCAGTGAAACCCTTCCACAGCAGACGTAAATTGGGACTTTTGTCAAACGACAGATCAGTTGTGATTTTCCTAACTGGTCATTATCAAGGGGGGCCAAATTCAACATGAGAGATTCCTCAATACAGGAGTGTTCAGGAATATTTTTTCCCATGGGTACATCTAAGCTGCTCTCAGAATGGATGTGTTCGATGTTATTTGCAGGTTATCAAATGCCTATATGGTCGCATGTACTAATGTGAAAAAATAAGTACAACCCAACAGAATAGTTGACTTTTGCAGCATATTTGAAGAACCAAACATGAGATCTTGATTCAAATAGTGCCTACAGGTGATATACTCAGATTAAAACACAATAACATTTTGCCATTTCACTCATTTATTTAAGAAAAATATCAATACATGGAATGGTGTACGATGAAAAAGTAAATACACCTTTGGCATCAGAAGCTGGCATTGCCTCCTTTAGCAGAAATTTTCTTTTGTAAAACTGCTGACTGATCTCTGACATCCACTCATTGAAACTTTCCACCACTTCACCATTCAAAATTTAGTAGCAAGATGTTTGTTGGTTTCCGTGCATGAACTGCCCATTTCAAAATACGTCATTTCAATGGGAATCAATTATGGCTTAGACTAAGGCTGTACATAGCCCTCTCTTCATTCTTTCTGAACTGTTCCTTCCTTAAATTTCCTAGTGTCCTTACGATCTTTATCATGTTCAACTTCAACCTTTGGACAGATGACCTTATGTTCCCACTTTGATAAGATGTTGAATGTATAGCTGACACTTGTATTATATACTTGTAATGTATTGTTGGCACTACACCACTTGTAGATTATGTTCATTACAGCAAGCTGCCCATGCCCTGAAACAGCAAAGCAACATCAAACCTTACAGATTATATCACCACGCTCCATAGATGCTATGAGGTTCTTCTGAATTTTGAGCCTTTAGTTTGCAACAAACATGGCTACTGTTACCGTGACCAAACAACTCTTTCTTTGATTGATCATTCTTCAGCACATTGTTCCCCAAGGTCTGGTCTTTGCCTATGAGTTCAATGGAAAACTGTAATCTTCCTCTGTTCTTTTTGGACAGCAAAGGCTTTCTGTTATACCATGCATTAAATAGTGAAGCGCTCCCAAATTATCTGAAAAAAATTCCCTCTGTGCATACCATAAATACCAACTGAACTTAAAAATAATCGATACTATAAGGTGATGAAAACCATATAAACTAGAATGCATAAACACCTCTCATATATACCAATTATTATTGCCTCTTAATAAATCTGTGATGGAAAATAACAAATATAAAATTCATGATAAATACTCAAATATCAGTGATAAAATCAATTATCATAATAATACTAATTCATAATAAAAAGATGTGACAAATCGTGATAATTGTGACAAACCTATAGATCAAAAATAGTGATTCTGCAACAAAATATGTAATACATATATCCTGTGATAAACCCTATAACAGAAAAAAAATAAAATGGATCACTACTTAATTCAGTGATAAAATAAATGAACTCAGTGTCCGGAATTAACTCAAAAAGTCCATGCAAAATGTGAAAACACTCTGTGATCTTCACTTCTAGTGCTCAAAAAGGAATCCTCCAATGGCAGCAATACCTGCTCACCTCCCCTCCTTGACCCACACAGGGCCACAAGGCAAAAAAACTCTCCTCAAAGGCAATCCTTTCCTCCAGGCAACTCAGCAAGGGACCTCAGGACTTCCACTCCACCTCCTCTCAACACGTCATATAGGACACAAACAAAAGCTTCCCATAGTGTAATACCGTTTATTAGGAGTAATTTGGCATAACATACTTTTCCCACTCACATGTAATCCTTGTATACAGCGCTTTCCACCTCACATCATGGGTGTATTCTCATACAGGGAGGGAAACAAATATGGCCGCTGCGTCCGGACAAACGTCCCCACGTGACCGGAAGTGACGTAATCTCGAACTGGGAATGGCGTTTATCACGATTTGTCACATCTTTTTATTATGAATTAGTATTATTATGATAATTGATTTTATCACTGATATTTGAGTATTTATCATGAATTTTATATTTGTTATTTTCCATCACAGATTTATTAAGAGGCAATAATAATTGGTATATATGAGAGGTGTTTATGCATTCTAGTTTATATGGTTTTCATCACCTTATAGTATCGATTATTTTTAAGTTCAGTTGGTATTTATGGTATGCACAGAGGGAATTTTTTTCCGATAATTTGGGAGCGCTTCACTATTTAATGCATGGTATTTATGACTTATTGGTTGAGGTTGAGTGATTGCAGCTAGTAGATAGGGACTTACCCATATCAAGCGCAGGAGGATACCCCCCCTAGTTTAAAGGCTTTCTGTTAACATCACTTGTGAAAGTTGAATTGGTGCAATCTCTTTCTGATTGTAGATGCATGTATTTTGCACCCAACTGTTTAAAGAGTTACCTGAACACCCTGCATACAACTTCTGTGATTCTTGGAGATGTCTTTTAGCATCAGTCAGCTCTTGGGCTGCATTTGCTGGGCCGACCAGTCCTGAACAAATTAGCAGTTGAAGTGGACACCGTTTGTAGATTATTTTCCCTACAGTGGAATAACTGATTTCAAATCATTTGGGGAACGTTTTAAATTCCTTGTCAGACTCAGTGGGATGCACAACCTTTTTTTTCTGAGGGCCTTAGAGAGTTGTACGGATCTTGGTGTGATGACATTACATACACCAATAGCACAGAGAGCTGCAGGTTTAAGTAAGGTGGGTTCTACCTGCATACTCTGAGTTATTCAAGATTATGAAAATACGTAAAACATGTCGATTGTGTGTCATTTGTTTAAGTATGTTACCTGTATCTGTGGACACTATTTGAATCCAATGTTTGACTGTTCAATTAAGTTGAGAAAGTACAACCATGGGCTATACTTACTTTATTACATGACTGTATTGGTATTACCTGGATGATAGATCACAGATGGCAGACATTAGTCACTACAACAAGCATCATTCCACATTTCTAGTGATTGATCTTGTGTACAGGTGCAGGGCATGAATCAAAAGTCCATATAATAAGTAGCAGAGCTATTTAAAGTCATTGTCCACACTACTGAACACAATGAAAACACATCACAGGCAGGCATTACAGCCTGGCTCTCAACATCTTGGGCTAAACCACTAGTGTGGGCGTTTACTTCATGAACCACAGATCAACCTAAGAGATAAGGTTGCTGCTAGACAGAGATACAAGTTCTTGCCTTTATGCATTTGTCAATGCAGTGCACACATGAAGGAGAACAAGCTCCTTTATGACTGAGATATGGTAGTAGCTACATGGATGGAGCACTGCCTGGTGACCTGTAGACCTCAGTTCAAATCCAGTGTTTAGCTATTTTGTAAGACTCCGTAAGCTTTGTAGTTCTGAAGTAGGAGAATGAACACTTCAGTAATTGAGTGATGTGGTGGCTGGGAGGCTAAGTATGCTGACAGGTTTGTGGGAGACCTGGGTTCAAGCCTCACTGAGGGCAAGCCATTGACTGCACTGCTTGAGTGTCCTAGGTATTGCATGGTGTGATACCTAGGGGGAAATATGTTGCATGGGAAGTAGAAATGAATAAAATTGGCTAAGTACAAATTAATTTTTGGGCTGCCCCAGCAAGACAGCCCATTGTTAATGTTGTTGCATTGATATCACAGATTTTGGACCGAAGGGGGCGGGTCCTCAACCTAATGTGTTGCCCACATATGTTTCAGGCCTGTGGGGGCCTGGGACTGGAGCAGACTGGTGGGTTGTCCATGGCCTCCAAGCTTTCACTCAGGGATTTGAACTGGAGTCTACTGCGCTTTCAGTAATTTGCCCTTGGGGTCTACAGCGCTTGTGTGGATTTGAACTGGAGTCTACTGTGCTTTCAGTAATTTGCCCTTGAGGTCTACAGCGCTTGTGTGGATTTGAACTTGGGTCTACGGCGCCCTGGTCAACGCTCTCATCCTCTGAGCTATTCACCTCTGCTCAATAGCTTGTGGGTTTGTTCTCCTACTTTAGGAGTTGTCAGGAACTCAAAGGGATAAGCCAAGATTTGAACCAGCAACTCCAAAATAGCTGTTAGAGCCAGGGCTGTGCGCTATACCTCTAATCCAAAGCCCAGCTCTGGCTCATAGGTTTAGCAGCCAGCCCTTTGGACAGCAACACTTAGCAAATCCATGCATAGTGAGTTAAATTTATCCTTGACTCCTGATAGTGTTTGTGCTGGCTCATGGTACAAATTGGTTATTGCTCTCATCCACTGAGCTATCACCTCCTCTCAATAGTCCGTGTTTCCTTTCTGCTACTTCAGAATCACAATATCATGATTTGTAACAACACCAACACAAAGGGGAAATGGGCCAGCTGTGGGATTCAAGCTCCAGCCTCCAAAACTACATCCAGGTCCATGGTGAGCCACTGAAGAAGCTGATTGAGAAGACCTGCTGACAAATTTTACAGGTAGACTGTGCAGTCTATTAAGTTTATGTCTGCATTAGTCCTAGCTCTGGGATTAAAATCCAGGTCCCAAAACTGTAACCAAATAAGAAGTAGGTTAATTTAGCAAGCCATCAAATCTGCATGTTAACCAGACTTGATGACAAATTACAGTAGACTGCACAGCCCTTAGTGTTAGTTATGGGATGAATTATAACCAACTCTAGTATTCAAACCCAGGTCTCTAAAATCAACCAAATAAGCAACACACCATCACATGCATGAAACACACATATATATATATTTATGGATCACAGTCACACAAAAGGGCAGAAGTCTATCAACTTTTGCCTCCATTAGGTAATGAGGCATCTTCCTCATAGTTTTGGAGGTATTTGACCCCTATAGGTAGTGTTGGCAGCAATTTATTGTATTTATGATGGGAAGATTTGGTGATGCCACTTTGAAATATCATCTGTTATTTTCAGTGCTGGTGCTGGAACATGGAGTGGGCTGTTCCCGGGAGAGTTTGCACTGTTGTCTGAGATGTTGCAAGCAGTCTTGGTCCCATGGCTCCAAGCCATAAACACAGTTAACACCATAGAGACTTTCTGTTTTTAGGCTTTGCCTCATTTACTGCTCAGTATACAAAGTCAAGGTCTGGGGACATCTCACGTGATGATGAAAAAGGAAGGTGGAATTATTAGCACACCAATCTTTTGCGACATACAAACGTTGCCCATAACCATTGTGCAAGAAGAAATTGAAAGAAGCACTAGTCTCTTTAATCATGCAGGCTATCCTATTGAGGTTTGAACCCCAAACAATTCTGTAACTTTCACCAAACTCCATCCCCCCAGGAAGTGACAGACACAACAGGGTTTATTATCAGCTTCTTTGCTGCCATTCTTTAAAGTACATGTAAACTATAATTGAATCACATTTAGACTGCTCAAGTACTGTGTATCCTAAACAGCTGCATTTTTTTCACTTTGTTTTTTTTAACCCTTGTTGCTTGTCAGTGCTGCTGTTCTCCCGCATAATTTTTGCAACCACTTCCTCTCTACATGCACTTAAATGATGGCTTTGTTGCATTTCTTGGTGCAGTTTTCATGATGGTGACAATGGTTGTCTCCATGCCTACATAATGGGATTGAATTGCTACAACTGGAGAGTGCAAAATCTGGTGCAGCTGTGCATGGTAGCCAATCGGCTTCTCACTTTAGCTTGCTCAATGGAGTTTTGACAATAAAACCTGGAAGATGATTGGTTCCTGTGCAGAGCTGCACCAGATTTTGCACTCTCCAGGTTTAGTAAATAATAATGTGTGTTGAAATATCCTTCTGTAGTCTCCATCGAAAGTCTATGTGATGAGGTGACATTGCAGAATTGGAAGACTGAAACAGAATGCTGTAACCCTGTAACAGGAAATGTGGAACAAGTGTTTTCATGGCAGGATCATCAGGTATTGGTTCAATGAGAGCTGCAGATTTAAACATGTTGGTAATCTGATTAAAGTGATTCTAAAAGAAAGATTTTTTTTAAAATAACATATACCTGCTCCGTGTTATGGTTTTGCACAGTGCAGCCCCAATTTTTTTTTTGGGTCCCCCCGTTGTTGGTCCTGTCTCCTCCCCCCTGAATAGTACCCGCAATAACAAGACCCACCCAGAGTCCCTTGTTGAACAGCAGCGAGGACCTGGAGGTACTGGAGTTTAAAGGACAAGTGTCCCCTAAAAAAATGACAAGTGCAAATGAAAGTGCGCCTGTACTGAGAGATACATTTAGTCTGCAATTGCTGAGCTCCTTGTGAAAAGGTCTGATGGTCTGTGAGTACTTAAGCTGGCCACAAACAGTTCGAACCTCGGCCAGTTCAGCAGGGACCAATCAAGATCTGATCCATGTATGGACAGGCTGATTGTATCCAAGCTGATCCATCGATCGACTTGGGTACAACCAGCATGTCGGATTTCTAGCATGCGATTATTGTCAGCTGCAATAATCATTGTGTTCCCCAGGCAGAGATGGCTCCATGTGAGCTAGAGAACACAATAGTTCCTCAGGATGGATTCCCCCTTCCACACTGACTGTGTTGGTGAGGGAATCAAGCAATTTTCTTTCCTGCAAGCCCTTGATTGCAGGAAAGAAAATTGCATCGTCTATGGCCTACCTTAGAGTCACTGATTTAGAACAAGCCTGCAGCAATTGAAGTGAGTATTGCTAATCTGCATATTTGTTCCGGGTCAGTAACACAAAGAGTAGGAAGCCATAAGACCACTGGGAGGTTAGCAGTGGCAACCTACAGATTCATCCAGTACAGGTTTTCATTTAGGACTTTACTGCATGAAAATGCTATTCGGAAAAGCCATTCTTTCCTATGTGGTTGGTTTTCACCTATGTCCTGCAGTTTATTGCATGAAGGGAAAGGGCAATACATCCCCTATGTGTGTGTGTGGGGGTTGAGGTGCATGCAAAGTTTAAATAGACTCTTACAGTCTGCATCTCTGTACTGTGCTACTTCAACAAGCATTTTGGAATATGTGGTGGTGTGTACAGATCCCATCAGACTGTTTATATGGTGGGGGAGCACTCTTGTCACTCCCATGCTCCCCCTTGGTCTCCAGTTGGGATAAGATGAAGTCTTGCTTTGTTGTGCCAGTTGGGAAGGAATAGTGGTGTCCAGCCTGGCTTCGAGGCTGCATCCTCCCCAGCACTGGACAGGCCCTCCCATGGCAAGACATGCATAGGCTAGCCTAAAATATAACACTTACCAAATGCTAAAATGATCAACATTATAGATTTGTAGATTCTTTATTACTATTAAAGAAATGACCAGCGTAGAAATTAACGTAACACCAAACAAAAACTGATATACTTACATAAAGTATGTCTAAAGTAACTTATAATACAACAGACCTACACATAGGACAGCTGCACTGCAAAAAAAAAAAAAAAAAAGAAGACAGAGGGATTTGGGTCCAAAAGCAGAACGCCACTGTGCTCAAAGCTATTCTCAGGCCTCCCCAACACTGTTTTGTTGATTCTCTCCCAGGAACCCACATAGGTGGATTAATTCACTAGCTGAAGAAGATTTGCCTGAGCTCTTGTACCATAATCTACATCATATGCACTGTAGGAGAGGCCTGAAGGCATGTTTGTTGGAAGCCAATTAGATGATATTGGCAAACAGTTTCAGCGTAACTTTCCCTAGCTGCACATAATCATTTTCCTTATTAAATGAGCCCGATTGTGTGCTAATGATACTGCCTGATGGTAACTTTAACAGTAACAGTGCAGAGAGCAATGATGACGTCATTCAGAGTACTCAGGCAATGCCAAGGGCCATAGTGAGCTAAGAAGGAAGGGGGGGGGGGGGGAATGTGATTTAACCGGACAGAAAACACCTACTCCTGAAATATCAGTTTTGGATGAATTTACGGTTTAACTGACCGTCAACCCTGTATGTAACTAACACAGGGGGTACAATTACAGCAAATTACCCTAATGGATTTCCTAATATGTCTCCCCACATGCCCCTTTTACTTATTAGGTACCAGAATGACTTACAAAAATATGAATATTCTGGTTTTTACTTTACTAGATGGCTAGGAACAGAATAGCTAAAAAAAATTGGGAAGGATTGTATTATATTTATTTAAATAATGTCATCTGACACATCAGGGGAGATTTACTAAAACTGGAGCACTCAGAATCTGATCCAGCTGTGCATGGGAACTAATCAGTTCTAAATTCAGTTTGTTCAGTTAACCTTTGACAATAAAACCTGAAAGCTGATTGGTTACTATGTACAGCTGCACCAGGTTCTATGTGCACCAGTTTTAGTAAAGCCCCACCACCACCATGAAGCTACATTATCAATGCAAATTTTATATTTTATGCGGGTGAAAAACACAAGGTGCAGGTAGGAAGGTATACAATGCCTTTAAGGTACCCATAAATGTGATTCAAGCACAAGTAACAAGTTACAAGGAAGAGTAACAAGTCTATTTCTACACTTTGATTGAAAGGTTCAATAATGCTTCATTCACGCAGGCGTACTACACTGTACTCCCATGTGAGGGCTGTGTATACCTGCACAGTGATGTACAGGTGCTAAGTGCATCCCCTTCAGTTCCACTGATGTCTAAAGGGACACAGTGGCTACACAGACACTAAGGCTGCATTCACACTTGAGTGAATTGTAGATTGAATCTCGAAGCTCCAAAAAAGCTCAAGCTTAAAAAAATCAATTATTCTCTATGGTGCCTGTTCACACCTGATCACACGAACAGGCACCATAGAAAACAATTTATTTGTTAAGTTTGAGCATTTTTGGACCTTCGAGCTTCAAGCTACAAAACGCTCAGTTGTGAATGCAGCCTAATTTGATATCTGTGCGGGTGTGCATTCACAGACAGTGTGAATTTGGGGCCATGCACAAGCAGAGATGTCATATTGCAAGCAGCCACTGTGTCTGTGCAGCCTCTGCATCCCAATAGACATAAATAGGACTGGCTGCACAGCGATGCATTTAACATCTCTGCATCACTGTGGAGGCAGAAACAGCCCTCGCATGGGTATAAAACAAGGCCTAATGCAAAAAATAATTCCAGGTACATTTATTACAACATTATACTCTCATAATTCCATCATTTGGTTCCCATAATCCTAGTTAAAGCCCATCTCCATCCTTTTTTTTTTTTTTTACCCGCTCCTCAAATGTATTGTCACCTGGGGGATGTCTAGTTCTAGTGGTAGATGCGTTTTCCAAGTGATTTCACGCAGTCCGTACTATATTTAAGGGCTTGTTAGCCCACTTTGATCAAATAGCAAAAGTCCAACTTAAACAGACTGCTCACACAGGGGTCTTCTTCAGCAAAATACATATAACAACAGCAACAAAAAAATGTGAAGCTAGCTGGCTATGATTTGACAGCACAACTGCTGCTAGAACACTGGCTAGTCCTGGCTCACATAGCAATGGTTTGCAGTACATTGCAGCATGGGCCTACTCCTGGCCTCCTGAGTTCTCCGCTACTCACTCTCTGAGACCTCTGGACTTCTTCCACCTTCCCTGGACCCGTTAACTGCCTCAGTTTTCTTGGCTTCCAAGCCCACGTTAACTGTCCTGGCTTTCTTAGTCCTTTGGTAAGAAGTCTCCAACACAAGGTATACAGTCTCTGAACGTCTCCACACGACAGCAACTCCAACTCTGGTTCCACACTGCTGGTTTTCCACCAAGCCTGGACACTGGGTTGGAGATTTCTTCCCTCCCAAGGCACTTTGAAATCTCCAGACTCATCCGGAAATACCCAACTCCAGAGAAAGCAGAAAATGCAGTTTACTCCGCTCAAAATTTATGCTCCGAAGTCCTGCAAAAATGCAAACCCTGTGTGCTTTTCCTGACCATTTCCACAGTGGCACCATCTTGCACTTGTACACACACACATACATACCTTTTCTTCAAGGTTCTTCTGGCTGGTGTGCTGACGTCACGTGTCCTCTCTCTTCTTCCTCAACAGTAGCAGTGAGCAATCCCACATAGTAACAATGTGTGCCTCTCAGTCAAGAATACTGGGAGCACAGGTTGCATGAAGTCCATGACAGGAGGGTTTAATGACGCTGGACAGGGTCGTGGATAAGGGGGTACCATCGGTCCTCCAGTACAGGACCCAGGCCAGCAGGGGGCCCAGGCAGTTGGGTGAATCAGATGTGAGCAGGTGAGTGGCACAGTGGGGGAGGAGGGGACAATTACAGAAATGAATCCCCTGAAAGCTGGCATCTTCTTCTCTCCCCCCTCTATTTACTTTCAGCTGCTGCAGAGAGAGACATACAGGGGTTCAGTTCCAGTAATTTACCAGCCCCTTCCTTTTCCGAATGAACACAAGGAGTGATTGGTACAGATCACTCACTGTGCTCATTCATAACTGAAGCATAGTAAACTGTGTTTTTTTTTTGTGGGGATGGGGGGGACCCTGTTAGGTTGACTGTATGGGGCCCTGTAGTTTAGGGGGCCCTGTCAGGTTGGCTGTAAGGGCCCTGTGGTTTCTAACAGCATCCCTGACGCTGGCTGTCATCCAACCCAGAAGACCAGTGATAGCAGCAGGATGGAGCAGATGCTCTGCAGGGGACAGTGCCTATTGTGGAAAACAACCAGTGTGGTACCTGGGAGTTCTGCTTTAAGAATCTTTGGATTTACAAAAAATAACTTTACAGGTTTTGCTGTAGACAGTGCACAATGAGACCCCCTCCCCCATTTAGACTTTGGCCGTATACTGACAAAAGCATGGCATACGTCTTAGGCAACCTAACAGCTGACAGATAAAAAGACAAAACAATATGTGGTTATTGTAATTAAAATACATGGCTGCATTTAATATTCCTGACTTCTGTCAACTGTCTCAGAGGAAATCAAATCTCCATTTCATTAAAAAACAGGAAAGGCTTTTCTTTAATAAAAGAGAGTGAGTGCACAAAGAAACATGATATACAATGCGCTTTGAGGTTCTCATTTATAGAGAGAGCTCGAAATCAGAAATTCTCAAAATGTTGCAATACATGCTTCTTGTTGAGCCAGCTAAACATCAAAAGTTCCACTCAGCTTCTCTAATGACGTCAAATTAGTATCCAGGCCCTCAAATGCCAACATGATATGCCTCTTAATACAGAGCAGATGGTTATAGCGATGGGATTAAATCGGAAATGGGCAGCGGTATAGCCAGGGAAGAGGTTTCACAAAGCATCCAATATGACTGATTGAGACCTAATTACAAATCTAAATCCAAATCCCATCACATGGCCAGAGACTTCAGGCCAGACACAGCAAGTGGTGCATGTGGCACCCATGTTGGATGTGATTACTTATGTTCCAGCCATTTGTATTAAAGCAGAGTTATCTTTCCTGAGATACAGTGCAGCTCTTCCTTTCAGGGAAATGTTATATTTGAGGCAGGACAGTGCAAATATCACTTTTGTACCAAGTATCTTGGTACTCTATCTTACCCCATCCAACATGTTCAATGCAAAAAAGGGTCCTGTGTTCATGTGAACATTTCATTCCTCCCAACCTTCTGAGACGGCAAACGGGCACATTTTAGACAATGGACACACCATCGCCACACTCCCAATCACACGGACCATGGCGAACGTGAAGGGTAAGATTGACAGTGAAATAGTATATACAGATCTCCACACCAAAGCTAAAAGATGAATATTTAGGAAGGCACATGGACAAAAAGGGGGCAGGGGGGACTATACTATTTCATAATTTACTGTTTTTACAGTCCCCACCTACCTGAAAGTAAAAGTTATACATTTTCATTGAGCACAGTGTATACAGTAAAAAATGAAACAATCTAATATTGATGGGTACCATTATAGAGGAATGAACGAAGTAAGCTTTACCTCGCTGATGAAGTCAGCAATGTCTCCTGGGTGTGGTATGACAGGTCTGATTGGATACTGAGGTTCGGCTCCTACTGGCCTCTCATCTACCCGTCTGACACCGGCCACTTTGTTTAGGACATGGTCCAAGGTCTCTGGCTGCTGTAGTTGGCTTAAATCGTAGTCCTGTTGGATGAAATGTATTGTGAACGAGAGAAAGAATGCTTGACTATGTCAACAAAATCTACACATAAGAATATACCTGAAATGTAGGCTTCCTATGGGGGTGCACAGAGAAGAGGAGGTTTTGGGCCGCTCTGAGCAATACTATTGCACAGAGCAGGCAAGTATTACAGCAAAATCTACACAAGAATACACCTGAAATGTAGGTTTCCTAAGGGGGCGCAGAGAGAAGAGGAGCGAAGAGCACTGGCTTAAAGTCTAGCTCCAACCAAAACATTTTTTTTTTCGTTTGGGTGTAAGTAAGGTGGGGTTAGAACATATCCAAACCCATGGGTCTGCTCAAGACTTGCTCCTTTCATCACATACAGACAGCCTGGGTGCTGGTCACCAGAGCCTCTCTCCACTCTCCCTTAAAAATATTTAAAAAAATGGAAAACTTAGCCCTTCTTTCTGTGTTTAATAATTGTCAAAAAGGACTGCATACAATAATGTCTCCACCCAAAACAAACCTTCCTTAACGCGTTTCACCACTGCTGATTTGCTTACAAAGGTATCCTTGTGAGCAAGCCAACAATGGTGAAAAGCGTCAAGCAAGGTTGGCTTCAGGTAGAAACATTATTGTGGGTGGGGCCAAGCCATGCTGTGTGTAGAGCTGGGGAGCAAGCTGGCAGGTGCGCCAGCATAAAAAGCCCCTTCTTATGGGGGTTCACAGAGAAGAGGAGTAGCTGAGAGTGCTGATGGGGGACCCCAGAAGAGGAGGTTCAGGGTTGCTTTGTACAATACCACTGCACAGAGCAGGTAAGTGTACCATGTTTTTAAAAAAAAAAAGCCTTTACAACCACTTTAAGCAACAGAGTCTCAGGTTTGTGACTGATTTAAGCAAGATGAGGTTACCTGGTCTTCTTCTCCTCCTCCTTCCTCATCATACTTCAGTATGTTGTCTCTGACATCATCCTCTGGGTCAATGAGCAACTGCTTGGTGTGCCTCTCCTTCTCCCTCCGCTTCATCCACATGACAAACAGAAGGACCATGGCTGCAAGGAGAAAACACTGACTCAGTTATCCACCAACAACAACCCCCAGACAACTGTCCACTATTCTTCCACAGCAGCAATAAAGTTGACTTTCAAAATTTATTTTACAGGCTGAATTATCTGATAATGTGCATGCTGATTATACAGTAAAGTCCCACAAAAAACACATTGAAAAAAAAAAAAGCAGAAGTCCTATTGCAGGAATTTAGAGTATCTAGGCCATAGGTCAGCAAACTTAATAAAAGGTTAGCCGTGGCACCTCCATCCACAGTCGGGGTGGATGGAGGAATAACCCCGCTGGGACACTGTGTTCTGACAGCGGGATCCAATGCTGCCAGAATATATTGGCTGCAGCTGCTGCTCGAGAAAAAGTTTTCAGCATATCACTTCAACAGATCAAATGAGCCTTCTGTTACATGGGGACGGCCACACACTAATCAGAATTCAGCCGGAGCCTATTGAACCAACCTGGATTTCGATCAGTGTATGGCCAGCTTAAAGTGTTACTAAACCCACAACAGTAAAATCAGTTTTGGGGTATAATTCCACATATACCCATGGCATGAGTGAGAAATAGCTTATTAAATATATTGTCATTTTCCAAAAACCTGTAGCAAAAGATAAAATCTTCCATGCACTCAACATGCCTCTCAGCAAATACCTTGGGGTGTCTACTTTCCAAAAAAGGGTAATTTGAGGGGTATTGAACTGTCCTGGCATTATATGCCCAATGTTAGAAGCTTCTGCCACACCTCACCCACTCTTCTAAAGAGATTTCTTCTAATTTTCTGTCAAAGTGACAATGGTGAAAGGAAAGGAAGTGAGGGAAAAGCTGCAACAGAGACATGGGCAGCCATAAAAAGCTGAAAGGAGTTCTAGTGTTCTGCCAGTCCACTGTGTTTGTATATATATTTGTCTGTGTTACTGTTGCAGATTTTCCCTTACTTCCTGTCTGGTGACACCACTATCACTGTAATAGAAAGCAAAGGGAAATTTCTCTAATGGAGCCCCCAACAGCAGTAAAATCATGAATGGGGTTCTAATCCTTCTCCACTATACCCAAAGCTAAAATAAAAACCTTTGCCTGGAGTTGCGCTTTAACTGTCTTTATTTAATACCGAAGTGCAGTGCGATATAAAGTTTATCGATGTTGCATTAAAGAAGGTTTTAAGAAGATTTCTGGGAGCCATTCTTGTAGTAAATATTGATTGAATTAGTGGCGTGGTGAATGCCATGATTGGAGTCATTTCGTTTATATGCCAGTAAGGTGCAGTGATAGGTATACTCCAAGGACATCTTATCACTGCGCCAAATCATGGCATAGATCTGAGTCCTTATTGTATCTAAAGGTAACAGATCAGGTTTAAAGGATTTGGTGTGCACAATCAAATGTACAGAAGAAGCCAGCATGTTTTATAGTAAAAGCCATGACACTGTGTTTCTTTTCTTTTCTTTTTTTTTTTTTTTAAAGCAAACTAAATTCCCTAAAGCAAAAGACTAAAACAGTGAAAGCTTTCAAAGTGGCTCAGCATCACCCCACAATGAAAGAACATCTCCCAATTACCCTTCAAACAGAATTAACTTCATGTGATGCTCGGCTCCTGGATTTTAAACAAACATGAAAGTTAAACGTATGCAGAAATAACAAAACGCACAGGCTCAGTGATTATTCTCTGTTGCACTCCATGCTAATGATTCCTCTTGATTATGGTCACCTTGCTGCCAGTGCTGAGTGATTGGAATAATTTTGGGTATAAACGACAGCGCCATGACATTGGGAGCCCTGGCAAGGAGAAAGCAGAGTGCAGGCAAGAGGCCTGGAGAGGTGGTGACACTGCCAGTGTCATATGTACTCAGGAAAGACAGAGACGAAGAAGAAATACTAAATTCACCCACAGCTGAAAAGAAGAGTAGAAACATAGAAGAGTGATGGCAGAAAAAGACCAAGTGTTCCAACGAGTCTGTGCAGCCAAAACATAGGTGTTCATGTCTATACAGTATAGCAGGGCTACGTGAACCACAAAAAAGACTAAGCAGGATTACAAATCCTTTTGTGGGCAAAATGTATATTTCAACTGTGTATTCAGCCACTTGCCTGGTGTTTAAACATAACTTATCGAGGGTAGAAAAATGGGAATTGACCTGTAATTGAATAATTGAAGGTACAGATTAGGTACTAGGCAGGGGCGGACTGACCATTTGGAAACTTGGGCACTGCCCGAGGGCCTGGGGTCAGTAGGGGGCCCCATGAGATGCCCCTGGTACCTTTTTCATAGGCTCTTTTGAGTTTGGGCAAGGACGCAGGGGCCCCATGATCCCCTATTGCCCTGGGGCCCCATGAGTTGTCAGTCCGCCCCTGGTACAAGGGCTGGAGTTGGAGCAAGCATGTGCAAATCAGGTGTTGGGGTTTTTATACACTGTTCAGCCATAACTTTATAACATTGATTATCTGAGTACAATGGCATCTGAAAGTCGGTGGGATATACAATATTAGGGACCAAGTGAACATGTTATCCCTGCAGTTGATGCGCTGAAATCAGAAAAAATGGACATTTCAATTTGTTGTTCATGGGGCTGTGTAGCAGCAGACCGGTCAGGGTGCCCATGCTGACCCATGTCCACAGCTAAAAGTGACACAATGGGCACATGAGCTCCAGAACTGGACCATGGAGAAATGGAAGAAAGTGGCCTAGCCTGACGAATCACGTTTTCTTTCACACCAGGTGGATGGCCGGGTGTGTGTGCATCACATACCTGGGGAAGGGATGGCACCAGGTGGCAGTGTGATGCTTTGGGCAATGTTCTGCTGGGAAATCTTGGATCCTGCCATTCATGTGGATGTTACTTTGACCTGTACCACCTACCTAAACATTGTTGCTGACCAAGTACACCCCTTCATGGAAACGGTATTCCCTAATGGCAATGGCCTCTTATAGAAGGAAAATGCACCCTGCCACACTGCAAAAATGGTTCAAGAATGGTTGAGGAACACAACAACATTCTGTTTGACATGGCCTCCAAATTCTCCAGATCTCAATCCAGTCAAGCATCTGAGAGATTTGCAGGAATAAAAAGTCAGATCAATGAAGGCCCTCCCTCACAACTTACAGGAATAAAAGGATCTACTACTGACGGCTTGGTGTCAGATACCACAGCATACCTTCAGAGGTCTAGAGGAGTCCATGCCTCAATGAGTCAGGGCTGTTTTGATGGCAAAAGGGGGACCTACTCAATATTGGGTGAACAATCATAAAGTTGCCTGATTGGTGTATATGCACATGCTGTATTCCTGGTCTGCTACTCACCAATATGGATGAAATCAGGCATGTTCATATCCTAGTCCAAACCTACCTGAGCAATCCTGCCAGGAAGCTGTCACTATCCATGGCCAATCATAAGTGACTGAGGTATTCCTAACTCCACAGCTGCATGTATACAAGGTGCATGTATTACTGTGGCCTAGGGTGGCCGGGGATGCCTTGGCCGCTCATGATTGGCCAAGGACAGTGACATCTTCCTGGCAGCATTGCGCAGGTAGGTTCAGACAAGGATCCAAATACACCTGAACTAATCCCTACTCACCAACTAATGAGGAAAAGATAAGGATGACTCCCCAGGAATTTGCACCTTTAAGATTTCCACATGGGTTACATTTCGGGTAATTTGTGTTGTTGGGTCAGCCTTTCTCAACCAGAGTGCCCAGGCACCCTGGGGTGCCTTGAGGCTTCTTCAGGGGTGCCTATGCAAAATGTCTACAAACTGCCCAAAACTTGTATACAAACCAGCGGGTGGAACAAGCTTCCATTTTAGTTACACAAAGCCACAGGTTTTCATTGTGTGCCATTACGACCTTCTAGTGATAAGGAGGATGTCAGCTGCCTGCACAGCATCCTAGTTTGACCCTCCCCTGCTCCTCTCCAGTGATGGAGAAAAACTGAGGGAGAAGAGAAACACTGGAATACTAGTCAGGACCAGTGTGCAGAAGTATATTTGCATTGGAAGAATAAATCGCCTCTAGTGATGGGTGTCCTACATGTGTGGATGTTGCTGCATTATATACAACTATTAAAATAGTTTTTCACATTTTAGAATAGGGTGCCTCGAGACTGTCCATAATTATAAAGGGTGCCTTGGGACTGTCCATAATTATAAAGGGTGCCTCGGGACTGTCCATAATTGTAAAGGGTGCCTCGGGACTGTCCATAATTATAGAGGGTGCCTCGGGACTGTCCATAATTGTAAAGGGTGCCTCGGGACTGTCCTTAATTATAAAGGGTGCCTTGACTGAAAACAGGTTGAGAAACACTGTGTTAGGTGATAGTCTTGCTGTCCCATGAACACTCTCAGTGAGTGTATTGGCTGGGCTTGATTTTTGTGCAGCCAATCACTATAATTTTCTTACAGATGACTGGCATCTGGGCTGTTTCCACACTTCATGAACATACATACTATTACAATACCAGCATGTATCCACATGTTCTGAACATATGAACAGCGAATCACCAAAGCTTGCATGTCCAACTACAATCCCAAGACAATCGCTGGGCGCTCAGAAATTTGTTTCAAATTCGATCCATGATATCAATAAAATAACCAGAGTGTGTAGAGTGATTTTCTACCTGATTGGATATCATTTGGATGAACACGTGCTGGAGAACTTTGTTGATATGACAGATGTGATCCGAAACACAATCTGACCGTGTGTGACCAGCTCGAGGCCACCATTACCCTACCTGCCACTTCTTATCTAATGTGCACATAGCTAGGAATTCTCTGAGACATCAAGGAATCCGGCTTATTGTTCTTGCATCTAAAGTTGCAATCCCTCCACTGGCTTCCGATTGCGCAACGGATCAAATTCAAAATCCTAACACTGATGTACAAAGCCGTCCACCATACTGCCCCGAACTACATCACTGACCTAATATCCAAGTACCACCCAGCACGCACACTCCGCTCCTCACAAGACCTCCTTCTCTCTAGCTCCCTGGTCTCCTCCTCCCATGCCCGCCTCCAGGACTTCTCCAGGGTGTCACCCATCCTCTTGAACTCCCTGCCCCAACCCATCAGATTATCACCTACTCTCCTCTCCTTTAGGCGCACCCTGAAAACCCATCTCTTCAGGGAAGCCTACCCCACCCCCTGCTAACTTGCCGACCTCCTCCACTCTTCCTACCACTCCATCCCCCACAGCTATCTCCTCCTGTGCCACCACCCCCTCCCTCCTAGATTGTAAGCTCCAAAGAGCAGGGCCCTCAATCCCCTCATGTTTTGCATTGTATTGGTATTGTTCTGTCACATGTTCTGTCCCCCTTTGTAATGTACAGCGCTGAGCGAACTATTGGCGCTTTATAAATACTGTATAATAATAATAATAATAATAAAGTAGCTAAAGGATCCTGAACACGTGTGACAGGAGAAAGTTCAGATGTTAGACTTCTAGAAGGCTTTTCAATGATGCCAGCTGGCCGTTATAATAATACAACCTTGGATTGAGTTTAATGCAGAGAAATACTGAAAGTAATAAAAATGAAATAAGATCCTTTACTTACATAGTAAGATGATAATACAGATGAGGATGGCTATAATGGCTCCCGTCCCCAGTCGTGTTGCAGCCACAGCTCCAATTGTGGTACAATCTCCATTCTCATCGCAGGGACAAACTTTCACTCTGATAATTGACGTGTTATAGAGAGGGGGGTTTCCTGAGTCCGTCACAATGATGGGAACTTCGTACACTCCCGACTCCAAGTAACCAATCTGTAGACTCAGCCTGGCATAATTACCTGCAAAGACCACAAGGTGGTGCCATGACAAAACAAGTCACACCGAGTGAAGAGCCCAGATCCCCCATCAGTACCTGCTGTGAGATGTTTTCTATTATAAAGGTTAATGAATCTTTTCTATGCACCATATAATTACAACTGCAATTCTTAGCCTTCTTCTGCTCTAACCCAAACTATGTGTCCAAATCCATTTTGTGACCTGGAGTTCAGCTTTTAATTAAATACTTTTTTTTATTGCTTAAGAGTGATCAGCAAATTAATTTTATCTTCACTAAAATGTATAATGGGCAACTTTTAGACGCTAAAACAATAGGCAGCCTTATTCCCTAAGGACAGGACATGTCTTTTAAAACTTTAAGAAGTTGAAAACAATGGAAAGTCTACTTGAAAGCAAAAGGTACATTCTCCTAAATCTAGTCTTTCAGTTTTAGAGGTTTGTTAATGGAGAGGATTATATATTGTGTTTTCTCCTCCTGAGACTCCAACAGCAGAGCTGGAGTTCTGATTATAATACTGGAAAAAAAACACAAAAGAAGACATTTTCTATTGCTGGACATTCCAGTTATATTAACATGAATAATAATATTAGAATGACCTGAGTAATCTGTTTTCCATAAAAAGTTGGAATGAGGGGGAAACCTCATCCCACAAAAGGGTTCCCCACAGGGGCAGACTGACAACTCATGGGGCCCCGAGCAGTAGGGGATCATGGGGTCCCTGTGTCCTTGCCCAAACTCAAAAAAGCCTATGAAAAAGGTACAAGGGGCATCTCATGGGGCCCCCTACTGACCCCGGGCCCTCGGGCAATGCCCGAGTTTCCAAATGGTCAGTCCGCCCCTGGTTCCCCATATCTCACCAAGTCCATTTTTTATATGGATAGGGATCTGCAAATGAAAATTTTACTTATGCCAACTGCAGGTGAAATGTTAGCATTGCACTGCAGCCACATTCCTGTAACTAGGCTGCTGCTTACATGGCGGCTATGGGTGGTGGGGACCCCTCCAAGTTACCACACAGAGAGGTCCCAATCAGAAAGAAGAACTCCAAATTCAGCTTACAGTGCCTCACATATTTACACAGCCATTATGTATATATGTGCAAATATACTGCAGCTAAAAAAAATGTATCTGCTGAGATCTGTCCAAGTTCTGAATGTATAGTTCCTTATCAAACCTGACAACCACAATCATTTTTTTTCAGTATAAGACTCAAATGGAAGAAAAGAGGAGACTTACGTAAACTTTGGCACCCTCAGCATCCCTCTTGGTGTTGCATATATTAAACTCTAGATAGAACACAGCGTCATCTAGCGACTCTAGGGTGAGATTTGGTCATGTTCACTTTGGAAAGATGGCAAGGGAGTCAGTGTTTCATTTCTGCATATGGGACTTAGGCATGTGCAGGTTAGATAGTTATATGACTATCTTAGGGGGATTCTGTTAGGACAGTTATATACTGTGTATGTATATATATATATATATATATATATATATATATATATATATATAGACACACACTATATTGGCCACAAGTAAATAAAATCAAGCACCTAGGCATGCAGACTGCTTCTACAAACATTTGTGAAAGAATGGGTCGCTCTCAGGAGTTCAGTGACTCCAAGCGTGGTCCCGTGATAGGTTGCCACTTGTGCATTAAGTCCATCCGTGACATTTCCTGGCTACTAAATATTCCACGGTCAACTGTTAGTGGGATTATAACAAAATTGGAAGCAACTGGGAACAACAGCCACTCAGCCACCAAATGACAGAGCGGGGTCAGAAGAGCACAGTGCGCAGAAGTCGCCAACTGTCTGCAGAGTCAGTAGATAAAGACCTCCAAACTTGGTGTGGCCTTCAGATTAGCGCAACAGTGCATAGAGAGCTTCATGGAATGGGTTTCCATGGCCGAGCAGCTGCATCCAAGCCGTACATCACCAAGTGCAATGCAAAGCGTCGGATGTAGTGGTGTAAAGCATTCCCATAGACACACTCCTAAACCTGGTGGACGGCCTTCCCAGAAGAGTTGAAGCTGTTATAGCGTCAATATTGAACCCTACAGACTAAGACTGGGATGCCATTAAAGTTCATGTGTGTGGAAAGGCAGGCGGGCCAATACTTTTGACAATATTGTGTGTGTGTGCTTCCTGGAGCTCTTCTTTAACATTCTGATTTCACACAGCACCTTGACCCATCCTGTTATAATCTTACCATTGATCCTGGTAATGGTCCAGTTCCTCCTAATGGTGGAGGGCACAGTTGGCAGTTCAAACACAAACGGGTCTCCGCTGGGTTTTCGGTCCATGTCCGTGGCAGTGATGTTGATGCCGTTCGAATTAAGCCTCTCGCAGATCTGGGACTCTTTGGGAATCAGCTCAGGAGCATTGTCATTAATGTCAATCAGCTGGATCTGCAATGTTCCAGTGCCACTGGCAGGGGGCACTCCTGTGGAATGTGAAAAAACATGAAGGTCATTCTTTTCCCTTATTATGAAACTTCTCCTAATTTCCGCAAAAATAAAGAAGCACTCATTGTCTAATAAAAAAAAGTGATATTTTTTAAAAATAAAGAGGTACTTAAAACACAAAATACTGTAAAATCCCTTATTTACATTTTTCAGAGGACCATATTAATATTCTAAAATTGAGGAAAGGAAACAAACTCAAATAAGAGATTGCCTTATGAACGTAATGGTTACTTAATGCCCTGGGGTGAAATTTTGGCTCTGGTTTCTTCACAGCATAGCACAATACTGTGCAGACATTTTTTTTAGTTTTTAATTCCTTTACTTTTTGTTAGTTTTCTATACCTTTTAAAAAAGTTGTACTCAACCAAGTCCCCGCCCAGGTCACTTGCTGGCGCCGGTTTTAGGTGCAGTGGACCATTAATCTAGTGCTGCAGATGGTCCCTGACCGGTCCCCTTTGTGGTGAGATCACTACTCTGGATCGTGAGAGGACCCCACCAATAGGAAGTGTCCATGTCATGCAGGCAGTGATGTAGGCACCTGAAGAAGGACCCAGGCTGATGTACACAAAGGAACAGAGAAGACTCGGGACTGGAGGATCACATGAACACGGAAAATAAAAGGAGTATAGAGATGGGCTTTAGGAGCAGACACACATCTCTCTCTGTCTCTCATCAGAGATATATTAGCTGGAAAGGTCTCTGCTGTGCACTCTCTGATTTAGTTTCACTTTGTTACTTATGCCGGACTTCATGACAGTGGGATGTCAGTTCTCACAGCTTAGCCATGAAGTCAGTCTAGAAAGACACACCTCAGTATCTAGTTAGTGAAATTCAATGAGAAGGAGCACAGGCGAGGCATTTCTAGTTAGTAAAGGTCATAGCAGATATTCTATTGGTCCAGAATTCACGGAAATTAAAAGGAAAAAATAAACAACTCTGTCTTGCCTCCCTACACTTTTTTTTCCTTTTAATTCTTGTTATATACTATAACCTAAATTCAGGATTTTTTTGGCTGGTCATGTGGTGCCCTGGGGGTCCCCTTTGGCAGTGGTTGACAACCTTCAGTATTGCAGAGATCCTCCCTCCCTTCCTCTGCTGTATAGCCCAGACCAAGGCGGTGGCACCCCATCAGTTATGTCTATGGCAGTCTGAGCGCTTAGGAAGTGGGTTGAATGACCAGCCATGGAGTGAAGTTTCTGTGGGGGGCAGCTCCAAGGACAAGGCAAGAGCTATAAATATGAAAGTGCTGGGCTACCCATTAACGTTTATTATTGTTAATATTTTATTAAATAATATAATTAACTGTTGTTCTGCCTTAAGCATAACTTTTGCTTTTAAAAAAGGTTCACTTTCAAAATATTTCTCTCCTTCACTCAGCAGACATGCCGGATGCACAGGAGGTATTATTTGCACTCCCAGACACCCGCAGCTCCAGCCTGTGACCTTGGCATGTCTCCCCCCCACACTCTTTCCCAGCATCTTGCCCTTCTACTCCACAGCCAAGAGGTCTGAGCCCTGCTGAAAGCCCTAGGATTATGAATATGATGAAGCATTGATTACTTGTTACTTAGTAACCAACAAATGTCTATACACACAAAACAACAGGGCCTTGTCAATATATGAATAAATAACAGACAAAAATGGCCAACTATTCCCTTTAAGTGATTATAACAGCCAGAAGTCCTTTTCTCAGCATCCAGTTCTTGGTATTATCAGCATCATCCATTCAATACAGCTGCTTTACCCTATTGCCTGAGCCTGCTGTTATTAATCTATACACTCTCCTGATATTGCTTGTATTATTGTGTTTAGCCTTCAGACTGTCAAGAAGCGCTATGCTCAAATATCTAGAGGAGAATGGACCTGAGGTTGCATCACTCACACAGCTCTCGGCCTCTTCTCACAGTGAAATCATACCTACTGTCATACCTACTATATACTGTGTGAAATATACAGCATTGCCTCATTACAATTCTCACTTTCAATGATAGCAAGAAAAGCAACAGAACAGATGGCAATTCACCCCCCACTGATGCTGGTCAATTGACCAAGCACCTCAGCTGGAAGTAGCTTTCCTACTATCACTGAAGGTGGAGATTATGAGGATGGAACCTTGTCATGGAGTGTGTCTGATTTTTTAGCCGGAAGTAGCTTTCCTACTATCACTGAAGGTGGAGATTATGAGGATGGAACCTTGTCATGGAGTGTGTCTGATTTACTTTAGCCGGAAGTAGCTTCCCTACTATCACTGAAGGTGGAGATTATGAGGATGGAACCTTGTCGTGGAGTGTAAGTCTGATTTACTTTAGCCGGAAGTAGCTTCCCTACTATCACTGAAGGTGGAGATTATGAGGATGGAACCTTGTCGTGGAGTGTAAGTCTGATTTACTTTAGCCGGAAGTAGCTTCCCTACTATCACTGAAGGTGGAGATTATGAGGATGGAACCTTGCCATGGAGTGTAAGTCTGATTTACTTTAGCCGGAAGTAGCTTCCCTACTATCACTGAAGGTGGAGATTATGAGGATGGAACCTTGTCATGGAGTGTAAGTCTGATTTACTTTAGCCAGAAGTAGCTTTCCTACTATCACTGAAGGTGGAGATTATGAGGACGGAACCTTGCCATGGAGTGTAAGTCTGATTTACTTTAGCCAGAAGTAGCTTTCCTACTATCACTGAAGGTGGAGATTATGAGGATGGAACCTTGCCATGGAGTGTAAGTCTGATTATCTTTCACTGGAAGTAGCTTCCCTACTATCACTGAAGGTGGAGATTATGAGGATGGAACCTTGCCATGGAGTGTAAGTCTGATTTACTTTAGCCGGAAGTAGCTTTCCTACTATCACTGAAGGTGGAGATTATGAGGATGGAACCTTGTCATGGAGTGTGTCTGATTTACTTTAGCCGGAAGTAGCTTCCCTACTATCACTGAAGGTGGAGTTTATGAAGCTGGAACCTTGTCATGGAGTGTAAGTCTGATTTACTTTACTTTAGCCAGTGTCTTTTTTTCTGGCAGAAGACCTAATGTTGATATAACATTTGATACCTTTTTCTCTGACTTCAGGTAAATTATTTCTAACTCCCAGCTCACCTAAGCTAAGTCGTCCCCTAACCCCAACTGCTTAAATTCTTTGGTTGTACCTCTTCCAGCTTTTTCAGCCTGTCCAACATATTATATTCAGTTTTGGCCACTGAGTCTCTATTGATATGAATGTGGCCATATATCAAGACTGGAGATCTTCAGTGTATGGTTCTATTCAAGTTAATGGGGACTCCATCAGCATTGAAGACATTTTCATCAGAGAGGATGTAACAGTGGAGTTAATTAAGCAGCAGGAGTGGGGGATGGCGATAGTGCAGTTTAGCTCAGAGGAACTGGGGTGGTGGGTTGGCAGTAGTTGACAACAGACCTTTTCTTTAGCTGCCGATCCCATTTTTGAAATTCACCCATCAGTCTGTGCATTTTTTCTGGTCAAATGTCAGAAAGATTCCTCATAGACTCGTATGGTCTTAATATTTACTGGAGTGAAGAATAGTACAGGCTATAAAGTCTAAGAACTGACTTGGTCTGTCAACTTTTTGGTGGTATAAGACCCCATTCACATCGCATGACAATACCCCATGTTTTCCAATGATAACCATTCATATATATGCGACTGTAAGTTGCAGCAACCTCAGGGTAGTTCATGCACTACTTTGGATCCACTTTCAAGACACTTGAGGGCCATTGACATCAATGTTAATCCTGAAAAGTTGCATGAAAGTCATACCTGAATGTTTTACATACAACAGTGTGTCCAACTTTACAGAAGGACAAGTCACATCCAAGTCACGCCCATCCAAAGTTGCATCAAAGTTGCGCAACTTTGGAGTCGTACAAGTGTGAATGGAGCCTAAGGATTTTATTTACACTCGCAAACATGTTTATTAAAGTAGTACAAGGTGATGATGATGTGTGAAGTACTCTAACACACAGCAGGCATGCATATTTTGAGTTTACTGAAGTCAGATCAGGGAACAATGATTTTGTCACTGCTTCCTGCACCACCTTATTAGAGAAGCATAACTGTACCTGTATCCTCCAGATAAAACCCACATGTGAACAGGTTTGTTTGGTATCAACCCCTGGATAGTTTGGCAGACTGATTACTCACCGTTGTCTGTGGCTAGGAATTTGGCTTCATATATGTCATCTTTCACAAAGGGCGATTCTCGGTCTAGCACAGCAGTAGTAAACACTTGCCCATTTGTGGTGTTGATGGTGAGCCAGTTTGCTGGGTCGTACAGCTTTGAGTATCTGCAGGAGATAAAATACAAGGGTGACCTGTTGTGACTGTACACTTCCACCTCCTGTTAACAAACCTAAAGGCTCTACTTGAAACAGCTTTGGCTGCCAAATGAGAGTTGTGTTTTCTTCTGCTCTGTGCCTCAGGACAGACATTGGTCAATGCAAAGTGGCTTTTCACCTGATACAATTGAATTTGAGCCTGCCTGGACTCAGCCCAAGAATGTTACACAGGGACGGAGCCAGCCGAGGCAGCTCGGCTCTTAAAACTTCAGACGGCTTCAGCTCTCACTGCCTCCCAACCTCATTAAGAGAAGTCTTGGTTACTGATGGAACCAATTTTCTTCTAAGATTGACCTGAATGTGTACATTTAAATCTTGAGTTTCAGCATCGATAAGCTTGGGGCACTTATTGTATAGTTCATCGTGCATCGAGAAAAGGAAAAAAACACAACAGGGGACAACAAGCTCAGACTTTATTCCTCAAAGCTATTATACGTTTTGTACAGATTTCAAACTCTGCTTCTCTTTATAGCCTTAAAGGACACATCCAGCCATGCCTAAAGCCATGCTTGAAGGACACATCCAGCCTTACATGAATAAAAACAGGTAATAAAGTAATATTTTAATTTCCAAACAATTTGTAGAATAAACCGCACATACTTTTGAACCTCCCACTGTTGCTGTAGCTATGTAACATTGCTCGTCTGAGGAAAACCTGCCGAAACTGACCTTTTTTTGTGTGCTGATCCTTTAAAGTGTACCTAAAGGCAAAACTTTTTTTTTTTTTTTAGTTTTGACCACAGTAGAAAGGGATTAGAACATCTATCAGACTGTTATTGCCGTCTGTGCCCCCGTTAGGTTGATTCACCCTTTCTATTTGTCTTGTTTACCATTATCATTGAAAGTGAAGGTAAAAGAAAATCCCAAATTTTGTGTTGTCCCCAGAAAAGTAATAGAGGGGAAATTTTCCAATGGGGACACTAGTTCTGCTTAACTTTGGAACCCCAAGGGATTCCCTTAATCTGCAGGGATTTCCTCTCACTTCCTGTTCGGCTGTGGGATAGGATGTGAAGGGAAATCTCCCCAATGGGACACAGATGGCAAAAAAATAAACTGATTGGGTTATAACCCTCCCTTACTCTATCAGGCTGTTATTGCCGTCTGTGCCCCTGTTAGGGTGATTCACCCTCTCTATTTGTCTTGTTTACCATTATCATTGAAAATGAAAGTAAAAGAAAATCCTAAATTTTGTGTTGTCCCCAGAAAAGTAATAGAGGGGAAATTTTCCAATGGGGACACTAGTTCTGGTTAACTTGGGAACCCCAAGGGATGCCCTTAATTTGCAGGGATTTCCTCTCACTTCCTGTTGGGCTATGGGATAGGATGTGAAGGGAAATCTCCCCAATGGGACACAGATGGCAAAAAAATAAACTGATTGGGTTATAACCCTCCCTTACTCTATCCAAAATGAAAAAAACATTTTTTTCCCATAGTTCTACTTTAACTGCAATACTTACAGTAGAGGTAAAGCAAAACATTGACTTTACTTGCTGCAGGCTTTGTTCAGTAACTTAGAATGTTCTAAAAGTGGAAGTAAAGGCAAAACCTAACTAACGCTAAACCTACTCTAAATTAGAAGCCTAACCTATCTAGTCCTGTAAGGAAAAAAATCGCTATAGTTACCTGTTCTGCAGCCACTCCGGTCCAGTCTCCGGCGGCGCCCTCTGTGTGCAGGAGACAGCCAAAAACAGCTGGGAGATGCCTGGGAAGTGACGTCACCCGTAGACTTACTATGGGGCTTCCTTTGTCGGCTGCCTCTCCTGCACGCTCCTTCACTCTGAAACTCAGAGCGGACTGGAGTGGCTGCAGAACAGGTAAGTATAGCGATTTCTTCTTTACAGGGATAAGGCTAATAATGTAGCTGAGAGCAGGTTTAGAGTTAGGTTTTGCCTTTACTTAGCCATACTGAACAAAGCCTGCAGCAAGTAAAGTCAAAAAAAGGTCAGAATACCCCCCCCATTAAAACAAAAACATTGAATTATGATGTATAGGGGGTTCATGTACAACAGGCATGTCTAAGGATGTAAGAGTTGGGTACCGAAGATTGTGGAGATTAGCTGCTGCTTTTATACATTGGGGAAAATTTTTGAGCGCTTGACCATTAGTCGGCCTTGATCAGAATACTGGAAACTAATGGTAGAGTAATTTGTAGTACAGTGGGATCACCAGTTCTTAGTAAATAGAGAAGCTAAATAGCAGTTCAGCTCACTAAGAAAGAGACGCATGATCTGGAATTCCTACTGGCAGGACGTCTATTGATTTGCCCGTTTTGTATGTTGTGGCAGAGTGAAATTTTGCACAACACTTTACAGGGGACTTGTCATCCTCGGAAAGAGGAGGCACTTTGCAGTGCTTAAATGGTGGCACATTTAGGAAATATTTAAATTGCACTGGCTGTTTTAGAGAAGCAGTGCTGGGACCTGAACATGTAGAAAGTATCCTTTGACACTTTGAAATGTGTATGCTAGAGGAGGCTCTCTGAGGTGTCTGACTTTTAAGAGCTACCTTTATTTTAAAAGCATGACAGGTACACTTAACTGCTGCAAGGAACGGATTTTAACAGCAAACTTAAATAACCTCCCAGCCATCAGTCTTTCCTACAGCAAACAATAAGAGATAAAAAAAAGGAAGGGAGCACAGGTCTCCAACCTTAAAAATAATGGCCACAGGGAGAGCAAAACACCTTGTGACAGTTTTAGAGCTAGGACCTGGAACAAATACCAAGAAACTTGCTCGTTAACTGAGAACGTTTTTGTAAAAGTATCATTATATATACGGAATGGACAGTAAGCGGAGCCTCTATGAGTCAATATAATCATCATCTCTGTCAGCCGGCCAGGCCCCCAAGTGAAGGACCTGAGCCGCATAATGATTGTAAAAATGTCACGAGTGAAGTGTGGGTAATTGGGCTCGCACCAGTTGGACACTATCCTTTTTCTTTGTCATAATGAAAAAAATGAAAAGCTAAAGTACGGAAAAATCCTAAGACGGAATCAATATAGCGTCCCAATCTTCCTGTAGGTGACCCCTTTTTTCACCTTTCTCTCCTTGGAGGCCATATTACACCAGAACAACTGGGGGATCCTTAAGTTGACCACATCTCTCCCTGACACAATTTAACAATGTTCCGGGAATCAGTAACATAGGTCTCACAAGCTGCTCGGACATATCATTCTGACAGAAAGGTCATCACTTTGAAGACCCAGAGGATGTCATTAGAGCAATGCGGCGCTGGGACAATATCCGCTAATAGATTTAATAACGTGTGCTGAGCGGTTGGCCTGTGACCTTTCTGGAATTGCTCAGGTTAAGTTGTAGCATTAAAGACTTTGTGGACGGTGTGTAGATCTGAGAGTAGATGGCCATGCTGATATCAGATTGATGTGTCCCTAAGAATTAGGCTATTGCAATGGAGTATTGTAAGCAATTCATTTGACTTGAAGATCACTTGTGACAATTTTGATTTTCAGGGTTTGGTAGGTTGGAGAAATTTGGATGAACATGGGCCCAACTGCCATTGGCCATGATTCTCACAGACAGATTTTTCCATGTGTGATGGGTGTAAATTACTACTGTAAAATACTAAACAAGCAACATTACCAAGTATGGGAGCGAAAGGACAAATCTGACTGACTGCCATGGACAACACAGGATTCTTCCAGCAAAGGGGTTTGTTAAACAGAGCAGTAGCCACCCTAACAAAAGGGCATTTCCCCTAGAAACACTAGTGGCCTTGTCAGTGATTCCACCCACTAGCTAATGTTATATAGCAGCTGATATCTCAACTCCTTCAGGATAACTGATACAAGGGGCGTTCAAGTCAAACCGGGACATTTGAGTTTATATAATAAAATATTAAATTTCAAGGAGCGAAAACTGCATTTATTTTTCGACATACTCCCCTACTACATTAATACACTTATCCCAGTGTTTAACTAATGCCTGGAAAGGTTTGGCTTATAAAGATTTGTCAGCACGCTTGAACCATCCTAGGACAGCTGGCTTCACTTCCTCATAGTGTTCACTGTTCCCATAGAAAAATTTGTCTCTTGTGCAATTTCATGACAGGTTATGCATCAATTATCCAGGATCAGGCGTTCCATGTGCTGGAGTTCACAGGAATGACTGCTGTGAGCTGGGAATCATCACGGCCAGGATTGTCACTGACGGACATATGGCCATCTTTGAAATGTTTACACCATTCAAATGTCTTACTGCAGCTGAGCGTCTCATCACCGTACTGTGCTTGAAGTCTTCTGAAGATATCCATGAGTTTTACACCTTCATTCACAAAAAACTTCATCACTGCACGCTGTTCCATGTACGCACTACGCTGTTGTCTGCCATTTTGATTAACGGTTTCTGGACAGGCTGGTGACATGTGCGCCGCCTAGCAGTAATAGGACACACTTGCCACTTACCATCAGTACCACCATGCTAGCATCCCTTTTTATACCTGTAAGATCAAAAGTCCCGGTTTGACTTGAATCCCCCTGATAATTATGTTACTGAAAGAAGCTGAGGAGGACCAATACTCCTTGGTAATCCTAGTTGGAGAATAAGATGACATTCGCCCAATCAAGATAATTTTGGCTACATCAGGTGAAGATCTTGAGTCAGTAGAAAGCCCCGCCTATTTCTTTGCTATTTCCTGCCAAGAATGCAGAGTAGTCAGACGTCTTCTCATCTTTAAAAGGCTGGAACACTGCCAAGACTCCCTGGAATCCTAATGCTTGGTGCTTGCCTTGCAAAAGCTTACTTTTTCTTCCCCCACTGAAAAGAAAATTTTCGACTATTATTCTTGAAGAGATTTTCATGTGATAATGATCACTTTTGATCAGAAATGCCTACTGCCAGGTATCTAAAAGCGATGCTCAAGCTGATTACTTGCTTTTATTGGAATGTCAAGGGTAGGCCTTTAAATAGGGGAAATATAATACCTGCTGAAAATGTAAATCCTAGACACTAAGGGGTTTATTTACTAAAGCTGGAGAGTCCAAAATCAGACTCCCTTCTGCATAGAAACCAATCAGCTTCCAGGTTTCATTGCCAAAGCTTCATTGAACAAGCTGAGGTTAGAAGCTGATTGCTTTCTATGCAGAAGGGAGTCTGATTTTGGACTCTCCAGCTTTAGTAAATAAACCCCTAAATGTTTTGAGCCCTCGGAGATGAAGGATCATTTCCTACCTACCAAGGTTAGGTTCATTGTATTGATAAAGATACAATTATCCCAGGGCAATTTGTAGGTAACACATCCTTTAAATCTAACTTGTTATGTAGCGTCTGCCCTTTTTACTATAAATTTAGTTTTTTTTATCAATCGGTTTTGAACCGATGGGTTGGGCTGAAGTCCACTCCTTTTTTTGCACATTACCATTGTAAGGCTAGAACTGTGAGCTGAACTAAAGTCAGGCAGTAAAGTCACAGTCTAAAATACATGTTTCAACTATTCTACCTACCAAAATATTTGTTCTTCTCTTCAGTCCATCTGGATTCTTGGGGTTCTTTTTCTTGGCCCCAAGTGGACCTATCACTTCAAATGAGTCAACAAGGCGCACATTCTCGAGCTCCAGACTAGGTCATTAATGCAGAGTCTACTGTTCTTAATCAGTTATCAGACAAGAGTATTTAAGTACGCTGCCCTTATGTTCATAGACAATTATAAATGTTAACTTAACAGCAAGAGTTTAATGCAGACACACTAATACGGCTATTATATCTGAAATATATATATCAGATCTTTAAATACGTGGATGATGGGCACCGCGGTAAAGTGTTATGTATCATACCGTAGAGCTTGCTGCAAAGAACGGTCCGGATCCACTGCAGAAAAGGTGGTCAGCATTTTCCCAGCCGGCTCTCCCTCCAGTTGTCTGACTGGGTCATTTCGGTTGGGAAAGTAAGGGGCTTCATTTACATCCACTATGGAGATGGTCACCGCAGATGTGGATTGTAGGGACATCTGGATCCCGCTGGCCAGAGGTGCTTGATTTGTCACCATGATGTTTAGTAAAAAGGCTTTGTTCATCTCATAGTCCACTGGCTGAAAGGGAAGGGATGTAATAATAATTAATAAACAAATGGTCAAAAACACCCAGACTCATGGTGATGTCTAGGGCATTCCTAAAGGTGCAAAATATAACTGGATAATAACATTTATGTGTGATAACACCGGGGATCATTGATCCGGGGAGTATCTGTTTGCCTTTTGAGGGATCAGGAAGAAAAATTTCCCTGCTGGAGCAAATTGGATAATGTGCTATTGTTTTTCTTTTGTCTTCTTCTGGATCAGCTGTGGGTATCAGATTGCAGATATGGAGGTTTTCTATTTATTTTAACTATGTAACTACAGCTGACAGTTCATACATTCTACAAGTAGTGATTATTATGTGCATTATACATAGTATACTGAATATACTCTAGTCAGGGGCGGACTGACCATTTGGAAACTCGGGCACTGCCCGAGGGCCCTGGGTCAGTAGGGGGCCCCATGAGATGCCCCTGGTACCTTTTTCATAGGCTTTTTTGAGTTTGGGCAAGGACACAGGGACCCCATGATCCCCTATTGCCCGGGGGCCCCATGAGTTGTCAGTCTGCCCCTGACTCTAGTATTATATTATTATCCTGATTAATTATTCAGTGTTCACCATAAACAAATACTAGTGTGTTATGATTTATGATGATTATATTCAGGTTTGATCTGTTTGATTATGGTAGATATGGACTCAATCAGTAAAATCTCATTTCAAAAATCTACTTATCTAGCACTATCCACAGCAGCTACCTTTACAATGTGCTGTTACTGGTCTTTGTGCCTTGTTAATGCACTATGTACATGTTCTGGATTGTTGTGTGCAAACCTCTGAAAACAATACAAATTACTGAGTAGAAACATAATTTTCAATCTTTTAAAAATCTGCAGCATTAAAAAAAAATGATTCCTGTTGATCCTGCCATGAAGGTCCCTGTTCAAGCATTTCCTGCTACAGTGTGACCATAGCCTGTCCTTGTCTACCAGTTGTACTTCTGCATTGATATCCTGTCATACGGGCTTCCAATGGAGACTACAAATGGCCATTTCAACACACGTTGCACAGACACTATCCACTGTTGTCACCATCAGGAAACACCTGAGAAGTCCTGGGCAACCTTCACTGAAATTAATGTATACAGGGAGCAGCTGCAAAGAATCTGCAGAAAGTCGGCAGCACTGAGATGCAACAAAACATGAAAAAAAAAAGTGAAAACTTATTTCTAAAAACTAAAATAATGGTAATTGTTTATTATACACATTGCTTTTGCAAATTAAACATTATTCAGTTATGAAAGAGAAGAAAAGGTGCAGCTCACCAACCCAGTGCATTACTATGTGGATAAATGTGGCCTCAGCCACACCCCTGTCAAGTTTTCCCCACCCATCGGGATGGGGGGGCATGGTCATGGGTGGGGCAAAACTTGTCAGGGGGTGTGGCTAGAGCGACGCTGGCTGAGGCCACATTCATCCACATACTAATACCCTGCATTGGTGAGCGGCGCCTTTTCTTCTCTTCGATAATGCTCTTACACCTTTGAGTGGAGCACTGATGCCAGCTCCATTCACTGCAACCAGAAGGGGACCTCTGTCTCAGCTTAAGACCCATACACATAGGCCGAATATCAGGCATCATCGGCTCACTCAACAGAAACCAGCCGTGTTCTGGTAGAGGGCCAGTCCCCAGCAAGTACAGCAAGGGAGATCGCTGTACCAACACCGCTTGTGTTAGTACAGCGATCTGTCAGTTTTTTTGAGGGCTGAACGAAAAAAAAAAACTTACAGTGTGTACGAGGCTTTAGAGTGGCACTGCAAATTTTATTTGGCTCACTATCATTCAGTTATGGTTAGACAAGCTAAATGATAATATATAAAGTTGCGGTTTTGGAAATATGGATAAACACATTCACTGAAGGATATGTGACCTATCTGTAATGGCTTGCCTTGCTGCATCGCATTCAGGAACATTTCACTCTAACACAAGCTCTTCCAGACCCAGCAATCCCATCTTCATTTTTACTGTTGGTTGCACTGTTAATGGAACTTCCAGCGAAAAGTTTTTCTTTGTTTTGGATTGAGTGAAAGAGACTTCTGACCTCTGTCAGGTTTTCAGTGCTGTGTATGTACCTACCTGGGAGTTACTCTTCAGTTTCTGTCCTGAGAGACAATGCATAATAATGTGCAGACAGGCCCATTGTATATGAACTTTAATGAGAACCTGCTAGATGTGACCATTCTCCCTGTCATTTGTGGACTGTTGAGCCTTACATGGTCATCACCCTCACTAGGGTATTATG
This sequence comes from Staurois parvus, assembly GCF_062004578.1. Classification (NCBI taxonomy): domain Eukaryota; kingdom Metazoa; phylum Chordata; class Amphibia; order Anura; family Ranidae; genus Staurois; species Staurois parvus. The sequence continues at coordinate 1,771,972 of NW_028319145.1, read as the reverse complement.
TGTACACCCCACACTGCTGATTATAATACCATCATGTCAACCTACCTTCACCACAGTGACGATGCCCTCATTGGTGACGGGATCAGTTTTGACAGTAAAGTGGCCAGCAGGATCACCACTAATGATTTTGTATATGGCGTTCCAGTTGGGTGTATATGGCTGATCTCGATCTACCACAGTCAGGTTGGCCACAACAACTTCGATTCGATTTTCTGGAACCTCACCAGTGAACTGTGCAGACATAAAGAAAAGGAGTACAATTAGAATTGCTGAGTAGGGTGGAAGCTCCACAACCAACTACAAGGCATAAATCTCTGCAGACTGCAAATACCTCTACTGGGCCTGGATTATACTGGACAGTTCTTCAACAGGAGTTCATGTCAGAGAGAGATTCTGAGAATCAATGGCAGCCTTCAGTGCTAGCTAGCAGGCTTAGCTATGACAGGTAACGGCTACACCAAGAGTGGTCTAAGGATACCACTTCAGAGGATTATCTTTACAGCTAAGCTCCAGGAAAGCCCTAAATAAACAGATTAATACACATAGGGAGGTTTTTTTTCACTTCCAAAGGATTTGTAGTTCTGTTTATTCAGATTTACCTATTCACTTTACTCCACTCCATCAATGTTCATAATCTCTCCATTTGTATGTCCTCCAACATGGAAAATCCCCCTTTGAAATGTCTTTTGTACTGGCATCTTCATGTGGAATGCTGACAAGCTCACATACATACACATGCATGTCAGTTAATAGGATGCATCTCCATAAATACAAACATTGGGTGCATCCATTGGAGGCAGGAACTCTTCTTAAATTAATTCAGCCCCTTTAGCTGGTGGGCCACATCCACTGCCTGCACTTGTGCTCATTCGGTGTGCAAAGTGAGACAAAGGGGAATGCTCAGAGGAACAATAACAAATGAAATGTGTTTACAAAGCAGATGGGGAAGTAAAAGCTTTTATACATAGGCTAACAGTTAAAATCCCCTTGGCCATTGCAACAACTCCGCAAAAAACAATATATAGAGTAAATAAGCCATAGACGTCAATGTACTAAAAGTCTTTTCATTTAGTTCTACTTTGCAGGAAATTCACATTCTCCCAGCTCACTTTATGTTACATCAGTGATATCATTCTAGAATTGTCAGGATTTGATTAGAGTTGGGCCAGATCAAGAGGTGAGACTATGCGTGTCTGAGCTTCCCAGTACTCTAAATGCCGATGGAATCCTACACACATCCTAAAGGAGGTTCCATACTGAGGATTATACCAATGATAGGGAGATCAGGATGGAAAAGGAGCAGGTTGTGTAAACTGTGCCCCCAAATCACCATGACACAAATATGACTAACGTCAACAATGCAAACCTCTAGTAGACATGGAATGCATGACGTTGGCTCTTCTACCAAGAAGACCCCATATGGGTGCAGGCCCACTCTTATTTCCCTTGTAGTCTCTTTCTTCACTGCACTCTTTTGCTTATGGCACCACTTCCCACCTATCTCACCTTGTCTACGTGGATCCAGCTTGAGACTATGGAAGGTGAAGAGTGGGCTAGGTAGTGTGTATTTTGTAGCAGGATCAAAGCCTCCCCAGCTAACCCAAACACCCAAATGCAGAGGACTGCAGGCACACAGGACACACTTTGGTATCAAGTTAAAAAGAAAGAGCTTTTGTTTAATGTATAAGTTCACCTTTTGGAACATGTTACATGTTCCACCTGTATTTAGGATGGAACATGGAAATCTGCTGCTTTTATTGAAGAAATATCATGAGATCCTGCTATGAAGGTCCTAGTTTAGGCATTTTTCTGTCCTTATCTCCTAGTTATGCTCCTGCATTGCTACCCTGGCACACTGGCTGCAGATGAAGACTACAAGTGGCCATTTCAACACACATTACATAGGCCATGGCCAATGTTGGCACCATCAAGAAACCTGCCCTGGGAAATGCCACACAGTTATTGGAGTGCATGTAGACAGGAAGTGGCTGCAAAGAAACATCAGGAAATCAGCAGCACTGAGATGTCACAAAGGATGAAAAAGGTGAAAACAGCAGCTGCCCATTGGAATGCTGTGGCTGTACCCTCATGTACTGTATCTCAACAGCTGGCTGGACATGGCTACAGAGGGCCAGGGAACATCTTTACACAGGCTCTGCCTGCTGCACAAACCCTGTACAGCCTTGTGTATGAAGCTGAATTGGTGCACATACAAAGAATCCTGGGTGTTTGACTGGGAAGGTTTCCTTGTTCATTCTGAGTGGAAGATTTGTTAGGTATGGTCAGGATTAGACATAGGGCTCTCCTTGCTGCAAATAGATTACAGATGTGGAGATCACATCCTACTGTACTTGTAGAAACCAAGGTTGGTCATAGATGGTCAGATGTCCTACCAAGTGTGACCGGCAGTGAAATTCCAACTGTCCTATGTCACATCAGATGAGCACCAGAATCCAAGGACGTAGGCTACATGTACACTGGAAATGTCTTAGACTTTTCCTCTACTGGCAGCAGAAAAAGGATAAACGTGGCAAAAAACTTATGTAAATGTGGCACTGCACTTACCTGTGTTAACTGCTTGGATGTTTATTCATTTAATTGACCAGAGTACTTGTCATTAAAATGAATAAACACCCAAGCGGTGTGTTTTTGCCACGTTTGGCGTTTTTTGCTGAACGCTATTCCTCTGTGTTCATGAGAGGGACATTTAACTGCCCCTTAACTCTGCTGCTAAACTGATACAAGCCTATGTATGCATGGATACGTAGGCTTTTATTGAGCTGAAACAGAAACAACATCTCCTGCACTCCACAACTCAGAGCAAGGGTGGAAGGATGGAAAAGGAACTTGAGAAAATTCGACCATCAATGCATAGAAAGTTGTGCGGCTCTAAACAAGACTGGAGAAGCCCGACCAGTACTGTGAAGTGAAACAAAAAGAAAGCGCACCAACCTTGCGCATTACCTCAGTACCTCAGAGCTCTGATGAAGAAGGGACCCCCTTCGAAACGCGTCAGCCTTACTTTGAGAGTCTGCCCTCGTGATGTGACTCGCACTGGTTCTATACTCCTAAGTTCTGTTGAGGACCTTATACGCTTGTTATACTTCTTTGTTTGTATTATTCTCTATTTAATAAAATCACATTTTACTGAGGTAATGCGCAAGGTTGGTGCGCTTTTTGTTTCATTTTATTGAGTTGAGTTCAGGGGCTTTGGCAAAAGAAGGCCGAAAGCTCCCTAGGAGCATCAGTGTCCTTGAGGCCTTAGCTAGCTGTGGGGTGGATGTGATGTATTATCGGCAGTGCATGCCCGTTTCTCCATAGATAAGAGAATGATCAGCGCTGGTTTGCGCACAGACTGTCCAGCACGTTCCGCCCATTGAAAGCGTTGGTTATCGCCGCACAACACTTTACAAAAAGAGCTTGACTTTAGAAACTTAAAAACTAGCTGGGTGATTGCAGGCTGCAGTCTGGCTGTGACGGCACAAACAAATCTCTAATCTGCTCCCTGCTCTTCTCCTACTGCAAAATCCCCGATACCATCACCTTGTTAGGAAGACAAATTGGGAATTTATCCAGAATTGGATCTGCCACGCTCCCCTGTGACTGATGTAGCCGGTGTCGGACTGACCTTTAACATCTGTTGTGCTTCACAATACCTGATGGTATCACGAACCAGCCGCCAGTGATAAGAGGAGAGAGCAGAACTCGTTACGCTCTGCCGGGGTTGTGCGATTACTCTCTCTGCTCTGCACTCCACTTACAACATTTCATGCACTGCACTGAGAGTGGATTAGCAGCACGAGCCCTGGAGACCTCATCGGCCTAAATTTCATCTGTTAGTAAAGTGCAAAGGAAAAATGGGAAGACTCTGCGATAAATGGCTCTTAAAGTGTTCTTCCACCTTTGCAGTCAAATTTCCATTACACGTTTGTTATGAGCTCCCATTCACACAGCATACCTATAAATACCTAAAAAACAAAACAAAAAACAAAAACACATTCTTGCCTTTTTAAGTGTTTCTTTGAAGTAGGTTTATGCAGAGGCCTTGCAAGCTATTTTAAACAATTTCAAAATGCCATTAGAGGGACAAAGCGAGGGAAAGGGTATTAACATTCAAGCCTTATGATTTGTAACCCTTTGTTAGGACAGGCAGTGTGGACATCTAGTTTACAACTGATAATGACATCCTCCAGCACAGTATAGACAGTAACAGTAAACATAACTCCCCAGCCTCCTCCTTTACATTGCATACAAGGGGAAAACTAGGTCAGATTTTAAGCAAATAAAAAGATAAGCAGCAATTTTTAAATCTGCTCTGTGAATGGGAACATGTTACCAATATAAAGTAGATGGTATTGCGATTTGACTGAAAAAAGTGGAAATATACTTTAGCGTGGTTCTAAAGCCTAACGTTTTAAGTTCATTCTATGGATTAAGGGAAAAAAATGTCTGTGTCATAGAATACTCCCCCCACCCACCTTTGTACTTACCTGAGCCTGATCTCGATCCAGCAATGTGCATGCGAGCAGCGGCTCTCTTTCTCCTTACGGGGCAGATTGATGCCAATGGCTCCTGCTGCTGTCAATCAAATTCTGTGATGAGAGAGCGGGGATGCGGGGCTGAGCCTTTTTTTCCTGTTCTGGTGACATCTGCATCCTTTTGGATGTGTCATCACTTTCTGATGCTGTGACAATGTTCACCAGGACAACTTGGGATGGTGACGGGACGCAGCAATAAAAACTGTCTGAAACCCTTAATGACTGTGTCCAGAACTGGTCTGAGGTTCACTTACAGCGCACCTTTCCCCCTTCCTATGAAAATCACAGCAGCACACAGCTATGTACAGTGAAGAAAATAAGTATTTGCTCCCCTGCTGATGTTGAATGTTTGCCCACTCACAAAGAAATGATCGGTCTAAAAATTGAATGTTCGGTGTATTGTAACACTGAGAGATAGAATAGCAACAACAAATTCAAAAGAATTGCGTGTCTAACAAATGATGACTGATTTGCATGTTCATGAGGGAAATAAGTATTTGATCCCCTATCATTCAGCAGGATTTCTGGCTACCAAATCAAAGGGCCGATGGACGGGGCAATGTACCGTCAAATCTTGGGTGAGAACCTTCTTCCCTCAGCCAGGGCATTGAAAATGGGTCGTGATTGGGCGATCCAGCATGACAATGACCCAAAACACATGGCCAAGGCAACAAAGGAGTGGCTCAAGAAGAAGCACATTAAGGTCCTGGAGTGGCCTAGCCAGTCTCCAGACCTTCATCCGATTGAAAATCTGTGGAGGGAGCTGAAAGTTCGAGTTGCCAAACGTCAGCCACCAAACTTTAGTGAAAACGAGAGGATCTGCCAAGAGGAGTGGGCCAAAACCCCTCCTGAGATGTGTGCAAACCTGGGGGCCAACTACAGGAAACCTCTGACCTCTGTGATTACCAACAAGGGATTTGCCACCAACTACTAAGTCATGTTTTGTGAAGGGGATCAAATACTTATTTCCCTCATGAACATGCAGATCAGTCATCATTTGTTAGACACATTTCTGCTGAATTTTTTGTTGCTATTCTGTCTCTCAGTGTTACAATACACCGAACATTCGATTTTTAGACCGATCATTTCTTTGTGAGTGGGCAAACATTTGAAATCAGCAGGGGAGCAAATACTTATTTCCTTCACTGTATACAGATATGAAATCATCTTACTTCAATGGTTACATTTTTGGTTCTATTTACAATTACTGTTGTCCCACTTCCTGGTTTCTTTAAGGCACTGGTGATGTCACCCTGGCCTTACAGCTGAATCCTGGGAACTTCCTGTCACATGTTCCAGGAGGCTGACCCTAAGTTCTAGGCTGAGTTCCAGGAAGTGAAGGGGGGTGGATTCACCTGCCCTTAATAAAAATGGCCACCAGGAGAAAATAGGAAGGAAAGAAAAATAAGATATGCAAAGAACAAAAAGCCTGGAATTATATATACGTATCTGTTTTTAGATTGCCATCACTAAACATTTCTAAAGGTGTCTTCGTTGTAATTTTTATGATAAGGGAGGAGTTCCTCTTTAATACAACTTGCCTGACAGTAGAAAAGCAGCTTACTCTCCTTAAATTGACTCTAAAATACATGTATTCATTATTCTCCAAAAATAATCAATACACTTCCACTAATTATTGGCCCTGTAATTTATTTTTCACAAAATCATTTCTTACTGTGCCTTTCTGTAATTTGTCATGTCCTCTGTGAGCTCCCGAACCTCTCCTGTCCCCCTCACTTCCTTTTGTATGGAGCAGGGGCGGACTGACAACTCATGGGGCCCCCGGGCAATAGGGGATCATGGGGCCCCTGTGTCCTTGCCCATACTCAAAAAAGCCTATGAAAAAGGTACCAAGGGCATCTCATGGGGCCCCCTACTGACCCTGGGCCCTCGGGCAGTGCCCGAGTTTCCAAATGGTCAGTCCGCCCCTGGTATGGAGCGAGCAGTGCACGTTAGGTGTGGTCATATGCACTGCTCTACGCACACTACAAATCTCATAGTCCACGCCAACCACAACCAATCTGCTCCTGTCTGTAAGTTATTATGTATTCTATATATGAACCGCTATGGTCCACAAACTATACATCTAATATAAATAAAAGCTCCCATGAATATATTTATGTATGTGCTTCCAGGTGTAGTATAACATGTACAATGTATATAGTAAGGCAAAAACAGCCGTTAGATCAATATGAGGAGAGAAAATTACAGCAGCATGGTGTAAAACCAAGGCAGGGTATTGATCTCATGGTATATGTCAGTACTGTTTCATCATCCATGCTGCTGATTACTCAGACAGATCATGTTAATTAAACATTATCAGGACACCACGCTGTGACCAGCATTACAAACATCCCAGCCGGAGAGTTCCAATCTTTCCATAGCTAGGACCTGAAGTCCACTGTCCTTCCTTCCTCTCCTAACTAGAAAAAGATTGGGGTAGCAGCTTTGCCCAATCCCCACCCCCTCCACTTCTCTTTTACTGACATTGATAAGGATTGCAATAGGCATTGTCTGTTCTAGCATGACCCCATCAGACACCAACTACCTACAAGTCCATCCTCCCTTGTGAAGTGACAGGTAGGTACACTGCTTTGGCCAATGGCAGGATCATTTTAAACTGCACCTATACATAATGCAACCAATCCCCTCTGTGTCTCTGTCATCCTCACAACAGCTAACCCAGGTATTGATATTACATAGAACACAGAAATCATTTCAGTATGGCCATACAGCTGATATTGACTGCATGAGGTGCGAACAGACCCCGGGGGATCTCATCCACATACTCTGGAGATGCTCAAAACTTGTTCACTGCTGGTCCATACTGGTGCTTACTACAGTCAGCAATGATTTCCACACCACCTTCTCTTTAGATCCTAAATGTATTTGCTTGGTTTGATGGATGGGGAATTGATTCCACCCTTTGTGCAGGAACCTATACTGAGGACCCTATTTGTAGCTAATAAATTATAACTGTCAAGACTGGGATTTGAACTTACAATCTCAGCTGTGTCTGGCAATAGCTCATCTTGATGAGCCACTGGAGATCCTTGACAGCTCTCTGTCCAATTCTTTGGACAATCCTGCCCAGGGGCAGACTGACAACTCATGGGGCCCCCGGGCAATAGGGGATCATGGGGCCCCTGTGTAATTGCCCAAACTCAAAAAAGCCTATGAAAAAGGTTCCAGGACATCTCATGGGGCCCTCTACTGACCCCGGGCCCTCGGGCAGTGCCCGAGTTTCCAAATGGTCAGTCCGCCCCTGATTCCTGCCTTGCCTTTTGACTCCTCCGATGAACTTCCAATTTAAGCCTTTTCTTAGCACTTCTTGTTTGTCAGATTATCATGCTCTCTCCAGCCAATATTTAATTTCTCCTGCTGCCATCCGTATCTTCACGACTACTCGTTAACGACCTTGACTTGTTCCTTCTGCTTCTGCTCATTCCCAACCAGCAGCCATTCCTTCCAGACCTTTGGCTTGTTCCTCAACTATGCTTCTGCTTGATCTCAACCTGCAACCACTTGTTACCGACCTTTGGCTTGTTTACTTACTACGCTTCTGCTTGACCATTACCTGCTATATCTTCTACTGTACCTGGGCTGCTCACCTCCTGGTGGGGCAATCCTGAAGACAGCTACCTGGTACTAACACACAGCAAAACCCATCTCCACCATCAGGGGCTCTTGTATATACCATTTAGCGCTTAGGCCCTGCACCTCGGGTGATGTCAATCACCAGGGTGACCTGCTTGTGTACTTATCCAGCTGGTCAATGGGAGCTTCTCTATTGCTACAGCTAGTGGTCTCCAAGCCTGACCCCTCAGTGTGACAATAACACAGAGAGGTGGACTGCCTGCACTCAGCCATACCATGTTACATGGAGCAACATAGCTAGAAGTTGATCTATGTATGGAGGGGATGTCCAGCAAAAGTAAAAAAAAAAAATGTAAGGAGAAGCCCCTCTTACTGATTACAGACAGACTACTATTCTAAAACAGGATCACCCCCCTCAGTATGAACATTTTTTTCTCCTCATACTTTCTGAGGTGTCCTAAAACTGCGATGATTTGGTCAGCTCCCACCTCCTGTCACAATTGCATAGATTGAACAGGGCTGACTAGTGAGTGATTGATCCCCATACCTCTGATCAATCCCCATCCCTCCAAAGACATCCTGTGACACCAGTATGTATGCCTAATATAACCTATCTGTAATTCTTAGTGTCCACAAGGTGCTGACTGCAGATGAAGCCTCCAATATGCTTTCATCTAGATCAGTGGTTCTCAACCTGTGGGTCGCGACCCCTTTGGGGGTCGAACAACCCTTTCACAGGGGTCGCCTAAGATCATCGGAAAACACATATTTCCGATGTGTAAAGAGCAGCTACTGTGTAGAAAGCAGCTGCTGTGTTGAAAGCAGCTACTCTGTTAAAAGCAGCTACTGTGTTGAAAGCAGCTACTGTGTTGAAAGCAGCTGCTGTGTTGAAAGCAGCTACTGTGTTGAAAGCAGCTACTGTGTTGAAAGCAGCTACTGTGTTGAAAGCAGCTGCTGTGTTAAAAGCAGCTGCTGTGTTGAAAGCAGCTACTGTGTTGAAAGCAGCTGCTGTGTTAAAAGCAGCTACTGTGTTGAAAGCAGCAGTATTGGAGGTAAAACGACACTTCATGAATTATAATTACTAGGTAAATAATTTTATGGTTGGGGGTCACCACAACATGAGGAACTGTATTAAAGGGTCGCGGCATTAGGAAGGTTGAGTACCACTGATCTAGATGTTCTTCCTTTTCTTACCAACATGCATCTGTATATTTTTTGCTATAACTGGTTTGGGATAGTTGGGAGGTAAGGGGAATAAAGTTGTTATTTTGTAAACCATGACAAATTTCAAATAAAATCTATCCAATTAAAAAAAAACTGCTCCCGTATCAATGTTTCAGTTATGTATTTATTTATTTATGTGGCTGGGTTTGCCCTTTATAAGATGTTTAGCATATGGAGTAGATGAGTAATATTCATTTATGAACGTGTACAAGTGAATGCTGTGGACAACACCATATTTTTCTCCTTTACGTTGATTTCCATATATTTCCCCAGAGAGCAGAGTTTTTAACCCCCCCTAATATAGTTATACACAGAACATATTTAGCGGATGGGATCCAATATTTGCCCGCGTACAGCAGAAATGAGTACATAATAAATCACGATGGATTGCCAAGGTGCTGTGTGGCTCCTGCTTAGTCACTGGTGGTTGGGCCTGTGCCACCTTCACCAGTAACGGACCTGTCAGGGACTAATTAATAAGAAAATATAGGAAACAGATTGAGCGTAGCCTGGGGAATGAACCTTACATTGTGCGGAGATTTCATCCAAAAATGTGAAATCTATTTGTGGATGGTTTTTCTGATCCAGCAATGGGCAAGCTATACACTAGTTCTGCCCACTGGGGGCTCTGCACTGGTAGTTTTGGCGCAGTAAAAATCCCAAAGCTCCTATAACTGCTGCTATTTTATACAATGTCTCCAGCACTAAAGCATCCTTTATAACACTCTTCTACCTCCACAGAGCTGCACCATTTTTATATGAGGGGGTTCAAGTCAAAATGTTTATATAATAAAACAACAAATTTCAAGGAGTGTAAACTGAACTTATTTTTCATCATACTCCCCTGCTACATTTATACCCAGCGTTTAGCTAATGTCTGGAAAGCTTCGACTTGATTTGTCAGTACGCCTGAACCATCCTAGGACAGTCTGCTTCACTACTTTGTCATCATTGTGTTCACCGTTCACACAGAAAGATTTGTCTCTTGTGCAATTTCATGACAGGTTATGCATTGGTTATCCAGAATCAGGCATTCCATACACTGAACGTTCACAGGAAAGACTGCCGTGGGCTGGGAACCACCACAGCCGGGATCATCACTGATGAAAGTAAAGCCATCTTTGAAATGTTTACACCATTCAGATGTCTTACTGTGGCTGAGCATCTCATCACCATACTGTGCTTGAAGTCTTCTGTGGATATCCGCAAGTTTTATGCCTTCATTCACAAGAAACTTCGTTACCACACACTGTTCCATGTATACACTAACACTGTTGTCTGCCATCTTAAATAACAGTTTCTGGACTGGCCTGCCACATGGGTCGCCTATCAGCAATAGGACACACTTGTGTAGTACCACCACGCTAGCATCCCTTTTACTCTTTATCCACAGCTCTACCCCGCAGCAGTTCTTTTCTACCACAAGATGTCCTCAGTCTTATGGCCAGCACCATTCAACACAATTCCTCTGAGCCCAGACTGTCCGGACTCACCTTTGGCCTGTAACTGGAGAGGAAATGCAGAAGCAGCAAAGTAATGTGCTCACCTCTTTGTTACTCTGCTCACTTCTACTAACAGCATGCTTCTTTATCTTACCAGCTTTTTCTTATTCTTCTTTCCAGCTCTGCTAAATGTCAAATCCACATGCTTACAATACTTACATTTAAATATACATTTAATGATGTCTTAGTGCATACAGAGCCACTGTCAGGAATCAGCAGCAAGCATGGCCAGATCTGTGTGGCTACACTCAGGAAACTAGGACCAGACTGTGTATTTATAGTGAAACAAAATCCGTCCTATCACCAGCACACAGCAAACTTGAAAAGGCAATAAGTAAAAACAAAAATTTTTTATAATATAAATATAACTGGAGGTGCAGGAAGCACATGGGAAGGGGACACTAAAACTGGGATCAGGAACAACGGAGAGCAGGACAACAGTTAGCAGTATCTGGCAGCAAGCAAGACCCTGCAGCAAATGGACTAATAGAGGAGGACATAAATACCCTCCCAACAGCCAGCATCAGGTGGAAACTGATTACTGGGATATGCTGGCTGCTGGTGGATACTAGAATTCCAGCCCAGGGACTACAATGCCACCAGCAGGTGATCCAGGCTCTGACAGCCACATTAATTTGTACCTGCTAAGAGTTCAGCCTAAAGGAAACCTGTAAAGAAATAAACTCATATGCTGCCATTGCTAAAACCTTCTTTTGACAATGCTAGTTTCCTATATGTAATGGGGATCCTCTGGCTTCAATACTTTAAGTTGCTAATCCAGAATAAGTAAGCAGATCAATAAATTTAAGTGAAGCAGCTCTTAACAATGAATAGAAAGCAGTGGCAAACTTAAATGTTGACAAACTGATACATGGACCAACTCACCATTTTAGAAGTAAATTCTGGTGGGTTGTCATTGACATCTGCAACAGTTATGATGGCTGTGGCTGTGTTGGATAATCCGTGGTTTAAGTTCCCCTCCATATCTGTGGCTTGGATGACAACGGTGTACTGCTGGACTTTCTATAGGAAGAAATATGCAGATAACAGTGTCAGTGCAGATATTACTTAAGCCATACAGAAAATAGAGCATGTACCTGCCATACCTCATACAGTTATTAAAGTCATTCAGACGTGGCAGGATTGAGAATTCTGGAGGAGATATCTACCATACCAATGAAAACCCACACACAAAGTCAGTATCGGGATCCGGGGCGGACTGACCATTTGGAAAGTCGGGCACTGCCCAAGGGCCCGGGGTCAGTAGGGGGCCCTATGAGATGCCCTGGTACCTTTTTCATAGGCTTTTTTGAGTTTGGGCAAGGACACAGGGGCCCCATGATCCCCTATTGCCCGGGGGCCCCATGAGTGGTCAGTTGGCCCCTGATCGGGATCCATCTTACCAGTAACTATACAAAGCTGAAATGTTATCGGAGGACTCAGCCTTTAGATATAACAGTCTCAGAAAGTTTACATTTCTGCAAAGTTTTGCACCAGCAGCTTCCAAAAAAACGGACAAAATGAATGAGCGCTTCCGCTACAAATTGAAAGATGGTCTGGGAGAACAGTAGGTTCTAATCAGGAATACATCCATATCATTGGTGTGATTGTCTGCTGGAGACATTTATCATCTTCTGCAGAATTCCTTCAATAATGTAATTACGGATAAGATTGGAAAGTCAGTGCGGATGGATATTTATGCTGGAAGACTGTGCAGTCACAGGAAGCGGAGAGTAAATAATTAGTCTACGCTTGGATTAGCCGACACGGGATTCTCTAGGGCCAGGAATTAGCCCCTAATAGCGCTTATTGTAGAATTGCAGAGGCTGAAAATGAATCCTGAAATGATGTTTACTGACGGGAGACATCTGGGATACGTTGATGATGACATTAGCCAGTTAAGATGTTTGAAGAAGTAAAGCTGGTGTCACTTGGGGGCTGTGCCCCTTAACTGCCAAGAGAAATATGGTAGACTGTGTTTTATTATTCATTCATGTTACAGATTGTGAAGTCCGGCCCTGGACATGGAGAAATTGGGATCTCCACCAGCACACCTTGGTAGGATGATAATCGTCTCCTTTATTCACATTATCCCCTGTGAAGTCTGCAGCTTCATATGCACAAAGGTCACAATACAACTATTCCAAGGTGGACTGGTGAAGATCCTTGTTCTTCTAATTCACCAATTCACTATGAACTATGGATGACAGGTACAATACAATAAATGAGGAGAATGTTGAGAAGAAATCCACTAAGATGGTAAATCCTGGTGATACAGAGCGCATTTGACCGCTGTCTCTGGAAATGTCTGTGCGAGGCCTCCTGCACACTGCAGCTTGCAAAAGCTCAGTACAGCATTTTGTCTACTGAGGGAAAATGTAGCCCATTATTTACAATGTGCCTTTGCAGACAGGCACGTAAAGAAGCGCTGTGTATTCTTCAATAGAGAAACAAAAAAGAAAAATGTACGTTCTTGGTCAGTAATTTACGCTGCATTCACGCAACTGTGTGCAAATATACGTAAATATGTGCATATGAGCATAAATATTAATGTACTTTGCCTAAGAATATATTGTGTTGAGCACGCAAACGAACATATATGCATAAATACGTGCAAATACGCACATAAATATACACAATACACGCAAAACAGATGCCTGAACATATGTCCAAAATAGCAGATGCTCAAACCTCAGTACCATGTGCAAGAGGCCTAACATTCCCAACTTTCTAGACTCACTTTTTTAAAGGGTGGACACAATTTAAAGTGTTACTAAACCCTGGACCCTGCATTCACTATATCTGGTCTCCCCGGACCCTGCATTCACTATATCTGGTCTTCCCAGACCCTGCATTCACTATATCCGGTCTCCCCGGACTCTGCATTCACTATATCCTGTCTCCCCGGACCCTGCATTCACTATATCTGGTCTCCCCCCAGACCCTGCATTCACTATATCCGGTCTCCCTGGACCCTGCATTCACTATATCCGGTCTCCCCGGACCCTGCATTCACTATATCCGGTCTCCCCAGATCCTGCATTCACTATATCCATCTCCCCGTACCCTGCATTCACTATATCCGCTCTCCCCGGACCCTGCATTCACTATATCTGGTCTCCCCAGACCCTGCATTCACTATATCCGGTCTCCCAGGACCCTACATTCCCTATATCTGATCTCCCCGGACCCTGCATTCACTATATCCGGTCTCCCCGGACCCTGCATTCACTATATCTGGTCTCCCCGGACCCTGCATTCACTATATCCGCTCTCCCCGGACTCTGCATTCACTATATCTGGTCTCCCCGGACCCTGCATTCATTATATCTGGTCTCCCACAGTACACAGAACATGGAAATGCAATTATTTTAGTAAATATAAACTGCTAAATACCTTTTCTCATCAGCAGTTAGAGCAGTCTTGTGACTTCTATCAGTGTCCAGCAGAGCACTAGTTAAAGCTTGTAGAAGGAGTTTTCTCTCTGCTCTAGGAGGATGCAGAACCACTGACCTCTGTCTGGACAGTGCTGATTGGCCCTCTGCTGATCACATGCACTCTCCCAAGAAAAAAAAAAAAACTCTAGCAATACACACCAAACTGAGCATGTGCATGTGGCTACAGGCTCAGTCTGTCTTATCAAGTGGACATCTGAACAAGAGGAGGGGCAGAGAAGACAGGATCAAACGGCGTTTTTACACAATGCAATGGATTAACCCCTTAGGTCCCACAGTGAGTATAACAAGCATGCTTTACTGCATCTACAGACTGATTGTACTGTTGGGGGTTTAGTAACACTTTAAGTTATTTTTACATTTGCGGTTCTATATTTCCTGTGAATTCTCCCTCCTGTTGCTATCAGGCAATGATTCATATGTTCAGTTGGAGGACATAAAGCAGGGTAGACTGTGGGGGAGATTTACATAAACTGGTACAGCTGTGCATGGGAGCCAATCAGCTTCTAACTTCAGCTATTCACTTGAGTTTTGCCAATAAACCGTGGAAGCTGATTGGTTTGTATTCAGAGCTGCACCAGGATTTACACCATGCAGCTTTAGTAAATAACCCCATGTGTATCATTCTCTTCATTAAAGCAACAAAAACATGATTGAGGCTTGTCCCTTTAATTCTGCAATAAGGAGCCGGCTATGACCCCCATAATCCTTAGCTCCCCATCGACATCACCATATGATGAACCCATACAGGGGTCCTGACAGCCCCTCCTGAAATGTAAACCTTCGAATGGAATCCGGTGTAAATCAATGTTCCTAATCCAAGTCGGCTTCTCTTCCAGAGTGTATGAACTGTGAGTGAACCGAGCATTGTTCCCAATGTGCCGAGCTCAGACTGACTGTGTCTGAGAGGAGAATCTTAACATCTCACACTGAATTCTACATCTATCATAGCCCCTGCTTGTATTCCATCATCGTCCTGCCCTGACTGCAAATATCAATCCACAATTTACATTTTAGTCAAAACGCGCAGAAACAGATTGCCCAAAAAAAGTTTAAATACCGAGGAAAGGGAAACGGGGTAAGGCTATGTGCAGACCAGGGGCGGACTGACCATTTGGAAACTCGGGCACTGCCCGAGGGCTCGGGGTCAGTAGGGGGCCCCATGAGATGCCCCTGGTACCTTTTTTATAAGCTTTTTTGAGTCTGGGCAAGGACACAGGGGCCCCATGATCCCCTATTGCCCGGGGGCCCCATGAGTTGTCAGTCCGCCCCTGGTGCAGACATACATTATTATTATTATTGCGTCAAAAAGGGAGCAGTGATGTCTATGGGAAAACACAAGCTGCTTCGCTGCCCAGTCCATAATCCTCCCTATAAACAGTATAGACAGTTCAGTCTTCATTCTATTTTGTAGTTCCTGCTCAGTGGTCACTACACCATACTGGACAAGAAGGATTCAAAAGGGAATGGAAATGTCATGAAAACAGAACCCCGGGTTTTAGTCCTTTTCCTGCCAACTACAAGGTGACTAAGCAGAACCCAGCAGGAAAAAGGAACAACATGGTATATTTGTAAAGCAGGGAAGAAAACACAATAGTAGTCTCCATGTGGACATGCAGATACAGGAAAAAAACCCTGTAGATCAACTGAAAGACACAAAACGGATTGTAAAATTTCCATTGTATGTATATAATTGGTATATAAAGTTTTAATTGTGAAGTCATCAGTTTTATTAATTAAAATTTATTCCGTGGTCATGAATAGTAGATGTTCTCCCTGACAAATACAGTAGGGTAACCCCCCGAGACAGTAGTAGAATCCCCAACAGTATCAGGACACCCTACAGACAAAGGTGACATCTCCAACAAGTGACATTTCTCACTGCAGCAGGACCCCCTGCCATAGTGGTAGCATCCCTGACGACATCAGGAGGACCCGCAGTTAGAAGTCATCCTCCAAGTGGATAAGGACCCCTGACTGCATCAGGACTCTCTGAAAACAAATGTGGCATCCCACAGCATCAAGACTCTCTGAAAACAAATGTGGCATCCCACAGCATCAAGACTCTCTGAAAACAAATGTGGCATCCCACAGCATCAAGACTCTCTGAAAACAAATGTGGCATCCTACAGCATCAGGACTCCCTGAAAACAAATGTGGCATCCCACAGCATCAGGACTCCCTGAAAACAAATGTGGCATCCCACAGCATCAGGACTCTCTGAAAACAAATGTGGCATCCCACGGCATCAGGACTCTCTGAAAACAAATGTGGCATCCCACGGCATCAAGACTCTCTGAAAACAAATGTGGCATCCTACGGCATCAGGACTCCCTGAAAACAAATGTGGCATCCTACGGCATCAGGACTCCCTGAAAACAAATGTGGCATCCTACGGCATCAGGACTCCCTGAAAACAAATGTGGCATCCTACGGCATCAGGACTCCCTGAAAACAAATGTGGCATCCCACAGCATCAGGACTCCCTGAAAACAAATGTGGCATCCCACAGCATCAGGACTCCCTGAAAACAAATGTGGCATCCTACGGCATCAGGACTCCCTGCAAGCTAATGTGTCATCACCAACTCTATCAGGGCCTCTGCTGACAGAAGGGGCGCCCCAACTGAATCAGGTACCTGTGATCGGCTATTTTCATGAAAGGATCATTCCAATTGCCTTGAGATTTTCCAACAAGATTTAAACTAAGATTGTTACTAAACCCACAACAGTACAATCAGTCTGTATATGCAGTAAAGCATGCTTGTTATACTCACTGTGGAACCTAAGGGGTTTATCCTCTGCATTGTGTAAAAAGGCAGTTTGATTCTGTCTTCTGTGATCCTCCCCTTCGTTTACTGTCCCCAATCCAACTGCCAATAGTACAGAGCAGCAGTGTCAAGTCTGCACATGCTCTGTTTGATGTGTATTGCTTTTTTTTTTTCTTGGGAAGGGTGCATGTGATCATCACAGGGCCAATCAACACTGTCCAGACAGAGGGTCAGAGGTCATGCAGCCTCATAGGACAGTCAGAGGAGAATGAAAACTCCTCCTACGAGATTAACCAGTGCTCTGCTGGACACTAATAGAAGTCACAAGACTGCTCTAACTGCTGATGAGAAAAGGTATTTAGCAGTCTATACCTACTAAAATAATTGCATTTCCATGTTTTGTGTACTGTGGGAGACCACATATAGTGAATGCAGGGTCCGGAAAGAGCAGATATAGTGAATGCAGGTTCCTGGGAGACCGGATATAGTGAATGCAGGGTCCGGGGAGACCAGATATAGTGAATGCAGGGTCCGGGGAGACCAGATATAGTGAATGCAGTGTCCGGGGAGACCGGATATAGTGAATGCAGGGTCCTGGGAGACAGGATATAGTGAATGCAGGGTCCAGGGAGACAGGATATAGTGAATGCAGTGTCCGGGGAGACCGGATATAGTGAATGCAGGGTCCTGGGAGACCGGATATAGTAAATGCAGGGTCCGGGGAGACCAGATATAGTGAATGCAGGGTCCAGGGAGACAGGATATAGTGAATGCAGTGTCTGGGAAGACCGGATATAGTGAATGCAGGGTCCTGGGAGACAGGATATAGTGAATGCAGGGTCCAGGGAGACCAGATATAGTGAATGCAGGGTCCGGGGAGACCAGATATAGTGAATGCAGGGTCCGGGGAGACCAGATATAGTGAATGCAGGGTCCTGGGAGACCAGATATAGTGAATGCGGGGGTACGGGGAGACTGGATATAGTGAATGCAGGGTTCGGGGAGACCAGATATAGTGAATGCAGGGTCCGGGGAGACCAGATATAGTGAATGCAGGGTCCGGGGAGACCAGATATAGTGAATGCAGGGTCTGGGGAGACCAGATATAGTGAATGCAGGGTCCGGGGAGAGCAGATATAGTGAATGCAGGGTCCGGGGAGACCAGATATAGTGAATGCAGGGTCCTGGGAGACCAGATATAGTGAATGCAGGGTCTGGGGGGAGACCAGATATAGTGAATGCGTGGTCCGGGGAGACCAGATATAGTGAATGCGGGGTCTGGGGAGACCAGATATAGTGAATGCAGGGTCCGGGGAGACCAGATATAGTGAATGCAGGGTCCGGGGAGAGCAGATATAGTGAATGCAGGGTCCGGGGAGACCAGATATAGTGAATGCAGGGTCTGGGGAGACCAGATATAGTGAATGCAGGGTCTGGGGAGACCAGATATAGTGAATGCATGGTCCGGGGAGAGCGGATATAGTGAATGCAGGGTCCGGGGAGACCAGATATAGTGAATGCAGGGTCCTGGGAGACCAGATATAGTGAATGCAGGGTCTGGGGGGAGACCAGATATAGTGAATGCGTGGTCCGGGGAGACCAGATATAGTGAATGCAGGGTCCGGGGAGACCAGATATAGTGAATGCAGGGTCCGGGGAGACCAGATATAGTGAATGCAGGGTCCGGGGATTAATAATACCAGTTATCAGCCCGCTTCAATCACTCACAGCCAATAGTGCCAGAATGGCAAAATTACGCGGCATTTTGGAGGCCAATCTGTGGTCAGTGGCCAACCTATCTTGTATTCTTCAGTTTGTATAGTATGGCAGCTTGTTCTGTTAATCCCATAAGGTAAATTAGGAAATACACTTTGCAGGGCACCTTGTTTGGGTGACTTCCATATATTTCTCGATAATATATAGAGACTGGTTTAAACAGGTCCTCTTTGCCAGCTGACATGTTGAGTACATGGTATGCAGATTTCTTGCACAGACTTGCTTTCCCATGAGGAAAGGCTCGCCTTGTACTGACTGCTCCTGGGGAACTGTGAACACATTATACATTGTGTCTACTGAAAAGCTATCCTCTTATCTCTCCATGCACATTCTTGTTGAGATCCTTGCCTAACATTTTAGTGTAACACTTGTCCTTGTGTATCTGCTTTGGGACTCCCCTCAACAAAACCTCATCCTATAGTCAGGGAATACGCTGCATTCCTTCTGGGAACAAGTCAATTTGTGTGAAGGTTGGAGATAAGTACGGGGAACAGGGAATAGAAAGCATTAATTACTGGTTTAAACAGGCACAGCTCTATCCAATTCCGATGTGTTTGTAAAGCAAGGAATGCCCAGGATGACACCCAGGCTGTCTCTTGGCTTTTCTTTTTTGACGTATGCACTCAAAGGCCAATGGAGATTCCATTAAGATTCCAAAGCGGTAGCGGGCTGATTACATAATATCCCATTTAACAATGAAGGTGTTAATCACACATGATGGTGCAATGTACCAGCTAAACACAAATGCATTTCACGCTGGAAGGTGCTTAATCCCAGAACTCAGAGCCACAGAGTCCCACAGAGCGTGAAACGCATCTGAGCATTCATTTGCTGTATGATGCATTATCTGTAACTAATCTCCACATTACGACCCGTCTTCTCTGATTTACTCTTCACTGCCTTCACACTGTCATTAAAGGGGACTTGTGACCCCCAAAATAACAGAAAACCAAAAGTACTTGTGAAAGACATGGCCGCATTATTGATATCTGATACTATTGGAAGAGGTTTCATTGCATTGCCTGCTGGGACTTGTAGTCTCCCATTATCTACCAAGACGTGTTGCCTAAATCTTGTCTTTGTTCATAGAAGGCAAAGAAACTCTCCGATGTAATGTAGTGTATAGGATGTTTCCTAGAATTAAAGTGTTACAAACTACCGGACCCTGCATTCACTATATCCGGTCTCCCCGGACCCTGCATTCACTATATCTGGTCTCCCAGGACCCTGCATTCACTATATCTGGTCTCCAAGGACCCTGCATTCACTATATCCTGTCTCCCTGGACCCTGCATTCACTATATCCGGTCTCCCCGGACCCTGCATTCACTACATCCGGTCTCCCCGGACCCTGCATTCACTATATCCGATCTCCCCGAACCCTGCATTCACTATATCTGGTCTCCCCGGACCCTGCATTCACTATATCCGGTCTTCCCAGACCCTGCATTCACTATATCCAATCTTCCCGGACCCTGCATTCACTACATCCACTCTCCCCGGACCCCGCATTTACTATATCCAAACTTCCCAGACCCCGCATTCACTATATCCGCTCTCCCCGGACCCCGCATTTACTATATCCAAACTTCCCGGACCCTGCATTCACTATATCCAAACTTCCCGGACCCTGCATTCACTATATCCAAACTTCCCGGACCCTGCATTCACTATATCTGCTCTCCCACAGTAGACACAACATGGAAGTGCAATTATTTTAGTAAATATAAACTGCTAAATACCTTTTCTCATCAGCAGTTAGAGCAGTCTTGTGACTTCTATCAGTGTCCAGCAGAGCCCTAGCTAAAACTTGGAGGAGGAGTTTTCTTTCTGCTCTAGGAGGATGCAAAACCCCTGACCCTCTCTCTGGACAGTGCTGATTGGCCCTGTGCTGATCACATGCACTCTCCCAAGGAAAAATAAAAAACTCTCTAGCAATATGCACCAAACAGATCATGTGCAAATGCCTACCGTTCATTCTGTCTTATCAGGAGATAGGAGGTGGTCACTTGAAAAATGGTAGGAACAGAGAAGACAGGATCAAACAGCCTTTTTACACAATGCGGAGGATTAACCCCTTAGGCTCCACAGTGAGTATAACAAGCATGCTTTACTGCATATACAGACTGATTGTACTGTTGTGGGTTTAGTAACACTGTAATTCTACATTCACGTTCTTTGTTTCCAGATGAATGAAATAAAAGAACCTGGCTCAATATTTTCTATATGATGATAAGTGTGCTGAGTGTTGACAACTAACACTTAAAGGTAAAGTCAGCTTTTTCTTCTTAGAGAGAATTTTATAAAAAAAAATGTCTCCCTAAACAAAAAAAAAAAAAAAGATATATATATATTCATGCTATAAAACGAAATTATTAAGCCATATGCAGCTTGACCTCCAGGGTGTGATAACAGTTCGTTATGTGTCTGTGCTAATTAGCAGCTGTCCGAGCTCTCAGGAAGCAGGGCTCTAAATGGCCATAATCTCTGACATGATCATATTTCTTGCCCAAATGCATGCAGAAAAAGAAAAAAATCAGATCTTGAGTTGAAATGTCTCATGTAGAATTCCTGCAGGAATCTGGCTCCTAATTCTTTTCCCTATCTGGAGGTTAGAAAGGTGGATTACATAAAAGCGATGGTTACGTAGCATTCTCCTTTTAGAGAAAAAAGTAAAAATAAATCAAAGGCACCTGAAACAATGTCTATCCTGTTGATTTACTTTCTGTTCCCTCTGAGATCCTGGAAGCCTGTTCCGGGTGATAATTGTATGCGAGTTTTAATCACACTAAATGCTCGCAATGCATCAGTGACAACAGCGATGTGTCTTTGTGGTGTTCACAGCATGAGCACTGCCACCCAAATCAGAATTTGATGAATAAATTAATTAAAGCAGATAATGGACGATAATGATGTTCATTAGCAAGAGGACCAAGTCCGAGTCCTCTCTACCTTTTGTAGTGATTATGTGCCGACACACAGCTAGGTTCAGCTGAACACAAGTATGGGAGCTCGCAGTTCTGGAGCACGGAGGTGTCGGAGGAATGAGGCCATTCATTTACATGGCTAATGTGAGCCTTAAAGACACAAGCAGCTTTTTTCCATGTTACACTGAAGCTGGGGCTTGTCTAGGCAAGAATTGGAGACCCCCCCCCTATAATTCACAACAGTCAGATCAGACGGTTGCCTGATGGGCTCAAAGTTCTAAGAGGCCGTCATACAAACTAATAAGTATCTGAATCCGTTCTTCTCAACAAATCTCGATAACGGCCTCAGAGACAGAAAGAAAAACTCAACAGAAATTGCCATTCTTCCTACTTTGTCCAAAACTTAAACATAGGTTTTTGACTGAAGCTGGGTGCTTGACCTGCACTGCAGACTTTGCTGTCATTAAGCACCCCAGCCTTTCAATAGATCATAGGTGTCAAACTGGTGGCCCTCCAGCTGTTGCCAAACTACATGTAACATGAGGCATTGCAAGATTGACAGTTACAAGCATGACTCCCAAAGGCAGAGGCATTATTATTATTATTATACAGTATTTATAAAGTGCCAATAGTTCACTCAGCGCTGTACATTACAGAGGGGGACAGAACATGTGACAGTGGAGGAGGTCGACAAGTTAGCAGGGGGTGGGGTAGGCTTCCCTGAAGAGATGGGTTTTCAGGGTGCGCCTAAAGGAGAGGAGAGTAGGTGATAATCTGATGGGTTGGGGCAGGGAGTTCCAGAGGATGGGTGACACCCTGGAGAAGTCCTGGAGGCGGGCATGGGAGGAGGAGACCAGGGAACTAGAGAGAAGGAGGTCTTGTGAGGAGCGGAGTGTGCGTGTTAGGCGGTACTTGGATACCAGATCAGTGATGTAGTTCGGGGCAGTATGGTGGACAGCTTTGTACGTCAGTGTTAAGATTTTGAATTTGATCCATTGCGCAATCGGAAGCCAGTGGAGGGATTGGCAGAGGGGGGTGGCAGAAACGGAGCCCAACCCCTCTCAACCCCCTACCTCACCCCCTCAGTCTCTGCCCGAATCACACACCCACCGAGTGACACATCAGACTGGACGTCGCTCCACCTCCCCAAACCGAACCTCTCCAAAACCGAGTTTCTTGTCTTTCCCCCAGCCCGTGCAGACTCCACCTCCGCAACATCGCCAAAATCCGCACGCTCCCAGGCATGATGGGACTTGTAATTTCGCAACAGCTGGAGGGCCACCAGTTTGACACCCCTGCAACAGATAATAAAAGACCAGCAGCACCACTGCGCCTGACTCCCATTCCCTCTCCCCTTTGCACCATTGCATGACCCGCTGCCAATGTACCAAAGTGTACTTCTGTGCTCAATGAACGGACACACTTTTGCTAATATACTTTAAAGTACAAGAATACAGCCCATTGACTGACTCTAGGTGAGCTGCGGGACCCATTCCCAGTTCTCTGTTGAAGTATTTGGTACAAATGTGGGCATCCTGAGTATGAGGGTTCCCTAAAAATCAAGACAATAGATCATAAGCGAAATCTCCTGTGCTCAAGGACCCAGGCGGGTGGCGAATAGATGGAACCAGACCTGGAAAGATCGACCACCAATGCATGTAGAGCTGTGCAGCTCCAAATAAGGCTGGGGAACCCTCATACTGCAAATCGAAACAAAAACGAGAAGCGCACCAACCTTGCGCATTACCTCAGTAACCAAAGTCTATTAATTATAAAATAATACTCACAAACAGCGAATAAAATCAGGCATGTAAGTCCTCAGAGGGACCTGAAAGATAAAAAGCCAGCGCGGATCCCATCATGGGGGTGGATACTCAGTACAGTTGACGCGTTTCGAAGGGCATCCCTTCTTCATCAGAGATCCGCGCTGGCTCTTTATCTTTCAGGTCCCTCTGAGGACTTACATGCCTGATTTTATTCGCTGTTTGTGAGTATTATTTTATAATTAATAAACTTTGGTTACTGAGGTAATGCGCAAGGTTGGTGCGCTTCTCGTTTTTGTTTCGATTTGCAGTATGAGGGTTCCCTGACACACGTATGTAACTCAAGTCACATTAAAGGTACAAACAGGCTACTCATGGTGCCTGCTGCTACTCATGGGAGTTGCTGCTCATTTAATCGGTTTGGGATACCGTGTAGTCACTTTAAAAATAATATCAAATAGGCCAGTTTATGTACTCGATAGGTTGTTTCATAAGTAAACTTGTAAATGTTAATACTTTACAAAGTAACCTGAGTAATTAAAGTTTACTGGTCCTTTAATTCTCAAAAACTCTACCTGGATAAATACACAGCATTAAGTCTTCATTTCTCTTGGATCCAAAGTGCCTCATTCATCTCCTGCCAATTAGTCCATAAATAACCCAATTAGTAAGAAACTTGAGATGAATGAGGCTGGAAGCGAGGACATCTAAGTCTACGCACACTGGAGTAGAGTCAGTGAGGACCTACAACGCTAATTTAAGAGTCTCCTGACATTTGTAATTAAGTACAAATGCTACATTTACATAGTTCCCCGTAATTAGACATCTCAACAATTATGTAACCAGCTTGTTTGGATTGACGCTCTACCTTTTTTTCGTAATCTTTTAGTAAGATCACAGAGGATCAGGCAAGGAAAAGTGGAATATAAACATTCTGGTGGAGGGAAGCAAATATATTTGTGGGAGTTTCTATGTATGGTCCTAGATAAAGCACAGAATTCAGAATAATTTGGTTTCACTACAATGGCAGTATGTAGCCCAAATATAAGACCGATCAGGCCTACTGTTAGACAAACCCAACCTTTTTCACTGCCCACATACCAGCCTGTATCCCCTTGATTCCCTGCAACCAACTGGGTGTCGAGGCACTGGAGTCCACTACTACTCCACTGAAATACACCATCCAAATAATGGACCACACATCAAAGACTTTCATCTCCAGCCCAGGTTTACTGCAATGACAGCACACTGTTCACTCCCACCCAAATCCATACCCCCAACATGTTCCATCTACAACAGGGCTAAATCCTGGGGAACCTTTTAGCAATATCGCAGAGGACCAGGTAAGGAATAGTGAATACGAATACGCTGGTGGAGGGAGGCAGACCAAAACAATTTTAGGAGCATTATTATATATGGCCAAAGATGAACAGAATTCAGATTTGTTTGGGGTCTCTAAAATGGCAGTACATAGGCCAAGTATATAAGAATGGATAGGTCTAGTTTTCCAAACACTGCCTGATGTATTTGGCATACATTTGTAGCATAGACCCAGGGCTGGGCCAGCTATATTATCCCGGGTTCCATACTGTGCTGCCTCTTTAAGGTGCAACCACCCTCTTGTATTCAGTTTTTAGTAAACTACAACTCAGGGGACCGCTTCGTGAAGGTAAATCCTGAGTCGGCAACTGGAGTGAGCTCTCCAAACTGGTAGCGAAGACCGTCTCTGGGATCTTTAGGGCAGTACTCACTGTGTTCTGGGTATTTGAATGCTTTCCTGCAGTACCATCCAGCTTCTGCAGTATGTGCCTCCAGATCAGATCCTCTGAGGACTTCCTTCAACTGTATTCAGAAGCTTTGGATGTGGGTCCCCTAGTTCTAACTGGAGCTGGGAAATAGACGGCCTCTTCTAATCTTCAGTTATGTGCACAGAAGGATATGTTGTATGTTGCAACAGGACAAGGACCCTGCCAAAGCTTATTTATACACACCTCAGCCCCCTACTGGCCATTCTTCCTGCTAGGTATTGGCTGAGGCTGCATGAATATGCAAGTGGGGGTCTGTCTCCTCCACCCACTAATTGCTGGAACCTGCCAGAATCCAGGGGAAAGCAGCAGAACCTGCAACCAGCAGAACCAAAACAGCCAAAAGAAACTGAACCCTGCTCCTTTGCTAAAGGGGAGCCACAAACTATGTTTGCCTAAACTGTTAGCAACCTAGCCAGGAGGGCGCTACATATTATTCAAATAGTCCAACTGTGACTACTACTAGCTACAGCTTGATGTAGAATTCTAGATAAATGACAACCAACTATGGTCTATCAATCCACACTGGGATATCCAAACTGGATTTTCTTAAAGCTAAGTACATACTATGAGAAATCACACGAACGATTGTTCGATTTTCCATGACGGTGCATATGATGATGTAGCAGAGAATGGTATTGTCTTGTACGAAAATTCTCGGCTGACCCAGGCAAACGTTCTTTCTTGTGTAGAATTTCTGTTTTCCTCGCCACCTTCTTCTGGGTCATTCTTTGCTTCTGATCATGCACATTTTGTTCTGTTTATTTCCGTAGGATTACTGTACACATTGAGCGAATATCAGATGTTGTGATCACGTATGATAACATTTTTCTATTAAAATAAATAGTGTAGCGCTAAGAATACTAACAAATTACGTGATAAAATGCACAAACTCTATATACATCCCCTACATATATATATACAAGGTGATAAATCAATACATAAATAATAAAATAGTTGTGTCATACGTGAATTCCCTGACGGGGAATATTTAGTGAAAAAAGTGACAAACACACTCCTATTTGCACATTGTGAAACAATATGTATACTGGTGCACAAAATTAGTGAACAAATAATCAATTCAAAAAGTCCAAAATGATATAATAATAGTAATACGATAATTTGTGGTGATCCTCACACTTCACTCTTCATGCAAAAATATATAATGTGCCGTATACGTAGTACACACGTGCCAATCCTTTACCAGCCAAAATACCCCCTCACCTCCTTCATTAGACCCCACAGGGTCAACACGCTTTGAGGATCAAGTGATCCTATCAGAATGGGTCCCTCTCAGGCTTTCCCCTCACGTCTCCAGCCTCCAACAGACTAACAGCCAGCTCCTCACAGGGTCATAATAAGACACAAGCAGAGACCCTCCATAGTGCAACCGGTTTTTATTGCATCAAATTTAAAACGACAATAAGTATTACACTCACATTTGCCCACAAGTTTTCCAGCTTTTTACCACATGCTATGGGTGTACTGCATGGGTGTATTCAACAAGGTGATCCAATACGGCCCCCAGGCCGGAAATGACGTCACCGGAACATTTTTCTAGCTTGCACCTTGGGTTTTTTTTTTTCGTCTAAACAGTTAGAATTGGCTCTTGCAAGCACTATATTAATGCTCAGATAATCAACCAATTGTTTCAGGCCTTTACTCTGTGTATTTGCGTGATGCAATGGGACTTTTTTACACTAGATTCAGGTTAATCTGAGTGTTTTCAGCAGTGAGCCATTTCAGCACTCTGGCCAGCTCCCCCTATACTCACACGCAGTACAATGCTTGCAGTACACCAGCCTGTTTCATGGACAGCTTGGTCTGTGCGGAAGAACTTATTCTGCCGGCTTCTGACTGGGAGAGGAAAAGGGAAGACTCTGCAACCTTGTTACTTTTTTTAGGATGACCTTGAAAGATCAGGAAATGACTGTGTGATGTGTGTCAGGCTGAGCAGGAACAAAGGCAGGTGCCACTCTGATCAATAAGGCAGATACGTGGCTTCCAAAGCACAGAGTTGGTTATCAGCTGGGGGTACAGAAAATAATAGACACTATCTTGCATGCACCACGTTCCCAGCTGAATGAACACAGTTCTTTGTTCCAAGTGACAGTGTGAAATCCTCTCTGCTCTAACGGGCCCCTTTCTTCCCACTCTCTTGTGCATGATGTAATTTAGTGATTGGGACGTGCGTTCCAGCGTCCATTGGTATTGCTCCCTCTCTGCTGTCATCTTGCTGAAGTCCTTGACGAGCGCACTTCTCTTATTCTCCTGACAGAGCGAGATACAGCAATCTGATCACAGAGGTATCTGGGGAAAAAAAAAAGGAGCAATCTTCCCCCCCAAAGCTCTGCACAGTTGCAATATACTGCACCCCCCAGTATATTCCTGCAATGCAAGGTTACATACACTTGCACTTTGGCATCCAGTAAAACAAGTGACTTGGGATGTTACGTACGTCTGTAAATGTTGAGGTTGATTTGTCATGAATTGACATTTTCCTTTTCATTTATTTAATTCAAGGTATTTGTTTTAACGACATATTTATTTTACTGCCGTTGTTTTCCCAACTCCTGTCACTTATGTGAGACAGCTCAGTCGTCAGGAAGATGCGAAGAAGACAAATCTAAACAAAGCTTTGTGAAAGAAAAAGGATCTAATATACAGAATAGAATCATTACATGTATTAGTGTGCAACTAGAACAGCGCTAACCAAAACGATAAAATCCTTACTCTATCAAAATATGTATGGACTTAGAATTATAACGTGCAAATAATGCAAAAAAAGAATCAAAAATCATACAACAAAAGTACAATCAGGGTGGAAAAAAATCTATGATTTTTTAAAAAAAATCAAACAAATCGGATTTGTTTGATTTAAATCAGATTTTTTTTAAATAAAATGCTTTTTGAGGAAAATATATTACCACCCAAAGGTTATTCCATCATGAAATAAAGATTTGTTTTTTAATTATGTAGAATAAGGCTGTATATGTTTAATTTTTTTGGTAAATAAATTCCATGAATCCATTCACAATGTCATGCTTTTCCAGAGGTTTTTGTAAGATTATTGGGCAGTTTCTCTGCCTACAAGATATTATCACAGATGCTCGGTTTACTTTTGCAGTTCTCAAAACTGAATTTGACTCAGCGGAGATCACATGCCTCTTCTTCACAGCAAAAATGTTATAACATGAACAGAGTTAAGAAAAAGACCTTCATCCTAACTTCTACAAACCTATGAATACAGAATCAACCCCTTCACTGCTAAGTTTCAAGAAGTTCAGTGAATAGAATAGAAACAATATTTTTCTGATTGTTTGGAGTGGAATAGATCTGCACAAGAAGAAAGTGCAACTAAGTGTGAGGAGGAAGGGGCTGACAGTCTACGTTTCTTAAAATATATATATTTTGTTTAGCCAAATTAGTTACCAAACATGGATGTTTGTTTAAGCAAATCACATATGCTGGAATGTTATTGTTTCAGATGAATAAATCTATTTAAATTGTTATTATTAAGGCAATGATTATTTTTCTCCTTCCTAAGTACAACAGAAAAGTTGTCCAAATATGAATGATTAACCTATTAAACTGGGGATAAAAAAACTAATATGAAAAGTTGTTATTCTAAAAATCTTCATCTACTTGTATATTAAAGTTATACCAGCAAGAATTAGTCTTTATGTAGAAAACTAGGATTTAAATCAAGCCTGACTGACTAGTGATTTAAATCGTGATTTAAATCAGTTTGATTTAAACCAAATCCACCCTGAGTACAATAATAAAGTACAATATGCAATGGGAAAACTTATATAGCCCACGTGTCTGTAATGTCCACCATAAACATACATCGTAAATGTCCACCATGTGATAAATGAATCTACATACAGAACAAATCTTCTTAGTGTTCACCAATAATGTGCTCTTCCACCACCAAATTAAATAAACTCACCAATGCCCCATGCTGGTAAAATAATAAACCAGCTAATAGCATGTGATGCTCTGGGAGTAACGGTCTGCAGCCTCACGATCCTTTTCTCGCTCGGCTTCTCAGAAAAGTGCAATCACTCAGGGCGGGGACAAGGGATGGGCAGAAGGGATGGCAGCCCTGGGTGCAGCATGCATTGTAGAATTGAGGGCGCCTCAAGTTCCTTCTACTACAAGGCTGACAGGAATAGTGACAGTGGTATCTCTACTTCAGCCCAGCACTGGAAGTGGCATAGAGAGGAGGAGAGAGCCAGGAGAAGGTGCAGGCTGTGCTCTCTCTCACCCTCCTCCTCATAAGTTTTCACATTAAGGGGGAGGGGGGTGCAATTTGACATCTTTACCCTGGGCACTGGATGATCTTCCCTGCACTCCACTCCCTTAACTCAATCAGTCATATAAATGAGGAAGAAAAAAGAAGGGGGGCTCCCATAACGTAAAACCATTAAAAAATGTTTTATTGCATAAAAGAATCGAACAACTCAAATTCACATGTGTTGCCACTGACACAAGCTTGTGGGCACATTTGTAAAATGTTGGGTTGTCTCTGGCCACAATCTCCAAGCCATGAGTCCAACCACAGCTGTGCATGGTGACGTCACATCCAAGCCTCGTCCTACGCATTTCATCACTAGACGTCTTGGAGCTTGTTCAATTAAGCTTTGACAATAAAACCTGGAAGCTGATTGGTTTCTATGCAGCTGCACCAGATTTTGCACCATGCAATTTAAGTACATAATCCTCTTAGTGTCAGACAGGGTTACATACGGTAGAACTGGTTGGGTCGGCCAAAAGGCTGCAGATAACAATGACAAATGTTATTTTCTATGTGGTATGTAAGTCATTGCTTTCACTCACTTCATGGTGTATAATACAAAAGAGCAGATGATATTGGCTACAGCATGTGGCTAGTAATATACTCTCTATATATAAGAAATAAAAGGGATGGAGCGCAGATCTTCCTGCTTTGTCTTTATTCAAACACACATGTGGCAAGGAACAAAGGATGAACATTTCAGGCAACACTAACCTTTCTCAGGTTCACAAAAGAAAGGGCAGTTTTGCCAGAAACGATTATTCTTTGTTCTTTGTGACATGTATGTTTGAACAAAATCAAAGCAGGAAGATCTGCGCTCCATCCCTTTCATTTCTTGGACTCGTATGTTTTGCTTTGTTTGGGAGCCCACTGGATGTCTTGAAGCACAGAAGTCTACCAGTCATATCACACAGCTCACTACATATATTACAATGTATACTGTATGTGTGCGTATTTATTTATTTATATTAGTAGGATTTCCAGTTCTGGTGTTTCCATGTGTTTCCATGTGCACCCTCCAATGGAGTGATGAGGTGCAGGGTGTATGGTGATATGTACAACTCCAAAATATCACTCTGGCCCTAAAGTGTTTTCTCACCTATGAAAGATTTTCTCATCAGATCCCTTATGCCAGTAAAACAAAATATTAATCTTTAGTTTTAAATAAATGACATGCAGGTTTGTGTTTTTTTTCTGTGGTTAGCAGACCCTTAACCTACCCTGGAGTATGGCCAGGGGCAGACTGACCATTTGGAAACTCGGGTACTGCCCGAGGGCCCGGGGTCAGTAGGGGGCCCCATGAGATGCCCCTGGTACCTTTTTCATTGGCTTTTTTGGGTTTGGGCAAGGACACAGGGGCCCCATGTTCCCCTATTGCCCGGGGGGCCCCATGAGTTGTCAGTCCACCCCTGGGTATGGCATGATTTGTCTTTTTGCAGTCAATGAGTATAGGCAAAGCAATGCTTTTGTCAAGTGCTGATGAGCAATCATACATGAGTTAGGCCCCATGCACACCGGATGTTTTTAACAATGCTCTTAGGGTTGTCTGACATTTTATTTTTACCGCCTCTAAACACCCCTGCGTGTTATCCTATGTGTCCATACACTCGTAGGTGCATAGAGGAGTTTAGAAGTAGGGGTGTTTGAAGACAGAAAAAACCAAAACACTTTCAGCAGAATCCAGGAGCAAAGGTGTTTTGGCAGAAATAAATAATTATTCTGACCAGTAAAATGAATTAACTGTCAAAACGCTTGATGCAGCTAAATGCCCAAACATGTCAATGCATTTTTCTAGCATCAGGCATTTTTTTCTGCCAAAATGCTGCTGCCAGGAGGAAAGGCAACTAGGAGAGTTGGCAAAGCATTGAGTGTGCATGAGGTCTCAAGGAGAAAAAAAACTGTATTCTATAATCAACATGCAAAAAAAAAGGAAATGGTAATGTTTCCATGCAGTAATGTTCACTTCTGTAGGCCTGCGTAACATAGATTAATATTTTTTATAAAGGATTTATAAAGAGCCAACAATTTGCTCAGCACTTTATAATGTAAAGGGAAACAGTACAGTTATAATACAGTTCAATATGAAGTAATAGGAGGGTCCTTCTCATGGAGCGTACGATCTAAAGGGAGGGGAGGTGGTACAAAAGGTAACAGCTGGGCGAGAAATCTGATGGAGGCAGCTGAAGTACAGTTTTTAGTGAAGGTGGGGTAGAGTTCGCCTAAAAGTAGACAGGGTAGGAGTTAACCGGACATACTGGGGTAAGGAGTTCCATAGGATGGGAAAGGTTCTGGAGAAGTCCTGGAGATAAGCATGGGAGGAAGCAAAAAAGGAGCTAGAGAGCAGGAGGTCTTGATAGAAGAGGAGAAGACGATTTGGGCAATATTTTGAGATGAGGTTGGTGGTGTAGCTGGGGGAGTGTTTCAGATGGCTTTGTAAGTTGTGGTTATGTGGTTGAATGTTATACACTGGGCAATGGGAATCCAGTGAAGGGATTGTCAGCAGTCATGGATTGGTTAGTAAGGTGTATGGGTCTAGTGGCATCATTCATGATAGACTGAATGGGGGGATAGTCTGTGTAAAGGCAGGCCAGTGAGACACTGTAGTCCAAGGGGGAGATAACCAGGGAGTGCATATGTCATATTAAAATATAGAGTCATATGTGGTCATT
Source organism: Staurois parvus (assembly GCF_062004578.1). Lineage (NCBI taxonomy): Eukaryota > Metazoa > Chordata > Amphibia > Anura > Ranidae > Staurois > Staurois parvus. The sequence goes on along the minus strand of NW_028319145.1, from coordinate 1,739,646 downwards.
TTGTAAGAGTAACCTCTTCACTGTAATCCCAACAAAAACCTCTCTCCACAGTCTACCAGCCCACTCCCAGTAAAATCTCCACAACTCCAAGTCCCTTTTGTTTTGTCATTTTTTGTAGTTGATGGTTTCATTGCCATCATTTGCTGAACTGGTGGCAGCAGCTAGATCCATACTTGCCTTGAATTTATCAAAACCGGCCCACTGCACACACTCCCTCCAGATTCGCCATGCAGCTTATGAACTAATGAGCTTTGCATACATTACGCAGGTAATTTGTAGAAGCTGATTACTAGTGGGATCAGGTAATGTAGCCGGGCAGATTTCTGGACATGAGAACTAGAAGTGAATGATCGAGCAGACAAGTGCTAGCTACATTACGGCTTCGTAGTTTTACTGCATTTTTTTTCCCATTTGTGCACTGAAACATGTTTATCAGATGTGTGGCCTTATTCATTCTTCTCCCCTTGCCAGCAACTTGCACCATTCAAATCCTATTTTCTATATAGTTCACTGATCTCACTATGCATCCCTGTGCTAAAAAAAGTCACAAATCATTCCTATAGGCGAGTTACCGCTGCCCTACCTGATGTCAGGAGCTCTTGCTGGGTATAGGATTATAATCTTTTTTTTTTTTTTTAATTGTTGAACTGGATGGACTTTTGTCTTTTTTCAGCCAGACTAACTATATGTAATTATATACATAGTTGTAGCTGACAGCTTGATTCCAACTCTCCTCCTCAATCAGCCCCGACCAGGTCTAATACACTTCAGTCTAGTGGTGCCAACAAGATCTTAAAATACTGATATTTATCCACCTGAAGAAGCAGAGGCAAGGAAAGGCCTGCTCACCTCTCTGTCCAGACCCGCCGCCACTGTATTAATGACTCCTGTTTCGCTGTGGATCACAAACATATCCTGGGATGGGCTTTGCGGACTCTGCGCCATGATGCGGTACATGACGATCCCGTTTGACGTGTTGATGTCATCAGCATCGTGTGCGGTCACTGTCATCACATAGGTACCTGTGAGCATAGAAAGTTACACATTTTAGGAAATGGGGGAAATATTAACATATTGGGATGAATCACTTTCACCATCACTTTCACCATCACTTTCACTCTCACACTCACTTTCACCATCTTTTAAACCCTCCACCTACCCTCACTGGGGTTATTTACTAAACCTGCATGGTGCAACATGTGCAGCAGCTCTGCCCAATCAGATTCCAGGTATTATTGTCAAAGCTTAAAGTACTTGTAAAAGCTCCAGGTTTTCTATGCATGAAGGTAAAAAAAACTTCTGAGTGCAGCAACCCCCCAATACTTACCCGAGCCCCATCTCGATCCAGTGAAGTGCACGAGAGCCTCGGCTGTCCCAGGTCTCTCCTCCTCATTGGCTGAGACAACAGCAGGAACAATTGGCTCCCCCTACTGCCAATCACAGCCAGTGAGCCAAGGAGGAGAGAGTGAGGGGCAGGATCGAGATATGCTCCATGTGTGAATAGACACACAGAGCAGTGGCACGGCAGCGGTGATCCATTAGCAAGCTGCTTGTTTTGGGGGCACTCACCAGGAGGGAGGGGCCAGGAGCACCGGTGGGGGACCCAAGAAGAGGAGGATCTAAGTTGCTCTGTGGAAAACTACTACACAGAGCAGGTAAATATTACAGGTTTGTTATTTTAATAAAAACATATCTGCCTTTCCAATCACTTTAATTGAACAAGATGAAGTTAGAAGCTGATTGGCTACCATGCACAGCTGCACCAGATTCTGAGTGATCCAGTTTTATTAAATCTCCCCCATTGTGTCAGTGTTGCCCATACTTTCCACTGCCATAGGGCTGTTGCTTGGTAAAACAGAACTGACCTGTTCTTATATAGTTAGAGTATTTAACTTTTTTCATATTCTTTTATCATTTCCTTTATCATCCTATTTGGGGGAAGTATTTTTGAATCATGTAATCAACAGATAATTGGAGGAAGTTTATAGGCAAGAAAGACATTTGGCCACTAAACCAGTAAAGTGAACCTAACCCCATCCCGCCATCTTGGCAGCTCTATCAACAGCTTTGTGTTCTGTGGTCTGTCACTCATCAGCAGCTGAAAGAAAGTCTCCCACATTTCCATTTTTTTCCCCCAAAATAATGTTTACAATTTTAATAGAGCACATTATGTAGAATTGTATGTTCATTGTACCTATTCAGCAGTGAGCACACAACCAAGCAGAGGTTAAAGTGACACTAAACTCTGGTTTAAAAAATATATTCTATTCAAGTATGTATTCTTAACTCAGAAAAGTCTCTTCTATTGCTCCCTGCCTCCTCCAAATCCATAAATTCCTTTTTATTACTGCTGTAATCTGATTTCTTGCAGACAATGGCTACATTCGTTCACCATGGTCCCTCTTTAAAGAACAGCGTAGCCAGCCTCTCTTTTTCACTCCCAAGATTTAGTATGGACTATGAACAATGGAACCGGATATCGTATGTACTCTCCAGCGCCTCAGGATATGCACAGCCAAAAGGGAAGTCAAGGGTACCAGGACAGCGACAACCAAAGGAAATGTTCCAGGGGTGCAGCCCTCCTCAGACGGGGAAATCAGCCACTGGATAGAGAGAAAACAGGTGGCGCACACACCTAGTGCATTATCCAAGGTTAATTGTAGGAATGAGATAATAAAAACATACTCACAGACGAAGCATGTATCTAAAAAGCATAGAAAAATGACAATGGCCACAACGGCGGGCAAGGTGGCATCAACAGCGAGGCTCTTTCTGTCCATACATCATACATCAGCATCAGAGGTTGGTCATCAGCTCTGAGGAAAGGGATTCGTCCCCGAAACTCGTCAGCCATTTGACCGCACTGACAGTGAGAACACCTTGCCTGCCGTTGTGGCCATTGTCATTTTTCTATGCTTTTTAGATACACGCTTCATCTGTGAGTATGTTTTTATTATCTCATTCCTACAATAAATCTTGGATAATGCACTAGGTGTGTGCGCCATCTGTTTTTTCTCTATGAACAATGGGATGTACAGTGTGCCTAGAGCAGTGTACATGACCGTTTGTTCCAAACAACAGGAAGTGAGGGGGAAAAGAAAGGTTCAGGCGCTCAATGATGTTACAATGAAGCAGAAAAACACAGATTACAGAGCCATTACGTAGTGGTTGTGCACAGATTATTTCTGAAAAATTAGGATATTGTTTAGTTTCAATCAACTATTGAACTAAGCCCAAACTGTAAATCATCATCTTTGGCAAATAACAAATCTATACTGGGCGAGGGTGCATTTCCCTATGCACCATCTGGCCAATTGATGAATCTAAAATATATAACTTTTATTCAAATATATAAAAAATGTATACTCAGCTGTAATTAATGCCTATTGGAGTGGAATGTGCACATCAATAGGACTGGATACCATGGCAATTATTTACCTTACATCCATATGGTTAATAACACCAGACCAAATCAAATACCATACTGTTGTAGATGAAATGACGGCATACACTGTAGTTTGATCATAAGCCTATCAGCTTGAATATATAATCTCTATTAACCTCCCTGGTGGTATTCCCGAGTGTAGCTCGGGGTAAAATGTCAGTGCCAAAAGCGGTAACACCGAGCTACACTCGGGCTTACCATGCGGCGCTGCATAGGGAGTCCCTGCAGCACTTACCTTGTCCTTCGCTCCCGCGATGTGTCCCCTGCAGTGTCCCCGGCCATCTCCTCCGGCCGATGCCGGGATCCGGCTTCTGTGTTCCGGTCCCTGTGACGTCGGGACGCACGGGCGCCGGTGGGAAATTTGAAAATTTAAAAAAATTTAATTTTTTTCAAAACACATTTTTCATAGTAAAACATTGCTGTTTCAACCCATTTCACATACATTTTGTCCCGAGTGCTTTGTCCGGTGCCCTGCCTGCGTTTTGTCTGTTCTTTCTGCCTGGAAACTGAGAAACGTCCATGGCGTCCAAAAAGTGTCCCTTTAGGTCAAAAGTGGTTTTAGACCAGTTAGAGAACAGCGATAGTAAATCAGAACCACTTGCAGAATTAAGTGATAATGATTCGTGGGGAAATTCATCATTAGACACTGAAAACGATTTTGCGACTTTGCTCAGCGATGTGCGAACTTTGCGCTATATTTCAAATTTCAGTGTTTTTGGTTTGATTATATTATTGAATTAAATGTATTATTATTATATTATTATTTTTTATGATTATTTATTAAATTATAATTTATGATTTCGTGTTTCAAATTTTATCATACCCGGGATGTTTACTAGACTCTTGTTCGGACAGATTTCAGTGAGTTATTCCTATAAATTAAAGCCTACAATAAAAAAACTACATATTTCCATGCAAAAAAATGTACCGCTTTCAGCACCAAAAATCTGAAATAATCATACCGCCAGGGAGGTTAAGAAATGGAGTTACCCCATGGACAAAACTAATTAGATAGTATATTCTATCTTGCTACAGATATTTAATACAGGTATACTCATCCAGGGGCTTAAATGTCAGCCTCTCATGGATAAGCCCCATACATCACCATATCAAACTCAAAAATGCCTCACTGTCTTGAGGAATCACTTTTAATAATATTAATGGTGATCTTGCCAGGCATGTCCTTGTTCATGCACTTCCTGTTCAGCCAATGCACTGTCCCTGTCTACCTATTCTTCCCGTGTTGTCACCCTGTCACACCCCAATGCACTATCCCTGTCTACCTATTCTTCCCGTGTTGTCACCCTGTCACACCCCAATGCACTGTCCCTGTCTACCTATTCTTCCCCTGTGTTGTCACCCTGCCACACCCTCTCTTGATGGAAAATAAAAGCGGCTGTGGTGACGCACTTTGCATAGGCATGTTGTTGTCACCATCGGGAAATCCACCTTGAGAAATGCAGCCAGTAGACAGGAAGTGGACACAAAGATACTGCGGGAGATCAGCATCTACTTTAAATATCCTGTGATAACAAAATCACTTAAAATAGTGTTCAGAGGATTAGCGGGGCCCAGAGTAGGGAATATTGCTGATGCTAGGTTCACTTCATTGGGGAAAACATAGCTGTCACTGGCTCTGCTTTAGCAACCAATACATTAAAAAGTTATGGCTTTCACTCTTTTTCGGTCATTCTGAAAATGGCTGGAATCAGCTGGATTTCCCTGTAACAGTCTAGGCCGGGGAGGTGAGAGCCCACACCTGCAGGCCATTCTGAGTTTCCCCACTCCCCCTCGTAGTCCAGCCTTGTAATCACAGATCAGGTTTAAATCCCCTCTCTCCGGGTGAGACGGTTCAACACCTCTTCATTAATTGTATTAACAGTGAAGAAGCAAATGAAGGGACTTCAGGATGCCGGCACTTGATACGAGCCGGAGCGTGTTTGCCACTGTGCTCTTTAAAGGATTAATTTCACAAGCTGCAAATTACAGCTCCATTTCAAAACGAACTCAGTCCCGTAATTGGCTTTCTGTTCAAATCAGCCAGGCTAAAGATTTGAATTCTTCATATGCAGATGACTTTCAAGTATCGGGCCCCATCTGTGCCACGCTCGCTGGCATTCATCTCTCGGGGGACAGTCAAGTGAAGCGGAAACGACTGGTCCAATGATAAAGGAGGAAATGGCTAGGCGGACTCTTAAAGGGGTACTCCAGTCTAATTAAAAAATAATGAATGTTGATTTTAAATGAGAAAGAGTAGAAATTACTTATTGCATGCACACTTTTGTTAACTTTCCTGGCAGTGGGAGGAAATCATGTAGTTCAGTACCTGTCAGGATTTTAGCTCCATGCTCCTCTTTAACTGCATTCAAATAATAATAATAATATTTTACTATATAGAACATACAGAAGGAGAACAGGCCAAAATACAGTGCAATACGCTGAATAAAAGTTCTCTGACCAACACAAGATTCACCACCCCAGCTACCTACCAATAAAAAGTACACACCCCTATCTGACCAACCCAAAGTGACCCCCTAGGAAAAACCTTTCTTAAATCCAGATAGAGTTAATAAAGTCTAGACACCCTGTCACATTTTTATTGCTCTCTGCGTCCTCACTCGGGACACTGACCCCTCCATCTATCCCAATTGACATTGTATTGTAAAAGAAAGCAATGAGGAAACTGAACTTTTAAAGTCGTCCCTAGAACAAAAGGTCAGGGGAAATCTTCCTATGGGAACACATCTTCTGAGGGAAATCCCTTCACTTTGGGAAATTTCCTTTAACTTCCTGTTGTATTTCTGGGACAGGAAATAGAAAACTCCCCAGTGGACCACAGACAGCCAAAAATAACATGGCAGAGGGTTTAACTCTGCTCTACCCAAAAATTTTGGGAAGTTTTGGCTACACAAACGCTTTAAGCCAGATTTGGCTACATGTACACTGCCCAATCACTGGACACCATTGGGATTTTTATGCTTTTTCCTAAAAGTGGCTGAACTTTCTCCAGGGACTCATAAAAGTAGCAACAAATATATAAACTTCTCTTAAATGGAAACTGCAGTGGGTTTGGGTAATTTTCTCTCTTTTAAATTATTTATCAATTCATTTTTATAATTAAAGCAGAAATACAGGCAAAACTTTTTTTTTTCATTTTCGATTGAGTAAGGGATGGATATAACCCCTGTCAGATTTTTTTTTTGTGTCCCATTGGGGAGATTTCCCTTCACTTCCTGTCCCATAGCCAAACAGAAAGTGAGAGGAAATCCCTGTAAATTAAGGGAATCCCTTGGATCCTTCAGTTCACCAGAACTAGTCACCAGAACAACACAAAATTTGGGATTTTCTTTTACTTTCAATGATAGTGGTAAACAGGACAAATAGAGAGGGAGATCTCCCTAACGGGGGCAGAGAAAGCAATAATACCGAATAGGTGTTCTAATGCCTCTATACTCTATCCAAACCTAAAAAAAATTTGTTATACTTAATAATTTAGACATAAATATTTATTACAGAGTGCTTTGGTGTGGGAGTGCATGCTGTGCTGTCTAGCAGGAAAGCCCAGAACTAGCATTGCACTCTTTGAGTGTTCCTAAGGACGGGAGATCTAGGCATTACCGTCTGTACCAGTATAGGGGGGGGGGTCCAACAATCTGACTGAGCTCTGTGTGTAGCCTGAGATCCTATTATTTACTACTGACACAGGACTACAAATTCTACTGCCACAGAGAATCTGGTGCCTAGGCACAACCCTCCATCATTTTGTCCAGCGGGTAATATCTATCTATCTATCTATCTCTCCCATATCTATCTATCTATCTATCTATCTATCTATCTATCTCTCCCATATCTATCTATCTATCTATCTATCTATCTATCTATCTATCTATCTATCTATCTATCCCATATCTATCTATCTATCTATCTATCTATCTATCTATCTATCCCTCCCATATCTATCTATCTATCTATCTATCTATCTATCTATCTATCTATCTATCTATCCCTCCCTCCCATATCTATCTATCTATCTATCTATCTATCTATCTATCTATCTATCCCTCCCTCCCATATCTATCTATCTATCTATCTATCTATCTATCTATCTATCCCTCCCATATCTATCTATCTATCTATCTATCTATCTATCTATCTATCTATCTATCTATCTATCCCTCCCATATCTATCTATCTATCTATCTATCTATCTATCTATCTATCCCTCCCATATCTATCTATCTATCTATCTATCTATCTATCTATCTATCTATCTATCTATCTATCTATCCCTCCCATATCTATCTATCTATCTATCTATCTATCTATCTATCTATCTATCTATCTATCCCTCCCATATCTATCTATCTATCTATCCCTCCCATATCTATCTATCTATCTATCTATCTATCTATCTATCTATCTATCTATCAGTATTTCTTGAATGTCTCAGCTCACACTGCATATGAATGTGAAAACAAACTGGCTCTATCAATAACGAAGGTTGATGAGACAATCACCACCATCACCTATAGTGAAAAGATGATTTTTTACTCTTTTAGACTTTCAAGAAATATGTAACTGAATTTGTTAAACCCTTAGAAGACCTTATCACTGTTCCCCTATTGTATGTGCACCATTCTTGGAGTATTCTTTGTTGTACTGTATTTTCTTTCCTTATTATCTCCTTTCCCTTTTATTCTGCTTCTATTAAGCTACTTGATCAATCTTGAATAAAGACTGTAGAAACCCTGTGCGATGGTATTTGTTCTTTTTAAAGAGTAATTCTAGGCAGCAAGTGAAACAAAGCAATGAGCTATTAGGTTTCATTCAGAGAGATACAGTTGCAAGAAAAAGTATGTGAACCCCTTGGGATTACGTGGAGGTTTGCATGAATTGGGCATAAAATGTGCTCTGAACGTCATCTAAGTCACAACAATAGAAGAACACAGTCTGCTGAACATAATACTACACAAACATTAGATGTTGCCATGGTTTAATTGCACATAACATGTAAACATTCACAGTGCAGGGAGGAAAAAGTATGTGAACCTTTGGACGTAATAACTGGTTGACCCTCCTTTGGCAGCAATAACCTCAACCAAACGTTTCCTGTAGTTGCAGATCAAACCTGCACAACGATCTGGAGTCATTTTGGACCACTCCTCTTCACAAAACTGTTTCAGTGTAGCAATATTCTTGGGATGTCTGGTGTGAATCGCTCTCTTAAGGTCATGCCACAGCATTTCAATCGGGTTGAGGTCAGGACTCTGACTGGGCCACTCCAGAAGGCGTATTCTGTGCTGTTGCAGTCATTGTTTTGTTGAATTACTTGTACGCTTTGGGTCATTGTCCTGTTGTATCACTCATCTTCTGCGGAGCTTCAGTTGGCGGACAGACGGTCGTACGTTTTCCTGCAAAATGTCTTGATAAACTCTGGAATTCATTTTCCCATCAATGACAACAATCCGTCCAGGCCCTGAGGCAGCAAAGCAGCCCCAAACCATGATGCTCCCTCCGCCATGTTTTACAGTGGGGATGAGGTTTTGATGTGCTGGGCCTTTTTTTCTCCACACATAGTGTTGTGTGTTCTTCCCAAACAACTCAATCTTGGTTTCATCTGTCCGCAGTATATTTTGCCAGTAGTGCTGTGGAACATCCAGGTGCTCTTTTGCAAACTTTTGAGAAACATCTGAGCACCCACATTTTTTATTTCAGAAGGTTTACTGTATGTGCAGGTAGCATGGATGGTGTTCTAGGATCACAAGCAGGGGTGTTCCAAGATTAATAGGTTACAGACAAAGGAGAGTGGGGTGGTGCATGACAGTAATGCTTCTACGTAAAACAGTAATGAGGCAATATTTGGTATCCAAGGATAGACTTCACCAGATTTACTTCTTACAAAAGTGTACTGACCCCTGACCCACCTTCTGTTGCGGACTAAGGAGGACCAGGTTTACACCACAATCTGAATCTGGAGAATCCACGGATGAGAGGCTCAAGGCATTAGAACATCCACTCTGACCCTAAAACCCCAGCCTAGTGATGATCCGGGGGTGATGCATGTCTGACGCTCTTGTCACTTGCACCCCACATCTCCCTCCTAGTCCCTCCCCCAGTTATTCCCCTTTCCTATCATCTTCTGAATCCGTGTCCCCTCCTCTCTTCAGTCCTCTTCGTTTATCCCCTTATGTTTTAATTTGAAAAAAAAGAAATTGGACACTACATAAATAGACCGCATGACCTGAGATACGTCAGATGGTCTTTGCCACGTAATATATAACCAAAACGTTTAAGATTTCCTACATGAACAATTCACTGCTCGCAATATTTTACCACCTTAATATGATCCCTCCAAACAAAGGAGTTTTAGCTTTACCCCCTGGCTGTTATCATCAAGCAACAAGATTTTTTCTTGCAGCTAGGTTCCTATCATCCCCATCCACTTGATACTCCATAATGTCAACGCTGGAGTCCTTACATCAGTGGTTCTCAACCTGTGAGTCGCGACCCCTTTGGGGGTCGAATGACCATTTCACAGGGGTCCCCTAAGACCATCAGAAAACACATATTTCCGATGTGTAAAGAGCAGCTACTGTGTAGAAAGCAGCTGCTGTGTTGAAAGCAGCTACTCTGTTAAAAGCAGCTACTGTGTTGAAAGCAGCAGTATTGGAGGTAAAACGACACTCATGAATTATAATTACTGGGTAAATAATTTTATGGTTGGGGGTCACCACAACATGAGGGACTGTATTAAAGGGTCACGGCATTAGGAAGGTTGAGAACCACTGCCTTACATAATCTGCAAGTTTATTTATTAAAAATCTAGTGGTCCAGCATATAGCAGAAACGAACACATTTCAGCTTACAAAGCCCTACTACTGTACTGTTGTATACTGGACCACTTGATTTTTAATAAATGAACTCTGTGAATTATGTATGGACTCCAGCTTTGACTTTTTCAAGCACCTTGATATGATGAACATTAAGCCTGTTATGTTTGCAATTTGTTGCGCCTGAAACAAAAAATAGAAAAAAAACAGAAGCACTGAGCGGGTAGCTGTGTTTCCTGTGTGTAATGTAGCTCAAGGCTGAAATGCAGTAAATGATAGCTGACAAATGATAGTATAACACTAGTATGATACAAGCATCAGTACTAATAGTACCAGTATAATACAAAATATCTTTGGAGGCATGTATCTTTTGTCTTTTGTCAGAATGCTGATTATTAAAAAAGAAGCGTGGGCCACATACGAGAGCCAAAAAATCGAAGCCCTACCATGAAGTTTTAATTGTTAGATATCTATTTACACTAAGTCCTCCAAGGGAATGGAGCCATGGAAATGATTCATTAATTAATCAATTCATTAGCTAGTGAGCTGACACTTGAGTATTCTGTAGCCAGCTTCTCAATGAAAATTCTGCGTTTTGTCTCTCTGTCGCGGTCCCAAGCTGAATCATGTGACAGACACAGGGCACTACTGATGAAGCCAGCCCAGTTAGTTGGCAGAATAGCGCCATAAACTCCGAGCCGGTTTCTTACACCAGCGATATTCCCAGAGGGAGCCACTTCAAAGCTCCTACACATTATTCATTGCGGTGGAAGAAAGAAAAAGGCACAAAGCTCTTATTAAGCACATTCAAGCAAGCAATAGAGTTTCAAAGGAACAACAAGCTTTAGAAGCCGCGTACAGGGCAGGAGACCGCTGAACATCCTGGAAAACCAGAGGGACCTTCTGGCTTTTGTCTTGCGCAAACATATATGAAATCACCATTATTCTTGTCTGTTTTGTGGTTCCTCTGTATATGATCTGCCTCCTGCAGAGAACTAAAGTCAGCTGCAGTTATTCTACTTTGAATATTCTTGCTGGCTGGCTCAACTATTTAAAAAGCTGCCTCACCTAAGTGATATTTCATTGTCAGGTTTATCGCAGGGTTCACTCTCCGTGGCAGTCTTCACGGCTGTCCGGGGTCACAGATGGAAGATCTCTTTCCATTCATGGTATGGCTGAGCTTGGCTTTCTAGCAGAGCTATTGCTCTAGTCCTAATTAGTCCTCCATGTATTCCCTTGTAGCATTCACTTTGAGTGTCAGTGACACCTGTAGCTCTGCAGAAAAGCTAAGCTCTCAGCTTGGAAATACAACACCCCGGGGACTAGTACAGAGGCTCATATATCTCCATCCTTGTAACTTACAAAGAAGTGAAAATCAGTTGCTTATGGGACATTTTTTTCATGCAAACACAAATATAAAAGTCAACAACTTTATTGAAAACATATTAAGTTAAAAACAATAAAATACACCAGAAACAATTTTATACATTTTCCACTTTTCAGTACATGGTTGTAAAGCTCCTTCATACTGATCTCCAATAATCATTGTGTCTTTTAACAGAGATGGAAGACATTAATCTCAACGTGTTTCATGAAACATGGTTCACTTCATCAAGTGTTTGATGTTGCTGACAGGGTGTCTGTAAATTAAAGCATTACTAAACCCAGGACCCTGCAGTCCCTACATCTGGTCTCCCACAGTACACACAATACCTTTTCTCATCAGCAGTCTTGTGACTTCTATCAGTGTCTAGCTGAGCACTGTTTCAAGCTTTATACAATGCGGAGGATTGACCCCTGAGGTTCCACCGTGAGTATAACAAGCATGCTTTACCACACATACAGACTGATTTTACTGTTGTGGGTTTAGTAACACTTTAAATATCAAATAACATTTTAAACATCAAAAATATAACCATATTCAATGACCTCAGAAAAAGGAAAAAGCTAAAACCTGAAAACATACAGCTAATCATTATAGCCAAGGATCCAGTAAACTATCTTCCAACATCAGATGGAACCCACAAACTCATTCATCTGTTTGGTTGTCCTGTCCGCTGTTCCTCTTCCCCTGGCACTATCAGACCTGCTCCTCTTGTTTCTACAACCCCCAGTATGGACGCTCTATTGGTGGGTTCCATCTGATGTTGTAAAAATCATTTTTTGGATACCTGGCTGTTATTATGATTAGCTGTAAGGCCCCTATCAGACGAGATGGACTCCATCAAGCGGATCTGCCTGCTCAGTAGGGGATCTCTTCTCTGATCCGGTAGATGACAGGTCTGTGTCCATTCTGCTGTGCAGAGCGGACACAGACACAACCTGCTGTTCTCTATGGGGCGATTGGATGGAAGCAGACTACCTGTCCATTTCCATCCAACTGTCATCCAATCTTATTTGCTGGACATACGGGGAACAGATCCGTATCTGTCCGTTTTTAGTATACAATATTGAATGGGATACCAGTGGGTGTCAGTGGACATGGCTGCTCCGTAGAACTATGGATGGTCTGACTGGGTCTGCCTGAAAAACAGACAAGCTGACCCAATTGGACCGTCAGTGTGAAAGGGGCCTTAGTTTTCAGCTTATAGTTTTTTTTGCTCTTTCCGAGGTAATTGGGTATGTTTAGATTTGATTTTTTAAATTTTATTTGATATTTAAATTTACAGACACTCTGTCAGCAGTCCTGATGAAGTGAACTAAGTTTCAAGAAACGCGTTGAGGTTAAGGATGTCTTCCATCTCTGTTAAATGTCACATTGATTATTGGAGATCTGTATGAAGGAGCTTTACAACCATGTACTTTAAAATGTATAAAACTGTTCCTAGTGCATTTTATTGTTTTTAACTTATTCTTGTCTTGATGTGTTTGCAGTAAAGTTGTTGACGTTTACATTTTATATTTGTGTTTGTATGACCTCCAAAATAGTCCTATGGGCAATTGACTTTCACTTCTCAACTTATCGAGAGTTGGAGGGAGACCTAGACAGTCGCATGTATCCCAAAGCAGTTTCATCTGTTGGGTGAAGCGGATGTTTAGGGCTGCAAGGGAGGAATTCTAAATAGGATTCTTCACCTTGTCTTTTGATTATAAAAAATGTATAAGGACCATTAGATGACAGGTTCCCAATAAGGCCACAACATCCACACGCAACCTTTCTCAAGGGATAGGGTGATTGGCTAGCAACCCTCATCCAATCGTTATGGTTTTTCGTAAGATAAGCTGATGCTGGGAGATCATGTGCTCACCTCACTCCTCTCCTTTATCTAAATTGCCCTCTAAGGAACCTCCAAGTGCTGTCATTTTTTTTTCGTTTTTTTATACCAGCTGACTTGAGGCCACCACTTGGCTGTTGCCTTTCCCACTTTCCTTCCTGAACCAGCAACTTCAAGCTATCAGCGTCCATGTTTCCATTTTAAAAGCACAGAAGCAATAGCATATGTCACCCAGTAGGGGGCAGTACCTGGCTTGGAAGCTTCATCCACTGAGCCATTGAACACTAAGCTGGAGAATTCCGGCCGGTTGTCATTCATGTCGATGACGTAGATGGAGAGATCGATGGGATTTTCCACCTTGTTCCCATTCATATCCACAGCGTGTGCCCTGAGCTGGAGACAAAAATGGACACAGTCAGAAGAAAAGCACAATTAGGTTTTGGGGGTCATTGCATCCATTTACTTTACCTGGATAAAACTAAATCAACATTACTGAATTATAGGAAATGGCATTCACTATTAGGAGCTGGCAACTGACAGGACGGCCACTGCCCCACTTCAAGTGATTTGAACCAAATGAAAAAACGCTAAATAGAGGGCAATTATCGATTCTTCATACATAATCCTATATAAATCTAAATCTGTCATTGCAAAAAAAAAACCAAATATCCTAATTATGCATCCTCCCCAGCAGGCAGCAAGCCCTGTTATCTTCAGCATCTGTCAGACTTCCAGGGGTGGTAGAGGAGTGGCCCTTGTGATTCCTCCCAGGAGCCCATACATCACTGCAGCAGAAAGTAATGACATAGGGGCCAGCATATGGACCACACAATGTAGTGGGGCTCGGCATCCAACACACCTAGATGCGATGCTATGGATTCTTCAGCTCTTGTGGACAGCAAAGTTCCGGCTTGCAGCCCACCGGAGAGGAACACATCACACCTCTTCTTTTCTAAAGGGCAGTATTTGGAGTTTTTCCAACAACAGCGTTGCTGTAAGCCAGAATATTTGAATTCTTACATAAACCCCTTTCTGACTGATCCTCACATTTTCAATAATTGTTATGTAGTGGCATGCCATTTTTATTCTAATCCTTTTCTTAATTGAAACACATTTTTTTCCTGATTTCGGAATCCCTGGCGTTTAACTTAGCCATGACATTTCCATATGAAACAAATGCATTTTTATATTCAGGAGTGCAGATTGTCTATAACAAATCATGGCAGCTGGCAGTTGTGATGCTGTTGAGGTGTGAGCGGCTGGTTCCCTTCCAGATGTGATGATTGTGTGGGTTCACTGATCTGACACTGAAATGATGCTGTCATATTATTCAGAGTTCTCGCTAGGGAGATGCTATACACACAGTGTGTGTGAATGAGACAGCCGAGATGGTTAACTCTTTTTATGCAAGCCGCTTCTACCTACAGCTCCCATGAGACTGGGCGTACAGTAGAACTAAAGGACATTTTTTTGGGATAGAATATGGGAGGTGAGGGTTATAACCCGAGAGTTTTTTGCCATTTGTGTCCCATAGAGGAGATTTCGCCTCACTTCCTATCCCATAGCCAAAACAGAAAGTGAGAGGGAATCCCTGGTTGACACCAGAACTAATGTCCCTGTTGGAAGATTCCCCCTCTATTCCTGTTCTGGGGACAATCGGAAAGTTGAGATTTGCTTGTGCCTTTGATGATAACAGTAACAGGACAAATACAGAGGTTGAAGCTCCCTGATGGGGGCACAGGAAAAACTGTTGTTCTAATGCTTCTCCACTCTATCCAAAACTAAGTTGCTGCCATTAGGTATACTTTAAAATCTTCCTCATAGGAAGATGTGTTCATGGGTGTGTTCATGGGTGTGTTCATGATGTATTCATGGGTGTGTTCATTGTGTATTTATGGTGTATTCATGGGTGTGTTCATGGTGTATTCATGGTGTATTTATGGTGTATTCATGGGTGTGTTCATGGGTGTATTCATGGGTGTATTCATGGTGTGTTCATGGTGTATTCATGGTGTATTCATGGGTGTGTTCATGGGTGTGTTCATGGGTGTGTTCATGGTGTATTCATGGGTGTATTCATGGTGTATTCATGGTGTATTCATGGGTGTATTTATGGTGTGTTCATGGTGTATTCATGGGTGTGTTCATGGTGTATTCATGGTGTATTCATGGGTGTATTTATGGTGTGTTCATGGTGTATTCATGGGTGTGTTCGTGGTGTATTCATGGATGTATTCATGGTGTATTCATGGGTGTATTCATGGGTGTATTCATGGTGTGTTCATGGTGTATTCATGGGTGTGTTCATGGGTGTGTTCATGGTGTGTTCATGGATGTGTTCATGGTGTATTCATGGGTGTGTTCATGGTGTATTCATGGTGTATTCATGGGTGTATTTATGGTGTGTTCATGGGTGTGTTCATGGGTGTGTTCATGGGTGTGTTCATGGTGTATTCATGGGTGTATTTATGGTGTATTCATGGGTGTGTTCATGGGTGTATTCATGGGTGTGTTCATGGGTGTGTTCATGGTGTATTCATGGGTGTGTTCATGGGTGTGTTCATGGTGTATTCATGGGTGTGTTCATGGTGTATTCATGGTGTATTCATGGGTGTGTTCATGGTGTATTCATGGTGTATTCATGGGTGTGTTCATGGTGTGTTCATGGTGTGTTCATGGTGTGTTCATGGGTGTGTTCATGGTGTGTTCATGGTGTGTTCATGGTGTGTTCATGGTGTGTTCATGGTGTGTTCATGGTGTATTCATGGTGTGTTCATGGTGTGTTCATGGGTGTATTCATGGTGTGTTCATGGTGTGTTCATGGTGTGTTCATGGTGTTCATGGTGTATTCATGGGTGTGTTCATGGTGTGTTCATGGTGTGTTCATGGTGTGTTCATGGTGTATTCATGGTGTATTCATGGTGTGTTCATGGTGTGTTCATGGTGTGTTCATGGTGTATTCATGGTGTGTTCATGGTGTGTTCATGGTGTATTCATGGTGTGTTCATGGTGTGTTCATGGTGTATTCATGGTGTGTTCATGGTGTATTCATGGTGTATTCATGGTGTATTCATGGTGTGTTCATGGTGTGTTCATGGTGTATTCATGGTGTGTTCATGGTGTGTTCATGGTGTGTTCATGGTGTGTTCATGGTGTATTCATGGTGTATTCATGGTGTGTTCATGGTGTGTTCATGGTGTGTTCATAGTGTATTCATGGGTGTAGCTAAAGCTAGCCTTACACAGCTCACATGTCTCGGCTTGCGGTTGGTATGTACCATATTTGCTCTGCCAGCCGTGAGATGTTGCAAACCTGTAACTGACTTTTTTCCACCCTCCATCCACCCCTCCTCCAATACACCCAACCCCCCCCCCGCTTAACAGAGAGGACAGAGTTTCATGTTACAGCACACCTAAGTTGTTAGCCCTACTCCTGAACAGCCAATGGTTGTCTTACCCATTCCCCAGTTAATTTTTATTGCTTTAATTATTTTTCCCATTATGGGTGTGAGTGGGGCCCATAAGCTTTGCCTAAGACCTCACAAAGCCTAGAGCTGCCTGCCTCTGCCAGGTACTTGTAAAGAATGGCTCTGAACTGTAGGAAGCAACATTTAAGGGATTGTCTCTCTTTGGAAACCAAATCCTTCTGTTACTGTTTCCTTAGTTGTTCCCCTGTTTGGACTGATGTATAAACCTCCATAAAATATGTACTATTTACCAGCAATAAATATTCTACTACACTAAGCCTTTAATCCAATCTCTAAATCGGAGGATTCTAAAAATTTTAATCCAAGGATCCAAATAAGAAATAAATTATAATAAAATAAGAGAATCTTTACCATTCTGGCACCCAAGAATCAATTTATTAACAAAATGTCAGCAAAGCCATATCAATGCAAATGACAATGGGCAGTTAAACACACACACATACACACAAACACGCACACACAAACACACACACATATATATATATATATATATATATACACACACACACACACACATATATATATATATATATACACACACACACACATATATATATATATATATATATACACACACACACATATATATATATATATATATATATATATATATATATACACACACACACACATATATATATATATATATATATACACACACACACACACATATATATATATATATATATATATACACACATATATATATATACACATACAAACACACAAGCTGAAGTTAGAAGCTGACTGGTTCCCATGCACAGCTTCACCAGATTCTGAGTGCTCCGGTTGTAGTAAACCTCCCTCAGTGATCCTAATTTTTACTAATTTGTGAAAATCTAACATACTGTAACTAAAACAATAATTAAAACTGAAACACAGAATAGGTTCCTGCTCGTTATCACAATAAAATTGCATCCATTGGGGCACCTCTGGGGATTTATAGGGGAACAAGATGCAGACATTGTCCACACTACATTGACAGTAAAGGGACTTAATTGGGCATTTGTTATTTTCCTAAGCCAATATAATGGGAAAGCAGTGGTGATTAAAAAAAGCCTATCCATACACCTGTGGGTGTTGGAGTATGTGATCAGGGGGGTCGGGGCTAAGAGCCTCTCCACATGCTGTAACTGAGTGCCATGTTATAGGCTGAAGCAGAGAGGTCTGCTGGGGTTTCCTACCCATCACTGCCTAGGACCAGGTGGAGGCGGCTTTCAGGGATAACCAGGGGAGGACTGACCATTCGAGCACTCAGGCACTGCCCGAGGGCCCGGGGTCAGTAGGGGGCCCCATGAAATGCCCCAGGTACCTTTTTATAGGATTTTTTTGAGTGTGGGCAAGGACATAGGGGCCCCATGATTCCCTATTGCCCGGGGGCCCCATGAGTTGTCAGTCCACCCCTGGGGATAACGCAACCTTAAGGCAGGCCTTCAACTTAGAGATGGCCATACACCGTGTACACTTCAGCAATAAACTGGACTCCAGTTACCTCTCTCTCTCTTTGTCTCTGTATCCATGTACACCTTTGCTGTCACTGTTTGCATTTAGGGGGGACATGTTGAACCAATGCGCACTCCACACATCTAGTGTATCTCCGCTACCTCATTCCCAGCAACGGAATGGAGTCCAGTTGAGCACCTAGAGTGGGCTCCATGCGTTTAACCATGCATTAACCCTTCCTCTTCTGTACCTAGTGCACAGGCTGAGAACCTGCGCAGTGCTGGTCTACTCCCGTTGTTATAAGGCTACAGGACAAGTGGGTCAGACCCAAAAAGCCCACCATGAACAACCCGGGAAGCGGTAACACGACATTTAACTCTTTCCCAACCAGGGCAGCACTATAGCTAAGCTAACAGTAGGCAACCTGCCTAAACGTGTCTTACATACTTCATGCTAAAAAGTATCCCTCTTTCTGGTCTCAGAAGGTTGGGAGGAATAGTAAAGGCCTCCGCTGTGAGCATGCCACCAGATGTATGTGTACAGGCTGCTAGTATGGATGTGACACTATGAAGGTGCAGGGCACGGAGTGATGATACCACCATGCTATGTGGATCGTCCCCAATGCATGCTGAAACCCTGGCACACTCCTAATGGTTGTGCAAGATGAAAAAAAAAAATATTCTAATTCTATATTGCTATTTCCGTGTAGTCTCTGCAGACGGGCTCGGTACCAGGAGCTGGGGAAACATATGTTCTGCTGAAGGAAATTGATTGACAGCCTGGGAAAAATGAGGCGCTGCTCACCTCTGGCTGGGAGACAGATGTTGTAGCATGCCGTCCTTGCTTCGGAGAGACAGACAAGAAAAAATTAAGAAGTGACTGAAAGTCATTACCGCAATGCAGAGACAGGCAGCTTGTATAGAGAGTAATCCGGCGAGCACACTGGAAGCTTCTTAACGTTTGTCAGATGGAAGCAAAGGCCCCGCTCCATGTACAAGCCTGTCAATGCCTCTCTTTGTGGAAGCGATTATGTCTCCTCTGATTTATAGGGTGCATGGGGAGCAAGCTGCAGCTGTGTTACCGTAGCAGGGAAAGCAGACGCCCCTGGGGTTTGTAGTTCATTAATAAGTGATCACTGCCAACGCCGATATAATGATTGGTGCTCAGATTGAAGCATGATATCCCCC
This sequence comes from Staurois parvus, assembly GCF_062004578.1. NCBI lineage: Eukaryota > Metazoa > Chordata > Amphibia > Anura > Ranidae > Staurois > Staurois parvus. The sequence goes on along the minus strand of NW_028319145.1, from coordinate 1,720,039 downwards.
CCTGCACACAACACAAGGGTATCAGCTCTGAAAGCTTTTAAAATACCAAGACTTAAAGGAGGATTCTACCCTCAGACAGTTTTGATCTTCTGGACTGGACATGGTCACCTGATATTACATATATTGCTTCTTTATGTATCGACTCTCTCTTGCACTTTTTAGATATGTTTTTAGATACAAGGACACAGATGTTTATTTTCATCGTCCTGAGAGACAATATAAAACTGATTTCTGTATATAAAATAATTTAGTACACACAGTACAGTGCTGTATCCCGGGGCCATGGCAATAACTGTGCCTGAATATAGAGCTTTCTAGGGAAAATCACAGAAGAAAGATAAAAAGGAAAGAGACTGCTAGTTTGTAATAGCAGCAACAGAAAATGTAGTAAACAATCACATGAAGATGTGAGACCCTTAAAAAAAAAATTGCCTGGTCATGGGTGTACCTAGCATGCTATCTAACTGCTAAAAGGTCCAACCATACGGGAGGCCAAGACCCACAGAAAGAGGGATGAAGGGATTCATTTCAGGTACATTGATTTTGTCACAAAATTACTCTCAATTTTATTACATATAACATACAGTGCTGCTCTTTCTTTAAATATGTGATTGCTGGTAAATTAAGCAACAGTGACCATACGTGAAATAAATGAACATATGTGAAAATAGAGAACATATGTAAAAAAAAAGTCTTTAAATATAACGTTTTTCTCCAACTTGAAAACAACTTCACAATTTCATATCTTCATGCAATGTAAATCCTCCACCACAAACAGCAGATGTGCCCTCACCTGGAATTTTTGACCTCACTGTGTAGTTTGGTCAAAAAAAGCATGTGTCCCTTGAGATGGACATGAATTGGCAGGTGTATCCTGGAATTGAACTCAGATTTTTGAATAAATAGAATTTCTAAATGGTGGACCAATAAGTGAATGCCACACCCCTGACGTTTTAACATGCCACACCCCTGAGGTTTTAACATGCCACACCCCTGAGGTTTTAACACTCCGCACTCCTTTTCCCGGCTCTAAATGACTATCTGCGGTCAGGTGTATCCTGGAATTGAACTCAGATTTGTGAATAAATAGAATTTCTAAATGGTGGACCAATAAGTGAATGCCACACCCGAGGTTTTAACATGCCACACCCCTGAGGTTTTAACATGCCACACCCCTGAGGTTTTAACACTCCGCACTCCTTTTCCCGGCTCTAAATGACTATCTGCGGTCAGGTGTATCCTGGAATTGAACTCAGATTTTTGAATAAATAGAATTTCTAAATGGTGGACCAATAAGTGAATGCCACACCCCTGAAGTTTTAACATGCCACACCCCTGAGGTTTTAACATGCCACACCCCTGAGGTTTTAACACTCCGCACTCCTTTTCCCGACTCTAAATGACTATCTGCGGTCAGTACCTTTTTGCGCGTCTGAGTTTCAACGCTCTAGGTTGGGTAGGTCTGGGTAGCAAGTGAAAAGCTATGGAAGTGACTTCACAAGACAACAAAGTACAAACAGAAATGCTTCAAACAAGCTTTTTTCCGGAAATGATAAGCTCACGTGCCTCCCCAAAATTAGAAGATACTTCACAGCAAATCCCATTCTAACATGTCAGGTGTAATATTTTTAATACATAGATTTCTTGCATGCAATCAAACTTGAGTTTTAGGATTTTCGGTCATGGATAGACAGGAGAAGACTTTATCAGTACCTCAGCTGGTGTTTTGTTTGAGCGCGAAGCCGCCTATAACAGGCTCCACAATCCGAACTTCTCATTATATAACAATCCAGTTTAATTTCAGTGATTTGTGAGTGAGATGTGCCCAACTCCCGCTCTACAGACAGTGGCGGGTTTGATTCGCGGCCAGCCACAAACACTACCGCCTCAGACTCCAAATGAAAAACTATTGTTTGGGAATGAGGTAATTTCTGTGCTGGCCGCTCCGTTCTGAGAGGCTGAGTATTTATCTTCCCCTCAGGGTGCGCTTATCACACAATTCCCAGGCTTTGTAATAGGCCTCTGTAGCTTCAGTGATGCTATGAATATTCTGTGCCATCATCCTTACACTGTGTGAACACCAGTCAGTATACGGAAGCATCATGCACTGATCAGTCTGGCGCATCTACTTCACCTTTACAAGGGTATATCCCTCATCTCAGCCGGCTCAGTCAGGAGAGGGATGTATTCAACTCCTCTCCTAAAAAACAGGCTTTCATTTTATAAATGTGTGCTCACTGGATTTTCCATTTATCTGACGCTATAGGCAACATGGCAAGAGACACCGTTGCTTGCCCTTGCAATTTCTGCAGGGGTGAGGAGACAATGGAATATCACATTCAGACGGGTGGGTAGTACTTATGCAGCCTCTGCTGCCATAGGGCAGAGTGTCCTCAGTGGCTCAGGTGGACACATATGGAAGGGCTATTATGAGGCTAATCCTCCAATTCTAATTGCCCTGGTTTCACCAAAACTAGATAAAAACATTCTGATACTTTTTTTAAGGCATTATAAACTGATTTGATCATGTAGTTTCAAGGTGTCATTTGTAGCCCTGTATGCATTGCCTATAGTAGAGTAAATCTTTATACTGCTATTTCAGCAGTTAGGATTGGGTTGACAGATGAGGCATGCAGCATGGCACTGCACAGGTTAATGCATGACCTCTGTCTGTAGTGTGAGAACTGACACTTCCTGTGAAGAAACCACATATCCTACAACCCCTGGGTCTCTCAGTCTCTGGAGTCTCTCAGGTGCAGGTGAGAGCTAAACAGTAATTAGATCTGAAACAGACACAGGCAGTCAGAAATGAACAGAAATCTTGTCATGCTGGAAGAGATGTATTTTCATCACATTAGCACTCCTGCAATTGTGATGCAACACAAAGGAAATGGCAAGGCATGCCATGCGACCCGGATCAAGGTTGACTGTCCCTAGCTAGGTGAATTATTACATGAACATAGGGTAATCGATCAAGCTTGATGCTACAAACTGCAACCACAACATGTGAGCTTGTCATTACAAGGTAAGGCAAACGAAACAGGGAATAGAGTTACACGAATACCTACTTAAAACAATGAAAACATTTGAAAATGTACAATGCCTGTATATGTCTATTGGACAAGGTAGAGCTGGTGAAGTCCTAGGTGTGCTTAGAATAAGCAGGGCAATAGGCAGCAACAGGAGCCCCCGCTCAGGTCCACATTTATTGTGAGTCTTCTAAAAGTCAAAGCAGGGATCTTTGGATGCCACATTAAAAATGGTCTACTGCCAGGCCTGAATACTGTCACATAGTAAGGGGCAGTGAAGTCATCTACCTGAGCAAGCTCTAACACCATCCAACATTAGAATTTACCTTAACTTGCTAAGAAGAAAGGGGGGGGGGGAGGAGACATACACTATATTGCCAAAAGTATTGGTCAGGATGCCTTTACACGCACATGAACTTTAATGGCATCCCAGTCTTGGTCCGTAGGGTTCAATATTGAGTTGACCCCGCCCTTTGCAGCTATAACAGCTTCAACTCTTCTGGGAAGGCCGTCCACAAGGTTTAGGAGGGTGTCTATGGGAAGGTTGGACCATTCTTCCAGAAGCACATTTGTGAGGTCAGGCACGGATGTGGGACAAGAAGGCCTGGTTCGCAGTTTCCACTCTAATTCATCCCAAATGTGTTCTATGGGGTTGAGGTCAGGACTCTGTGCAGGCCAGTCAAGTTCTTCCACCCCAAACTCGCTCATCCATGTCTTTATGGACCTTGCTTTGTACACTGGTGTGCAGTCATGTCGGAACAGGAAGGGGCTGTCCCCAAACTATTCCCACAAAGTTGGGAGCATGAAATTGTCCAAAATGTCTTGATATGCTGATACCTTAAGAGTTCCCTTCACTGGAACTAGGGGGCCAAGCCCAACCCCTGAAAAACAACCCCAAACAATAATACCCCCTCCACCAAACTTTACACTTGGCACAATGCAGTCAGGCAAGTACCGTTCCCCGGGCAAATGCCAAACATAGACACATCCATTGGATTGCCAGACAGAAAAGTGTGATTTGTTACTCCAGAGAACACGTCTCCACTGCTCTAGAGTCCAGTGGCGGCGTGCTTTACACCACTGCATCCGATGCTTTGCATTGCACTTGGTGATGTAAGGCTTGGATGCAGCTGCTCGGTCATGGAAACCCATTCTCTACGCACTGTTGTTGTACTAATCTGAAGGCCACACCAAGTATGGAGGTCTTTAGCTATTGACTCTGCAGACAGTTGGCAACTTCTACGCACTGTGCGCTTCAGCATGCGCTGACCCCGCTCTGTCATTTTACGTGGCCTACCACTTAGCGGCTGAGTTGCTGTTGTTCTCAGTTGCTTCCACTTTGTTATAATCCCACTAACAGTTGGCCGTGGAATATTTAGTAGCAGAAAATATCACGGATGGACTTATTGCACAGGTGACAACCTATCACGGGACCACGCTTGGAGTCACTGAGCTCCTGAGAGCGACCTATTCTTTCACCAATGTTTGTAAAAGCAGACTGCATGCCTAGGGGATGGATTGTATACACCTTTGGCCATGGAGGTGATTGGAACAGCTGAATCCAATGATTTGGAGGGCGGGCCCAATACTTGTGGCAATCTAGTGTATGTATGCTTATCATATGCATTTTTAGTGCATTTAGAGGAATGTGAGACTGTATACAAAACACATGATGAGACCTGTGCCATTATAGTACAGATTTCTATTAAAAAACAGACATCCAGATATAGCGGCAGTGGCCCCATGTCACTGTACATTTTTTTTCAATAATGTGGCCTTTTTAACTGAATACAAAAGACCTTATGTTCAAAAGCATCCAAGCAAAGTAACCAAATTCTTCATCCTGTAATATAGTTTTGAAGAAAATAACATGTTTTTTTACAGGTAGTATAACATTAGGTACAAATATATTGTAACTTACATGGTACGATGATCTCTCTTCTCTGTCCAGCGGTCTTGTTACATACATACGGCCAGAGATGGGGTCTATACTGAAAATTTCCATAGGTGGCTGATCAGCTCCAACACCTGTGATGCTGTACCGGATCATGCTCTCGCGGTCCTTGTCTGAGCGGATCTGCAGAGGACACAACAACCAATCAAATGGAGATACAAACTGTGCAAAGAATGCAAAACCTGGACTATATAAATTGACAAACACATGTAGAATACCATTTGACGTAATATCACTAAATGTGGAAAGTTAACTTACCCATACAATGTTTTATTTGGAAATTTGTAAAAGAACTTTTATATAGCAAAGAAGAAATCCCATCAAGTAACAAATAACTGTTGGTGAAGGCAAAACACCTGTAAATGAAGACTAGAGTCCATGAAGATAAAAGATGTTGATACCTTCAAAGACTAAATAATAGTATAAGTTCCTGACACGTGTATCCCTGCCATGAAGGGGTCAAGGAGATTGCTGAGCTCTTCTTTTAAAAGCATTAGTTGTGAGGATGTTATGGAATGCTTTGAATGTGGTGTTTTTACAGTCATACCCAGCCAGGCAACTAGTATTTTCAAAAATGTCAGCTCCATGGTTTTCTTAAGACAGGTTTCTTTGAAGGAATGAAGAACTTGAGAGGGAGGGCAGAGGGATTTTGGGCGTACACTTGGGGTTGTGTTGATGTGCAGCTTGCCTTCAGGTACATTCTGCTGTATTGGAGATCAGTTTGAGATGCTTCAGGAATCATTCAAAATTCATTGACAGATGCATTTGACCTCCTTCTGATCTGCACATGGCCTCCTTCTAAGCTGCATCAATTTGCTTCAAGCTACTTCTGCATTCCCATGGACTTGTATTGAGGGCGGAAGCATTTCAGACAAAAGCCTGTCAATAATGGCCCTAAAGCAGCTAGAATAAGAGAACGTGCACGCTGAACCTTCCTACTTTTGAACACTAATCATTGCTCCAGTCCCCTTTCATTAAAGTAGATTTCAAAGAGAACAGCCCCTCTCCCCAGTAACTTGAAGCTCCTTGTATTGAAAATAACCACAATCCAGCATTAGTTTAATTACTGGACAGAAAGGAATACGATGGTTCAAATGTAGCAAATAACCGCAGCATTCTGTACACACAGGACCCAACTTTCTAACCCCATGGATGGGGGGAGGGGGGGTTGAAATAAATAGAAGGGGCCAGTTAGTATAAAATTCCCTTTCAATGTAAAAGTTAAGAATATCAAAGAAGTCTTTGGAAGTACATCAGAATCATGTACATATTGAATCCTGTACCTTGAAGTCTATAGGTTATATCTTTGCTCAAAGCTGACATCACTGTTTTTGTTGTTGTTGTTTTTATTTTTATTTTTTAGTAAATTCTCCAGTGTCCAAGCATGTGTGTGGGGCCTATCATGCCCAGGCACCAAGGGTACCTTTGCCTGAAGGCGCACGCACCAATGACAGAGCCTAGGTGGTAACTGCAGTCATGTGGACAGCCTCACATTGGGGCAGTCTCCTGACTTAGAGATGAGTTGACACTGCATGTAGTATGTTGCATTCAGGGTAACAGGTAGAGCTACGCTACCTCCACCAGCTAGCATACCTCTGTTACTCCAGTCTTTGTAAAAGGAATGAGATCCCGCCACACACGTAGTGCTGATCCCTTACTATATTAACATTTCCTTTTCCATACCATACGGTTAAGCTGAGGGCCTTCATAACGTTGGTCTGTTCCTGGTTGCTATGGCAGATGAAACTCTAGGGAGGGAGCCCAATTAGTGACCCCTCTCTGCCAGAGGGTACCTCACCTTGCCCAGGTACCATGCCTCGACTGGTTGCCTCGTGTCTTGCAGTTGTATTTAGTTACCATTAGTAACCACCTTGTTCTTCCTTGACTTGCAGAAGTGACACTGAAGCACAATGTACTTCATACTATTCTAGTGCTTTACAGACCCAGATTCTTTTAGATGCCCCATCATGAACCCTTTTGAATAACTTCAGACCAGGCTCATTAAAGGTTTAACAGACTTTACTGCCAATTTTCAGAGCAACATAATTGAAGTGTAATACAGTCCACATCCTAACTTAGCCAGGGGCGGACTGACAACTCATGGGGCCCCCGGGCAATAGGGGATCATGGGGCCCCTGTGACCTTGCCAAAACTCAAAAAAGCCTATGAAAAAGGTACCAGGGGCATCTCATGCGGCCCCCTACTGACCCCGGGCCCTCGAGCAGTGCCCGAGTTTCCAAATGGTCAGTCCGCCTCTGAACTTAGCTAAACTGATTGATGGCCCAGGCATATCTTGTTCAGGTGAGAGTACATTTTGGCAAAGTCCATAACTTGGCAGTTATGGCCTCTCAGTGGGAGAGGCAAAACACAACGGCCTTTCCTTGGTTTGAGTTTCAGTGGGAACACCAGCACCAGAGCAAACCCTCGGGTCCCAGCCTTCCCCCAATAAAAGCCCACAAACCGGGACTAGACACATTAACCTCTTCCCAACCCAGCCCGGGCCAGTCCCTATCTTTCCTAAGCAGTTTCCAACCTGCTTACAAGTACATGGCATCTTGAACACCCTTCTACAGAAAACACTCCTATGAAACCACTTGAAGCTCTACTCAATCACAAACCTGAGGGGGTATCCAAATATCAATTTATCCTCATGACCCATGTTCTAACTGCCACTAAACAGTTGATAGCAGAAGTGTGGTTGTCTGAACATATATCAGTGTCTGAGGTCAAATACACTGGACTTTGCTGAGTGAGAAACTGACAGCCATGCTCCAATGCAACACATTTTACTGTGTTTGGGAACCATGGATCTGTCATTACTTTCCACAAGACTTTGACTGCCTCCTCTTGGAATTTTAATGACTACCACTTTCACACCCATTGGCACTTGCATAGGGTGGATCCCCTCCCACCCCCCTCTAAACCTCTTAACCATTGCTTTTCAATCTCTATGAATTTCCTGTCTGGCCTTCTCCATTTTGTTTTCACTTTTGTTGACACTTATAATGTGAGCCATAATAGTTGTCTTTACCTACTGCATTTGACAGTTCTTATTTCAAATAAAAAGTTTGAAGAAGAAGACATAGTGGCACCAGAGTAGTTTAATACAAAAACATGATGTGCATAGATACCTCATTTAACTGACTTCATAGCACCTTATTAATAAAAATGACTACAGCACGATCCTTGTACCTTTAGATGTCTATATTACAGCACAAATTAAGTATATTTTAACCACCTTTTATATAGTTGCTATAAAAACAAACCTATATAGTGATAATGTACATCACAGGCCACAGTTAAACATATTTAAAACAATTAAATAGTCATTTTTAGCTCCACCATTGTCCGGATGAGGCATTCAGTGGGAATATAAATGAATAAATATTTTACAAGTGCCATTAAATTTGTGGTTTGAGAGGGAAAACCACAGAGGTTGATATGAGCCTGTCCAGATGGTGGTATACAGATCTGAAAAATAACTGAAAGGGCTTCTTTATAGGTGTCCTGGAATCATAAATGCTTATTTGAAGGTCACTTTGTTAGATCTTCATTCCATTGTCCTTCATTTCTGTGACTTTACCCAGACAGTAATGAGCACATTCTCTTGTTAATCACAACGTTTCTTGCGATTCTCTATCACATTAGGTCTGTTCTCTTGTGATCCCGGCTTTCATATATAAGCTCTTTCATCGATTGTGGACAGACCTCTCACTCTCAGACCTGAAGGTCACCATGTAAAGGGTCCCATCCGTCTCCCAGCGGACAGTCTCAGCCAATGAGTTGCCATTACCACACGAGAGAAATAATTGAGCCCATAATGCAAAGAACACATGTGTGACAGACTGAAATAAAGTCCTGGTCTATCTGGAGAAACGCAGATTAATGAACGCTTCTCATTACAAAACCATATAAAGGTTCCATAGCTCATGGACAATGTAATAAGGACATTAGTCAGTGGCTGAGCAGAAAAGTTGCCATTAGAGATACAAATAAATGGAAGCTGCTAGTTTAATACTTGTTAAGTCTGTCCAAATGTCACAAGGTAAAGGTTTTATATGGGAGGAATGGTAAGAGCTCCTCAAGCTTGTCTGATTGGCTGGTGACCTTGGATTGTCTACTTGTGGGGCGGGCAGTGTGATTTTTAGTACAGATATGCAAGAATTCACACAAGGCCAGACGGTTTAAAGATGAACGCCAAGCACATATAAAAGATACAAATTCCTAGAAACAGGGTAGGAAGTCCCAGTCCTGCTGCCGATAATGAGCCGTATGCTGTATGTACAGTAGCCGATGCGATGTACAGTTTATATACAGTAGTGTTCCCAGTAGGCGCATCTGTGAGTAAAGCAAACACTTAGTTTGGACCAGCTTAAAGTCACAAGAAACCCGGAGTTAGGCTGTAACGGACCGCCTGACAGCACCTCTATCAGTCCCCTGGTAGAGCCTCCCCAGAGAGCGGAGTCTAAGCACCGGAGCACTTGTTCACCAGGGCCCCTGATGGTGGGGATGGACTTGGAGCGCTCCAGTACCAGGTCGTAACTATCAGGTATCTCCAACAGGGGTAGAGGAGTCTGACAGGGGCTCCAGAGAGCTAGGAGTCTGATGTAAGGGAGCCTAGTGATCCCTGCGGGATGGGTGGATGGATGAGCTAAATCAGAGTCATGCAGGCCGGGTTTGGTAACTAGCGGGTCGGTAAGGTACAAAACGGTAGGCAAAGGATAGTCGGGTCACACGCAGGGTCAATACCAGGAGGTCAGATCTAAACGGGAACATCCAGGAGCAGAGTCAGGCAAGCCAAGGGGTTAGGACGGGAGAAGGCAAAAAGGTCAAAACAATCCAGATCAGAAGTACTCACACACAGGTAACAGGATACAAAGACCATTCGGGAACACGTGTCTGTGCAGGGCTAGTTTAAATAGCCCGCCCTGCACCTGACAGGCGTAGCCTGGGTCCCAGTGCCTGCCTAGTACTGTCCAGACGACGGTGCGCCTGGGTCCTAGTGCCCTGCCACCTATACGTCTCGGCAGACACCTACGCATGTGTAGACCCATGCGTTGCGATGGTTCCTGACATAGGCTTTAAATTCCTCGTGGGGGGAATAAAGAGCTTAGCGTGGGAAGGGTGACTAATGAATTCATTCCAAAAACAGTAACAACTGTGGGAGGAGGGAGCCCAGACAATCCAATGTCTTGCTAGATTTATATAGAATCTTCATATTATCTTAGACTGCACTAAAACCAGGAACAGAATTCATAGAGAAACATTGCTTACTACAAAGAGCAACAAAATTAGCAGTAACTGCTCAGACCGATCAGCTCTGAGATATTGGAAGCTTCTAGACTGCCTCTTAAATATGGAAAAAAACCGAGAGGAAGCTGTTGTCATCAGTTTTTGTCGCATTAACCAGTTCACACCCTGCTGTAAGACCATTAAAGCTCAGCAGCCTGTAGAGATGTGTACAGGTTTGGCCCTCCTGCTGAGATGGATAGAACCGGAGAAGGAGACCTGAGACTGCTATTTTCTGTAACCTGTCATCTGCTATCGATTAAGTAAATGTTATCTTTCAGTCTTTAACTGCATTGAAAACATGTACTGCAAATAAACTGAAAAACGGACAGTGCCAGACAATGGGAGATCTCCCGAAGATCTGGATATTCCAATGCAGCTGTTGGGGGCCTCTCCAGAAAATCTGGCAGCCCCTCGCCCCCTCTGTCCTGTTGAATATCACAATAACGCTCCCCCAAGGTACTGCTCTGGGCCATTCAAACTAGGCAAGTGCGCTATGCTGCCTCTTCCTTTAGTGAGAGAAGGAGAAGAAGCGCCTCTAAGTGCAGCAAAGCACTTTAATGAAGATCAGAAGTAGGAACACTCACATTTACGAGGTTAAAATCAGGCGTGTAATAAAAGTATTGTGGTATCAAGCTTGATAAAGGAGCGCACTTCCGCTTTTCCAGGTCTGCGCATGCTCCGAAACGCGTCACCATCGGTATCACTGAGCTGTCATCGGTATAGCTGAGACCGCGTCCCGCTGGAGCAGCGTGGTGGCTGGAGGGAGGCAGCTGTGGAGCCGGCCGGCGTGCACGTATTCCTCAAAGCCTGGTGGAACGCACGCTGGAACGCAGCGTCGGCGTGATGACGTCAGTGGACCAAGCTGCAATGCGACGCGTTTCGGAGCATGCACTGGCCTGGAAAAGCGGAAGTGCGCTCCTTTATCAAGCTTGATACCACAATACTTTTATTACATGCCTGATTTTAACCTCATAAATGTGAGTGTTCCTACTTCTGATCTTCATTAAAGTGTTATGCTGCACTTAGAGGCGCTTCTTCTCCTTCTCTCATTACACAGAGTCTGCTACAGTACTTTTGGGAGCTTGCCCTCAGTGCCATACGGACCCCCCAATTAAAGTCACCCTTACCATCCTCACTCACTACCAGACTATTCCAGACTTGGTGCTAGTATTTGCGCTGGTTACCTTTCTTCATTTCCCTCTTTCTTTAGGCCATTCCAAGTGCACGCATGCTCGGTACGCTGTCTCCTTCACTAGCTGAGCTCAGCTAGAGAAGACCAAGAGCTGCACATGGTTTGAATAGCTGGAGTGACTGCTACTAAACAAAGCTGGAGTCGGGAGAAGAAACATTGCACTTAGTTAGAACAAATTAGGGGCGCATTACTGTGTATTCAATCCGACCTGCAAATGGCAGAATGGAGAGGAGTGAAGAGCTGGCAGTTTTCTGGAGAGGACCCCCAACAGCCGCGTTTGCAATGGATAACCTTACACTTTAACTTCTGGAAATAAGTGCCAGGCATTATAACCAGTCAGTCAATCTTGATGCTGCAGCCCTACAAGTGATGTCTTTTATTTTCAGATAGCTTATTTTGTAGTATCAGATGGCCGATTAGGCTGTTCTAGCCAGAAGGATATTGCCCTTTCTTAAGGTTCCACCCTTTAAAATGAGAACACGTTACTGGGGGTAGCATGATGTCCATATACACCAATCAGCCATAAAAGGATATGAATTATATTGATTATCTCATACAATGGTATCTGAAGGAAGGTGGGATATATTAGGCAAAAAGTGAACATGTTGTCCCTGAAGTTGATGTGTTGGAAGCAGAAAAATGGACAAGTGTAAGGATTTGAGTTACTTTGACAAGGGCCAAATTGTAATGGTTAGGTGACTGGATCAAAACTGCAGCTCTTGTGGGATATTCCTGGTCTGCAGTGGTCAGGACCCAACAAAAGTGGTCCAAGGATGGAAAAATGGTAAATCAGCAACAGGGTCATGGGTGGCCAAGGCTCATTGATGCATGTGGGGAGAGAGGTTTGGCCTGTGTAGTCCAATCCAATAGAAGAGCTGCTATACCTCTGATAGAAGGGTGAAAACACACACAGCGGTTTGTTGTGTATGGGGATGTGTAGCTGTATAGTGGTCAGGGTGCCGATTCTGACCCGTGTCCATAGCCAAAAGCACCTTTATTGGGCACATAAGCATCAAAACTGGATCACGGAGCATGGGAAGAAGGTGGACACAGATACAACAAATCCTGCGCTCGAGGACCCAGATCAGTGGAGGGCCAATAAACCAATATAAAGTATGATATATGGAAGTTCCTCCGGGACCAATCAAAGGTTGTGCTCTGACATGAAGTTGGGGAAGTGCGATACAAACTGTAGCAAAGAACAAAAAAACAGAGCACACCAACCTTGCGCATTACCTCACTAAGCAATTAGTAGATTTATTTAGTAGATTAGTTTGGTGGTATTTAATCGCTGCTGGGTGTTTTATTTTTTGTGCTGATAGTAGATTAGTAGATTTATTGATATAGGACATATACTCACAAGAGTAGCAATATAAAAGGCATATAAAATCCCCAAAATGAGTCCCTGGATTGGGAGACACATGCGAATCCCATCAGGAGGGGAGACTCTCAGGATGAAGTTGACGCGTTTTGAAGGGGGGTCCCTTCTTCATCAGAGCTCTGATGAATTCAAGAATGGTTTAAGGAACACAAAATGAGTTTGAATGTTGACTTAGCCTCTACATTTCCCAGATCTCAATCCAATCAAGCATCTGTGAGATCTGCTAGAAAAACAAGTCTGATCCATGGAGGCCTCACCTCCCAACTTACAGGACTTAAGTGTTGGCTACTGATGGCTTGATGCCAGATACTGCAGCATCCCTTCAGAATCTAGTCCAGTTATGGTGGGTGGTCATAATGTTACGGCTGATTAGTGTAAATGCAGACTTATCAATCAATCCTACAATCAAATTGGTTCCCATTGGCTATTTACTAAAACTGGAGAGTGCAAAATCTGGTGCAGCTCTGCATAGAAACCAATCAGCTTCTATGCTTTTATTGTCAAAGCTTCAGTGAACAAGCTGAAGATAGAAGCTGATTGGCTCCCATGTACAGCTGCACCAGATTCTGAGTGCTCCCGTTTTAGTAAATGACCCTCCCCATGGTGCAGTATTGATGCAGTTTCCCCCCCACCCTTCTATGATGCTCTATATACTGTACCACCACCTTCTTAAAGGACTATTTTGTTTATGCGAAGCCAGGGGCGGACTGACAACTCATGGGGCCCCCGGGCAATAGGGGATCATGGGGCCCCTGTGTCCTTGCCCAAACTCAAAAAAGTCTATGAAAAAGGTACCAGGGGCATCTCATGGGGTCCCCTACTGACACCAGGCCCACGGGCAGTGCCCGAATTTCCAAATGGTCAGTTCGCCCCTGTGCGAAGCTGTTTTTCAAACAATGTAGACATCCTAGAATTACAATATTATAATACACAGCATGCTAATTAAATTACGCTATAATGACATTATACATCAGGAATATATGTTATTGTTGTCTACAGCCTCGGCACTCGACCTGTTGTGTGTGACTTATCCCCATTATGGCAGCATTACAATGTAGCCATCTGCAGTCATGTATTACAAACCTGGGAGAGGTCATAGTCGGCAACTAACAGAGACAATGGGTATCCTCTAATCTCCAGAGCCAAGCGGCATGCCTACCACTATGTAGCAATGTAACCAGAAGCGGGGGATTTCTTTCATGGTAAGTGATAGTAACTGATAATAAACACTGGAGTCCTGCAGAATACTGAGCCCTTATCTAAACTATTGAGTCATTAAGTAAACCAAAATGCTGTCATCCGATTTGTAATATTGATAAGGCAGCCTATAGCCGTCAGTATGCAGCGGAAGCTGGGAGATGAACACTTCACCAGTACGATGCAGTGATCACAGCGCTCCGAGAGTTCCTATGATGTTTAAAACACAAATCAAGGATTTGCAGCTTCAAAACTGCAGCTTCAAAACAGCGGGAACTTATTTAAATAGGTTTCATTTAGTTTTAATGTGAATTCATTTCGTATTAATATTTCCTAATTAAAATGGATGAAAGGAACTTTCTGTTCAGCTGTTACGTGTGTTCAAAGTCTTGTTTTGGAATGAGAAAAGTTAAAGAGACGGTTTAAGGGGCGTCTGGTGGATTTACGATTTTTTAATCATTTTCCAAATGTTCCTTTATCACTAGTGATGGGGAGACAGGGGACCGTCATCTGTCAGAGATCTGGAGGACGGTTTATGTGTAGAAGGAAGAAACGAGAGGGATTGCTACAGCTGACCTTAGATTGGGAGATCTTTTGTCTGATGACTTTGAATTTAGCACTTCATAAGCATTCATGGTGGAGGCAAACTCTAATTCAAATTAAAGCACTCACTTCATAGTCTTGTTCTTAGCAAAAAAAAAAAAACCTGCAAAGGCTACATGTGGATTTTCTAACTTCAAGACCCAATACCTAAATTCTTGTGTTTGAAACCTGATCTGTACAAACAAAATGAAAAGAATACGTCAACGGCTGACCTTACCCCCACCACACATTTACTCCACAGCCCTGTGGACACCACATTCAATGGCTTCCTATCTGCATCAGAGGTCGACTTCCAGCGACCTAGCTGATGTTGCAGTCTATCACAATGATTCTACCCAGCATGCTCAAGAGTTCTCGGCTGACACTGTTGTCCACAATATCTGATTTTCCTTCAAAGAGAACCTGTCACCAAATAGAGCCCCTTTTCGATGAAGGCCACCACTGTGTGACAAGCTGCATGCCAATTCTAGGGCAGTGCTCTACAGATTACAGCCATGGAACATGTATTCAACATACAGGTGAAACTCGAAAAATGAGAATATGGTGCAAAAGTTCATTTATTTCAGTGCAGCAACTTAAAAGGTGAAACTAATATATGAGATAGACTCATTACATGCAAAGCAAGATAGTTCAAGCCGTGATTTGTCATCATTGTGATGATTATGGCTTACAGCTCATGAAAACCCCAAATCCACAATCTCGGAAAATGAGAATATTGTGAAAAGGTGCAAAATTCTCGGCTCAAAGTGTCCCACTCTAATCAGCTAATTAAGCCATAACACCTGCAAAGGGTTCCTGAGCCTTTAAATGGTCTCTCAGTCTGGTTCAGTAGGAATCACAATTATGGGAAAGACTGCTGACCTGACACCATCATTGACACCCTCCATAAGGAGGGAAAGCCTCAAAAGGGAATTGCAAAAGAAGTTGGATGTTCCCAAAGTGCTGTATCAAAGCACATTAATAGAAAGTTATATGGAAGGGAAAAGTGTGGAAGAAAAAGGTGCACAAGCAGCAGGGATGACTGCAGCCTGGAGAGGATTGTCAGGAAAAGGCCATTCAAAAGTGTTGGGGACTTTCACAAGGAGTGGACTGAGGCTGGAGTCAGTGCATCAAGAGCCACCACACACAGACAGATCCTGGACATGGGCTTCAAATGTCGTATTCCTCTTGTCAAGCCACTCCTGAACAACAAACAACGTCAGAAGCGTCTTACCTGGGCTAAAGAAAAACAGATGTGGTCTGTTGCTCAGTGGTCCAAAGTCCTCTTTTCTGATGAGAGCAACTTTTGCATGTCATTTGGAAACCAAGGACCCAGAGTATGGAGGAAGAATGGAGAGGCACAAGGACCCCGAGTATGGAGGAAGAATGGAGAGGCCCAAGGACCCGAGTATGGAGGAAGAATGGAGAGGCACACACTGCAAGATGCTTAAAGTCCAGTGTGAGGTTTCCACAGTCTGTGTTGATTTGGGGAGCCATGTCATCTGCTGGTGTTGGTCCACTGTGCTTCATTAAGTCCAGGGTCAACGCAGCCGTCTACCAGGAGATTTTGGAGCACTTCATGCTTCCTTCCGCAGACGAGCATTATGGGGATGCGGACTTCATTTTCCAGCAAGACTTGGCACCGCCCACACTGCCAAAAGCACCAAAACCTGGTTCAATGACCATGGGATTGCTGTGCTTGATTGGCCAGCAAACTCGCCTTACCTGAACCCCATAGAGACAGGAGCCAATTCACCTACCAGCATGTCTTTGGAGTGTGGGAGGAAACCGGAGTACCCTATGCAGGCACAGGGAGAATATGCAAACTCCAGGCAGGTGGTGCCATGGTTGGGATTCGACCCCACGACCTGAGTACTGCCAGGCGGAAGTGCTAACCATTTAGCCACTGTGCTTCCCTGATTTGAGTCCATTCATTTTGTATGGGCTCAAATTGTATAGCAAAGGTATCGGTGTCAGATATTGGGAGAGGTGATTGTAGCCGTATTAGTGCAATTGCGACAGAAACCATTGAGTACTGTCCGTGATACTTTTTTTATTTGCACTAACATACAATTTTCAGGACAAGCTTTCGGGTACGTCACCTTCTTCAAGGTCCAAGCGATATTGGGAGCAGGGGCGGACTGACAACTCATGGGGCCCCTGGGCAATAGGGGATCATGGGGCCCCTGTGTCCTTGCCCACACCCAAAAAAGCCTATGAAAAAGCCAATGAAAGGTAAATGGCAGGGGCAGACTGACCATTTGGAAACTCGGGCACTGCCCGAGGGCCCAGGGTCAGTAGGGGGCCCCATGAGATGACCCTGGTACCTTTTTCATAGGCTTTTTTGAGCTTCGGCAAGGACACAGGGGCCCCATGATCCCCTATCACCCGGGGGGCCCCATGAGTTGTCAGTCCGCCCCTGGTACCAGGGTCATCTCATGGGGCCCCCTACTGACACCGTCCCTCGGGCAGTGCCCGAGTACTTGAATGGTCAGTCCGCCCCTGATTGGGAGCATTGGCATGTACTTGGTATCGGCACTGATACGGGGATCAGTATGGGTGCAACCCTAGACACTGCCTTTCTATTTCAGCTACCCAACTAAACTGCAGTCAAAATCTAGAAGGTTGATGGCTTAGCACTTGCTATAGGCCTCATTATTCCAATATATCTCTCTCAACCACTGCCTCCAGACGTGTCATTTACTTGTGAAGCAGCCAAGAATGTGGTTGTCTGGTTTATGGATTCAGTATGTATTCAGGCCTCGAAGAACTTGTCTACGGAACATTTGTGGCTGGAGTGGAATATCTACGCTTGTTTCCGAATGCCTCACAAATCTGTTGTTCTCCGATTAACTCTTCAAGTGAGAGATGCGCTGTTTAATTCACATGCAAGGTTGCTGATGCGACAGAGGCTGATTCAGCGGGGCAGCTCCATAAATATTCAGGAGCCAGCTGCGGAAGAACTGACCACTAATCCTTATTTATGAAGTGAGACCAAGAGCAGGCTACAGGGAGTCCTGATTATACGGTGAAGCCTCCTTACACAAAGGATCTTAACTTTATTTAGTTGGCTTGAAGTCTGGATTAATATAATAATCAACAAATACACAGCACTCTTCCCTCTTATCACCAGGTAACATACATTATATGGCATTAAAGCATAACTCCGCCACTGGCAAAAACAAGATATAGGTAGAGCAGGAAAGTAGAAAAAAAAATCTGAAGGCATAATGGAAGAGGAGGGTTTTGTTCAAGAAATGAGAAGCTGCTGAAATTTCAAAAAATAACCAGACAACTAACCTGCGTTTTCTGCAATGGAGGGCCACACCTAATATACAACCCAAAAAAATGAAGTGTCCTTGTCCATGCTTTCTGCTGTGCACATCAACAGCTCAAAGGAACAGAATATGTAAAGCTTGTGAGAAACAACTACTTTAAAGTGGTTGTAAGCTTCAGACATGAAATATGAACAAAGCATATCTCTCTATAGTGTGTGCTTGTCTCTATCTGGAGCACTAAGTGTCATATCTGTCTGCTGCTTTGTTCCTCTGTTATCAGCATGAATCATTTCTGACAAGTTTTCCTGACACCAAGAGGAAAATGGTGACAGGGGAGGGACCTCCAGCAGATTCAACAGGAAGAAGGGTCAGCCGCACACCGGAAGTGAATATAATGTGTATTTATTGATCCATAGGACACACAAAACACCAGGACATGAATACAGGACCTGATAACGCGTTTCACATGATCTCGTGCTTAATCATAACAAAATGAGATCGTGTGAAACGCGTTATCAGGTCCTGTATTCATGTCCTGGTGTTTTGTGTGTCCTATGGATCAATAAATATACACTATTCATCTATCCTCCGGTGTGCGGCTGACCCTTCTTCCTGTTGCATCGTGTGTGGTGGTGAGCCAGAGCCTGCATCTGTTGTGGATTGATCTGGATTGATTGCCTGAGAAGTATACCTCTGTTCTTTACCTCCAGCAGATTGACAGTGTGACGGGAGTGGCTTTGGGTGGGGGCCCATGGAACACAGCTCACTTTGTAGAGGTGGGGAGACCCCTGTCTCAGCTTCCCATATCCCTCTTATGTGTAAGTCACCCTGTGCCTGTTAGGGGTACAGGGTGATCTGTCCTAATATTGGGGTGGGGGGGTTTTTCATTGTTTAATGCCATGTGGTTGCATTCCATTGTTCTATTGTGCGTCTTACTTGGGAGCAGACTATTATGGGATGTATGTATCTATGTGTATTGGCTTGGTGGGGGGGGTGTCTTCAGCAGCCTCCCTCCTGATGGGACTGTCTGTTGGTGTGTCTTTTGTTACTAAAGGTAGATTGCCCCGCTCTGTGTCATTATGCAGGGAGGGGGGGTTGTTCCCTTGAATGTATATATCTTGTATCTGTGTTAAAATAAAGTAGTCTATTTCCTGGTTTTACTTCAAGGCTGGTTCTGTCTAGTCTTGTATGGTCTGCTGAGGTGTCTGTGGTCGGTGTTGGGATGGGGAAGCAGTAACCTAACGGAAGTACCCAAGTGCAATTCTGTTACAGACAGCCTCAGCTTTGTTCTGCGAGTTGTGCGGAGGGGGAGGTGTCTCTTCCCTCCAATGAGCTCTGCAGAAAGTTCTATCATCTCCCTGCCCCATTTCTTCTGAACTCTCAGACAAGCTTTATAAATTCAGCACTTTGAACAGCTGTAGAGAAGAGAAGACTGCAGATAAACAGGTACAATGTATGTAGGAGGATTTGTTTTGTCTCTGTGTATCACCTGAGGCCAGTCACTTCACTGGGACTGGGTTTACAACCACTTTAAATTAGGACCCACATGTGAAAACATATCTGGGTCCTGCTTTGAAGAAGTTGTAAACCTTAACGGAAGGATGCTAAAGCATTGTGTATCATAAATACACCATTTTCACCATTTGTTGCATCTCTTGTAGCCACCACTTCCGGTGACATCATTGCTCTGAACCAGCTTCCTGATGGTGGACCATGATGGCACCACCCCATGTAGTCCCCACCAGGGGTGCACGTGACAATGCAGGAGCACAACTGGAAGTGCCATACAATTTCTTCATGGTAGGATCACCAAGTTGCAGGAAAAAACATTACTATTGAAAAACCAGCATAAGACTTGAGTGACTTGGGTTTAGATCCGCTTTGGTGATTTGTATTTTGTATGTGTCAGAGGTGCCGAGACCGCAAGCACAGCAAGTGCCCCCCCAGAATGGTTCAGAGTTGGGGTGAAATGAGCTCATTCCGCCAGGCCAGTTTAGACAGAGGTTGGTGCTCTTTGACATTGCTCCGCTGAGTACGGGTCACGTATACAGATCCAGCAATCCGATATGACAGATCTAACGTCAGGAAGATAGAATTCATTAATTATGACTTCAGATGTCATAAAACATACACTAGACTGGGCTGCAAGCCTGCGGACTCGGAGGGGAAAATGCAATCTGAATACAAAGCCAAGCATTGCAAAATAGCTATAGTGCTCTTTGAAGTCATTATTGCCATTAAAAACAATTATACTTTGGGAAGAAATGAAACCTTTGTAGTTCACTAAATGCAGCCTTTGGAGAAGCATTTATCTTTACATCTGCTAGAACAAGCATTATAAAGTCTTCCCGACATCCACTGGAAGGGTAATATGCCGCTAACAACCTGCTTCTTGCATTTTCAAATGACAAAATGTTTGCTCACAAATGTGACATTCCAATGCTATCCAGAAATTCTTTGCTCAAAAAGCAAAACTGCTCTGACAGGTGAGAACCCCTCTGGGGTTTCTGGATGTGTTCTATAGTGCAGTAGGGTCAGGAGGTATAACCCCCTCCACTGTCACTCAGCATCTGGCTAGGGTTGTACCCTCCCATAGGTAACACAAGTCCAGGTGTAAGCAATATATACGTGGAAATAAAGGTGTAAGCATACTTTATATTGGACCTGTCCAGGGGCAGACTGACAACTCATGGGGCCCCCAGGCCATAGGGGATCATGAGGCCCCTGTGTCCTTGCCCATACCAAAAAAGCCTATGAAAAAAGCCAATGAAAGGTACCAGGGGCATCTCATGGGGCCCCCTACTGACCCCGGGCCCTCGCGCAGTGCCTGAGTGATCGAATGGTCAGTCTGCCCCTGGACCTGTGTGAACACAAATACACCGTGTGCAGCAATAAAGATGCCATGTGATTCAATATCACACAGCTGAACAATGCAAATTCTCCATCAATGGCTGGTCCTTAAAGTGGAACTGCACTTTCTCCATCAACTTTGACTATTTTCAGTCCTTATGTCACTAGCATAAGTAAGCAGATGGGAAAAGATATCTTTACTTGTTTTTAACTGTTTTTGACATTTCTTTAGTTACTTCCTAGTATCCAGGCCTAGGCAAATGACGTCATACTTCCCAGGAGTCTTCAGGAGAGGAGGGGTTATCTCAGCTATATACACCCCCCTGCCTGCATGCCTGAACTAAGGGCAGATGGATTCCAGGAAGAAATGGTCTTCAGGAGAGAAGGAGGGGTTATCTCAGCTATATACGCCCCCCTGCCTGCATGCCTGAACTAAGGGCAGATGGATTCCAGGAAGTAAATGGTCTTCAGGAAAGAAGGAAGGTTATCTCAGCTATATACGCCCCCCTGCCTGCATGCCTGAACTAAGGGCAGATGGATTCCAGGAAGTAAATGGTCTTCAGGAGAGAAGGAGGGGTTATCAGCTAAATACACCCCCTGTCTGCATGCCTGAACTAAGGGCAGATGGATTCTAGGAAGTAAATGGTCTTCATGAGAGAAGGCGGGGTTATCTCATCGTTTTTGTAGTGTTTAGCATTTTTTTTTCTGCTATAAAAACACTCCCAAAAACTCTAAACTTCAAAAAACGCTGATAGCCTAAAGCATGGGTCTCCAAATTTTATAAGCAAAGGGCCAGTTCACTGTCCTTCAGGCTTTGAGGGGGCCGGACTGTGGCCAGTGGGAGAAGAAAATGCCTTGGCATCGGTGCCCCATCATTGGTTTTATTGGGAGGAGTAGTATCTTATCATTGATATCATTTAGAAAACTAGTGCCCAATTGATGGTGTCAGTAGAGGGAATGGTGCTTCATCGTTAGTGTCAGTTGGTGGCAGGGGCGGACTGACAACTCATTGGGTCCCTGGGCAATAGGGGATCATGGGGCCCCTGTGTCCTTGCCCAAACTCAAAAAAGCCTATGAAAAAGGTACCAGGTACATCTCATGGAGCCCCTGACCCCGGGCCCTCGGGCAGTGCCTGCGGCTCCAAATGGTTAGTCCGCCCCTGGTTGATGGAATAGTGTCACAAGGGCCAGTTAAATGGGCAGCACAGTGGCTAAATGGTTAGCACTTTCACATGGCAGTACTAAGGTCATTGGTTCGATTTCCAACCACGGCACCACCTGCCTGGAGTTTGCATATTCTTCTTGTGCCTGCGTGGGTTTCCTCCAGGTACTTCGGTTTCCTCCCACACTCCAAAGACATGCTGGTAGATTAATTGGCTCCTGTCTAAATTGGCCCTAGTATGTGTATGTATGAATGTGAGTTAGGGACCTTAGATTGTACCCCCCTTGAGGGTTAGGGACCTTAGATTGTACGCCCCTTGAGGGTTAGGGACCTTAGATTGTACGCCCCTTGAGGGTTAGGGACCTTAGATTGTACGCCCCTTGAGGGTTAGGCACCTTAGATTGTACTCTCCTTGAGGGTTAGGGACCTTAGATTGTACACCCCTTGAGGATTAGGGACCTTAGATTGTACGCCCCTTGAGGATTAGGGACCTTAGATTGTACACCCCTTGAGGATTAGGGACCTTAGATTGTACGCCCCTTGAGGGTTAGGGACTGATGTGAATGTACAATATATATATGTAAAGCGCTACATAAATTGAGTACCTGAAATAAATAAAAAATAAAGGCAAGCAAAGGGCCACATCCGGCCCCCAGGCCACAGTTTGGAGACCACTGGCCTAACGTAATGTGCATAGACACATAGGATAACACTATTTAGCTGCTAGGGGCAGACAAAAAAAAGTGCTAATAACAGCTTCTAGGAGCTTAAAATGCTAGTGTGCATGGAGCCTGAATGTGTAGAATGCCTTTGAAGTAACTACAGTTGCAAGAAAAAGTATGTGAACCCCTTGGGATTACGTGGAGTTTTGCATGAATTAGGCATAAAATGTGCTCTGAACGTCATCTAAGTCACAACAATAGAAGAACACAGTCTGCTGAACATAATACTACACAAACATTAGATGTTGCCATGGTTTAATTGCACATAACATGTAAACATTCACAGTGCAGGGAGGAAAAAGTATGTGAGGCCCTAGCTTAATGACTTCTTCCTCCCTGCACTGTGAATGTTTACATATTATGTGCAATTAAACCATGGCAACATCTAATGTTTGTGTAGTATTATGTTCAGCAGACTGTGTTCTTCTCTTGTTGTGACTTAGATGACGTTCAGAGCACATTTTATGCCCAATTCATGCAAAACTCCATGTAATCCCAAGGGGTTCACATACTTTTTCTTGCAACTGTATACTAGCAGATATAATTTACAAGCACCTAAAACTGCCTGAATATACGCACAGTGGCTGTCATTGGCCACAACTATGGCAAAATACCAGCTATTCTAAACTGGCCAAAGAACCATTGCTTAGTGTTGGGGCTCATCCACATTCCTCTTGACCCCTGACAACATCGTGTTGAACAAGGTTGGCTGGCACTGCGAGTTCCTCACCAGGTTCATCTTTTTTTTTTTACAATTACGATTTTCTAGCCTTAAATAAAACTGTCTTTTTGGTTGTCATTTATTTAGTGTGCCCTATCACATATCATTTCCAGGCACTGCAGAATCTGAGTGTCTGCTACAGACAACAAAGATGGTTCCTCTTTTGAAGTCATGAGCCTCCTTGTACCCAGCTAATCATGAGCGGTGCTTTGAGTTTAGTAGGAATAAATGAAGTCGGAGATGCCAGGTAACATGGCACACGTATATGAGAAAGCCACGTAGGGCGATGAGAGGACAGCAGGTACCGCATGTTAATGTTCTTCCGTCTACACATGACTGCTCCTCCATCTCCCCGGGTGGTACCCCACCCTCAGACCAAACCGCTGCTTTGTACAGGCCTCATGCCTAGGAACAAAGGGCCCGTAATCCGAAGTCACAGCTGCCTAACCAGAGGAGATCTCCCAGGAAGCGGCTGGAGTTCAGTCCATCCATATACATGAGACACATCACCTGCCCTGCAGGCTACAAGGCTCCTCTTGCTCCGTACCTTCTCTAGTCTGCCTTTCAGAGCTGGGCTAGGAATCCGAGTTCGGAGTGTCACATGAATCTCTGCTCAGTTCACAGTCCAGAACAGCTTTTAGGATATTATCCAACAAACAGCTAAATGGTAATCCTGTAGATGGATACTGCCTGTGGACACCATGACACCATCTTCCACCTAAAGAGAGAGGTAGGTAGGACAGCACACTACGAATGTTGACTGTATGTGCAGCTATGGAGATCTTACAGAAAGGGCAAATTGCCAAAGACTTTCATGACAGGTGCACTTTAAAAAAATTAAACAAAAGTGTCCCTGTAGAGTTAATACTTACCTGCCCCCCCCCCCCCTCCCCCCATATGGAAGAAAAATATATTTTAAATATATTTTTAAAATATTCTTCCCAAATATATTGACATATATTTGAAATGCTACAATTTTGCCCGTATTTAATATATTTCAATATTCAGATATCAGATTTTGTTTAACATATATAAAAGTCATTTTAACATATATTTTTACCTATATTCGTAAATGCATTCCAAAAATGTAGATTTGTATTTGTAAAGACATACAGTATATTTGAAATGTATTTTGTAAAATATTTTTTATATATTTTGTAGTAACGCATTTCAACATGCAGTGTGTGTGTGTGTATATATATATATATATATATATATATATATATATATATATATATATAAATAAATATATATATATTAAAAAAAAAAATAAAAAAATAAATATATATATATATATATATATATACACACACATATATATACACTGCATGTTGCGTTATTACAAAATATATAAAAAATATTTAAAAAAATTAATTTCAAATATACTGTATGTCTTTACAAATACAAATCTACATTTTTAGAAAGCATTTACGAATATAGGTAAAAATATATGTTAAAATGACTTTTATATATGTTAAACAAAATCTGAAGATGGGACATGATATGTGAGTCAGGCAGTTGATAAGCGTTCACCTGTCAGGCTTCAGTTGACCTCAGAAAAGACAGTTCCCATATTTCTATCCTAGAAGGTTCCATAAAAGACAAGGCAAGAATTTATAAAGCTTGTCTGAGAGTTCAGAAATAAGGGGGCGGAGAGCTGAAATTACACACTGCACAGCTCAGTTAGGAGAGCACTGAGAGCTGATTGGAAGGAATGAACACACCCTCCTTCCGCACAGCTCACGGGAACAGAGCTTAGGATGTCAATCTGCTGGAGATCCCTCCCCTGTCACCTTTTTTTTCTTGGTGTCAGAAAAACTTGTCAGAAGTTATTCATGCTAATAGCAAAGGAAAGAGGCAGCAGGTAGAAATGACACTAAGTCCTCATGCACACTTGATGTTTTACAGTGGCTGTTTTTGGCTTTTGACTTTTTTTCTACAGCTAAACCCCCCCAACACGTTATCCTATGTGTCCATACACACATAGACTGGAATCAACGTTTTTTGGCTGGAAAAAACCCACGACTAGAGTTTTTTTTAGCTGTAAAAACACTAAAAAAACACAAAAAAAGTGGTACAACACTGCAAATCTGCGTTTTTGGACTTTTTGTCACCCAAAAAATTTCTTGGTAAAAAATAAAAACCGCCGCTACACGCTAATGAAACAATGTTAAAAAAGCTGAAAAACTCACGTTTTTAACGTGACTTTACAAGCTAACGTTACCAGCGTTATCAAAAACGTCCCGTGTGCGCGAAGACTTAGTGCTCTGGATTGAGACAAGTACACACTATGGCGGGATATGCTTTGTTCATATTTCATGTCTGAAGTCATTATTATTATACAGGATTTATATATTATTATTATACAGGATTTATATTATTATTATTATACAGGATTTATATATTATTATTATACAGGATTTATATATTATTATACAGGATTTATATATTATTATTATACAGGATTTATATTATTATTATTATACAGGATTTATATATTATTATTATACAGGATTTATATATTATTATTATTATACAGGATTTATATTATTATTATTATACAGGATTTATATGGCGCCAACAGTTTGCTCAGCGCTTTACAATATAAAGGGAGACAGTACAGCAACAATACAGTTCAATACAAGAGGGATAGGAGGGCCCTGATCCTGGGAGCTGACAATCTAGGAGGGAGGGGCTTGTGGTACAAAAGGTAGTAACTGTGGGGGATGGAGTTATTATTATTATACAGGATTTATATATTATTATTATACAGGATTTATATGGCGCCAACAGTTTGCTCAGCACTTTACAATATAACGGGAGACAATACAGCAACAATACAGTTCAATACAAAAGGGATAGGAGGGCCCTGATCCTGGGAGCTTACAATCTAAGTTTACAATCACTTTAAACCACTTGAAGAAGAAGCTCCAACAAGCACAACCTCCTCCAATAGACGGGGACGATCTGCTGGGGCTGCCATCACTGGCTTGCTCCTGTATTCTTTGGAGCCCCTTAAAAAACGGTATTTTTCCAGACATGTTTTCAGCTCCACCAAGTTTGTTCAGCAAATGAAGAGTTTGTGGCAAAAGTTGTGTTTTAATCATTGCTTATTCCGAAGGTGTAGACGAATAGTCAAGTCGCACACAATGGAAACCACGAGAGAGGCTACAAATGAATGCTCCAGTGCCAAACAGTGCAAGGGAGCCTTCATTTATTAAACATAACTAAGTGTCAAACCATAGAGGAAACAGAATGGGGCACTTCGCCTGCCAGAGCCACTAGAGGAGGAAGAGTGACAGAACAGCAGTGGGTCAGCGCAATTAAAAAGATTAATTAATTACTCCTATTTTTCATCTTTTCAAAAAGAATTGCCCCGAGGGAGGCCCCGGCGGTGGAAATTGACACCTTGAAAAATGTAAGCTATATAATGAATTTCCTTAATTGCACTCGTCTGATTGCTCTCTGGAAAGCATAGAAGCTTTGTGCACTCCATCAAAGGCAAAGCATTTCCCATAAAAAATTGCAGGTTTTGTTCTTATGTGACCGAGAGGAATAATTCAAATGCCCTTAAGGAAAACCCCCAGAGCGGCGGTGACATGCAGCAACCTATCACGGCTTTCACTGGTCCGGCCAAGATGGAGGTGAGGGAAGATTGAAGTCTTGAAGTAGGAGGAGGAATAGTGCCCATCATTGATATCAGTGGGAGGAATAGTGCCCCATCATTGGTATCAGTGGGAGGAATAGTGCCCCATCATTGGTGTCAGTGGGAGGAATAGTGCCCATCATTGGTGTCAGTGGAGGAATAGTGCCCCATCATTGGTGTCAGTGGGAGGAATAGTGCCCCATCATTGGTATCAGTGGGAGGAATAGTGCCCCATCATTGGTATCAGTGGGAGGAATAGTGCCCCATCATTGGTGTCAGTGGGAGGAATATTGCACCATCATTGGAGGAATAATGCCCCATCATTGGTGTCAGTGGGAGGAATAGTGCCCCTTCATTGGTGTCAGTGGGATGAATAGTGCCCCGCCATTGGTGTCAGTGAAAGGAATAGTGCCCCATCATTGGAGTCAGTGGAGGGAATAGTGCCCCATTGTTGGTGTCAGTGAGAGGAATAGTGCTCCATCTTTGGTGTCAGTGGAGGGAATAGTGTCTCACCATTGGTGTCAGTGGAAGAAATAGCGCGCCGCTATTGGTTTCAGTAGGGAGAATAGTGCCCCATGGTTCTTGTCAGTGGGAGGAATAGTGCCCCATCATTGATATCAGTGGGAGGAATAGTGCCCCATCATTGATATCAGTGGGAGGAATAGTGCCCCATCAGTTGGGTTCAATGGGAGGAATAGTGCCCCATCATTGGTGTCAGTGGGGGAAATAGTACCCCATCATTGGTGTCAGTGGGATGAATAGTGCTCCATCATTGATCAGAGAGAGAAACAGTGCCCCATCGTTTGTGTCAGTGGGGGAAATAGCACCCCATTATTGGTGTCAGTGGGAGGAATAGTGTCCCATCATTGGTGTCACTGGGAGAAATAGTGCCCCATCATTGGTGTCAGTGGGAGAAATAGTGTCCCATCATTGGTGTCAGTGGGAGGAATAGCGTCCCATCATTGGTGTCAGTGGGAGGAATAGCGTCCCATCATTGGTGTCAATGGGAGGAATATTGTTCCATTATTGGTATCAGAGGGAGAAATAGTGCCCCATTATTGGTGTCAGTGGGAGAAACAGTGCCCCATTATTGGTGTCAGTGGAAGAAATAGTGCCCCATTATTGGTGTCAGTGGGAGAAACAGTGCCCCATTATTGGTGTCAGTGGAAGAAATAGTGCCCCATTATTGGTGTCAGTGGGAGAAATAGTGCCCCATTATTGATGTCAGTGGGAGAAATAGTGCCTCTTACTATTGGGACCGATAACATCCCAAGAACCACTTAAAAGGCAATCAAAGAGGGCATCAGGCCCACGGGTCGCAGTTTGGAGACCACTGGTGTATTCTTACTTTCTTGTAACCTTTGGAAGGATATTTTTAAACACGGACAGTTGGAAGTTGATCTGCAGCTATAATGGGACCTTTAGCACATTCTCCATCCATCAGGGACTGGCTGGTTATATGTACATGGCACTGCGGCAGAGACCAGCACAAAGGGGTTTATTTACTAAAGCTGGAGAGTCCAAAATCAGACTCCCTTCTGCATAGAAACCAATCAGCTTCTAACCTCAGCTTGTTCAATGAAGCTTTGGCAATGAAACCTGGAAGCTGATTGGTTTCTATGCAGAAGGGAGTCTGATTTTGGACTCTCCAGCTTTAGTAAATAAACCCCAAAGTGTCTACAATGGTGACAAGCACCCTCCACTGTGAAGCAATGAGCAGTCCTGGCTGCAGGAAAGCACAGTTGAGTTCAGTGATGCAATAGGATCTTGCATTCCCTTGCTTCGGGTATGGCGGGGGACGACTCCACATTTCCAGGTTGTCTCCCATCAGACATTATCAGGTAGGAAGGTAAAGGTGCAGTCCGGCTGATCTGAACTGCGCTGCATTATAAAAAGCACTTTCTGTTTCCTGATCAGCTTGCAGCTGCTACATAACTCCGGGTGTCCATCCTACTGAAGGGTCGTCCCTGGAAATTGTGCAGGTTCTCTGTACAGAAGTGAAATGCTGGGTTTTGGATAACATTTTTGATACAGCGTGTTAATATTTATGTCGGGGAAGAGAGTAGGAGCCATATTGCTAGATTCCAGGCGAGGTCTGCCATTCCAGGCGGGAGAAGGAAAGATATTTGGATTGGTTTCTCTGTGCCGGGAGGTGACGGGGACAGCAGCTCTCCATTAGAAGGACCCTGGTAGTGGTTCCATGGAAATATTCCATTGGTGGGTCTAAGCCAGAGCTAATGACTAGAGCTAATATGTGGAGCTATCCGCCCAGTAATAGGCCAGCGTGCCCAGCACCATTATTAGATCACTAGCGACAAGCCAGCAATACTTTTATCTCAGTTCTGCTTGGCTAGTAATACTGGCACCATGATAGCCCATAATATGTCAGCGGCAGTACTCACATGCCAGTGCTAGTTGCCTCCCGATGTGCCAACACGCATAATGTGAACGCAATCAGATGTATGTGCAGTGGCAGGTCACCATTAAAGTATATCTAAAGCCAAAGCTTTTTTTTATTTTGTCATTTGGATGAAGTAGGGAATGGATTAATAAAGCTGGACATTTTTTATGTCTGTATCCCATCTGAAACATTTCCCTTCAGTTTGGATCAAGCAGACACAAAGCAGCAACTCGGAATGTAGGATTTTGCCTGTGCGCTGTACGTACAGTTACGTCTCGACCTGAAAGTTGCGTGACTTACAGTGCGACTTCCTGGTGATTTCAGTACTACTTTGATGGAACTTGGAAGCAACTTTCAGGGAATGCCTGGGAAATCTTCCAGTAATGTTAGTTTCAGGGGCAGACTGGCAACTCATGGGGCCCTCGGGCAATAGGGGATCATGGGGCCCTTGTATCCTTGCTCACACTCAAACCACACCCACAAAAGCCTATGAAAAAGGTACCAGGGGCATCTCATGGGGCCCCCTACTGACCCCAGGCCCTCGGGCAGTGTCCGAATGCTGGAATGGTCAGTCCGCCCCTGGCTGGTTTCAAATCACATCAATATAAATGAGGATCCGACTTGCAGGCGACTTCCATTAAAGTCTATGGGCACAAGTTGGATAGAAGTCTTCTTGAAGTAGTACGGGAACCTTTTCTAAAGTCGTGGCGACTTCAGAAGTGCTAATTAGGACAGCTCTCATTGACTAACATGGGATTTCACGTCATGCGACTTGAGGTCTCACAAGTCAGATGTGAACTGAGCCTTGGAGAAGTTTTTGTTTTAGGTGCACTATTATACAAGGGTGAATAGCTCATTAACATACCGGTGGTACTGGCTGGTTACCATCACTATGGGGTGGTCCACAACCCTATATTTTCATTTTGGGTTGAACTCCCATTGGGTTCTAATTTTCAGGAACCCAGGAAGTAAAACGTTTGCACTTTTCCAGCAACGCACTAGTTATTCTTTCCTCGCTAGTCTCTAACTGTATCTTTTTACCAACTAAGATTCCAAACCAAAGGATTGGACAACAATCTGTTTCGTGGGCAAAGGGGAAGGTTCTATTGTAAGAAGCACCCCCCCCCAATCCACTAGTACTCATCTTCTTTGCGCTCCTGCACCCCTGTGGCAGTCAGTCCGAGTCTTCAGTAAATACATGATACTTCTGAGTATAGGTTAGCATATTAAGATGCAGTGCTTGGACCTGAATGGCAATTTCCAAGGCCCAAGTGCTGTCACCTGACAAAGAGGTGATGGAAGAGGAAGTTAACCCTGTGTAAGCTCTGACACCATCCAACATGAGGTTTACCAAGGTTAGGAAAGGAAGATAATAGAGGGTGGGGAAGGTGACTATAAGTAGGCGGGGCTTCTTACAAGAGAATGTGGAACCTTCTCCTGGTCGACCTCACAGTGTTTCCCACAAAGAAGAAGTCTGGGGGTTAAAAAAACAAAACATACATACCAGGGGTGGACTGACAACTCATGGGGCCCTCTGGCAATAGGAAATCATAGGGCCTTTGTGTCCTCATCAACACTCAAACCACACCCAAAAAAGCCTATGAAAGGTATCAGGGGCATCTCATGGGGCCTCCTACTGACCCCAGGCCCTCGGGCGGTGCCCAAGTGCCCCAATGGTCAGTCCACCCCTGATACATGTTCTCCTCTCTGCCAATATGTATAGGCATGTTGCGGCAGCTGTCTCCTGCTGGATCTAAACCTGAGAACTGAGCGATCACATGATCACTGATCACTCAGTTCTCGGTCTTCTTGGAGCAGAGAGTGGTCAGTCACTGCTCTCCATTCTTCCCCTCCAGCACTCACTGGAGCGCCAGGCTGGAGAAGAGCAGGCACAGCTAGCTTCCACACTTTGAGAGCTGGAGCCTGCTGTCAATGAGGCAGCTGGTTGGACACCGTCAATATGGTCAGGATCCTTCCAGAGCCTGGACCGTCTCTGTGACATCTGCCAACAGTGAACTTTAGCCCACTGTTGGCTGACTCTGGGTCACAGGAGTGCAACAGTAAGTGCAGTACTGTGACCCAGAAGAGAGATATGGCCAAAAAAATGGCTTTGGTCATGCTTCTCTTTTACGGTAGTGAATGACTTAGCAAGATGACATCTGTCTGCAACGAAAATATAAACTTTTAGTTGTCTGATACTTTATCCAGAGAGCCCAGAATCAGCAAATCATCCCTAAGAGACTATATTTCAATTTACTTGCCCTATTACTTGAAAATAAACAAGACGATTCAAGGAATCACACAAGGCACAACGCTGAATCCTTTTTTCTTTGTGTGACTGATCTTGGTCAGAAAACAGATGTCATACTTCAAGGCTAGAAGACGGAATTATTAAAATATATTCTGACAGTTTTTTGTGCTGCCAGAACCTGCTCCTCTAATACGGCAACAAGATTTCAAAAAGAAAAAACGCGTTAGCAGGAAGCGCAGAGGCCCTAAAGAGCCCTTTAATGTAATTTGGTAAAAACAGAGCCGTGTAATTACTTGTGTACACAGTACGTAGCCGCCTGCATGATGATTCCAAGATGGCAGTCTCTGTAGGTGCGAGTGCAGCGTCCAATCTCTTCCTTCAAAGAGCGGGGTTGTAGTTTAACAATAAATGATCAGATAATTTGCATTCTTTGCCTGAGCCCGGCAGGGATAATCCTGTTTTCTCTCTCATTATACAGGGATTGCTCACTGTAGGTGATTAGTGTCAAAATGGAGTCCGGCAGCCATGATGGACGTGATATTGTCTCAGGATCGAGATTATTAGCTGCTGATGAGCAGGGCTGCAGGGCAGGAAAATTCACAGCTTGTATACGTGACGCATAAAAGAAAGCAATCATCTCACACAGCATAGACAAAACAGAACAGGCTCCCTTCTCCTGTGGATGGATATTTTCTGTATGATGACCTGAAAACTCTCATGTTCACGCTCGCTGCTTGGGTCCAGACTTCACTTCATACCGCCTGTCTGGGAAAAGTGGGGCTAATACAGCATTTTTATTCCGCTTTTCTCTTTACGTTTAGCTATAGTAAATATTCAAGCTGTCAGCTCAAGCCAACTAAAGTCTAATGCATTACATGTGCTCCACAAGCCCAGTACAACTTGTTCCTGAACCTTCTACCTCTAGGCAGGTATCTCTTCTTTTCTTTCTCCACCTTACAGGTGTCCCTTCTCTCCTACCTTTATATAATTGAGTATTGTCTTCATCTACCTCCATACGCACGTGTCTTGTCTTCTTCCACGTTCATAAGGTGTCCCTTTTCTCCTTCTACCTTTATATAATTGAGTATTGTCTTCATCTACCTCCATACGCACGTGTCTTG
Organism: Staurois parvus; assembly: GCF_062004578.1. Lineage (NCBI taxonomy): Eukaryota > Metazoa > Chordata > Amphibia > Anura > Ranidae > Staurois > Staurois parvus. Next base: position 1,687,261 of record NW_028319145.1, on the reverse strand, counting down.
TCTTCTTCCACGTTCATACAGGTGTCCCTTTTCTCCTTCTACCTTTATATAATTGAGTATTGTCTTCATCTTTCTCCATACGCACGTGTCTTGTCTTCTTCCAAATTCATACAGGTGTCCCTTTTCTCCTTCTACCTTTATATAATTGAGTATTGTCTTCATCTACCTCCATACGCACGTGTCTTGTCTTCTTCCAAGTTCATACAGGTGTCCCTTCTCTCCTTCTACCTTTATGTAATTGAGTATTATCTTCATCTACCTCCATACGCATGTTTCTTGTCTTCTTCCAAATTCATACAGGTGTCCCTTCTCTCCTTCTACCTTTATATAATTGAGTATTGTCTTCATCTACCTCCATACGCATGTTTCTTGTCTTCTTCCAAATTCATATAGGTGTCCTTTCTCTCCTTCTACCTTTATATAATTGAGTATTGTCTTCATCTACCTCCATACGCACGTGTCTTGTCTTCTTCCACGTTCATACAGGTGTCCCTTCTCTCCTTCTACCTTTATATAATTGATCATTGTCTTCATCTACCTCCATACGCATGTTTCTTGTCTTCTTCCAAATTCATACAGGTGTCTTCTATATTTCCACTTCCATATAGATGTGTCTTACCTTCATACAAGTGTGTGTCTCTTCTTCTACCTCCACACTGGTATGTCTCCTTTTCTTCCACCTCCGTATAAATGGTCTAATCTTCTTCTGCCTCCTTACAATTGTTTCTAATTTCCTCTACCTCTATACAGGTGTGTTTACTCATCCTCTTCCTTCATACAAGCCGGACTCCTTTTCTTGTACCTTAGTACAAGTGTACTGCCTCTTATTCTGTCTTTCTACATTTCTTGTGTCATTTCTTGTGTTCTTCCACTTTCATATATTTGTAGAAGGGTTGAAAGAAGACAACATACATCTTTCCCTTTACATTCACACATGTGTGTCCCTTCTACTGCCTCCATACAAGTTTCTTCTGCCTCCATACAGGTGTACCACCTTTTCCTCTACCTCTGTACTTTTCTTTCATCTTTGTATGGGTGTGTCATGCCCTCTACTTCCTTACCGGAGTGTCTAAATTCTTCTACATCCATACAGGTGTGTCTCATCTTCTTCTACTTCCATACAGGTGTGTCTCCTCTTCTTCTACCTTTGTACAGGTGTGTATTATCTTCTTCTACCTCCATACGTGTGTCTCCTCTTCTTCTACCTCTGTACAGGCGTGTCTCATCTTCTCCTTCCTCCATACAGGTGTGTCTCATCTTCTCCTTCCTCCACACAGGTGTGTCTCATCTTCTTGTACCTCCATACAGGTGTGTCTCCTCTTTTTCTACCTCCATACAGGCGTGTCTCATCTTCTTCTACCTCTGTACAAGTGTGTCTCATCTTCTTCTACCTCAGTACAGGTGTGTCTCATCTTCTTCTACCTCCATGCAAGTGGCTCATTTTCTTCTACCTCCATACAGGTGTGTCTCCTCTTTTTCTACCTCCATAAAGGTGTGTCTCTTCTTCTTCTACCTCCATACAGGTGTGCCTCCCCTTCTTCTACCTCCATACAGGTGTGCCTCCTCTTCTTCTACCTCCACACAGGTATGTCTCCTCTTCTTCTACCTCCATACAGGTGTGTCTCATCTTCTTCTACCTCCACACAGGTATGTCTCCTCTTCTTCTACCTCCATACAGGTGTGCCTCCTCTTCTTCTACCTCCATACAGGTGTGTCTCCTCTTCTTCTACCTCCATACAGGTGTGTCTCCTCTTCTTCTACCTCCATACAGGTGTGTCTCATCTTCTTCTACCGCCACACAGGTGTGTCTCCTCTTCTTCTACCTCCATACAGGTGTGTCTCATCTTCTTCTACCGCCACACAGGTGTGTCTCCTCTTCTTCTACCTCCACACAGGTGTGTCTCCTCTTCTTCTACCTCCATACAAGTGTGTCTCATCTTCTTCTACCTCCATACAGGTGTGTCTCCTCTTCTTCTACCTCCATACAGGTGTGTCTCCTCTTCTTCTACCTCCATACAGGTGTGTCTCATCTTCTTCTACCTCCATACAGGTGTGTCTCATCTTCTTCTACCTCCATACAGGTGTGTCTCATCTTCTTCTACCGCCACACAGGTGTGTCTCCTCTTCTTCTACCTCCACACAGGTGTGTCTCCTCTTCTTCTACCTCCACACAGGTATGCCTCCTCTTCTTCTACCTCCACACAGGTGTGTCTCCTCTTCTTCTACCTCCATACAGGTGTGTCTCATCTTCTTCTACCTCCACACAGGTATGTCTCCTCTTCTTCTACCTCCATACAGGAGTGCCTCCTCTTCTTCTACCTCCATACAGGTGTGCCTCCTCTTCTTCTACCTCCATACAGGTGTGTCTCCTCTTCTTCTACCTCCACACAGGTGTGTCTCCTCTTCTTCCACCTCCATACAGGTGTGTCTCATCTTCTTCTACCGCCACACAGGTGTGTCTCCTCTTCTTCTACCTCCACACAGGTGTGTCTCCTCTTCTTCTACCTCCATACAAGTGTGTCTCATCTTCTTCTACCTCCATACAGGTGTGCCTCCTCTTCTTCTACCTCCATACAGGTGTGTCTCCTCTTCTTCTACCTCCATACAGGTGTGTCTCATCTTCTTCTACCTCCACACAGGTGTGTCTCCTCTTCTTCTACCTCCATACAGGTGTGCCTCCTCTTCTTCTACCTCCATACAGGTGTGCCTCCTCTTCTTCTACCTCCACACAGGTGTGTCTCCTCTTCTTCTACCTCCATACAGGTGTGTCTCATCTTCTTCTACCGCCACACAGGTGTGTCTCCTCTTCTTCTACCTCCACACAGGTGTGTCTCCTCTTCTTCTACCTCCATACAGGTGTGTCTCCTCTTCTTCTACCTCCATACAGGTGTGTCTCCTCTTCTTCTACCTCCATACAGGTGTGTCTCATCTTCTTCTACCTCCATACAGGTGTGTCTCATCTTCTTCTACCTCCACACAGGTGTGTCTCCTCTTCTTCTACCTCCATACAGGTGTGCCTCCTCTTCTTCTACCTCCATACAGGTGTGCCTCCTCTTCTTCTACCTCCACACAGGTGTGTCTCCTCTTCTTCTACCTCCACACAGGTGTGTCTCCTCTTCTTCTACCTCCATACAGGTGTGTCTCATCTTCTTCTACCGCCACACAGGTGTGTCTCCTCTTCTTCTACCTCCACACAGGTGTGTCTCCTCTTCTTCTACCTCCATACAGGTGTGTCTCATCTTCTTCTACCTCCATACAGGTGTGTCTCATCTTCTTCTACCTCCATACAGGTGTGTCTCATCTTCTTCTACCTCCACACAGGTGTGTCTCATCTTCTTCTACCTCCACACAGGTGTGTCTCCTCTTCTTCTACCTCCATACAAGTGTGTCTCATCTTCTTCTACCTCCATACAGGTGTGTCTCCTCTTCTTCTACCTCCATACAGGTGTGTCTCCTCTTCTTCTACCTCCATACAGGTGTGTCTCATCTTCTTCTACCTCAGTACAGGTGTGTCTCATCTTCTTCTACCTCCATACAGGTGTGTCTCATCTTCTTCTACCGCCACACAGGTGTGTCTCCTCTTCTTCTACCTCCACACAGGTGTGTCTCCTCTTCTTCTACCTCCATACAAGTGTGTCTCATCTTCTTCTACCTCCATACAGGTGTGTCTCCTCTTCTTCTACCTCCATACAGGTGTGTCTCATCTTCTTCTACCTCCATACAAGTGTGTCTCATCTTCTTCTACCTCCATACAGGTGTGTCTCATCTTCTTCTACCTCCATACAGGTGTGTCTCATCTTCTTCTACCTCCATACAGGTGTGTCTCATCTTCTTCTACCTCCATACAGGTGTGTCTCATCTTCTTCTACCTCCACACAGGTATGTCTCCTCTTCTTCTACCTCCATACAGGTGTGCCTCCTCTTCTTCTACCTCCATACAGGTGTGCCTCCTCTTCTTCTACCTCCATACAGGTGTGTCTCCTCTTCTTCTACCTCCACACAGGTGTGTCTCCTCTTCTTCTACCTCCATACAGGTGTGTCTCATCTTCTTCTACCGCCACACAGGTGTGTCTCCTCTTCTTCTACCTCCACACAGGTGTGTCTCCTCTTCTTCTACCTCCATACAGGTGTGTCTCATCTTCTTCTACCTCCATACAGGTGTGTCTCATCTTCTTCTACCTCCATACAGGTGTGTCTCATCTTCTTCTACCGCTACACAGGTGTGTCTCCTCTTCTTCTACCTCCACACAGGTGTGTCTCCTCTTCTTCTACCTCCACACAGGTATGTCTCCTCTTCTTCTACCTCCATACAGGTGTGTCTCCTCTTCTTCTACCTCCATACAGGTGTGTCTCCTCTTCTTCTACCTCCATACAGGTGTGTCTCCTCTTCTTCTACCTCCATACAGGTGTGTCTCCTCTTCTTCTACCTCCATACAGGTGTGTCTTCTCTTCTTCTACCTCCATACAGGTGTGTCTCATCTTCTTCTACCTCCATACAGGTGTGTCTCATCTTCTTCTACCTCCATACAGGTGTGTCTCATCTTCTTCTACCGCCACTCAGGTGTGTCTCATCTTCTTCTACCTCCATACAGGTGTGTCTCATCTTCTTCTACCGCCACTCAGGTGTGTCTCCTCTTCTTCTACCTCCACACAGGTGTGTCTCATCTTCTTCTACCTTCATACAGGTGTGTCTCATCTTGTTCTACCACCACACAGGTGTGTCTTACCTCCATAAAAGCATGACTTCTTTTTTTCTACCATATTACAGGTGTGTTTCCTCTTCCTCTGTCTCTGTACAGGTGTGCCTTTAACACATCTTCACATGTGTGTCTCCTCTCTATCTACCACTATATAGGTTTGTTCCTCTTCTGTCTCTGTACAGGTGTGCCTCTAATGCATATGTACAAGTATGTCTCCTCTTTTTCTATCACTGTAAGTCACGTCTTTTTTTTTCTACCACTATACAGCTGTCTGGAGGTTCTTCTACCTCCATATACAAGTAGCTCTTCTCCTCTTCCCCTGTACAGATGTGTCTCTACTTCAAATCTCAGTCAGTGCATACTTCTCATCTAACACCAAATTGCAAGCATTAGAAAATAAGCACCTCGTAAGTATGAACTTCCAAAGAATGTGTTGTTTCTCCTCCAAATGAGGGTGCTCTTGCCTTTATTTGAGTAAGGACTGTACAGCAATGGCCGCTCTGTTTTACATTCTAACAAAATACTGGAAGCTTTTCAGTCTCCTGCTTGCAGACATCCCGCCAGCTGCAGAGACATGCTAATCAGAAGCTGAAATGACTTGCATTCACAACACCTTTTGTCTGATCAAATAGGCAATTACGTCGAAATTAAAGGCTCCTTTAATGGAAAAATAGAAAGACAGCAGTCCAAATTGTTCTGAAGACAAGAAGCCACAGTGATTGAGAGCTGAATGTTCTCCTTTATTTCCATGAAGATACAATTCTTCCCAAATTGTTATCGTGAAGGGGATCATTCAGAGCCTGCAGAACACTCCAAAACAGATAGCTGAGTCTAGAAAAATGCAGACCAAAATCCTTACAAAAAAAGATACAGGATTTTTTTGAAGCCTTACAGGAGCTACTGTAATTGTAGACAAAGAAACAGATATGCTGTGTCCTACGTGGACTATGTCATGGTGGCTTAAGATGGATGGATCCAACCTCGGCCAGTTCAGCACGGACCGATCCATCTATGGCAGGCTGATAGTATCCAAGATGATCCATCGATCAACTTGGGTGCAACCAGAATGTCGCATTTTTAGCTTTAGATTATTGTCCTCAGTTCTTCTGTCTAGTCCACAAGTCAGAGTCCCCCTGGACAAAAGTAGAACACCTTTCAGTTCTTACCAAGCCCCAGGAGGAGATGACTCTTCATTAAGGGAGAAGGAGAGCGTATTTCATTGAACACAAATTTTTATCTGTTACTGCAATGTTTTCATCCAAATAAATTTGTATGCACCGCGTCACTGGATACAATTTAGTAAATTATATTGCGGTAGTCAGTTTCCACATTTGTATGGTTTCCATACACTACAATGTACACCATGTTTATAGACAAACATAGAAGGTTTGTTTTTCTCTGTATAACTTGAAAACGATAAATAAAGAATTATAACAAAAATTTATAATTTTGAATGCAACGTTCACATTTTTGCTTCTTGTTAAAGAAAAAAATGTAGATATTTGTAGATTGGCCACTAGAAGCAGGATAGTTTAGCCACTACAATGACACTGCCTAACTACTTCACCCAAAAGGGGAATTGCCGCTTGTTTGAATTCCCCTCCCTGATTTTTAGTGATTTTTTTAGCCACTTTTTTTTTTGGGAGGGGGTTGAGTAGTGGGTACCTGATTAAGACAGATACTTGCTCCCACTTCCGGTCAGATTACGAAGGGTTAAAGTGGTTCTACTTAAATTGGTTCTAAAGCCTGCAGGTTTTTTTACTTTCACGCATTCTATGCATGAAGGTAAAAAAACGTCAGTGTGCAGCCCCCCGCCCCCCCTAGCCACCAGTTCCTGGACTGTAAAGCAGAATCTTCACATCTGACACACTTCCAGGAGTGTCAAAAATTCCAGATCGGGTGGCAGGACAGGGAGTATAGCAACGCTTTTTTTTTTACTACTTTTTTTAAAAAAGACAAAAAGACTCTTCTTTAACAACTGTTAATATAAAATAGCAGCTACATGAGGAGGGCATTGTTTTCAATTAATCATCTGACATACTTCCACAAGTGTAAAAAATTCCAGAACGGGTGGCAGGACAGGGAGTATAGTAATGATTATTGTTTTTGCTACTTTTTTTTTAAAAGATGAAAGTGTCTTCTTTAACAACTGTTAATATAAGATATCAGCTACATGAGGAGGGCATTGTTTTCAATTAATCATCTGACACACTTCCAGGAGTGTCAAAAATTCCAGAATGGGTGGCAGGACAGGGAGTAACGATTATTGTTTTTGCTACTTTTTTTTAAAAAGACGAAAGTCTCTTCTTTAACAACTGTTAATATAAAATAGCAGCTACATGAGGAGGGCATTGTTTTCAATGAATCATCTGACATACTTCCAGGAGTGTCAAAAATTCCAGAACGGATGGCAGGACAGGGAGTATAGTAACGATTATTGTTCTTGATACTTTTTTTTAAAAAGACGAAAGTCTCTTCTTAACAACTGTTAATATAAAATAGCAGCTACATGAGGAGGGCATTGTTTTCAATTAATCATCTGACATACTTCCAGGAGTGTCAAAAATTCCAGAACGGATGGCAGGACGGGGAGTATAGTAACAATTATTGTTTTTGCTACTTTTTTTTAAAAAGACGAAAGTCTCTTCTTTAACAACTGTTAATATAAAATAGCAGCTACATGAGGAGGGCATTGTTTTCAATGAATCATCTGACACACTTCCAGGAGTGGCAAAAATTCCAGAACGGGTGGCAGGACAGGGAGTATAGCAACGATTTTTTTTTGCTACTTTTTTTTTTAAAAAATGAAAGACTCTTCTTAATAATTGTTAATATAAGATATCAGCTACATGAGGAGGGCATTGTTTTCATTGAATCAGCCAATGGATAGACTTGCACTGTAGAAGGGTGCAACCATTGTGTAGTTCTGCAAAAAAGAAAACAGGGCCTGCATTTGTAATGATAGAATATCTCTTAGATTGTAAGCTCCATGGATCATGGCCCTCCTATCCCTCTTGTATTGAACTGTATTGTTGCTGTATTGTCTCCCTTTATATTGTAAAGTGCTGAGCAAACTGTTGGCGCAATATAAATCCTGTATAATAATAAAAGAATTGCGTGTATCTAAGCACACCTAAACGTGAGTAGTTTAGGTGCGTATTGTATGCAGGATCTTCTGCTCGCTCTGCCAGCAAGATCCTGTGTCCTGCATGTAAATGAGCCCCCTACAGATAGCTAATAAGCTCGAAAGCTCAGGGCCCTTGAACCCCTCGTGTATTGTATTGTTACTGTATTGTCTCATGTTCTGTCCCCCACTATAATGTACAGCGCTGAGCAAACCTTTTGGCACTATATAAATACTATATAATAATAATAAGATCACCGGGGTGGGTGGTGACCCTCTTGAGAGGCAGAAACTGGGCTAGCAACTTCTGGAGGAACCCTGGTCTAGAGAGGCGGATCTGATGCTAAAAAAAAAAATTGAATGATCATTGGCGGCGGGAGGAAATTTACCTATTGACATCCTGAGAGATAATGTATGTAAAAGAAGGAAATTTCACCAGTTTCAGGGGCGGATTGACCATTAAGGCACTTGGGCACTGCCCGAGGGCCTGGGGTCAGTAGGAACCCCATGAGATGTCCCTGGTACCTTTCATAGGCTTTCTTGGGTGTGGCTTGAGTGTGGGCGAAGACACAGGAGCCCCATGATTTCCTATTGCCTGGTCTAGACAGGGGGATCTGATGCTAAAAAAAAAAAATTGAATGATCATTGGCGGCGGGAGGAAATTTACCTATTGACATCCTGAGAGATAATGTATGTAAAAGAAGGAAATTTCACCAGTTTCAGGGGCGGATTGACCATTAAGGCACTTGGGCACTGCCCGAGGGCCTGGGGTCAGTAGGAACCCCATGAGATGTCCCTGGTACCTTTCATAGGCTTTCTTGGGTGTGGCTTGAGTGTGGGCGAAGACACAGGAGCCCCATGATTTCCTATTGCCTGGTCTAGACAGGGGGATCTGATGCTAAAAAAAAAAAATTGAATGATCATTGGCGGCGGGAGGAAATTTACCTATTGACATCCTGAGAGATAATGTATGTAAAAGAAGGAAATTTCACCAGTTTCAGGGGCGGATTGACCATTAAGGCACTTGGGCACTGCCCGAGGGCCTGGGGTCAGTAGGAACCCCATGAGATGTCCCTGGTACCTTTCATAGGCTTTTTTGGGTGTGGCTTGAGTGTGGGCGAAGACACAGGAGCCCCTTGATTTCCTATTGCCTGGTCTAGACAGGGGGATCTGATGCTAAAAAAAAAAAATTGAATGATCATTGGCGGCGGGAGGAAATTTACCTATTGACATCCTGAGAGATAATGTATGTAAAAGAAGGAAATTTCACCAGTTTCAGGGGCGGATTGACCATTAAGGCACTTGGGCACTGCCCGAGGGCCTGGGGTCAGTAGGAACCCCATGAGATGTCCCTGGTACCTTTCATAGGCTTTTTTGGGTGTGGCTTGAGTGTGGGCGAAGACACAGGAGCCCCTTGATTTCCTATTGCCTGGTCTAGACAGGGGGATCTGATGCTAAAAAAAAAAAATTGAATGATCATTGGCGGCGGGAGGAAATTTACCTATTGACATCCTGAGAGATAATGTATGTAAAAGAAGGAAATTTCACCAGTTTCAAAGACGGATTGACCATTCAGGCACTTGGGCACTGCCCGAGGGCCTGGGGTCAGTAGGAGGCCCCATGAGATAATAATATCTGCCCTCCATATATATGTAATAACAGGTGATTAATCATCAACCCCCCCCCCCCCCGCAAAAAAAAAAAAAACCCTGTGAGCTCACTATGAGTCCTTAAGGAAAGGAAAAGCACCTCTATCACTCATTGGAAGAATACGCCTCGTTATATTCTAACCTTTCGCAGAGAAGTGACAGCAGAAATCTGCAAGCAATTAGCTGATCATCCCTGATCCATGTCTTGTATCCATGCACAGGGTTGTCCCCGCTCATGTACAGCAGTAATACATTGTAGAATTGTGGACATAACCCGGGGTTTATCCGCTCTGGTGCAGAGTTAGTGTTGTGAATTACAAAGTAAACACACTGTACTCCTCCGTAAATCCATCTCACATCTGATCGGCGTTTGTTGAAGTAGGAGCATATGGCGCTGAAGCATTCCGCCAGAACAACTTGTCTTGCGAGTCATCATGTGGAAAGCTGCAGGAGACGCCGATGATGTGTGTGAAGTTGGAGATCTTGCGGTTTTGAGCCTGTCTGCGATTCTGTCTGCTGCTCCATTCCGCCTCACCTCCTCTCTGTAATCTCCTCTCTTTCCCTGCTGATGGAGGGAGCGGAGGACAATAAACCCACACTGCCTGTTTACCCTGATGCTGCTGGAACAGACTCGGCTCTCTCCAAGCAAAGAAGGCCTAATCCAGGGGCGGACTGACCATTTGGAAACTCGGGCACTGCCGAGGGCCCTGGGTCAGTAGGGGGCCCCATGAGATGCCCCTGGTACCTTTTTCATAGGCTTTTTTGAGTTTGGGCAAGGACACAGGGGCCCCATGATCCCCTATTGCCCGGGGGCCCCAGGAGTTGTCAGTCCGCCCCTGGTCTAATCAGAGCGCTCCCAATTCTGAGCTCTGGAATATACGACCAGAAAAGCATGCACTGAGGCCTGTGACCTCTCTATCATAGGCTTTCAGGCAAGTAGTGACACATACTGCTCTCATCAACAGCTAGCCCATCTGTGGAAGAATATATGAATGATGGTGTCACTCACTGCATAACTTGAAAAGGCTTGTCAGCTTTCCAGATGACATGCATCATAAAAGCTGAATCCCAGGAATTCAGCCACTTTGTAAAATGTGAAAGCATACTATGATTTGGGTCCAGTGAGGTGCATGACACCTCCAGTATATATCTCTATTATTTACATCTAACAGGTTTTGGCACTCTTGAAGAGGAGACACTCTCTTAGAAGAGAGAAGCACACACGGCAGCTCTAATCGCCCCTCCCCTCTGATGCCCATTCACAGAAGCCTTTGTATTTTGTGAGCTCATTCTCAAAAAACAAAGGGTTCTGTGATTGGCCAGGAGGAGGTGAGGGGTGTAAAACAGCTGCATAGACTCTGCTGCTGAAGGAGCTCAGACTAGAAAGTCTAGCATTGGGAATCCTAGAACTATAGTGACAGCTGTCTTCTAGGAGCTCCATAAACCTCTCAGGAAAGTTCAGGAGGTGGCAAGCACCTTGCTGGACTTAACTCATAGTATGCCTGCACTTTTTACAAAGTAGCTGATCCCCTGGAGTTCAGCTTTAATGACAATTCATCATTAAAGCAGATCTTGCATGCGCTCAAATGCAAGGGCCAATGATGTGGCTGCCCCCCACCCCACTCACTGCTGCAAAAACCTGCATTACAGAAATAAAAAAACAGCCTGTTGGGAAATCATAAATTCCCTTACTCCCAGGATTCCATCAGGCTTTCCTAGGTAAAAGGAACTCAGTGGGTCTCCTGGGATCCCATGAAATTAAGAATCCCAAATTCTACAAGAATTGACTTCTGTACAGTGCAGTAGTGTCCCTTTGAGAGAAGTACGATCTTGGTCTTTCCCAAGATCCTTCTGTGAGGTTCAATGACAGGGAAAGGAAGCAGCCAGATCTCAGGATCAAAGTGAGGTATTTTTATTGCATTTCCTTTCAATGCTCTTTTTTTTTTTTTTTTAATTTCCATAATGCTGTGTTTTGCCAACAGGGGGTGGGGGCAGCCTCATTTGCAGACCTGATTCAATAATTCGATTTTATGTGTCACTTCTCTGCCTCCAGCCTTCTAATTGGACAGCTAATTAGCATCATCACTTTACATCCAGTGAGCAGGAAGCAGTAAAGTTGACCAAAGAAGCAACAAAGCGATCTTGCAGACCATCATAGGTTTGCGTATCACAGAAATCACTGGAAATAATTATAAATCCCCTCCCAGGTAAACAATAGGCACATATGTATTTAACCCATGTATTGTGCTGCATTCCTGAAATTGCGCTGTAAAAAACAGGTAGACCCAAGCAGAGTACTGGTAGCATTCAACACAAAGCAAGGTACTCTGCATCTCAGTGCCAGACTGCTACTCAACAGTAATGAAGATGTGGGCCAGCAAACCAGGAGATTGATGCATGTTGGCAGTCCAGTGAAGACAAAACACCCTCCAAGGACCACAGGTCCTGCCAAATCTGACAATATAAGAACCCTATTTCTAAGCCTTTGAAGGTATTTCCTGTCCAGGGATACCATTTGACACGTTTGGTTGTTACTCAAGGTCAACCTTGGTCATTTGTGACTTGTTTGCCATGCAATGCTTGACCCTGGTGTGGTGGGGGCATTGCTGTGGACTCGGACATTTGTCTAAGTGAACATTTTTTCCCCACTGTTGCTTCACCTACCCATTTCCCTTTGTAATATCTAGTTACCATGGGCTACAGTTTTAAAGGCCTACAGTACAATGTGTAGAGCAGGTACAAAGCTTTTAGCAAGCTGTGCAAAGCCCTTAAACCACCCTTTGGTTCCAGTCTCCAGTCCAGATCTTAATAGGAGCCCTGGCTGTTGCTTTACATGAGCTGTTAAGCTTTGAGCGAGCTTCAGTACTTTAACATTGGCTCAGCCATTTTGCAGAGGATATTTACACAAGCTTGCATCTACTGCATCCTAGAGTTAACTCTGATAGCTTTTAAGTAATAATGCTGCATTTGTCCTAATTATGGAAGCTTTGGTTGGAAAGTAAACATTTATAATAAGTAATGGAGGTAGCAAGGAGCTCAATGGCAGCATTGAAACTGTCAGACAGCGTTACTATTGTCTGGCCCCATCACCAGCCCACCAAACAATATGTTCATCTAGCAGCATGTATGTAACACCCATCTAGTTCTTGGCAACATGAGACCTCTCTGCCAGCACTGCAACCTTGTTGAAGCATAAACTCCTCTTTGACAATATAGCACTTCTGTGGTCTTTGCAGTTCAGTCTCCTCTTGAACAATGTCACCTTTTTACTGGTATTACACCTCTTTGGCTTTTGTCAGACATTGTCACTAGGACAAAAAGTGATGGGGAATCCAAACATTGTGCATTGTCACCAGAGCAAGAGGTGAGGGAAAGACCTCCAATGAGGACACTTGTTCCCATGCAACTCTGTAAGATGGGAATTCTATTGACTTTCGATTTTCCTTCATTCCCTGTTGCGTCTCCAGGAAAGGAAATGAAGAGAAATCTCACCAGCGGGATAGAGTGCTAACTAATTAAAAAGAGAATTCTCTCACTTTGGAGGGTTTTTTCTCTCCACATGGGACACATATGGCTAACAAACTCTTAAACTCCAATCGCTGGCAAACTCATGCAGGCTCCACCTCCGCAACATCTCCAAGATATGTACGTTCCTAACCCCAGACACTACTAAACAACTCATTCCCTCCCTTTTTATCTCACGACTCAACTACTGAAACTCCCTCCTCACCGGCCTTCCCCATCACAGACTATGCCTGCTTCAGTCTATCCTGAACTCAGTGGCCAGACTCATCCGCCTTACCAACCGCTCCGCATCTGCCACCCCCTCTGTTATTCCCTCCATTGGTTTCCGATTGCCCAACGCATTACATTCAAACTACTAACAATGACATACAAAGCCATTCATAACACTGCCACAAACTACCTCACCGACCTGATACCCAAATACCACCCAACCCGTACTCTTCGCTCCTCACAAGACCTCCTACTTTCTAGCTCCCTGGTCTCCTACTCCCATGCCCGACTGCAGCACTTCTCCAGGACTTCCCCCATCCTCTGGAACTCGCTACCCCAATCCATAAGACTGTCACCTACCCTCCTCACCTTTAGGCACTGTCAGGGCAGGGCTGTGGAACGGACAGGTAGGCCTAGTGGCAGGGTAACGCACTGGCTGACGACAACCACCACCAACAGACCGAAGTCCCTCAGGGCGCGGAGTCTAAGTCCCAGGCTGCCCTTCACCAGGGCCCCTGATGGTGGGGATGGACTTGACACAGCCAGGAACCAGGTCGCGGCCCCCGAGACACCCCGGCTGCGGTAATGGCCGCCGCCAATGGCGTGTAGCTGGTGAGAATGACAATAGCGTAGTCAGGCAAGCCGGGTCGACAACAACGGGACAAAACGGTACAGAACAGTAGACAGAGAATAACAGGTCACGGGCCGGGTTCAGCAACAGAAGGTCAGATCGAAGGAAAACACAGAGAATGGTCTTGGTCACAAGCCGAGTCAAATACCAGAAGAGTCACGAGCGTATACACAGAGCTGTAGCAAGACAAAGACACAAGACACAAGTGCAAAGAGCATCTGCGGATCACAGGCTTATATGTACTCAGCCACACCCCTCAGGGGGATGGACCTCACAGACCTGAAGGCATAAAAGATTCCCACCATGCTCAGCAGAAATCCAAGATGGATGCCAGCACATGGAGTAACATAACCTCTGGGAAAAGGTAGGACCTTGACAGGCACACCCTGAAAACCCATCTCTTCAGGGAAGCCTACCCCACCCTCACCTAACAGTCGATCTCCTCCACTCCTCCTAGCACTCCATCCCCCACAGCCACTTCCTCATGTACCTCTACCCCCTCCCTCCTAGATTGTAAGCTCGAAAGAGCAGGGTCCTCGAACCCCTCGTGTATTGTTCTGTTACTGTATTGTCTCATGTTCTGTCCCCCACTATATTGTACAGCGCTGAGCAAACCTTTTAGCGCTATATAAATACTGTATAATAATAATCCCTGATAAATGGGGTGAAACATGTTGCATTCTCTTTTGATTTTCTGCCAGACCTTTATTGGAATGAATTTCCAATAAAGCGCTTCAATGTACGTTGGCGCTATATAAATACTATATAATAATAATAAACTCTACGCTCTGGATACCTTAACATTAAGGTGATTTCTGAATTGTTCAAAACATTGCGATGTTGCTTCTCATCTAAACAGATTCACGTTTAATTCACGCCATATGAAGACTGTTATGGTGCATATTGTGGATTGCAGCTGAGAAACAGAGCTCCTTATTCCGTTGCATGTCCATTTGCTGCTAATCTAACCCTTAAGTGTTTTTTCCAAATAAGCACTTTTTTTTGGCTAAAAAAGCTAAAAACTGCCAACAGCAGATGCAAGTAACACAACATTTGGTGCACACACGAAGCAGCTTCCGTCTGTAAACAAATAGAAGAACCCGCGTCGTATCAAATCCCAAATCACGAGAATCGCTCATCAGCAAAGTGAGCTGACAGGACGATTAAACACAGGGGCAGATGCGCGAGGCTTCGTTAAAACATTAAGCACGACCGTAAAATAAAAAGAGAGATGTACAGGCACATCCTGCAGTTCAGGCAGCCGGAGGAAAGTGTCTTATCTGCCCGCCATCCAATCAGTGGGGAGCTAAGCAGGAAATTAAATGCACAGCCAGCTGACGGAGTTAATGCAAAAAATTGGATTTGTAACAGCGGCTCAGAACTGGCAACAAAAACCAGGAGCTGGTTAGCCGTACAATCGCCATGCCAAGGAGGGAGAATGGATATGAATTGTTTAGCAATATCTCTGCCAATTAGTATTAGGAGTGTTTGATACAAAATATTTCATCCCTCCTAACTTTCTGAAACAGGGCACGGGGTGTAAAGCTGGCTATAAATTTGAGATGATTGACACTGATGTCTATGGCAGCAGCAGACACCTGCTGGGGAATTGCTCTTGGGGATGAAGATTAATCAGGCGGGTTTGTAGACCTGTTCAGTTCTCTCCTTCTCCTCCTGGATGTCTCCATGGTATTAAACACACAAGCTAGTGATAATCTAAGGTACGTTCAACACAAACGTCCAGGTTATGGAGACTTTTATTAAAGGTAAATAAAGAGCCAAGGTAATAGAAATAGAGATTAGGGCGAGCAGAATGATTTCCAAGAGTTTGATGTAATTATTATTATTATACAGTATTTATAAAGCGCCAATAGTTCGCTCAGCGCTGTACATTACAAAGGGGGACAGAACATGTGACAGAACAATACCAATACAATGCAAAACATGAGAGGATTGAGGGCCCTGCTCTTTGAAGCTTACAATCTAGGAGGGAGGGGATAGTGGTACAGGAGGAGATAGCTGTGGGGGATGGAGTGGTAGGAAGAGTGGAGAAGGTCGGTCAAGTTAGCAGGGGGTGGGGTAGGCTTCCCTGAAGAGATGGGTTTTCAGGGTGCGCCTAAAGGAGAGGAGAGTAGGTGATAATCTGATGGGTTGGGGCAGGGAGTTCCAGAGGATGGGTGACACCCTGGAGAAGTCATGGAGGCAGGCATGGGAGGAGGAGACCAGGGAACTAGAGAGAAGGAGGTCTTGTGAGGAGCGGAGTGTGCGTGCTGGGCTGTACTTGGATATTAGGTCGGTGATGTAGTTCGGGGCAGTATGGTGGACAGCTTTTATACGTCAATGTTAGGATTTTGAATTTGATCCGTTGCGCAATCGGAAGCCAGTGGAGGGATTGGCAGAGGGGGGTGGCGGAGATGGAGCGGTTGGAAAGGTGAATGAGTCTGGCAGCCGTATTCAGGATCGACTGAAGAGGGGATAGCCAGCGGTGAGGCAGGCCAGTGAGGAGGGAGTTGCAGTAGTCGAGTCGTGATACGATGAGGGAGTGGATGAGCTGTTTAGTGGTTTCTGGAGTTAGGAACGTGCGGATTTTGGCGATGTTGCGGAGGTGGAGTCTGCACGAGTTTGTTAAAGATTGGACTTGGGGCTGGAAGGATACGTTGGAGTGCAGAATGACACCAAGTACTCTGGCCTGCAGGGCGGGTTTGATATTGGCGTTGTTGGATGTGATGGAGAAGTCAATGGGGGGTGGGGTCCGGGCTGGTGGGAAGACATTGTAATGGAAAGATTGGCAGTTTTGCGTTGACCAATATTTTGCTACAATTGACCTCTAAATTTCATGTTGTGTGCAATTAGCATGGTAAGACTGTGAGATCATCTTACTGGCCGATAGAAAGAAAACACTGAAAATATGTCACAATGTAGGGGCCTACAGGACTGATCTAAATAGCAGCGCTGAAGAATAATGGACATCTTGAAGGTGCAGGCGAAGATATAACCGCAGACAGAGCTACTACGTCCACTCACGTTACATAGAAATATGAACAGGGCAGCATAGCGGCTAAATGGTTAGCCCTTCCGCCTGGCAGTACTAGGGTCGTTGGTCCTAATCCCAACCATGGCACTACCTGCCTGGAGTTTGCATGTTCTCCCTGTGCCTGCGTGGGTTTGCTCCGGGTACTCCGGTTTCCTCCCACACTCCAAAGACATGCTGGTAGGTTAATTGGCTCCTGTCTAAATTGGCCCTTGTATGTGTATGAATGTGATTTAGGAACCTTAGATTGTACGCTCCTTGAGGGTTAAGGACTGATGTGAATGTACGATGTATATATATATATGTAAAGAGCTACGTAAAATGATGGCGCTATATAAGTACCGTAATAAAATAAATAAATGAAAGGCCTTGGGTGATGTGTAACTAGAGAGGCAATCCAAATCCAAATTTTGTTATCCAAAAGAATATAGTAAACTGATAGGCCACTGATGATTTTTTAGTAATCGAAAATATTGAAGTTCAACAAGGTGGCTGACGTGTTTCGGGGATCAGCATACTCTTCTTTAGGGACTTCTGATTGTTCATGAAATATTTTAGATTGGTGTCCTTTTGGTTCCCTGTATCCTTGGATATAGGAATAGATTTCCTGGTTAGAGTGAAACTTCAATATTTTATATTGCTGAAAGGATCAGCAGCCTATCGGTTTACTGGATTTCCCTTGGATAATGGCATAGCCTCTCTGGTTACAGTGGATCACTCAAGGCCTTCTACTTCTTCTCATCTACGTAAACACCAACATGACCTTCAGCTACTGCCACCTTGGAGTAAATTGGGGTATCTTGTCAAACACAGCAAAGTGATCTTGCTGAATCTATTTACGGGTGTTACATCATTTATGTTGTTCTTTTTCTATGGTTATTCTGCAGTGAATAACATGTTGTTAGAAGCGTTATTTTTGTGTTTTATTGTGGTCATCAAATAGTTATTAAGGAATAAAAGCTGTATGTGGTGGTTGTTGAACTGTAACTATAGTATTGATTTTTGATAACCAACCCTTGATTAGTATATAATAATGCTCTGTTTCAGAGTGCTGATCAGCAGTGGACAGAAGAACAGAGGTTTTCTACCTACTCTATGAAAGCAGAAATCCTACATCTCTATGAAAAAGGCTGTTTACTAATAATCAAAGTGTGGGCTTATTAACTGCCTGTTGGTCTAAACATTAGATTTCTGGATTCCAGTTATGTTGGAGTGTTGTCCTTTGTATGGTCTGCGGCAGGGTCCTCAAAATGTTATAGCAAAAGGACAGTTCATATTCATCAGAATATTGGGGGCCAAATGGAGTAAAAATGCCCTTTTATTTGTGATCACTGGGAGTATAAAACATTTCTGTATTGGTGGGAGTAAAAAAGCCTTGGAGCCAGTGGCAGTTAATAAAATGCCCCAGTGGCAACGTTCAGTGGAAGTAAAAATGGTCCCAGGCCTCTGTGGTCAGATGGAGTAAAAAAATGGTCTAGAGTCCATGGGAGTTAAAATGTCCTGGCCACTGTGGTCAGATGGAGCAAAATGGAGTAAAAAAATGGTCTAGAGTCCATGGGAGTTAAAATGTCTTGGCCACTGTGGTCAGATGGAGTAAAAAAAAGTGGTTTAGAGTCCATGGGAGTTAAAAATGTCCTGGCCACTGTAGTCAGATGGAGTAAAAAAATGGTCTAGAGTCCATGGGAGTTAAAAATGTCCTGGCCACTGTGGTCAGATGGAGAAAAAACAAATGGTTTAGAGTCCATGGGAGTTAAAAATGTCCTGGCCATTGTGGTTTGAAAAAGGAAAACAAATACCCCAGTGGTATTCACTGGTGGTCAATGAACATAAAAAATGTTCCAGTGTTGGTAGTCATAGGGAGTAAAAAAAAAAAGAAATGTCCAAGCCTCATTGTATAGAATACAAAATGCCATTGATGGTCAATGGGAGTTAAAAATGTACCTGGCATTGGTGGTTTCTAAAAATGAAATATTACCCTGAGTCAGTGGAAAAAGTAAATGTTCCGATGCCTGGTATGTGCTGCCTCTGCATGGCTTTCTCATTGTAGGAGCTAGTTTACAGCAAGTAGTGGCAGGTAAAAAAGATGTCTTTCTATCTCTTCCTTCTCCAATATGAGCAAGATATCACTTTTGCATCAACGTCTCTTTAATATTATTAGGCCTAAAAAGTATTCTGAAGTAACATTGACATCATCAACTACCTGCAATAGGAATAGATGGACAATACCTGAGAGATATAAGAAATCAGCATGTGGTTCAGGCTTCCATTAAAAAAATCAACCCAACCTTTACTTTCCACCTTCTTCTCAAGTGTGTCTATGGGAATTTGTGCCCATTCAGCCAAAAGATCATTTCTGAAGTCACAAACTGATGTTGGGCGAGAAGACCTGGATTTCAATTTGTATTCCAATTCATCCCAAAGAAGTTCAATAGACTTGAAGTTGGAACTCGAACCCCTCCACACAAAACTCTCTAAACCATGTCTTTATGGAGCTGGTTTTGCATGTAGCAGCACGGTCACACTAGAACAGAAAATGTCCTTTGCCATACTGTTTCCAACAGGTTGGACGCTCATAAATATCTAAAATGTCTATGCATGTTGTAACATTAACAGTGTCCTTTACTGGAAAACTCAGTCAGTTGGCGAGGTGTCCAAATGGTGGATGTTTTCACAGTACCTAGGAAAAGAACTGACAACACTTTCTTTCACCCCTTCATCGGGTGGAATTTGCTGCCTCAGAGGTGGAACGGTTAACGACCTAATTCTGCCACTTTTCGGTACGTTGATCTGAGTTTAGGTCACGGGTGACTGACGGCTTGACGCAGAAAATGACATGCTGCCCACATAACCCCCTGCACTAAATTGAATCTCTAGATATCAAATTAATGAGGAGAATATAAAATATTAATATATTCTAACTGAATGTTCATCAGCAAATTATCCAGGCTTTCTACGGGTCTTACACAGCTTGTCTACTGCCGCGATACAGAGGTGGGGTTGGAGGGGCAGCGGAAAAGGGACATGCAAATTTCTCTAATTGGAGTCACATGTTTTCTCTGAGTCTGTTGAAGGCAGGATCAACATTATTGTGACTTTAAATTCTCTCTAATAATTCAGTGGAGTATTCAAAGCACTAATACAACTTTTGCTAGAGTCACAAAAGCAAAACCTTAGTCAAAAAAAAGATACAAAATAAATTCAATCCAGAGATTTCCCTTGCAGCACATTTGTCTGCCAATCGATGTTCTTCATTCAACCCTTCTTCTTCTGAGCCCAGGTCACCCTCCACCCACCTCAACCTGTGACTGGACAATGAAATGAGAAGCAGCACGCCAATGAGCTCATCCCTCTGTCACTCTGTTTTCACCTCCTTTCAGCATGCTCTTCATGATCTGATGGGCTCCTTGTACTGCTTCTGCCTCTAACCTTCTGGCCCTGCTATACTGGGACCGTACCAAGCTAATTCATGTATTGCTTGCATATAATGATGTATTGATGATTACATAGCTGTATTCATTTATGTCTGTCTGTATTTCAATGGTTTTTATTAATTTTAAACAGTATAAAACAGAGGCAACAAAACACACCCACGCAGGGGCTATCAATTGCACCAATAAAAAAGGCATAATAGAGCAGACAACGCTCTAATTCCAATAAGGCAAAACGTATGCCCACGCAGGGGCTATCAATGGCACATAGGTTACAATAACATCAGTAAGACTCTGACTAACGCAACTAAAGACAGTTGTCCACTGTCACATCAAAACAAACAGAAAAGGAGAGAAGAAGAGCAGAGAAGAAAGGGAAAAAAAACAAAAAACAAAAAAAAACTAAAGAGCAGGGGTCCACGAGCGCCAATACCAAACTCCATTACCTCCCTACACTGGCCGGGGGGAGCGTGGGAAAGGCATATTGCAACCACGGCTCCCATACTTTCAAAAATTTATGTTGAGAGTCGCTGCATATACTCGACATCTGTTCGTTGAGCATCATAGTAGTCATACGATCCCGCACCCCCTGGAAATGTACAAACGGACTCTTCCAGGCCTGAGCAATTGTCCTAGTAGCCGATAAAAACAAATAGGAAGCCAACCGCTGCTGACGAGCCAAGAGGCCCGGTATGCATTTATGTCTGTCTGAAGTCCAGCTTTAAAGCTGGTGGGTGTTGGTTTGAAAAACATATTACTATCTTAGCCTTTTGGGTATTGCATTCCAAAGCTACGGGCATTAAATATTGAGTTGGCTATAACATCCTGCACTCTTCTGGGAAGACTTTCCACCTTCTTCTTGAGTGTGTCTATGGGAGATCATTTCTGAAGTCACAAACTGATGGTGGGTGAGAAGACCTGGATTTCAATTTGTATTCCAATTCATCCCAAAGACGTTCAATAGAGTTGAAGTTGGAGCTCAAACCCCTCCACACAAAACCAGGGGCGGACTGACAACTCATTGGGCCCCTGGGCAATAGGGAATCATGGGGCCCCTGTGTCCTTGCCCAAACTCAAAAAGGTACCAGGGGCATCTCATGGGGCCCCTTACTGACCCCAGGCCCTCGGGCATTGCCCAAGTTTCCAAATGGTCAGTCTGCCCCTGCACAAAACTCTCCAAATCATGTCTTTATGGAGCTGGTTTTGCATGTAGCAGCACGGTCACACTAGAACAGAAAATGTCCTTCGTCATACTGTTTCCACCAGGTTGGAGGCTCAGAAATATCTAAAATGTGTAAGCAGCAACCTTGATGCTGTTCCACTGCTGATTATGCACCGATGACAGCATGAATTTAAAAGTAAAATTATAAATAAATAGGAAAGCTTCATTCCATTATATGCCTCTAAGTACCTTTTTTTCTTCTTTACAGGCTGGCACTCTCCCTTAAATCTCCCCAATCCATGTCCATTCCCTCCAGGCATCTCCAAGGTCAGTATATAAATCCCCTCCAGGCTACACCGACTATAAACACAATATGTATATCTAGCAGGAATGTGAAAGAGGCTGCAATTTACACCGCACACTACGGAGCCAGGATTAGAGATGTCAGGCGCAGACGCACAGAAATACAATGACTTAGTGGAACTGTAATCTGGGGAATCATGAGGGATACAATGCTATTAAATAGCAGGAAGCAGGGAGGAAGAATCTTTACAAGAGGGAAGATAATAGGCTGCGGGCCAGGAATGAGCCGGAGAAGACGAGAAATAATCCTACGAGACAAGACTTCCATATTATAACCGATAGAGGAGGGGGGAGGGGAGGGGGCTGGACGCAGGAGCTTGTATGATGATAACTCACAGAGAACTACAAGTCCCAGCAGGCCAGGAATGAGCCAGAGAAGACGAGAAATAATCCTACGAGACAAGACTTCCATATTATAACCGATCGGGGGAAGGGAGGGGGCTGGGCGCAGGAGCTTGTATGATGATAACTCACAGAGAACTACAAGTCCCAGCAGGCCATGAATGAGCCAGAGAAGACGAGAAATAATCCTACGAGACAAGACTTCCATAATATAACCGATGGAGGAGGGGGGAGGGGAGGAGGCTGGACGCAGGAGCTTGTATGATGGTAACTCACAGAGAACTACAAGTCCCAGCAGGCCAGGAATGAGCCAGAAAAGACGAGAAATAATCCTACAAGACAAGACTTCCATAATATAACCGATGGAGGGGGGGGGGGGGGAGGGGAGGGGGCTGGACGCAGGAGCTTGTATGATGGTAACTCACAGAGAACTACAAGTCCCAGCAGGCCAGGAATGATCCAGAGAAGACGAGAAATAATCATACGAGACAAGACTTCCATAATATAACCGATGGAGGGAGGGGGGAGGGGGATGGATGCAGGAGCTTGTATGATGATAACTCAGAGAGCACTACAAGTCCCAGCAGGCCAGGAATTTAACACAAGAATGCTTCAAAAACTCCTCAATGTAAAAGCAGCCTTAACGCAGCACTGCAGTCATCAATGAGCCCATACACATGGCTACATCTACACGCAAACATGTGCCCTGCGTTTAGCCGTGTGCAGAAAAAGTAGGATATGGCTGCATCTGAGGCCACACAGAACTGCAGAATTTATGAGCATACATGCAGAAATGGGCATGCACATACATGTGTAGTTTATTTTTTTATTTCAGGCACTTATATAGCGCCATCAATTTACACAGCGCTTTACATATATATTGTACATTCACATCAATCCATAACCTTCAAGGAACGTACAATCAGTGGAATGATTCCATATCTGCCATCCCTCTCTGCCAATCCCTCCACTGGCCTCCACTCAGTGTCCTCCACCCCTCTCTGCCAATCCCTCCACTGGCCTCCACTCAGTGTCCTCCACCCCTCTCTGCCAATCCTTCCACTGGCCTCCACTCAGTGTCCTCCACCCCTCTCTGCCAATCCCTCCACTGGCCTCCATTCAGTGTCCTCCATCCCTCTCTGCCAATCCCTCCACTGGCTTCCTATTGTCCAACGAATAAAATTCAAAACATTAACAATAACATATAAAACCATTTATAACTCCGCCTCAAATTACATCACCAATCTTGTCTCCAAAAATCACCCAAACTGTACTCTCTGCTCCTCGCACAACCTCCTGCTCTCTAGCTCCCTTGTCTCCTCCTCCCATGCTAGTCTCCAGGGCTTCTCCAGAGCTTCCCTCATCCTCTGGAAATCTCTACCCCAATCTATCCAACTATTGCCTACTCTGCTCACTTCTAGGTGATCTCTGAAAACCTATCTCTTCAGGGAAGCCTATCCCGCCTTCAGCTAATAACTGAATCTTCTATTCCTCCTATCAGTTCATCCCTCACAGTTATTACCTTTTGTACCACCAGCCCCTCCCTCTTAGATTGTCAGCTCCCAGGATCAGGGCCCTCCTAACCCTCTTGTATTGAACTGTATTGTTGCTGTATTGTCTCCCGTTATTATATAAAGTGCTGAGCAAACTGTTGGCACTACATAAATCCTGTATAATAATAATAAAAATAATAATAAAAGAATTGTGTGTATCTAAGCACACCTAAACGTGAGTAGTTTAGGTGCGTATTGTATGCAGGATCTTCTGCTCACTCTGCCAGCAAGATCCTGTGTCCTGCATGCGAATGAGCCCCTACAGATAGCTAATAAGATCACCGGGGTGGGTGGTGACCCTCTCAAGAGGCAGAAACTGGGCTAGCAACTTCTGGAGGAACCCTGGTCTAGAGAGGAGGCTCTGATGCTAAATAAAAAAAAAATTGAATGATCATTGGCGGCGGGAGGACATTTACCTATCGACATCCTGAGAGATATTGTATGTAAAAGAAGGAGATTTCACCAGTTCCAGGGGCGGACTGACCAATCAGGCACTTGGGCACTGCCCGAGGGCCTGGGGTCAGTACGAACCCCATGAGATGTCCCTGGTACCTTTCATAGGCTTTTTTGGGTGTGGCTTGAGTGTGGGCGAGGACACAGGAGCCCCATGATTTCCTATTGCCTGGGGGTCCCATGAGTTATCAGTCCACCCTTGACCAGGTCACATCTATCATACACCAACAGCAAGCAGCAAATACGGAAACATGTATCCAAATCCAGAAGAAAGCAGTTTATGGTCTCTTTTAATATGGAGAAATCACTGGCTGAGTCGGAAAGGGTCACTAAAAACGATTAATAAATGGCGGAGATCTAAGCAGCGCCTGTTGGACCAGTTCATCTTGGAGAAGGCACATCTCAGCCCCCCCCCCCCCCCCCCCAGGCCTACGTCAGTCTCTTCCATCCAGGATGAAGAGGAGAAGAAGCCGCGCAGACACATTCTGCTGTCTTGCTCCCTTTTCCAGGCCATTAAGGAGCAGCCTATGAACTGATTAAATCCGGCCTCACACTGCGCTCTTCTTCCTGACCTCGCAGCATGGCGCCAGATGTGGGTCACAGACCTGACGAGGAGTGTGACAAATAGGCGCCGGACAGAAAAACATCACAGTTAGGAAGCGGCAGGTGGCTGCCAGAAGTAGGAGCTTAATACCTTCCGTCGGTGGGGGGGACGGACGGATGGCTAGCGTCAACAGGTGGGACAGACCGCTGGGATGGTGCAAACATCTGGAACTTTCCTCTACGCTGCTGTCAGGGGCCGATGATGATGCCTATCACTGCGTTGTAGTAATGGCTGAAAATCTGTGACATTAAAATACTTATCACAGGTAATGGACACAAGTCACTGAGGGTCTGGTGGGGGGAGTCTAACACAGCCTGCCTCTGCCTCCTTCTCTTCCCAAATTATAGGACCCTCAATACAGACAAAGAGCTCTCAGATATGCAGCAGTTCACGCAGACAAGTAGCAGGTTCTTACTAAGCCAGACAGAGCCTAGACCAGTCTTTTTCAACCTTTTCAACGCAGAGGAACCCTTGATGTAATGTTCCGGTCTCAGGGAACCCCTGCTAAAAATGGCTCTATCTACAGTTCATGGTACATTAGTGTAATGGTCAGTGGGAAGCGTTCTCCTTACACTTGTGGTCATTGGGAAGAATTACACCCTTACAGATACCTAGAGAGATCAATGGTGTCAGTGGGAACTTATCTGAGAGTCAAAAATTGCTCAAGGAACCCCTAGAAACCTCAGGAGGAACCCTTGATGTAACTTTTCAGTCTCAGGGAACCCATGCTAAAAATGGCTTTATCTACAGTTCATGGTACATCAGTGTCATGGTCAGTGGGAACATTCTCCTTACACTGGGAAGAATTACCCCCTTACAGTTACCTAGAAAGATCAATGGTGTCAGTGGGAACTTATCTAAGAGGCAAAAATTGCCCAAGGAACCCCTAGAAACCTCTGGAGGAACTCTGGTCTAGAATAAAGCTGAACTCCGGGATAAGCGAATACTGTCTAAAGGACAAGATTTGTGTACTCTCCCTTTGACCTTGATGTGCTATGTGCGTTTCTTCCAGATCTGTGCAATAATCCAGTGTGAGATAAAGACCGCTCACTGTCCATCTCTCTCCCTGTGCAGGGTGACTGGTCTTGTGTCCGCCCCTCCTGTAGTTTTCTACAGGCAGCCTGTACTGGGTGGAGCTTGCAAGGTCCCTCTCACAGCTCTGCTTTCTGCACAGGCTATGTACAGCCCAATGATGACGTCACTGCTACTTTTACATGGTAATATCTGGGTTTACAAAGGCCTTTGGTGAACATAATATGGATTTTTTATCTGTTGTGGCTATTGAGGGACATTTTGTGCCCAGAGTTCAATCTGGCAATGTTTTTCTGTCTGGGCCACACTGAATAGATGTGTGCAGTGTGCAGAGCTCTGGTTCTATGCTGGTTATGAAGTGTCTCATAAGCCTCTCGAGAGGAAAATCTGCAACTAAAAGTGGAACTCCAGCTCCGGTGAAAAAAAATAAAAAAATTGTAGCTGCTGACTTAAAATAAAACAGCCACTCTCTTGTCCTAGGATCCAGCGGTGTCCTCGTAGCAGCCGGGTTCACCGGCCATCCTTGCACCCTGGGATCTTAAAGTAGAGTGCCACCCAAAAGTGGAAGCTCTGCTCATCTGCCTCCTCCTCCCCTCTGCTGCCACATTTGGCACCTTTTGGAGGGAGCGAGTACCTGGTTTTGACACTTCCGTGGCATACAGAGCCAGAAGTTTAGCCCCCCCCCCCCATACCTCTACTTACCTGCCACCTATCCCCCCTCTGCTACCACATTTAGCACCTTTTGGAGGGAGCGAGTACCTGGTTTTGACACTTCCATGGCATACAGAGCCAGAAGTTTAGCCCCCCCCAAAGCTCTACTTACCTGCCACCTATCCCCCCTCCGCTACCACATTTAGCACCCTTTGGAGGGAGCGAGTACCTGGCTTTGACACTTCCGTGGCATACAGAGCCAGACGTTTAGCCCCCCCCCATACCTCTACTTACCTGCAACCCCCCCCCCCCCACGCTACCACATTTGAGGGAGTGAGCCAGAAGTTTGCTGATAGCATGCACTCTCCCAAGAAAAAAGAAAAAAACTATCTAGCAATCACACTAAACTGAGCATGTGCAGAACGGCTACTTATCAGCGTGGACATTTGAACAAGAGGAGGGGCAGAGAAGTCAGGATTAAACATCCTTTTTACACAATGTGGAGGATTAACCCCTTAGGTCCCACAGTGAGTATAACAAGCATGCTTTACTGCATCTACAGACTGATTGTACTGTTATAGGTTTTGTAACACTTTAAGTGATCCCTGAAAACTCCTTTTTTCAGGGAAGCCTATCCCACCTCCACCTAACAACAGTCCTTCAACCTTTTCCATCAGTTCACCCCCCCCCCCCCAGCAAGCGAATACATTTTTTACCCCTAACCCCACCCTTTTAGATTGTAAGCTCTCATGACCAGGGCCCTCCTAATCCTACTGTATCCAGCTGAATTGTGACTGTACTGCCTCCCTTTATTTTGTTAAGTGCTGTACCAATTGTTGTTGCTATATAAATCCTGTATTCTAATAAATTATAATATTATTATTATACAGTATTTATAAAGCACCAATAGTTCGCTCAGCGCTGTACATTACAAAGGGGGACAGAACATGTGACAGAACAATACCAATACAATGCAAAACATGAGGGGATTGAGGGCTAAATGATAATATCAAAATCCACAACACCATCCCTATGTCTCTTGTACCTTTCCAGTGCTCATCCCGTATGTTTGTGCCTTATGTCTCCCCTTCCACATTTTCTATGCATATTCAAAAATCAAAAAAAAAGAATGAAAAAAATAAAAATAACCCAGATACCTCTGGAATCGTATTGAAAAGATGATGTAGGTTAAAATGCTGGCCTGTCTTTTTCAACACGCTAGTCACTCTAATGTCTGAGGAGTTGAAGGCACTGCCAGAAACAAGAAGACGCATCTCAAGTTGTGTTTACTTTGCTGACGGCATGCTTCTTCTGGGTCGGTGAATCAGGAGGTATTACAGCCAGAAAATCAGCATTTCAGAAGGAGATGAGCAATGGCAGCTTTGACTAAAATAGTAAAGAAAGGCAGTATCTCTTGTTTATATCAGCTAGGACATTTTGGGAGGATGAGGTTAGGCACCACCATCCTGTATGTCATCTGCTCTAGGAGACAACCTGCTACCTCTTTGGTGGCCCTTTATGAGTTGTGGTATTAGATTGTCAGAAAGCAGGAACTCTCTTCTCCTCATACACCTGCAGAAAGGAATATGTAACATATTTCCTTGGGAACGGATCCTTTTTTTAAACTATTCATCAAAGTTAAACTAAATAAACACCAGTCATATTTTCTGAAATGTTCTTTGCTGTACCCAATAACATCCACTAGAGGCCAGCTTAGGACACTCTTCAGTAGTTGCAGCTTGTAAAGGGAGCCGGCAGGCCCTGTACCGGGGCGGAATACGCGCTATGCCAAAAGTAGATTCTAATCTCATGGAGTGATTTAACCACTCACTGAAATTCATCCAAACTGCAAACAGGTCAAATTGCATATCAGATTATCATCTATTCAGATTAGCACTTCCTTGTACTGCAAGTGTGAATACTGCTTGTTACCAGGGGCGGACTGACAACTCATGGGGCCTCCGGGCAATAGGGGATCATGGGGCCCCTGTGTCCTTGCCCAAACTCAAAAAAACCTATGAAAAAGGTACCAGGGGCATCTCATGGGGCCCCCTACTGACCCCGGGCCCTCGGGCAGTGCCCGAGTTTCCAAATGGTCAGTCCGCCCATGCCTGTTACTCCACCAGACATGGTGTGAATGTACAATCTAGAACAGTGGTCTAAACTGTGGCCCTTTGCTTGCTTTTACCTGGCCCTTGGGGCACTATTTAATCAACTGACACCAACTAATTCCTCCTAATGATGGGGCACAATTCCCACCAATGCAAGTCTCAATCCAAACGCACACCTTGACGTTTGTCACATGCCTGATGAAGGGGTCCTGCGAGACTCTGAAACGTTGCCTTGCTGTAACTATGTGATCGTTTATTAAAACCTTTGGACCCATATTGGTGATCCTCGGCGTGCTGGTGACATTTTTTCCTTACAATTCCCACCAATGACACCCATGATAGGGCACAGTTCATCCCAATGATACCAAGAATAGGGCCCAATGACACCAAAGATGGGGCACAATTTCTCCCAATTACACCATCGATGAGGCACAATTCTTCTCACTAACATCAAAGATGGGGCATTGTTTACTCCCACTGATGCCGGGACATTTTCCAGTCCGGCCCCCCTAAATTCTGTAGGACGGTAAACTGTCCCTTTGCTTAGAATGTTTGGAGACCCCTGATCTAGAAGATCTAGAAGGTCTTTTCTCATCTCAGATGAATTTTTTGAACACAAAAATTCATACACACCCCTCCAGCCAGCAGGGACCTGGGTTGTCGCTTCAGCATCCAGCACACTTTTGGGGGTATGAGATATCTGCCCCCCACCTCTTTGTGCTGTGCTTTCTGCCACTGGCTGACGCACCATTACTGCATCATGAAGAGCTGCTATTTCATTGACACTTCCTCCCTCTGCTGTCTTAAAGCATGGGCACCCCTGGGCACTACCCAGTGGCCCCAGGTGGATGAGGGCCCCACGATAATCTTGCATTATATCATACTTGCCGGGACAGTCACGCTGTTTACTAAGCTGTCCCAGGCAGCATCCCAGAACCTGTACTGTGCCCACCTAATCCCAGGATTGTGCTTTCCTGACCAACCCTCCATCCCCCCGTACTGTGCCTTTCTGCCCCCCCCCCCCACACACACACCCTGTGCCCTTTGTGTTGATTGGTGTTTGATTTATGGCATGTTTTGTTATTGTTTAAAATCAATTTTATTAAAGTACTAACACTGCCCATACAGTATATGTTTAATTCTATCAACTATTTATACTTTAATTCTTGAGAGTAGGTGCATCACTTGAGGCAGGCTGGTAAGGGCCCCAGTGCATTCTTTTGCCCAGGGGCCCATGATGATGCTATTAAGACAGTCCTGCTTGCTCCAGCTCTCTAATAGAAACTTCGTACAGAGGTACAAACATAGAGCTGGAAGAAGAGTCTGCAGGAGCCTGGCATTGCACCGCCATCCACTGATCACAGGTGATCCTATGCAAAAAAAATAATAAATGCACGTTTTACCTGTAAAAATATATGCCTTTAGTATTTTTTTTAAAAAGGAGAACTTAGCCTTTACGTAGGCCATCACAATACACACCTCTTGGTAAATTCTGTTGGTCTACAACAGTGGTCTCCAAACTGTGGCCCTAGGGCTGGATATGGCCCTTTGCTTGCCTTTATCCACTGTTCCTCCCACTGTTATAAGACACTACTCTACCAACTGACACCAACAATGGGGCACCATTTCTCTCATTGACAGCAGTAATGGGGCACTCTTCCTCCCAATGATAGAACACTGTTCCTCCTTATATATACCAAATGTGGAAATGTTTACTCCCACTAGTGCCAGGAAAATTTCCTCTCCCGCTGGCCACAGTCCGACCCCTCTAAAGTCTGAAGGACAATAAACTGGCCCTTTGTTTAGAAAGTTTGGAGACCAATGATCTACAAGATTGGGATCTGACAGTGAGCAGGTCGGGGTATCATAACTTGTGATGATAGCAAATTCCTCTGTATTAAGCAACATCATCTTTGCGGAAAAGGAGACTAGAATATTTTGGGGTTAGGAGGGTAAGGCCGCATAAACAGCTGATTGGTTGTGTGTGTTACGGCACTTTGCTTTGTTGAACAATATCTGTGTAACTTGATGATCCTGGCTGCCAAATGTCAATGTGTACTTGTTTTTCATGTGACAACGATATAGTGTGTCCATGGTTAATGCAGAGAACACTGTATTCCTATACTGTATAATGACAGAGTCAGCGGCAGTTCAGTGACACTTACCCGCACCAGCTGTTCAGGAAATGGTCCCCTCGAATTCTCTGGTACATTGACCGGAGGAATCACCCAGTCTCTCTTCTGTCTCCGCAGGCCATTAGCCACACGATGCTGTCGCCATGGTAGCAGAGTTCGGCTCTGGATATGAGGATGCTCGGATGGTCGGACCTGCATAACTCGCTGGTAGGGATGATCATCGTCAATTTGTGTTCATGGTAGTTTTTTTTACAGGAAGAGGAAAAACACAAAAGAGACAAAAGAAACATTGTAAGACTGGCTGGCAATAACACGCAGATTGCAATTACATGAAACTGTAAGAACAGATAACAGTCCCATGTCTTATCAAAACTTGACACATCACAATGCATTAACACTGCTCTGCTACCAAAATCACCAACCATGATAGGCTCACAAAAGGGGGACTGTGATTCCCTTCCCAAACCAAACTAGGCAGTGCTGATATGCAATCAGTTGACAATAAGTCTTTGATTAATTGGTCAGATTACCATCATGGTCTGAGAACTAGGAATGTGCACAGGTGCGCAATCTTAATACACTGCTGCAATATCAATTACCATTCCGAGCAAGTTGGATGACCCAATGTCTTCTTAGGCCTTGTGCAAACTGGGTGTTTAGCCCTGGTGCACAAGGCTGCAGTGTTTAGCCCTGGTGCACAAGGCTGCAGTGTTTAGCCCTGGTGCATGAGGCTTCGGTGTTTAGCCCTAGCGCGTGAGGCTTCAGTGTTTAGCCCTGGTGCATGAGGCTTCGGTGTTTAGCCCTAGCGCGTGAGGCTTCAGTGTTTAGCCCTAGTGCACGAGGCTTCGGTGTTAGCCCTAGCGCGTGAGGCTTCAGTGTTTAGCCCTAGCACACAAGCCTTCGGTGTTTAGCCCTAGAGCATGAGGCTTCGGTCTATAGCCCTAGTGAATAGTCTTCGGTTTTTAGCCCTAGCGCATTAGGCTTCAGTCTTTAGTCCTAGCGCATTAGGCTTCGGTGTTTAGCCCTAGCACACAAGCCTTCGGTGTTTAGCCCTAGTGCATGAGGCTTCGGTCTATAGCCCTAGTGAATGAGGCTTCGGGTCTTTAACCCTAGTGAATGAGGCTTCGGTCTTTAGCCCTAGTGAATGAGGCTTCGGTCTTTAGCCCTAGGGAATGAGGCTTTGGTCTTTAGCTCTAGCGCATGAGGCTTCGGTGTTTAGCCCTAGTGAATGAGGCTTCGGTCTTTAGCCCTAGGGAATGAGGCTTTGGTCTTTAGCTCTAGCGCATGAAGCTTTGGTGTTTAGCCCTAGCGAATGAGGCTTCGTTGTTTAGCCCTGGTGCATGAGGCTTTGGTGTTTAGCCCTAGCTCATGAGGCTTTGGTGTTTAGCCCTGGTGCATGAAGCTTTGGTGTTTAGCCCTGGTCCATGAAGCTTTGGTGTTTAGCCCTGGTGCATGAGGCTTTGGTGTTAAGCCCTGGTGCATGATGCTTTGGTGTTCAGCCCTGGTGCATGAAGCTTTGGTGTTTAGCCCTAGCTCATGAAGCTTCAGTGTTTAGCCCTGGTGCATGATGCTTTGGTGTTTAGCCCTAGCTCATGAAGCTTTGGTGTTTAGCCCTGGTGCATGATGCTTTGGTGTTTAGCCCTGGCGCATGAAGCTTTGGTGTTTAGCCCTGGCGCATGAAGCTTTGGTGTTTAGCCCTGGCGCATGAAGCTTTGGTGTTTAGCCCTGGTGCATGATGCTTCGGTGTTTAGCCCTAGCTCATGAAGCTTCGGTGTTTAGCCGTGGTGCATGAAGCTTTGGTGTTTAGCCCTGGCGCATGAAGCTTTGGTGTTTAGCCCTGGTGCATGATGCTTCAGTGTTTAGCCCTAGCTCATGAAGCTTCGGTGTTTAGCCCTAGCTCATGAGGCTTTGGTGTTTAGCCCTGGTGCATGAAGCTTTGGTGTTTAGCCCTGGTGCATGAAGCTTTGTGTTTAGCCCTAGCTCATGAAGCTTCAGTGTTTAGCCCTGGTGCATGAGGCTTTGGTGTTTAGCCCTGGTGCATGAGGCTTTGGTGTTTAGCCCTGGTGCATGAGGCTTTGGTGTTTAGCCCTGGTGCATGATGCTTTGGTGTTTAGCCCTAGCTCATGAAGCTTCAGTGTTTAGCCCTGGTGCATGAGGCTTTGCTGTTTAGCCCTGGTGCATGATGCTTTGGTGTTTAGCCCTAGCTCATGAAGCTTTGGTGTTTAGCCCTGGTGCATGATGCTTTAGTGTTTAGCCCTGGTGCATGAAGCTTTGGTGTTTAGCCCTGGTGCATGAAGCTTTGGTGTTTAGCCCTGGTGCATGAGGCTTTGGTGTTTAGCCCTGGTGCATGAGGCTTTGGTGTTTAGCCCTGGTGCATGAGGCTTTGGTGTTTAGCCCTGGTGAATGAAGCTTTGGTGTTTAGCCCTGGTGCATGAAGCTTTGGTGTTTAGCTGAAGCTGGGGGGGGGGGGCAGGTGTACCATCCTGCCCAGCTGCCAGCAGCCTGTCAAACTCAATGAGTATCTGACAGCTGCTGTACATAGACAGGACTGTTTAGGGCAGTATGAGCCCAGGGATGAGTGCCTGGCTAGCAGACTGCCCACATTAGGAGAATTTAGTCCTGAACACATACTGTCCTAAACTTACATACTGCACTGCCCAGCCACAACAGCTGTCAGACTCCTATAGAGTTTGACAGGCTGTCGGCAGCAGGGTTGAATGGTTTGCGTGTGCTTCATACACCGGGGTTTATTGCCCAGTGTGCCTCATACACCGGGGTTTATTGCCCAGTGTGCCTCATACACCGGGGTTTATTGCCCAGTGTGCCTCATACACCGGGGTTTATTGCCCAGTGTGCCTCATACACCGGGGTTTATTGCCCAGTGTGCCTCATACACCGGGGTTTATTGCCCAGTGTGCCTCATACACCGGGGTTTATTGCCCAGTGTGCCTCATACACCGGGGTTTATTGCCCAGTGTGCCTCATACACCGGGGTTTATTGCCCAGTGTGCCTCATACACCGGGGTTTATTGCCCAGTGTGCCTCATACACCGGGGTTTATTGCCCAGTGTGCATGCGATCTTATATGTCTTGGAGACACCAGGTCTGAGATCTCTGCACCTGAATGCCCAGCTCCTCTCACTGGCAGAGGGGAGACATATTCTTTCTACTTCCTTTTATTCATACTTTATTCATACTTTCCACAGAATACAGCAAGGGCAACATGCTTGATGGTAATGGTCACAGGGAGAGCCGACAACACCTGGAACTCTGGTGGGAAGATCTCACTGTAAGAACACAACAGCATTCATTCATAACTGCATTATCACTTCAGATTGATTATACCCTATAAAGCAGAACTTCAGCTCCAGGTCCCCATGCCCATAGTGTGAGGCCATGACAGCCTGGGCTCACTGGAAGTGGGTTGGATGATGTTGACCTCATATCACTTGGATGACTGGCAACATCTACTGGTAGGGAAGATGTACTACAGGGACAGCACTGGACTGAATGTGAGTATGGGAGCAAAAGCTGTTCTACTAAGTTTAGGGGAGCAAATAAAAAAAAACTTAGAGGTTGACTTTAGCTAGACAGAAAGCCAGCGGTATGCAGGGAAATCTCTGTAAACTGAACCTTATCTCAGGGTTCTGACTCTGACACCAGAGGGATGTTTCACAGTATCTGTGAAGAGTGTTGGTATCTCTTACGTATAAGAAGATGTGAGGACTACTGGTCCTTTAAAGATAGGTATAGCTGCCACTTTGGAATCAGGTACATAAATATCTATGTATTACAGCCAAATAACACAGAAGGAAGAGAGATGCAGGGAGACAAACCAACTTCTTTTCCATCTGTTTTCTGCTTTTTAAAGCACAGCAAAGGGGTACAAACCCATCCAACGCCATATGCTGGTTTGTAATGTTGCACACACTAGACTGCACGTTGCGAGGATATTTTTGTGGCTACGGTTTACATAGTTTTTACTTTTCTTTTACAGTTCAATCTGAAAGGAATATATTTCAAACGTAGAACTAAAAGGAAAATGTTTTTATGCTTTTAGCAGCAATGCTGTTTTCCCTCGAGTTTTTGACAGAGAAGCACTTTACAATGCATTATTTTTTTTAAACAGCTAGTTTTACTTCTGTTTACTAGTCAAAAATGACTCCAGACTAACAATCCAGAAGCAGATTTTGAGTTCATGCATATAAATAAGTATTCAATCAGCCTACAGACTATAGGTACCAGTGCTCCTTACACCAGATGCAGTCCCTGGCTATTGCCATCAACTTTCAGCCCTGCCCTTGACCCAGGGTAATCTCACCCCTCTTGCTGAAATGTTTATTGTTAAAAATGAATGAGCAGTTCAAAAAGGAGCGTATGATCTCATCCTAATGGCAGATCTTGGAATTGAAGAGCACAGATGTTGCTTTCCTAGAAGTAGTGAGGCAGGGTGATTAAGTAAATAACATCTACATGAACATTTGCATGCATATCCAGCCAAAATGTCTTGTAGTGTTGGATGGCGTGGGGAAGAATATTATTATTATTTCACAGTATTTATATAGCGGCAATAGTTCGCTCAGCGCTGTACATTACAGTGGGA
The DNA here is from genome assembly GCF_062004578.1 of Staurois parvus. Lineage (NCBI taxonomy): Eukaryota > Metazoa > Chordata > Amphibia > Anura > Ranidae > Staurois > Staurois parvus. The sequence goes on along the minus strand of NW_028319145.1, from coordinate 1,651,954 downwards.
GACAATACATGAGACAGTACAATAACAATACAATGGAATACACGAGGGGTTCAAGGGCCCTGCTCCTTGGAGCTTACAATCTAGGAGGGAGGGGAGAGTGGTACGGGAGGAAAAGCTGTGGGGGATGGAGTGGTAGGAAGAGTGGAGGAAATTCGCAGGGGGAGGAGTAGGCTTCCCTGAAGAGGTGGGTTTTCAGGGTGCGCCTAAAGGAGAGGAGAGTAGGTGATAGTCTGATGGATTGGGGTAGGGAGTTCCAGAGGATGGGTGATGCCCTGGAGAAGTCCTGGGCATGGGAGGAGGAGACCAGGGAACTAGAGAGAAGGAGGTCTTGTGAAGAGCGAAGAGTTCGTTTTTGGTGGTATTTTGATATTAGGTCGGTGATGTAGTTTGGGGCAGTATTATGGACAGCTTTGTACGTCAGTGTTAGCATTTTGAATTTGATCCGTCGGGCAATCGGAAGCCAGTGGAGGGATTGGCAGAGGGGGGTGGCGGAGACGGAGCGGTTGGTAAGGTGAATGAGTCTGGCTGCCGTATTCAGGATCGACTGAAGCGGGGATAGCCTGTGGTGAGGTACGCCAGTGAGGAGGGAGTTGCAGTAATCGAGTCATGATATGATGAGGGAGTGGATGAGTTGTTTAGTGGTTTCTGGGGTTAGGAATGGGCGTATTTTGGCGAATATGAAGCCTTGTCAGATTTTCATGTGTCCCTGCTGGAGATTTCCCCGCACTTCCTGTCCAATGAAGTTGTTGTCCCTCTGAGGGGAAATCTCATTAACAGAGCAATGGTTAATAGTATAAACCCTACAAAGGGTCTAAAGCTGGCCATACACACAGATTTATTTTGTTCAGCCTCTGGGCAGAATGAAAGAAATCCAAGAAATTCCTCCATCCAGACTAAACAGCATGGATGGAGAAATCTCCCCTGCCGACTATTGCTGATGGTGCCCATGGCTGTCAGAACACCCGAACAGTGGCTGAATGCATTTGGTCAACAATTTCCCATCCTTTCATCAAGCTGGGTGGTGCCGGCAGATGCAGAGGTTCAGCTGATTTAGCAGGAAATGTCCGAAATTAGATCTGTGTATGGCCAACTTAACCCTTACTCACTCTACCCAACACTGAGAAGAAAAAATGGCTGGACACTTTAAATACTAACTGAAATTCTGACTTGTTACCACAGGTTACTGCTTACCAGTGTTCATCAACTTGTTTTGTTTTTAAAAAATCCCCTCACCACTCTATCCAAATTTTAAAAAGTTGTACCTCTAGTTGTACTTTAATGATATGCTGCAATGTTGAAGTTCTATACACATGCAGAAGCCCTTGTATAAAGCCATTGAGGTGGTGCATCACCGTTTCCTCACTGTTGCACCTACAATGAAGGATATGTACTCGTTTGTACAAGTTGTACATCCTGTACACATTCACTTTTTGTAAGACGTCATAGTGAAATGCTTGTTATGCATTGCTCCCCATGTGCAATCAGCATCCCCTATGTTTACAAAAACCTTACATAGCCAACAGTACAGATGGACACCTACAGCAGACCACTTCTAGCACTGCTCTAGCACTCACAGCAGACCACTTCTAGCACTGCCCTAGCACTCACAGCAGACCACTTCTAGCACTGCCCTAGCACTCACAGTAGACCACTTCTAACACTGCTCTAGCACTCACAGCAGACCACTTCTAGCACTGCCCTAGCACTCACAGTAGACCACTTCTAGCACTGCCCTAGCACCCACAACAGGCCACTTCTAACACTGCCCTAGCACTCACAGCAGACCACTTCTAGCACTGCCCTAGCACTCACAGCAGACCACTTCTAGCATTGCCTAGCACTCACAGCAGACCACACCTAGCACTGCCCTAGCACTCACAGCAGACCACTTCTAGCATTGCCTAGCACTCACAGCAGACCACACCTAGCACTGCCCTAGCACTCACAGCAGACCACTTCTAGCACTCACAGCAGACCACTTCTAACACTGCCCTAGCACTCACAGCAGACCACTTCTAGCATTGCCTAGCACTCACAGCAGACCACTTCTAACACTGCCCTAGCACTCACAGCAGACCACTTCTAGCACTGCCCTAGCACTCACAGCAGACCACACCTAGCACTGCCCTAGCACTCACAGCAGACCACTTCTAGCACTCACAGCAGACCACTTCTAGCACTGCCCTAGCACTCACAGCAGACCACTTCTAGCACTGCCCTAGCACCCACAACAGACCACTTCTAGCACTGCCCTAGCACTCACAGCAGACCACTTCTAGCACTCACAGCAGACCACTTCTAGCACTGCCCTAGCACTCACAGCAGACCACTTCTAGCACTGCCCTAGCACCCACAACAGACCACTTCTAGCACTGCCCTAGCACTCACAGCAGACCACTTCTAGCACTGCCCTAGTACCCACAACAGATCACTTCTAGCACTGCCCTAGCACTCACAACAGATCACTTCTAGCACTGCCCTAGCACTCACAACAGATCACTTCTAGCACTGCCCTAGCACTCACAGCAGACCACTTCTAGCACAGCCCTAGCACTCACAGCAGACCACTTCTAACACTGCCCTAGCACTCACAGCACACCACTTCTAACACTGCCCTAGCACTCACAACAGATCACTTCTAGCACTGCCCTAGCACTCACAGCAGACCACTTCTAACACTGCCCTAGCACTCACAGCACACCACTTCTAACACTGCCCTAGCACTCACAACAGATCACTTCTAGCACTGCCCTAGCACTCACAACAGATCACTTCTAGCACTGCCCTAGCACTCACAGCAGACCACTTCTAGCACTGCCCTAGCACTCACAGCAGACCACTTCTAGCACTGCCCTAGCACTCACAGCAAACCACTTCTAGCACTGCCCTAGCACTCACAGCAGACTACTTCTAACACTGCCCTAGTACCCACAACAGATCACTTCTAGCACTGCCCTAGCACTCACAACAGACCACTTCTAACACTGCCCTAGCACTCACAACAGATCACTTCTAGCACTGCCCTAGCAAATATCACCTACAAGTGTTGTAGCAGCAAATTCTAGCCCATGTGTTGCATCCATGCATACACTAGACCTTCGTGTCCAGCAAAAACAAAAGGATTCCTCCTATGTTCCGATGTTAGGAAATGCATGGGAGAAGGTTGCCAAACAAAGACAACAGCAAACATTATGGCACTTAGTGACTCCACACTTCGTATTTCATGTGCATTTGACAAATCATAAGTGGGAGGTTGCCATCACTGATTTGAAAATGCTAACTGCCTGGCTGTCATGCTTACCCTCTTGCTTCAGTACTTTGAGTCACTGACTCTCTGATCGAGTACTCCAACTTTCTTGCATACTTGTCCCTGGTCAGTGACTCAAAGTATTCACATTGCAGGATCAGTACAGTGTGTAACAAGCATTCTCAGAAGGTCAGCAGGCTTCCTTTAACCTCTTCCCACCAGTCCTATAAGAAACCCTAATGCCTGACGCATTTCACTGGCTACCCAATCATGTATACTCTGATTGGCTGAAGACTGTCCTATCTCCTCCCTATCGTCACTTTTATCCGGAGCTGTCGGTGACAGTGCAATCACAGTGCTCGCGGGGAACATGAATGAGCATACTCCCAGCACAAAACAACAATGCATATTTGTGTCCGCACAGAATAAAGCCCACGTCCCTGCTGACCAAGGGCGGACTGACAACTCATGGGGCCCCTGGGCAATAGGGGATTATGGGGCACCAGTGTCCTTGCCCAAACTCCAAAAAGCCTATGAAAAAGGTACCAGGGGCATCTCATGGGGCTCCCTACTGACCCCGGGCCCTAGGGCAGTGCCCGAGTTTTCAAATGGTCAGTCTGCCCCTGCTGCTGACACATACTGCATCTGTGTCCAGCTGGTGGGAAAGGGTTAATCAATGATTGCTTTATTTTCCCTGAATACAGCTTCGTTCCAGAACGTGCTCCGTTTTCAGTCCTAAGAAACCGTCTGCTGTACTGATCCAACTTCCAACAATTTACCAGCTCATGCTTGGCTTCATGATTATTCCTCAACAAGTATTCATAGTGCATATTTATTAAACATTTCTAGAGCAATCTGTTTATTAAACTGTGATTTTCACAAGTTTGATGACTAACATTTTACAATTTGTTTTTTTTAAATGATAAAATAGGTGACATTTTAGGAGCTTACAAACTGTTCATTCTGTTCCCTTATTAATATGGGGTTTGCCTGATTAAATATTTTTTATTTTCAATACATTATTAATATAATATTTTATATAGAAGGTCACAATCTGACAGTAGATTTCCCAATTACGGATGGGCTCCAGGGTTCCCTTGCCCCAAGCTCTGTAGACTGTGAAAAGTGTGGTAGGTATGCCGCTGGCTAAATCAAAATCCTCTTCACATCTACTTCTACTAGGCCTTAAGGCAAGTGACCTGAATTTAGCAATTTCATAATAAATAACAGACCCCCATTTAGAGCTACATTATCTCCTAATATAAAAATATATAATCATTTGCATGGGGTTAACATCTTAGGTGGCCTGAAACATTCTGCAGGTTCTGGTTATTAAGAGTTAGATGGCTTTTCCTGGACTCATAGTTGGTAAAGACTCCAGTTTTGGGTGGGATTATGGGTGGTATCAGAGTAGATTCTTCCTCCGCCCCTCATATAAGGTCTTAAAGTGTATCTAAGGTTTTTTTCCCTTTTAGTAGAGTAGGGAAGGGTTTAAAACCCTGCCAGGCTATTGTTTTGCTTTCTGTTACCTGTTGGGGAGATTTTCCTTCATTTCCTGTATTGGAGTTGTAATAGGAAGTAAGAGATAATCTCTTCTAGGTATGGAAATTGTCTCAGACAGTTGCCACTGAAACACCTGTCCTCTTTGAAAGATTTCCTCTCACCTCCTAAAAAATTTTGCATTTCTGATCCCAGTATCAGCAGTGGGGACACAGACAGCAAAAAAAACTTGATAGGTGTTCTAACGCTTCTGTACTATAAACTACTATACACCCTTGAAATAGTATTGTCAGGGACTGGATCTGAACCTGCAACCTCTGCTATGTCTGGCAATATCTCTTCATGTTTAGCCACCTGGAATGCTGGACAGCTTTATGGAAAACTCCTTGAATGATGCTGTCTTGAACATTGTTTGTCATAAACCTTGAACCCTTTGGTCCTCCCATTAACTTCCTGAGCTAAGCCATGACTCTGCACTTCCTGTTTGCCAGATAATTGTGCTCTTGTATCCAATATCTCACTTTGATCACTCCTGCTGCTCTCTGATCTTCAGTCATTACCACTACCACTCATTACCAACCTTTGGCTTTTTACTCGTCTAAACTTTTGTTGATCCCAACCTGCAACCACTTGTTAATGACCTTTGGCTTGTTTATTGCCTATGGGATAAAGATGAAGCGAGCGCTCTAAAATCAGCCGCTGGAACACTCTAAGGAATCACTGGACCTTGTAACAAGAATAATGTATATATAGTGCAGCGCTATGATACTAATATAAAAAAGAATATAAATATATGTGAATAAAAGTTCATATAGTCTTTTACACAATAAAAGTGATCATGAACAAAACACATGTGAAGGTTTCCTCATCATCTAGGTGGCTGGAATCAAATAGAAGAAATGCGCACTCACCGACCGCGCATTTCAAATGCGCATGTGTACAATATTATCCAGATGATCGGTCAGGTAAGTAGATCAGTAAGGCACATTGGGTACCCGGGTTAGTACATGTATTATTCATTTCTCACTTACCAGTCTGTCTGATCACTGACGGTATTTGTTATATGCATGTGACCCTGGCTAACATTTTAATGACCCAATAAAAGTTTTGAACATACTACACTATTGGCATTCCCCTTTCTTGACCCTCTTGTTGGAGGGTTCCAGATTTGCAGCAACCAATTCTTGGGGTACCTATAACCAGGAGAGGGATCTCTATCTACCTTATCACTTGGGGCAAGAGGGCTCTCTGGACCTGGAGGTATATCGCTGCACCCAAGGCTGATGTCGTTACTTGAAGGGGATGACCAATGTGCCTTACTGATCTACTTACCTGACCGATCATCTGGATAATATTGTACACATGCGCATTTAAAATGCACGGTCGGTGAGTGCGCATTTCTTCTGTTTGATTCCAGCCACCTAGATGATGAGGAAACCTTCACATGTGTTTTGTTCATGATCACTTTTATTGTGTAAAAGACTATATGAACTTTTATTCACATATATTTATATTCTTGTTTATTGCCTATGCCTCTGTTTGATCCCTACCTGCTATATCTGCTACTGCACCTCAACTTACTCACCTCCTGGTGGGGTGATCCTGAGGACCAAGACAGACCTGGTACTAACACGAGCAAACCACATCTCCCCCATCAGGAGCTCTGATGAATACCGGTTAGTGCTTAGACCCTGCAGCACAAATGATCCCCCGTCATCCACTGCTTGTATACCTATCATGTTGGTCGATGGGAGCCTCTCTACTGATATAGCCACTGGTCTCCAAGCCTGACCCCTGATTGTGACACATGTTTGTGTATCACAGTTATTTGTGTACCATTACATTTTGTATTAGGTGCTGCAGAACTTGGAATTCTGGTGAGATATCTTACCAATAGAGTCATTCTGCTTCCCAGCAACCAGGAAGATCTAAAATACAAATTCTGAAGAAAGATGTCTTTTAAAAAGTGTTAGAGCCCCCACTTCCTCACTCCTTCCCTATGAGATTTGAAAACCCTTTTGAGTTCTTATGAAACTGAAAAGGACAATGTGTTGGGTTGACTATGGGCAAGAACAGCTCCTTTTTCTGAAACTTTAATTCACAGGGCCCTCTGTCCAGTTCGTATTATCATTTGATGTTCTTCCTTATATCTGAACTCTGTAAGTTATTTTCTAAAACTGTTTGTAATGTTTCTTCCATTGAGCGAGGTGTTAAGGGTTAACCACAAAAGAAGCGCATCCTTTTTAGATGCCACCTTGTCGAAAGCCAACAAAAAGCTGATGTATTATTGTATCTCCCATTCTTCCGAGTGTATAATTTGTTGGTGTTTTCTAAAGAGGAAAAATCAATTAATTCCGCACAGACTTATTTTTCTCATCTATACAGGTGGAGATAGGACAGGCCTATACACTAGAAGAGCTGGTCATGCAACCGGCCATAGTGTAGCACGTGGAGCATTTTTCTAAAAGTCTTCAGAGTTACACAATTTCATTTCTGTGAACTGCAATCTATTGTCCAAATCACTCCTATCTGCAGACCTAGTGACTTGTTTTATTCCTTCATTGATTTCCCTTTTTTAACCAGAATTGGAGTAGCGTGCCACAATAAAGTCACCATTATCAGCAGTTTTCTTGCTTTGGACAGTTGTAGTAAAATGCTGCCTTCAGAGAGATTTTGGCCCTCGGGTATAGAAAAGTTTGAAAGAATTGTCTGTATTTATTAATGCACCTACCTACATTTTTCTCAACAGAGAGGGTGGTTGGTTTTAGAAGGGTATCCAACATGTAAGAACACAATGTAGCTGGCTCTTTCATATTTCTTTTTTCATGAGAAAACAGAAGTCCTTTCAAATACCCTGTGTCATTTAATTTGTCACATGGGCTTGGAAAAAAGTTACTGGTGATCTTGGCGATCATTCTAGGCCGTTGCCTTCACCTTTATGGGCAACCTAATGCTGGTAGACCAAAGGGTTTGAGCTCTAAGATCTGTGTGATGGTTTGTGCACTGAAATGCCGATAGATGAATTTGCTAGAGAATTTTGTGTATGTCCAACATTTCCTCTTCTAGGTGATTTCTAAAAATAAATTCAAATTTGTGCGGTGCCTTGTGGTGGGTAATGCAGTTTGTTCATTAGGCTGTCACTCTAGACTCAAACCTGTCCTTCCAACCCCATGTCCAATCGCTGGCAAACTCATGCAGGCTCTTCCTCCGCAACATCTCCAAAATACATTCGTTCCTAACCCCAGACACTACTAAACAACTCGTTCACTCCCTTATTATCTCACGTTTGGACTACTGCAACTCCCTTCTCACTGGCCTACCTCATCGCAGACTATCCCCGCTTCAGTCTATCCTGAACTCATCCACCTTACCAACCGCTCCGCTTCTGCCACCCTCCTTTGTCATTCCCTCCACTGGCTTCCGATTGCCCAACGCATTAAATTCAAACTACTAACACAGACATACAAAGCCATTCATAACGCCGCCCCAAACTACCTCACTGACCTGATACCCAAATACCACCCTACCCGTAATCTTCGCTCCTCACAAGACCTCCTACTTTCTAGCTCCCTGGTCTCCTCCTCCCACGCCCGACTGCAGGACTTCTCCAGGACTTCCCCTATCCTCTGGAACTCACTACCCAAACCCATCAGACTGTCGCCTACCTTTCTCACCTTTAGGCGCACCCTGAAAACCCATCTCTTCAGGGAAGCCTACCCCACCCTCACCTAACAGCTGATCTCCTCCACTCCTCTTACCACTCCCTCCCCCACAGCCACTTCCTACTGTACCACTATTCCCTCCCTCCTAGATTGTAAGTTCGAAAGAGCAGGGCCCTCGAACCCCACATGTATTGTTCTGTTACTGTATTGTCTCATGTACTGTCCCCCACTATAATGTACAGCGCTGAGCAAACCTTTTGGTGCTATATAAATACTATATAACAATAATAATAGGCTGCCAATGCACCACAATGGATCCAAAATGCACATGACCCTTTTATTTTTGAGATTGCAAAACACACCACAAAGCATGGTATGCGCATTATGATACACTGCCATACATTTACATTGATAGTTGCTGCATTATACATTGACATGGCATTCACAATGAATGGCACCACAACACACTGCAGCATGGCACACACGTTACAGTACTATGCATCAAGGGCCCACTTACACCAGTGCAGTGCATAAAAAAAATGGGGGGAAGGGGAAGAGGGCACACAGTTTCCCATCCACGTCCTGAGCACTGGATGACCTTGTCTTAGCACTGACCACTACATTCCTGGTTTTGGCAGGCCAAAAGCCACAGTGAGCTGGTTGGTGTACATGCACACTTCTGGCTGAGTAGTTTTTATCCCCAAGAACTTGGAAGGTGAGTAGGTGAGGAAGGTATGCAACTAACTAAGGGTTAATTCAGTCCTATGGGAGATATACTGTGAGGGTTAGGTGAAGTTAAGATGAGCAGAACCTTTTGGGAAAGGTATGGTAGAAGCTACCAGTGCCATTTCTCCATTCTCTGACCAACTGCTATGGCCAGCTTCAGACACCAGCAGTTTCTCACTCCATGATAAAAGACTAATACTATGAAGTCATAATGAACCGTTCTCTTGCAGGTAGCAGGTTAGCAGCCAGTCATCTTAATTATGGTAATAGGATTTTATGCTGTGTCCCCTGGGTAGAAGGTGCAGCCTCTGGCTTCCCATTTAGGTCAAGTCTAGTTAAGTAGAAATGAGAGGACAGGGCTCTGCTTAGGAGTGGTCACATTGAGTTTAGTGCAGTGGCTGCGACTTGTGGAATGAAGTAAAGCCTGTGTCTCCCAGTCTCTACACGGGCATAATTAACATCAGCTCAGAACAGCTCCCGGTCCCAATGAAATAGCGGCTGCCAGGTGCTTGGATCTCGCCCTGCTGACTTGTCACTGGTAATGAGCTGCGATTCTCTGCTTCCCAGTCACACACTGATATTAAAAAGAACACTTCTACACTGTGCGCCACACGGAAAAGGGTCGGGTTAAAAGAAGAAATTTTGCTTTTACCATGTATTTTATCAGCAAAAAAAGTGCCAGAAGTACCAAGGTGTCATACATACCTTGCCAACTAGACCTATCTGCGTTGTCATCAGAAGCCTAGGAACAGTTCCTGGCTACATTTTCAAAATGTGCTTGAGTTGCCTTGCTTTGCCCTGCAGTGGGAGATGTTGTATACATCCTTTTACAATAGCTAGCAGCTTTGTGTGTTTTTGCAGGTTATCAGCTGCAAAAGGCTTATAGGTTAGCAAGGCAAAACAGGTTTTTGAACAGCCAAAACTGACGTAACAGGCCAGCCACACTGGCAGAGGAAACAGCCGCAATTCCCACAACTGTTTCTTTAAGTAGGAATGTTTGCAAACTAACAGTGGAGCGATACAAGCCATTCATATCAGACTCACTGACATACATTATATTAGTGGTCTACAAATTGCGTCCTGGGGTGAGTTGCGGCCCCTTGCTTTCTTTTATCTGGCCCCTGGGGCACTATTTCATCCACTGATACCAACAATTGGGCATAATAAACCCCCTCACTGATACCAATGAACGGGCACAATTCCTCCAAATAATGCCAAGGATGGGGTACAATTTCACCCAATGACACCAATGATGGGGCACAATTCCTTCCACTGACAACAATGATGGGGCACAATTCCTCCCAATGAGACCAAAGATAGGGTATTGTTTTTTCCCACTGGCATTGACCCTTTCTTCTCTCAATGGCCGCAGTCCAGTCCCCCTAAAGTCTGAAGGGCAATAAATTGGCCCCCTTGTTGAGAAAGTTTGATAACTCCTGCACTATAATGATCAAATATTTGTGGACACCTGGCCATCACACCTACTGTATATAACTTTGTTGAATGTCTCATTCCAAAGCCATAGCCCTTTTTGCAGATATAAAAGCCTCCACCCTTCTGGGAAGTATTTCTGCACAATTGTTGAATGTGTCTGTGGTAATTTGTGCCCATTGGACCAAAACAGCCTTTTTGAGGTCAGGTATTGATGTTGGATAAGTAGATCTGACTTTCAATCAGCATTTCAATTCATCCCAAACGTGATCAGTAGGGTTGAGGTCAGGGCTCTGTTCAGGCCACTAGAATTCTTCCGCACCAAGCTCATCAGACCATGGGGGGGGGGGGGGGGGGGGGGGTTTACTAAAACTGGAGCACTCAGAATCTAGTGCAGCTGTGTATGGGAGCCAATCAGCTTTTAACTTCAGCTTGTTCACTTAAGCTTTGACAATAAAACCTGGAAGCCGATTGGTTTCTATGCAGAGCTGCACCAGATTTTGCACCATGTCTTTATGGAGCTGGCTTTGTTCCCAGTCATGATGGAATGTTAAAGGGTCTTCTCCAAGCTGTTACCATGAGGTTGGAAGTGCACAATTGCCTAACACGTCTTTGTATGCTGTAGCATTAACAGCTCTCTTCACTAGAAGCACCAGAAGTCAATCATTTGGAGGGGAGATAAAAGAAGAGAGGGGCGCCAGACTAAGTGCAGTATTGGCAATTATTTAATAGCACACAAAGATTGGTAATTCACTAGAGACAAATGGGTCAGAGGCATATATCTCAAGTGGATGTTGTCCTGGTGGAATCCCGGAGGCAGAAGTGGAGAATAGATAGACAGCTGGGATGCCTCCGGGATTCCACCAGGACAACATCCACTTGAGATATATCCCTCTGACCCATTTGTCTCTAGTGAATTACCAATCTTTGTGTGCTATTAAATAATTGCCAATACTGCACTTAGTCTGGCGCCCCTCTCTTCTTTTATCTTTCACTACAGAGTCCTGCTTAACCCTTACAGTGCTGCCTCATGATGGTGCTGATTATATACGGACTACTTCCCTACAATTAATGGGATTGTAAAGTTCTCCTTTCCTCTCCAGCGCCAATATTTTTACCTTTGTTGCATTTGTAGGGGAGACCATCTAATTTTGGCCATATAGTGTTTCTGCCCCAGCGTGACAGTGATTTAAGCACATAAGCATGCTACTAGAACCAATCACATACCAACTGCCATTTCTGCAGACCAAGCTTAAAAATAAAATTGGGATCCTGAATGGTGTCCATTGGTTTTCCTGTTGGCGCATTTATTTTTACAGATCGGCCCTGTCTTTCTATCGCTGAGCACTGGCTTACGCACACAACATTACAGCATAAATATCTCAGAGCTGTGTGTTATCGGGACACACATAGTATCAGCATTCCCGTCATGCCAAACAAGCTGATGCAGAGATAATTCTTGTGACAGTGACAAAATCATTTGTTTTACACATGCAAACCTAGGCTATAACAATTAACTGCAAATCCTTTCTTTCCGGGAGATAATTAGCAGGTTTATAACAGTGTTAATGATCTGTTTGTGGAAGTTTACTAGTTAGGTAAGTACCTGGTTGGACGCCAGGCGTTACAAGAGTTGCGTTTGAATAACTGTTTAAGTGGGTCACTCATGTAGCGCTAATGATCTGCGGATCGGTAATTATTGTTTAATGGACTCCACAAGGTTGTTGTTGATTATAAAGGTTTGATGATCGTTTACAATGCACCTCAATGGCTTATATGATCTCTGGGAGGCCACAGCGTTTAGTCGATGAGGAAACACTTTGGATACAGACAAAGACAAACAGATTTTCATGGAAAAGACAGAGGCTACAGTCAACGTGCATTCTATTTCCACAGCAATCACGTGCCTATATGAAATCGCGATTTATGTTTTACTTAAATGTTCTCCTGTTATGTTTTTACCAGATGGATTTTATGCTGTTGTATAATACCCAATATGGATCTTTTATTTATTGGTTTGTACAATACTTTTTTTTTTTTTACTTTTTGTATTTCTATATATCTTACAAAGATTGTAATTTTATCTTTTGATGAAATATATACACCGATCAGCCATACCTTTGTGACCACTGACAGGTCAAGTGAATACCACGGATTACCTCTTTACAATGGCATCTGAAAGTGGGTGGGATAGATTAGGCAGCACGTAAACATGTTGTCCCTGAAGTTGATTTGTTGAAAGCAGAAAAATTGTCACCGCAGTTTGTTGTGTACGAAGTTTGAGTGATACCACAGGGGTATTAGCAGCTGTTTTTGCCTAGGTTGATAGGGTGAGGGGTTTTAGCATATATTTTTGTAGCGCAAGGAGATTCTTACTTATATTTTATGGGCTGCATAGCCACAGGCCAGTCAGGGTGCCCAAGCTGACTGGTGTCCACAGACAAAAGCACCTTCAATGGGCACGTGAGCATCAGAACTGGACAAAAGAGCAATGGAAGTAGGTGGTCTGCTCTGATGAATCACATTTTTTTTACATCTTGTGGATGGCTGTGTTCCTAGAGATGAGATGGCAAAAGGATTAAGTGTGGTAAGAAGGCAAGCCAGCGGAGGCAGTGTAATGCTTTGGGCAATGTTCTGCTGGGAAAACATTGGGTTCTGCCGGGAAAACATTGGGTTTTGTCGGGAAAACATTGGGTTTTGTCATCCATGTGCATGTTATTTCACACATGCTGCCTACAGTACCTAAATATTGTTGCTGACCAAGTACACCCCTTCATGAAAATGATAATCCTGATGGCAGTGGCCTCTTTTAACAGGATAGTGCGCCCTGCCACACTGCACAAATGGTTGAAGAATAGTTTGGGGAACACAACAACAAGCTTGAGGTATTGACTTAACCTCCAAATTGTCTAGATCTCAATCCAATAAGCATGTGCAATGTGCTGAATAAAAAAAGTCCAATCCATGGAGATCCCACTTCGCAACTTACATCAGTATCTGCTACTGATGGCTTGGTTGCAGATACCACAGCATACCTTCAGAGGTCTAGAGGTGTCCATGCCCAGGGCTGTTTTGGCCACCAAAGGGGGACCTACTCAATATTAGGTGGGTGTCAGGACTTGCAAACTCTGTTGTATCTGGCAATGTCTCTTCTTGCTGAGCCATCTGAAATGCTGGAAAACAACCCAGACACTTCCTTGAATGATCCTACCCTGAACCTTGTTTGTCATGAACTTTGAACCCTTTGCTCCTCCAAAGAACTTCCTAATAAAGCCATGCCTTTGCACTGTTTGCCAGATTATGGTGTTCTTTCCAGCCATATCTCTCTGTTGTCACTCCTGCTATGTCCATATTTTTCTACTACTTGTTAACAACCTTTGGCTTGTTTCTTGACTACGCTTCTGCTTGATCCCAACCTGTCACTACTTGTTATGGACCTCTGGTTTGTTAACTGACTACGCTTCTTCTTTTCCCTGTTAAATCTTCTCACCCTCTGGTGGGGCTACCCCAAGGACCGCAGTCTGGCACTAACATACAGCAAAACCCATCTCCACCATCAGGAGCTTTGGTGAATACCAGTTAATTCCTAGACCCCACACCTCAGGTGAGCCCACATCATCAGCCAGGGCGACCTGCTTGTATACCTGTCCTGCTGGTCCGTGGGGGCCTCTCTACTGCTACAGCTACTGGTCTTACCCCTAACCATGACAGTGGTTGGTCATAAAGTTAAGGCTGATCAGTGTATGTATTTAATGGTAATTTGGATATCATGATATTGTCTGGTAACACTGTAGTCTAGATACCCTGATACTGACATTATATATTATAATCCTAATGTTTGTTGACATTGTATTTGTTGTATTCCAACCCTGATTAAGGGGCTTTTTAGAACTCCTGAAACAGGTGAGATTTTTACTGAATGCTGCAGATATTAAAAATACCTATCTGGACCCCAAGTATAGTCTGTAGCTCCTTATTTCTCCAATGCTAGGTTTCTGCAATGTCTGCCTAGGAAGAAGGCGTTACTACTGGAAATGCATAGAGGAAGTCTGGGCAAAATTAAAGAGAAAAAAAAAGTTGCAGAAAATTTCTGAAATACACAATGCACATTTCTTCATGTTTTATCCCTTTAAAACACTGCAAGTACATATAAATACCAGCTGAACTGCCAGAAATTCAGTGAGTTCCTAACTCTTTGTGCTCCCTGCCTCTGCTGCACTGAAATCCTGTGTAATCAGCCCTACTGAAGTCTTCCCCTGCTGGACTACAGAATCCCTCCTTTTTATGCTATGGGGATGAAAAGGGGTGTTCTGTAGTCCAGCAGAAGAGAACTGTGCAGGACGGACAACACCGCTTGGGACCTCAGTGGAGCAGAAACAAAGTTATGAATTGAGGAGCTCACTGGATTTCTATCAGAACAATATTAATCTTTCTGTATTTTCTGTCCCCCTTGTTCCATAGCCACTGGAAGTGAAGCAAAGCCTTATGTAAGCTACTAGTCACTGTAGGCCTAGCTTACAAATCGCTAAGGTTTCTCCACGTGAAAGTGCAAGGCCTTGAGCAATGCACTAGAGCAGTGGTCGGCAAGCCGCGGCTCTTTACACGCTTTAATGCGGCTCGTGTGCCGGGCGCCCGCTCCCCTCCCTCCTCTCTGGCGGCAGGGACTCTGCAGCGTGATCCAAAAAAAAAACAGCCAGGGCAGCGCGCTCAAATGCAATGATTGGCCAGTCTCGCTGCCACTCACATCCTGATAGCCAGTGATTGGCTGTCAGGATGTGTGTAGGCGGGGCAGCGTGACGAACGTGAGAGGAGCTAGGCTCCTCTCACAGTCCGCCCTGAAGACCGGAACGGCGCGGGAACACGGCGAGAGGAACGCGCGGAGCAAAGGTAAGTGAATTGACACAGGGGGGACTTGGCTTACTACTTGCTACTTACTTACTACTACTATATGAGAGATCAATTAATATGGGGGATGAATTACTATATGGGGGATGAATTACTATATGGGGGATGAATTACTATAGGGGGGATGAATTACTATATGGGGGATGAATTACTATGGGGGATGAATTACTATGGGGGATGAATTACTATAGGGGGGATGAATTACTATATGGGGGATGAATTACTATGGGGGATGAATTACTATATGGGGGATGAATTACTATGGGGGATGAATTACTATATGGGGGATGAATTACTATGGGGGATGAATTACTATATGGGGGATGAATTACTATGGGGGATGAATTACTATATGGGGGATGAATTACTATATGGGGGATGAATTACTATGGGGGATGAATTACTATGGGGGATGAATTACTATGGGGGATGAATTACTATATGGGGGATGAATTACTATGGGGGATGAATTACTATATGGGGGATGAATTACTATGGGGGATGAATTACTATATGGGGGATGAATAACTATATGGGGGATGAATTACTATATGGGGGATGAATTACTATGGCGGATGAATTACTATATGGGGGATGAATTACTATGGGGGATGAATTACTATATGGGGGATGAATTACTATGGGGGATGAATTACTATATGGGGGATGAATTACTATATGGGGGATGAATTACTATATGGGGGATGAATTACTATGGGGGATGAATTACTATAAAAACTTATTGAAACTAAAAACAGTGTACCATCCTATGTATTTTCAGTTTTAAAAATGTGGCTCTCAAAATAAATTTCAATCGTGGTTTTGGCGAGATTTGGCTCAGTTGAAAAAAAAGGTTGCCCACCACTGCACTAGAGGGACGATGTCCATGTGCAAAAGAGATACAGGAAACTGAGAAGATCCCAAACTTTGAAGATTCCTTAGGAGGCTGACATATTTTGTAGATCTATTCCTGCTTCTTCAGGGCTTCAGGGAACACAGCCACTAGCAGTAGTGCTAAAGTAGTGCTTAGGAGAAGTAGACAGCCAATACAGAATGGCAGCAAGTAGTCTATGACAGTGCTGCTTTTACAGAGAACCCTTCCACACAGGGCTGTCTAGTTGCAGTGTGTCCCTCCTGGTGTTATAGTGCACCAAGGAAGGTGAGGCACAGTGCCTACAGCCTACCAAAGTCCATGCAGGGTCCCGCTGGACAGGGCTGACTGCTGTACCAAGTGGTACCCACATTTGGGGCCCTATGCAATCAGGGACTAATCCCGGAAGGAGAGCCCCACTGTCTACAGCCTACCAAAGTCCATGCAGGCTCCTGCTGGACAGGGCTGACTGCTGTACCAAGTGGTACCCAAATCAGGGGCCCTATGCAATCAAGGACTAATCCCGGAAGGAGAGCCCAACTGCCTACAGCCTACCAAAGTCCATACAGGCTCCCGCTGGACAGGGCTGACTGCTGTACCAAGTGGTACCCACATTAGGGGCCCTATGCAATCAGGGACTAATCCCAGAAGGAGAGCCCCACTGCCTACAGCCTACCAAAGTCCATGCAGGCTCCCGCTGGACAGGGCTGACTGCTGTACCAAGTGGTACCCATATCTGGGGCCCTATGCAATCAAGGACTAATCCCGGATCGCAGGTCTTCTTTGATAGGCTGCAGGCAGTGAGCTGGACGCTGCACTTGTCCCTCCGGAACACACTAGAACACCAGGAGGAAGCAGCTAGACAGCCCCATGTGGAAGGAGCCTAATTCAGTGGGGTGGATTTACTATAGGCAGATAGACTGTGCACTTTGCAAGTGCAGTTGCACCAGAGCTTAGTAAATAAAGAAGCTCTTCTGACTTCCATCATCCAGTCATGTGTAAGTGAAAATGCACTTCATTTTATTTTCCTTGCATGTGATTGGGTATTCTTTGCAAAGTGAAGTTTCATCTCATTTACAAATCTCTGGAGCAACTGCACTTGCAAAGTCCCCAGTCTTTGCCTTTAGTAAATCCACCCCAGTTTCTCTTCAGCACAGTTTGGCTGTCATTACTGTTATTTCACAAGATATTGATTTACAGGTTGGCCGTTAACCACAAGATGCAACCCATGCAATCACTCACTTCTTCCAAAAGCAGAGCAACGAACTGTGCTGGAAGACCTGACACCCTCAAGATCCATTCAAACGATTCATTGTATGAACCTTTACGCATTAGGGCCTGCGTTTTCATGTACCAAAGTGCATTGTATTGTGAGAACCAGGGGCGGACTGACCATTTGGAAACTCGGGCACTGCCCGAGGGCCCGGGGTCAGTATGGGGCCCCATGAGATGCCCCTGGTACCTTTTTTCATAGGCTTTTTTGAGTTTGGGCAAGGACACAGGGGCCCCATGATCCCCTAATGCCCGGGGCCCCATGAGTTGTCAGTCTTCCCCTGGTAGAGTCTGATGTGAATGGACATGGTGGACTGGACTGGTGAGAACCCTCCATTCTGAGCTTGCTGTCATTGCACCCAAGCGTATAGAAAAAAATGGACCCCACGCCAGTTTCTTCATTGCAGCACACCACAAAGCACACACGGTTTACATCAGTGCTGGGGAGTTGTGGTGCACTAGATATGTGTGTTGGCGTGCCATTCATTATTGCATTGTGCCAATTGACAGGAAGACAAGGAAAGTTTGCATTGCATCCTACAAGATTTATTTCTTGGGTGCAACCTTTAGGGTGAAACATACAGAGAAAAAGGTGCGAATTTACACAGAAAAAAACCATAAAGATCAGCACGTGTCCTGACAGTTCAAGATCTGGGAATATTATCAGCAGAAAGCTCAATGTTCATGGAAAGGCTTGTCCTCGCTCTAGCAGTAAACCCACATTATACTATTGGGACAGTTAATATACAAATAAAGCGGCACAGCAGAGAACAGCACGTGAAACTGAGAATGAAGAGGTATCTCATTGGTGTGCTGGACGCCGTCTGCTCCTTCCTGTCTGTGCCCTTCAATCAGGCGCCCTGATATTCCTGGCGACAGGTGTACAAGAGTAATACTCATGAGCACCGTAACCAGCGATAGTCTCTTGTGCCGCGGCGTTCGTCTGCCCTACACTTGCCCTTGAGGAAGCTCAGTGTCCTCTTGGATTGCACTCATGTGCCCGAGGCCATCCACTTCATGCTGCCAGCTCACTCTTCTGCTATTGTTGCTCTGTGATCCATCAAATTAGCTTGGTCCAGGTCGCACTGCCATTTTCTGAAGGTCTCACTTATGTCTCGTAAAGTAATTAGCAGGTAATAGCCTCAAATAAAACGACAACGGCCGTTTCACGGCTATGAGGAGACGGGTCAGCGACAGGCCTTTTTTTTTTTTTATTGCTTAGTGAATAAAATCAGCCAGTATGAAATGAGTGCAAGTTTCACCTCTCAATCAGGACTGCAAGTGCCAAGGCTGCCCAGCTGGCATCCATTCCTGATCACTGCCAACCTCTCTGCCTCACTAGCCCAGACCAGGGCAGCACAGACACCTGTGAGTTATTAGGGGTCTGGGGACGGAAGGGATGTTCATTTCTTCTATAATACATTCCCAACAAGGATGGAATAAGGAGGACTATATATTTTATACACTTTTTAAAGGGGAATACCACAATGATCTAAAAAAATTCAATACCACGAACTGCAAACTAGGGACTTTTGTTGATCTTTGCTGAAACCACAAAGATCAATTAAGGTGGTTCATATGGAAATTCTTAGTACATTCCATGACTTGAAGAATGTTGCTCGAAACTACTTCAAAATTTTTTTTTGTTTTTAAAGTGATTGCAAACTTTGGACTTTTTTTTTAACAACAAACATGTTATACTTACCTGTGTTGTACAATCGTTCTCACAGAACAGCCCTGATCCTCCTCTTATGGGGTCCCCCCACCGGTGCTCTTGGCTCCACCTCTTCAGTGAGTGCCCCCATAGAGCTCTGCCATTTTAATGGTCAATGAAATGCCCCCTTATATTGGTGGTCAATGTCAGTAAAGTGTCCCCTTATATTAGTGGTCAGTGAAGTGGCCCCCTTATGTTGGTGGCCAATGAAAAAAGGTCCCATTATATTGGTGGTCAGTGAAGTGCCCCCTTATATTGGTGGCCAGTGAAGTGCCCCCTTATATTGGTAGTCAGTGAAGTGACCCTCTTATACTGGTGGTCAGTGAAGTAGCCCCCTTATATTGGTGGTCAGTGAAGTGCTCCCTTATATTGGTGGTCAGTGAAGCACCCCTTTATATTAGTGGTTAGTAAAGCTCCCTCCTTATATTTTTTGGTCATTGAAGTGCCCCCCTGTATTGGTGGTCAGCAAAGCTACCCCTCTTACAAAGGTGGTCAGTGAAGTGCTTGCTTATATTGGTGTACAGTGAAGTGACCCCTTATATTGGTGGTCAGTGAAGTGGCCCTTGTATTGGTAGTCAGTGATGTGGCCCTTATATTGGTAGTCAGTGATGTGGCCCCTTATATTGGTGATCGGTGAAGTGATCCCTTATATTGGTGGTTGGTGAAGTGATCCCTTATATTGGTGGTCAGTGAAGTAGCCCCCTTATACTGGTGGTCAGTGAAGTAGCCCCCTTATATTGGTGGTCAGTGAAGTGCTCTCTTATATTGGTGGACACTGAACTGCCCCCTTATATTGGTGGTCAGTGAAGTGGCCCTTATATTGGTAGTCAGTGATGTGGCCCCTTATATTGATGGTCAGTGAAGTGACCCCTTATATTGGTGGTCAGTGATGTGGCCCTTATACTGGTGGTCAGTGAAGTGTCCCTTTATATTGGTGTACAGTGAAGTGTCCCCTTATATCGGTGGTTAGTTAGGCTCTGCCTTATATTGGTAGTCAGTGATGTGGCCCCTTCTATTGGTGGTCGATGAAGTGACCCCTTATATTGGTGGTCAGGGATGTGGTCCTTATACTGGTGGTCAGTGAAGTGTCCCTTTATATTTGTGTACAGTAAGTGTCCCCTTATATTGGTGGTTAGTTAGGCTCTGCCTTATATTGGTGGTCAGTGATGTGGCCCTTATACTGGTGGTCAGTGAAGTGTCCCTTTATATTGGTGTACAGTGAAGTGTCCCCTTATATCGGTGGTTAGTTAGGCTCTGCCTTATATTGGTAGTCAGTGATGTGGCCCCTTCTATTGGTGGTCGATGAAGTGACCCCTTATATTGGTGGTCAGGGATGTGGTCCTTATACTGGTGGTCAGTGAAGTGTCCCTTTATATTTGTGTACAGTAAGTGTCCCCTTATATTGGTGGTTAGTTAGGCTCTGCCTTATATTGGTAGTCAGTGATGTGGCCCCTTATATTGGTGGTCAATGAAGTGACTCCTTATATTGGTGGTCAGGGATGTGGCCCTTATACTGGTGGTCAGTGAAGTGTCCCTTTATATTGGTGTACAGTAAGTGTCCCCTTATATTGGTGGTTAGTTAGGCTCTGCCTTATATTGGTAGTCAGTGATGTGGCCCCTTATATTGGTGGTCGATGAAGTGACCCCTTATATTGGTGGTCAGGGATGTGGCCCTTATACTGGTGGTCAGTGAAGTGTCCCTTTATATTGGTGTGCAGTAAGTGTCCCCTTATATTGGCGGTTAGTTAGGCTCTGCCTTATATTGGTGGTCCCCTTACATTGGTGATTAGTGTTCAGCTCAAAGAAGATTAATACTTACCTATGGTGAGAGACAGGAGAGGTTACAGCTGGCTGAATTGGCTGGTATAGCCAACAGAACTATGCAGACGTATAGGCCAGACAATCAATCTGCCCAGAAACGTCTGGACACTGGCCAGACCAATTTAATTAGGCAGGGATGACGGGTTCTGCTGCTAACCTCCCTTCACCTCTTGAGCCCCCTGGCCTGAAAGCAGCTGTATGGGTTAGTATGGTGGTAATCCCATCCCCTGTGGTTATACGGAAAATTGATGGTTGGGAAAACCAGGCAATGATTGACATGACATTGAACAATTTTTGCAAGCGAAAAAAAGAAAAATGGAGAAATAATAACGTATATAAATACAAGGACATAGGCCGTTGTGTATTTATAGAAAATCTTACTCCATTGGTGTCACGCTTTACAGTAGGAGTTCTCCTTTAAGGGACTGTCCGTGTCAGAGCCGCTGTTTGGATACCTAAAGGAGGTTAGGTTAAATTACAGTTTAAGAAACAAATAATGTCTTTTGTCTTCGAGATGTCAATCCTGATCTGCTCTCTTACAGAGAATAATTACGTCGCGTCTTTCAACAATACATCTGAAGCAAAGTGCCTCTCTCAGACCTCCTCGCTCGCACCTTTGAAAAATGGTTTTGTGTTGAGCCTGCCAGCATCATGTATATTTAAACTAGTTAATGAGGGTTCTGTCGCTAGCGATGCTCTCTGGTTTCCATAGCAGCACGCCGAGGACGTGTGATGCGGCTATCACAAAATACAATGCTTACATACATAAAGCAGGTCCTTCAGAAGATACATTAATAAATAGCAGACCTGTGCTGCTTACAGGAGGCAGCAATGAAAACCTGTAAATATCAAAATTAATAAAAGCTAACCTTCAGGCAAATAGAAAACACACAAATGAATGCAGTCCTGTATTCACTAGTACATCATTCAATATACAGCACCTTGAAAAAGTATTCATACCCCTTGAAATTTTCCATATTTTGTCATGTTACAACCAGAAATGTAAATGTATTTTATTGGGATTTTCTGTGATAGACCAACACAAAGTAACACATAATTGTGAAGTGGAAGGAAAATGAGAAATGGTTTTCAACATTTTTTTACAAATAGATCTATGAAAAGTGTGGCGGCATTTGTATTCAGCCCCTCGGAGTCAATACTTTGTAGGACCACATTTCCCTGCAATTCCAGCTGCAAGTCTTTTTGGGGATGTCTCTACCAGCTTTGCACATCTAGAGAGGGACATTGTTGCCAATTCTTCTTTGTAAAATAGCTCAAGCTCTGTCAGATTGGATGGAGAGCGTCTGTGAGCAGCAATTATTAAGTCTTGCCACAGATTCTCAATTGGATTTAGGTCTGGACTGTGACTGGGCCTAACACATGAATATACTTTGATCTAAACCATTCCATTGTAGCTCTGGCTGGATGTTTAGGGTCGTTGTCCTGATGGAAGGTGAACCTCCACCCCAGTCTCAAGTCGCCCTGTATTTGGCTCCATCCATCTTCCCATCAACTCTGACCAGCTTCCCTGTCCCTGCTGAAGAAAAGCATCCCCACAACATGATGCTGCCACCATCATGTTTCACGGTGGGGATGGTGTGTTCAGGGTGATGTGCAGTGTTAGTTTTCCTCCACACACGCGTTTTCTTCCTCATATCGCAGCATTCACCGTTTTATCCACATTGCCCGTCTGTTTTGTTTTGTTATTTATATTCCCCATTCCTCGTTTTTTCCATTGCTGTAACTATGTACGTGTTTACCCCTGGTTTTTTGTTACTGACCCGCCCATACAGCTGCTCCCCACCCCCTCCGTCCCCTATTTAAATGGCCTACCTCAGTGGCCAATTAGGTCTGATGAAGGAGCGTATTGCTTTGAAACGCGTCACCGCCCCCTTCCTGCGGCTCCACGTTCAGTCCTGACGTCACTTCTGCTCGGGGGCCATCTTTTGCGTTCCAGGCTGGTTTCCACCGACGTGACACAGCCTGGCTGGAGAGGTGCTACACTAACCAGGAGACCCGGCTCTCACATGCACCGTGGCCCCCTGGATATCCACCTGCCCTCCCATGAGATCGGTGATGGAGATCTGGTCATCACGCTAGCTGTGGCCCCTGGAACCCATCCAGTCCATCCATCCTGCCTCTGGTATTACGCCCGGATGACGTCCTTCTCTTACATTGATGCCTGAAAACTCCATACCTCCTGTGAGTTACTCAAAATTGTGTGCAATAAATTGTTGGTTTTATACTACACTTAGTCTGGCGCACCTCTCTCTCCTCTAGTATTCCAGCTATGCTTGTGCTTTGGGGGGTTGAATGCCAGAGCTTTGCCATGTGGACTGGGATGGCTCATATAGAGGCTCGGATTAGCTGGCTATTCTCCCTTACCTCCAACAAAGACTGCTGTTATAGGCTTTGTACCCAAGAATCTGTCTTCTTGTTTGACATTTTGCAGTATCTTGCACCCTTATTCCTCTCTCCTGTTGGAAGCATTGCAATAAATCTACAAAAAGACATCTCCTGGACTGATCCTGTGTTTGTGGGTGTGCTTGGAACTAGTGTCTGGGCCTGACAGCCTCTGAATAGGTTAGGGAGACCTGGGCATATTCTCAGTGGACCCCTTCGGGGGGAGAGAGCTACATGAAAAAATGGCCCAACACCTGTCCTACCCGCCTTTATCACTAAACTCTAACCTGGCTCCATGTCACCGCTCCCTTCACTTGCTATCACAGGACAATCTGAGGGCACCTGTAAGGGAAATCTTGTACGGCGACTGGCACATAGACATGCGCATAGAAATGAGCACGGGTGCATTGCTAATAGAAAGAATGTGCACTCACGGGAGCACGTACGCAGGAGCATGCCTACAGTTTATGGTGCCATATGGACTATTTAAAGGAGGTTCTTACTCTCGGTCAGTGCTGACTGGTCTTCGGCTAATTCCCTCTGTCCTGTTGTATGCTGTGTGTATCTGTATGGACCTGGCTTGCCATTGACCTGCTCTTGGATTCTGTTTATGCTTCTGCTCAAAGGTTTCTGATCCTGGCTTCCTCCTGACCTTGTCCCTGTCTGATGTTCTGGTACCTCATCACCTGCACGTTGCTGACCCTGGCTATTACTCTGACTACTCTTCCGGCTCCAGTTTGGCTCTACAGTCCTGCCGAGTGCTTGTCCTGGCTATCCATTATATCAGCTCCGGTTGTCACGGTGTGTTCCAACCTCACGCTTATCAGAAGCTCCGGCAAGCCACGTACCCAGATCTTGCAGTTCCAGTGGAGTACCGTCTTAACCTAAGCTGGCAGTTCCGGCATCTCCTCTTTTCCTGACTGGATGCCCTGCTTGATTCACCGAGGCTGACAACCACCAGCCGCAAGTTCTGCAATCAATACCCATGGGCACTCATGTTTCTCCTGTCCTTCGGCACCATCTGGTCCACCTTCAGTGGGGCTTGGGTTGGAGATACAAGAGAGGCTGACCTCGTCAATTCAGACTTCTATCAGGTACATGACAGAACCCAATGGGATCACGCATGTGTGGGTGCCTCCTTAGCACCTGGCTTGCTGTAGGAGGCCCTTTAACTGTCCTGTACAGATTTAGGAATGTAGGCGGTACAATAGTAGGAACTATTCTATTATGAAAAGACCTATTAGACTAAAAATGTTGGCACACTTACCCTCTCATCATTACAGTGGACAAATACAAAAGGGAAAAGGATAAAAATTGCACCATTACAGCCTCTTTAATGCCACGTCCTAAACGTTTGCTGAATTTCCTGCATGTGGTGGGGGCTGCGTGACCTTTCCCCGTCTCACGGCATCCAGAAACACGGGCTCTGATTAACAGGCCATTAAATAAAATTACTGCTCCCTTCGCAGAAACAATACAATTACACAACGGAGCAATTGTGCAATTAAATCAGCAAATGGAGGTAACGCACTGTACGTTTCTTTCAATATAGCAGGCGGCCGGCGTACAGGATGTGCCAGATCCCGCTGAAGAATTAAGCAGCGATAGATTGCTACTTTATTAAATGTCAGTAAACACAATCAGACTCATATTTCCTCTTTTCCTGTCTTCACAAGGAGAATTTCCTGCCGTACGGGCACAGAGCAGCGGATGTCACCCAATTATTTATACATGGATCATTTCCAGCCCAAAACAAAGAAAAAAAAAAAAGATAAAGAAGGGAAAAAAAACAACAATCCAGACTGACCACAGAGGGATCGCTGGCATCCTGAAATGAGATTACGGTCATCTCTGCATTTGCTTTTTCAAGTAATGGTCTTGAACTGCAAAAAAAACCATCCCTGGGGGGCTGTCATTGTTGGAATATCTTACTCATCAATCAGTTTGAAGTAAGTTATCAGATTTTCTTGCTTGCCAAAAAAACGGCTATTTTTGGAGCTCCCTCTTTCTATAGGAACAAGTGGTCTGACAACTGGCCTATGTTTTTTTTTTACCACTAAGCTACTCATTCCCTCCCTTATTATATCACGCTTTGACTACTGTAACTCCCTCCTCATCGGCTTACCTCACCGCAGGCTATCCCCACTTCAGTCTATCATGAACGCTGCGGCCAGACTCATCCACCTTACTAACCGCTCTGTATCCGCCACCCCCCTCTGCCAATCCCTCCACTGGCTTCCGATTGCCCAATGGATAAAATTCAAAACGCTAACACTGACGTATAAAGCTGTTCATAATACTGCCCCAAACTACATTACCGATCTTGTCTCCAAATACCACCCAAAACGTCCTCTCCGCTCCTCACAAGACCTCCTACTCTCTAGTTCCCTGGTCTCCTCCCATGCTCATCTCCAGGACTTCTCCAGTGCTTCCCCCATCCTCTGGAACTCCCTACCCCAATCCATCAGGCTATCACCTACTCTGCTCACCTTTAGGTGCACTCTGAAAACCTGTCTCTTCAGGGAACCCTACCGCGCCCTCAGCTAATTACTGAACTCCTCCACTCTTCCCACCACTCCATCCCCCACAGCTATTTCCTCCTGTACCACCATCCCCTTCCTCCTAGATTGTAAGCTCCAAGGAACAGGGCCCTCGAACCCCTCGTGTATTGTATTGTTACTGTACTGTCTCGTGTACTGTCTCCTCCCATAATGTAAAGCGCTGAGCAAACTTTCGGCGCTATATAAATCCTGTATAATAATAATAATGGTGTACATATTAGTAAATCCCTCTTATAGATCTCTATGTGATCTCAGTGTTCCTCCCTTTACTGTTATGTTGAAAAAAATGTATGTTGTTAACGCACTGGAGGGAATTGATCAAAACTTGAGCAGTCATAATCTGAAGCAGCTGCACAAGGCAACCATTCAGCTTCTATCTTCAGGTGGTCAGTTAAAGCCCAACTCCGGGCTAATTAAAAAAATGATCCCTTGCAGTGGGGCAGTCAGGAAGGGGGGTAAATGCTCCGAAAGGCAAGTGGTTAAAGCGGAGTTCCAGAAGTTTTTGGAACTGTATCTGCTGACTTTTAATTGACACACACTCACCTGTCCTAGAGTCCAGAGATCTTCTCACCCGCGCCGTCCCTTCTCTCCCTCTTCTCCGCCCGGCGCCGGCATCTCAACTGTGGGCACCAGGTTGTGACAGCTTCACAGCTGGGTGCCCACTGCGCATGCGTGAGTCGCACTGCACATTCCAATTGGTCCAGCAGGCTTCTGGGACCTGTGAAGGTTCCCAGGAGACCGCGGGAGGAAGGAGTGGGCCGCGGTGAACTGAGCCAGAAGTGGGAGCGGATATCTGTCAAAACCAAGTACCCGCTCCCCTCACTGCCCCAAAACGGTGCCAAATATAGCAGTGGAAGGGGGGGGGGGTGAGGAACACAAGTAGGCTTCCACTTTTGGGTGGAGCTTTGCTTTAATCCTTGGCAATAAAACCTGGACACATTTTTATGCAGAGTTGCACCAGATTTTGCACTCTCCAGTTTCAGTAAGCAGCCCCGTGTGTGTGCGCAGCTGCATACAGTACACTGCAGAGATGCTACAGTCACTCCATTCACGCCCTGCCTTTCTACATCTTCCAGCTGTTGCAAAATGACAGTTGTAGAAAACAACACAGGAATCTCCGAGTTGTATTTCTATGGCAACACACTGCACAGCGCTCAGGATTTGCATGTATTATATTACAGGTTGCATCTGCATGGATGGAAGAATAAAATGAAATGCAAATGAGCGAGTGATTAAAAACAAACACGTTTCAGGCTTGGCTTTAAAATACGCTGACTTGAAGCTTTTCATTCCAAATGCTATACGGTGGAAGGCAGATAAATGAAATGGGTTTTTTTTTGGATGTTTGCACCCCCCTCTCTTGTGGGCCCATTACGGGCAGGTTCACGGGTGTATGGCTGTGCACTGGCATGTATTCTGAATGGCATCACAACATACCATCCTGCACTGCAGCACACAGAGGCATGGTGCTCTGCCCTGTTACAAGGGATTTTTTGTCATTCCCAAAGTAAATAGGATTTAACGTCTTCTGGGACCTGTGAAAGTTCCCAGGAGACTGTGGCAGGAAGGAGGGGGCTGCGGTGAACTGAGCCAAGTACCCACTCCCCCCTCTCCCCCAAAAAGGTGCCAAATATGACAGTGGAGGGGGGGATGCAAAGAATTTCTGGTCAGTTCCTGTTCTGTTGACCATACCAGAAGTGAGGAGAAATCACCCCAATGTGGTCACAGACAGCAACAGAAACCTCACAGCTAATAACACTCGCTCACTTCCCAATCTCTAGAAGGGTTTCTTTTTAAATTTATTTCAGGTACTTATATAGCACTGTACTTATACGCAGTGCTTTACATATATATTGTACATTATTATTATTATACAGGATTTATATCATAACAGTTTGCTCAGCGCTTTACAATATAACAGGAAACAATACAGCAACAATACAGTTCAATACAAGAGGGTTAGGAGGGCCCTGATCCTTGGAGCTTACAATCTAAGAGGGAGGGGCTAGTGGTACAAAAGGTAGTAACTGTGGGGGATGGACTGGTAGGAGGAATAGAAGATTCCATTATTAGCTGAAGGCGGGATAGGCTTCCCTGAAGAGATAGGTTTTCAGAGATCGTCGAAAAGTGAGCAGAGTAGGCGATAGTCTGATAGATTGGGGTAGAGAGTTCTAGAGGATGGGGGAGGCTTTGGAGAAGTCCTGGAGATGAGCATGGGAGGAGGAGACAAGGGAGCTAGAGAGTAGGTCATGCGAGGAGCGGAGAGGATGGTTTGGGTGATATTTGGAGACAAGATTGGTGATGTAATTTGGGGCAGAGTTATAAATGGCTTTATATGTTATTGTTAATGTTTTGAATTTTATTTGTTGGGCAATGGGAAGCCAGTGGAGGGATTGGCAGAGAGGGATGGAGGACACTGAGTGGAGGCCAGTGGAGGGATTGGCAGAGAGGGGTGGAGGACACTGAGTGGAGGCCAGTAGAGGGATTGGCAGAAAGGGGTGGAAGACACTGAGTGGAGGCCAGTGGAGGAATTGTCAGAGAGGGGTGGAGGACACGGAGTGGAGGCCAGTGGAGGGATTGGCAGAGAGAGATGGAGTACACTGAGTGGAGGCCAGTGGAGGGATTGGCAGAGAGGGGTGGAGGACACTGAGTGGAGGCCAGTGGAGGGATTGGCAGAGAGGGGTGGAGGACACTGAGTGGAGGCCAGTGGAGGGATTGGCAGAGAGAGATGGAGTACACTGAGTGGAGGCCAGTGGAGGGATTGGCAGAGAGGGGTGGAGGACACTGAGTGGAGGCCAGTGGAGGGATTGGCAGAGAGGGGTGGCAGATACAGAACGGTTAGTAAGGCGGATGAGTCTGGCAGCAGCATTCATGATAGACTGAAGAGGGGATAGCCTGTGATGAGGTCGGCCAATGAGAACAGAGTTACAATAGTCAAGGTGAGAGATAACCAGGGAGTGAATAAGTTGCTTAGTAATTTCCGAGGTTAGGAACGGGCGTATCTTGGAGATGTTGCGGAAGTGAAGTCTATAAGATTTGGACAGTGATTGGATTTGGGGCTGACGGGACAGATGGGAGTCCAGGATTACACCTATACTGATGATATGTACATTCACATCAGTCCCTAACCCTCAATGGGCTTACAATCTAAGGTCCCTAACTTACATCCATACATATACAAGGGCCAATTTAGACAGGATTCAGTTAACCTACCAGCATGTCTCTGGAGTGTGGGAGGAAACCGGAGTACCTGGAGGAAATCCATGCAGGCACAGGGAGAGCATGCAAACTCCAGACAGGAGGTGCCGTGGTTGGGATTCGAACCAACAACCCTAGTACTGCCAGGTGAAAGTGCTAACCATTTAGCCACTGTGCTACCCACATATATATATTGTACATTCAATTTAGTCCCTAACCCTCATGGAGCATAAAATCGAAGGTCCCTAACTTACATTCATATTTCCTTTTACTTATATACTAGTAGTACGGTATATATAAATCCAGCAGCTAAATACATCATTATAGCTAGAGTTGTATCTTTTCCAGGCTAGTAAGCATCGTCCTCCACCTGGCCCATTTGTGAGTGACAGTTCTGGCTCCCAACTCCATCCTATGACAGGTCTCATCTAATGTATGCACATACACTACATAGACTTGATAGAAAACTCTGCACCTCCAGCTCATGCGCTGGTGTGATGAGTAAATGGGACGTCTGGTAATATGGAAGAAAGGAAATGCAATGACATGATGGAGCCAAGTCGCCTCTGGGGAGTGTAGGCGCTCCTGTGGGGAACGTGCAGCCTCATCTGCATATTCTAATTGAAATGCTATCAGGTTTACCGCAAGAATGAGCAACACAAGGAAATTTTCTGCTGATTCAAAGGCAAAAAGAGTGTGCGGTGGGCAAAGTTTATTCTGTACGGGGAGGAGGTGTGCGCAATATCCCCGGGCCGCACTAAATGAAAGGCACTCAGCCATGTAACACTGATGAAGACGCAGTGAAACCCTAGTCTGGTTAATATTCCATCTGTCGGAATTGTGTTCGGGGATAAATGGAGAGAAATTATAGCAGACTTCAGGGGCTTTAGATTCTTTTATGGAGACACTGATTTTTTATTGCCCCTTTAAACCCTGCCCTGTGACTATGTCCCTCCCACCAGGACCTCACCTCATTATTGTGCCCCTCCCACCATGACCTTACCCTGCTATAATGCCCTTCCCACCATGACTGTACCCTGATACTATGCCTCTTCCTGCTATGACCGTACCCTGCTACTATGACTGTACCCTGCTACTATGCCTCTTCCTGCTATGACCGTACCCTGATACTATGCCTCTTCCTGCTATGACCGTACCCTGCTACTATGACTGTACCCTGCTACTATGCCTCTTCCTGCTATGACCGTACCCTGCTACTATGACCATACTCTGCTACTATGCCTCTTCCTGCTTTGACCGTACCCTGGTAGTATGCCTCTTCCTGCTATGACCATACCCTGGTAGTATGCCTCTTTCTGCTATGACCGTACCCTGCTACTATGACTGTACTCTGCTACTATGCCTCTTCCTGCTATGACCGTACCCTGGTAGTATGCCTCTTCCTGCTATGACCGTACCCTGCTAATATGCTTCTTCCTGCTATGACCGTACCCTGGTACTATGCCTCTTCCTGCTATGACCGTACCCTGCTACTATGCCTCTTCCTGCTATGACCGTACCTGCTACTATGACTGTACCCTGCTACTATGCCTTTTCCTGCTATGACCGTACCCTGCTTCTATGCCTCTTCCTGCTATGACCGTACTCTGCTACTATGCCTCTTCCTGCTATGACTGTACCCTGCTACTATGCCTCTTCTTGCTAAGACCGTACCCTTCTACTATGCCTCTTCCTGCTATGACAGTTCCCAGCTGCTTTGCCTTTTCCTGCTATGACTGTACCCTGCTACTCTGCCCTTCCCGCCATGACTGTATCCTGCTACAATGCCTCTTCCTGCTATGACCTACCCTGCTACTATGCCTTTCCCGCCATGATCGTACCCTGCTACTATGTCTCTTCCTGCTATGACCTTCCCGCCATGACTGTACCCTGCTACTTTGCCCCTTCCCACCATGACCGTACCCTGCTACTATGCTCCTTCCTGCTATGACCTTACCCTACTACTATGCCTCCTGTTATAACTTCACCCCGGTCATTATGACCACACTCTTTTACTATGCCCCTCCCAGCATGACCTCATCCTTTTACTATACTCCTCCCAGCCTGACTATGCCAAGCTAAAGATAACTTAACACGGTTACTATTCAACTCCTAGCATGCTCTCGCCCTGTTACTCAGCAACGCCATGTACAAATATAAAAACCATAATGTCTATAAAATATTCTTTCAAAAATATATACAATTATTTTTACAATCTGCTAGCACAATTACACAAAGGCTTGAATCCTATACATTTCCCAACATCCAAGACTTCATTTGGAAACTATAGCCAAGCTACTGACATCTTTTGAATCATACTGGTTCCTAGAAGGACTGATGACGATGATGATGGTGATGATTTTGGAAAATCTGAGGAAAGGGGTACAGATTCATATTTTTCAGTCCACCATTGGGGTCTGTAATTGATCTCTTGCAGTTGCACTAAATTTTGAAGTTGTGAAGATATTATAATAGGTATAAAGAAGTAATCACACCGCATTCCAATAATGCTATGCCTAATAAATAATGGGAGTCTGCAGTAACCCCAATCAAGAAATTCCATCGGTAACCTTACTAAGCACACTAATAATGCACAGAAGTCTTGGATTCCCTACTGCAGCCCCAATAATGGTGATGGTTCAAGCACCACTAAGCTTTTTCTCGCTCAACACTCCACCTACCACCTCAACCGCAGGCTGGCATAAAGACATTGAATCCCATTTGCAGACATTCATGGAAAGGTGGATGGGATTCACAGAAACAAAGGTATGTGACCTAAAGTGATAATTGGGTGGGAAATACTTTGTTACACGCACTTGGTTTCCTGTTCAGTAATCCTGGGAGAGGATTTTGCAGTAAGCATCTCCTCAGGGTAAAATGGATGATAGCATAAAGCAATGGGCTCCATTTGGCTAAACACGTGGCTTGCCAATACATGCTTATCTTCAGCAAAGGCCCCTGTGAGCCAAAAGGTACAAGAAGGACAGCACCAGGCTGATTGTTGGTGTCAAAAATATATTTTATTTTTTGGCACAATAAATACAAAGCAGATGTGTTTTACTGGATCCAACAGGCACATTCCATCTTGGTGTAGAGTGCTCAAAAAGCCTGCTCCAATTACAGGTTTGGTAGACTGGAGCAGGACTACTGTACATTCTATACCCTGATGAAGGTTGCCCCTTGGATCCCCTTAATCAGCTGCTCCAATTGCAGGTTTGGTAGACTGGAGCAGGACTACTGTACATTCTATACCCTGATGAAGGTTGCCCCTTGGATCCCCTTAATCAGCTGCTCCAATTGCAGGTTTGGTAGACTGGAGCAGGACTACTGTACATTCTATACCCTGATGAAGGTTGCCCCTTGGATCCCCTTAATCAGCTGCTCCAATTGCAGGTTTGGTAGACTGGAGCAGGACTACTGTACATTCTATACCCTGATGAAGGTTGCCCCTTGGATCCCCTTAATCAGCTGCTCCAATTGCAGGTTTGGTAGACTGGAGCAGGACTATTGTACATTCTATACCCTGATGAAGGTTGCCCCTTGGATCCCCTTAATCAGCATGGCACTCTCTTCTTTAGCCATACTGAGGCAACAGCTGAGCCAAGGCTCCTGTTCTTTGAAGAGTCACCTTGAAAACCCCCACCAGGCAAGTCACTCAAGATCCAGCGCTCCACACCTCCACTTTCCTATGGTGACCAAGTATGGTATATACCTTATAAATGCATTCCCCATAAACTATGTAAGTTAATAATAAATGATATGAAATCCATCTAAAAGTGATAACTCAAGTAACACCATGCTGACTTCTTAAATTTCTTGGGGACTCAGAAGGACACATCTCCAGACCAGAGTTCCTGACAAATCGCTTTACATTTCTTCACTGGGAGGACAAAGGCAGGGGCGGACTGACAACTCATGGGGCCCCGGGCAATAGGGGACCATGGGGCCCCTGTGTCCTTGCCCAAACTCAAAAAAGCCTATGAAAAAGGTACCAGGGGTATCTCATGGGGCCCCCTACTTACCCCGGGACCTCGGGTAGTGCCCGAGTTTCCAAATGGTCAGTCCACCCCTGGACAAAGGTCTCATCCCAGAGCGGAATTCTCCGCTAGGTGTAATAAATAACTAAACTCAGGAGTCAATGGTGACAGAGTGACACCCTTATAATGGTTTGCATAGAGTGTTGACAACAGTCATTATGGTGACATTTCTGATTAACTTGATTTTTAAAGAACAAAACAAAAGGTGCAATAGTCATTGAATCCCTGTTAATACCTGGTGATGGCTGTGGTTGAGAGGCTTGTCTTCCACTAGCAGTCGGATGGCGGCTTCCCATTTCTCAGGAGTCTGCTGGTCCCAGGCAGCCACCACAAAAACGGCTTGTTTTGAGGGGATCTGGACCTTGCGGGCTGTATACACAGCCCCATCTGTACCAACTTTAAAATCTGGATTGCTGGTTTCGTACCAGATGCCCTGCGTTCCACTACTGCACCCGTTGAATTTAACTGCAAAGACAAAAAAACAAATATGAAGAGTTATCATGAAAATAAAAAGGATGTGTTGCATCTAACAAGAAAATGTACAGACTTCACAACTCCTAAAAGTTATATCTTTGTAGTAATACATTTATACCAAATAACAACAATGGAGAAATGAAAATCCAATTTAGTAGGTTTACCAAATAGGGGCTGTGATAGTCTACAGTTATCTGAGCCAGTATCGTAATCATACTAAAGAGAACCTGTCATGTCTGGAGTTATGGAAGAATAGAATCAATTGGTCTAACATTGTCCTGTGTAGAATTACTTATGAAGAACTCTTTACGTCTGGAGGAAAAGAAATTTAATCTCCAAACACGGAAAGGTTTCTTCACAGTGAGAGCTGTGAAAATGTGGAATAGACTCCCTCAAGAGTTGGTTCCGGCCAGCTCAGTGGATTGCTTTAAAAAAGGCTTTCTTAGATACACAGAATATATCTGGACATAACATTTCTAGGTAAAGATGATCCTGGGAATATCCGATTGCCTCTCGGGGGATCAGGAAGGATTTTTTTCCCTGCAGGAGCAAAGTGAATCATGCTTTGCTGGGTTTTTTTGCCTTCCTCTGGATCAGCTGTGGATGTAGGATTATAACTTTTTTTTTTCTCTGGTTGAACTGGATGGACTTTTGTCTTTTTTCAGCCAGACTAACTATGTAACTAAGTATATTTACTTTTACTTAGTGGCACTTACTTTGACGGATCTTAAGGCTTGGGAGTCATATATGAGTAGATCTGAAGTCTTGCAGCATTGCCTGTCAAATGCCTGACCCCACACACCATGTCCCAGCAACAGCAACAAATAATGGAGCCCTAAAGCTGTTTATATTATGGAGGCTCAGTTATGCACTCTCAGAAGCTGGGGGACAGCATGCAAGGCAGTTTCAGGGCAGAAACTGTCAGGCTTTGGCTACTGCTATCCACTCTCTGTTAGGCGCCAGTGTAGTGTTCTACATCAAATGCAGGCCGTGGCTTGAAGCACTATACTGAGCAGAGAACTGACTGCGACAGAAGTAAAGGTCGGTCACATGGCTGATAGGTAATATCCCACTAGGTAACCTGCCTCTTGCTTCATTTTATTCATTTCTCCTTTTTTTCTTTAATTTTTCAGAATGTGCTTTTTTATTTTTAAAGCAGTAATGCCATATCACTGCTTTAAAGTAAACTAAACTCCCCTGAATCCCCCCCAACAAAAAAAACCACATATCCTCCAAATAAATAAAACATTTGTTTTTCTTTTAAACAAATCTTGCCTTTTTTTTTGGCTCAATAAGCCAAAATAAGACTTTGAAAATTTGCAGTAAAATAATTGTTCCCCAAATCACGCTTAACAGTTTCAGATCTCTATTAGGGTGGCATAGTTTTGTGATCAATTTATTATTATACAGTATTTTTAAAGCGCCAATAGTTCGCTCAGCGCTGTAATTTAAGCATCATCAACCACAAATCAGTGATTCATCATGAATTAAGGGCCAGTTTACACGACATGCGTTTCAGTTGCTTTTTTTTCTGCATCCAAAAAGCACAGAAAGTAGGTTACATGGTTGTCAATGTCACAGTTTACATCAGTGCTTGCAGTTTCAGTGCGTTCCGGATGCAGAAAGAAAAAAAGAACAGGCTGCATTTTTCCTGCACAAAACTGTAATGGAACGCGGTAAAGCGCATCAAAAACACAATAAAAATGCACTGGAACAGACATGTCCCTGTTTAAAACTGAAAAAAGAGAGAGGGGAAACAATGAACCGTAACACATCCACGTGTAAAAAAATGTGGATGCGAATGGGACAGCACAGTAGCTAAATGGTTAGCACTTCCACCTGGCAGTCCTAGGGTCGCTGGTTCGAATCCCAACCCCGGCACCACTTGCCTGGAGTTTGCATGTTCTCCCTGTGCCTGCGTGGGTTTCCTCCGGGTACTCCGGTTTCCCCCCACACTCCAAAGACATGCTGGTAGGTTAATTGGCTCCTGTCTAAATTGTCCCTAGTATCTGTATGTATGAATATGAGTTAGGGACCTTAGATTGTACGCCCCTTGAGGGTTAGGGACCTTAGATTGTACCCCCCTTGAGGGTTAGGGACCTTAGATTGTACCCCCCTTGAGGGTTAGGGACCTTAGATTGTACCCCCCTTGAGGGTTAGGGACCTTAGATTGTGCCCCCCTTGAGGGTTAGGGACCTTAGATTGTACGCCCCTTGAGGGTTAGGGACCTTAGATTGTACGCCCCTTGAGGGTTAGGGACCTTAGATTGTACCCCCTTGAGGATTAGGGACCTTAGATTGTACGCCCCTTGAGGGTTAGGGACCTTAGATTGTATGCCCCTTGAGGGTTAGGGACCTTAGATTGTATGCCCCTTGAGGGTTAGGGACCTTAGATTGTACGCCCCTTGAGGGTTGAGGACCTTAGATTGTACTCCCCTTGAGGGTTGAGGATCTTAGATTGTACACCCCTTGAGGGTTAGGGACCTTAGATTGTACTCTCCTTGAGGGTTAGGGACCTTAGATTGTACACCCCTTGAGGGTTAGGGACTGATGTGAATGTACAATATATATGTAAAGTGCTGCGTAAATTGACGGCGCTATATAAGTACCTGAAATAAATAAATAAATAATACTGTTCTGGCCAACCACAGAAGAGATTGGGATCTATACAGTATTGCTGATGTCCAGGGGCAGACTGACCATTTGGAAACTCGAGCACTGCCCGAGGGCCCGGGGTCAGTAGGGGGCCCCATGAGATGCCCCTGGTACCTTTTTTATAGGCTTTTTTGAGTTTGGGCAAGGACACAGGGGCCCCATGATCCCCTATTGCCCGGGGGCCCCATGAGTTGTCAGTCTGCCCCTGCTGATGTCCATAAACAAGGGTGGTTCCTATGCTACAACAGTAAATGTCATTACAGTGTCGGTGACAAGGGCTGTAGCGTTGCAGAGGATTGTGGCTCCCTACTTCTTGACAGTCCGGACCTGAAGCTGGAGAGTTACAATTAGTAGAGCCTGGCTGCATTTTTTCCCTTCATCCCTGGAGTTGTGGCGGTGGTGAAGGAAGGCTCCGGATGAATATTTATTAAATGCACATTAGGACGCTCTCTATCTACATGTGCGGATAGAAGTGTCAGCCGATGCACTGTTAAATCAGGAAAGAGTGTCATTTTTCTCCCGCGGACGCCGACAGGTAAAGTTACCCGGCATTTAGGAAAAACAGGAGAATTGAAGCAATTATCGGAGGAGGATTCGTGTCTCTGCAATTTCTCTGTCAAGTCATCTATGATTTAATTACTATTTATTCACAAGGAAAACCAACCAAAAAAAAAGCAGATTCATTTCTGCCTGCGTTTTCTCATACCCCACCCACTCAGCCGCCACCTTGATTTCCCTTTAGGTTTGTATTAAATGGCTCCCCAGGCGTCTCCTCGGAGGCCCTCTGCTTTTCGCACCTCTGCAATTAAACTGCCAGCTCCCAGAGGGCACTGCGACTGCCTGCAGACTGCAGATGTGCTGCCTGTTAAGGCAAATTGTGCTATCTACAGTCATGGCCACAAATATTGGCACCCCGGCATTTCTGTCAGATAATGCACCACTTCGCCCAGAAAATTGCTACAATTGCAAATGTTTCAGCATTCCCATGTTTATTTCTTTTGTCTGGATTGGTATGACCTAAAAAAGTGGAGAAACAAAAAGCCAAATCTGACACATTCCACATAAAAAAAAACATAAATGGACTGGACAAAATTATTGGCACCTTCTAAAATTTGTAGGAAATAACTGCAGTTTGTGATGCTCCCATTTGTAATTAAACTTACTTGCATCAATTAACAGATCTTAATGTTCCTGTGTCCACTGTGTACAGCATTGTCAAGAAGTTTACAGCCCATGGCACTGTAGCTAATCTCCCTGGACTTGGACGAAGGAGAAAAACTCGATAAAAGATTGCAAAGGATTGTTCAGATGGTGGATAAAGAACCTTGATCAACTTCCAGACAAATTCAAGCTGCCCTTCAGGCTCCGGGTACAACTGTCAGCTCGCACTATACGTCGCCATCTGGATGTTAAGGGACGCTATGGTAGGAGACCCAGGAGGACCCCACTGATGACACAGAGACATAAAAAAGCCAGATTGGAGTTTGCCAAAACTTACCAAAGGAAGCCAAAATCCTTTTGGGAGAATGTGCTGTGGACAGACGAAACAAAATGACAGCTTTTTGGTGAAGGCCATCATTCTACTGTTTTCAGAAAAGCAATGAGGCCTTTATAGAAAAGAATACAGTCCCTACAGGCAGACATGGTGGGGGGTCACTGATGTTTTGGGGTTGCTTTGCTGCTTCAGGCACTGGATGTCTTGACCGTGTGCATGGCAATATGAAATCTGAAGACTACCAAAGAATTCTGGGGTGTAATGTAGGGCCCAGAGTCAGAAAGTTGCGTCTTTGTCAGAGGTCATGGGTCTTCCAGCAATACAATGACCCAAAGCACACATCAAAAAGCACCCAGAAATGGTTTCAAGAGCTGGAGAGGACTGAACTGGCCAGCAATGAGTCCAGATCTCAATCCTATAGAGCACCTGTGGAGAGATCTCAAAACAGCAGTTGGGAAAAGGAACCCTTCCAATCTGAGAGACCTGGAGCAGTTGGCAAAAGAAGAGTGGTCCAAAATTCAAGTAGAGGTGTAAGAAACTGATTGATGGTTACAGGAAGCCATTGATTTCAGTTATTTGTGCTACCAAATATTAAACTGAGGGTGCCAATAATTTTGTCCAGTCCATTTTTGAGGTTTTGCATGGCATGTGCCCAATTTGGCTTTTTGTTTCTCCACTTTTTTGAGTCATACCAATACAAACAAAAGAAAAAAAACACGAGAATGCCAAAACATTTATAATTGCAACAATTTTCTGGGGGAAGTGGTGTATTGTCTGACAGAAATGCAGGGGTGCCAATATTTTTGTCCATAATTGTTTGTATGGCTGAGAGCGAATGTGCTATCTATGGGTCAGTTATCAACTTCAGAACAACAACACAGTCCATTGATTTTTCCTGCACTAATAATTTACCTAATGTACATTCAAAGATCAGCCCAAGGTGCCAAACAGTGTAGCTGTGCTAACGTCTGGTGGTACGGACTATTTTAACATTCATCTATGTAATCCCATGCAGTCGGATTTGGTAACATTTCCTTACAATGCTTTTGCGTGGAACTGCAGCTTCTCCTGATTCTGTACTGTGCAATCTTCTTGGAAAAAACAAAAACCAGAGGGCGGAGCTGGGAATCCGGGAACACGTTGATTTGCATTACTAGGAATTAGACCCATTCACAAACTAAAGATAGTGATTCTCTACAGAAGGAAGGTAAGGGATTCTTGTGGTAGTCAGTGAAGGTTTACAACCTCCGTCAGCCTCTTGTCTGTGTCCCTTTTGGATAGATTTTCCCTCACATCCCCTTCTCTGAAATGTAGACACTAGGATGGAAGTGGGGGGAAACCTACTCATTCAAATTCTATTGAACTATGTCCTTTTAGGCTTGGGTCTGTGTGGGTGGTTCCCATTGCGGGTCCACACCTGTTCCCACAACCGCAACCACCCGCACAGAAAAAACAATGCTGGGTGCATGGGGGTGCCATTGTTCCTAATGGCATGTTGCATGTACTGGAAATTGCTCCCGTACTGGGAGCCGCACTCCACTTGCAGTTCCCATGTGGGCTGCTATGCTAGAAATGGTGCAAGGACCTTTTCCCTGCGTTTCAGGAGGCACGGCAGCCCATTCAAATGAATGGGCTGCGATGCCCACGCAAAACACGTCTCGCAGAGGCACAGCAATGTGAACCTAGGTTTAAGCTCCTCCCATCGTCAGTGACCACAACCCGTGTTTGTCATGGCACACACCAATTTTCTTTTTGGAGAACCTGGGGTGGCCCAAGTCTTTCACGATCATAACAGTGCCCTTGCTCATGGGTATATGTGCATTGTGCTGCAGTGCTATTAAGAATGCAACACCCATATACAACTATACTTTAGAGCAGCCTTTCTCAACCAGGGTGCCCGGGCACCCTGGGGTGCCTTGAGGTTTCTTCAGGGGTGCCTTGACAAAATGTCTAAAAATTGCCCAAAACTTTTATACAAGCCAGCTGGTGGAACAAGCCTGCCTTTTAGTTACACAAAGCCACGGGTTTTCATTGTGCATTACGACCTTCTAGCCGCCGGTATCCTGGCAACCTGACATCATCAGTTGCTAGGGAGGATGTCAGCTGCCTGCACAGCATCCTAGTTTTACCCTCCCCTGCCCCTCTCCATCAGTGCTGGGGTCACATTAGTGATGGAGAAAAACTGAGGGAGAAGAGAAACAGTGGAATACTAGTAAGTACCAGTGTGCAAAAGTGTATTTGCTTTGGAAGAATAAATCCCCTCTAATGTTGGGTGTCCTACATGTGTGGATGTTGCTGCGTTATATAAAACTAGGAACATTTTTCACATTTTAGAATGGGGTGCCCTTTTAAAATTATGGACAGTCTTGAGGCATCCTATTTTAGAATGGGAGACTGTCCATAATTTTAAAGGGTGCCTCGGACTGTCCATAATTTTAAAGGGTGCTTCGGACTGTCCATAATTTTAAAGGGTGCCTCGGACTGTCCATAATTTTAAAGGGTGCCTCGGACTGTCCATAATTTTAAAGGGTGCTTCGGACTGTCCATAATTTTAAAGGGTGCCTCGGACTGTCCATAATTTTAAAGGGTGCCTCGGACTGTCCATAATTTTAAAGGGTGCCTCGGGACTGTCCATAATTTTAAAGGGTGCCTCAGTCTGTCCATAATTTTAAAGGGTGCCTCGGACTGTCCATAATTTTAAAGGGTGCCTCGGGACTGTCCATAATTTTAAAGGGTGCCTCGGACTGTCCATAATTTTAAAGGGTGCCTCAGACTGTCCATAATTTCAAAGGGTGCCTTGACTGAAAATTTTTTGAGAAACTCTGCTTTTGAGCACCCCAATGCACAGATCATGCGTTGAAAAAAATGGTGTAGGTTTTTTTTGTGCTTATTTAAAAGCATGCTAAACATCGCTACCTGCACCATGTGCTTTTCACCTACATAAAATGTACATTGATCATGTAGTTTCATGGTGTCATTTGTTGGTCGGTACGTACCGCCTATAGTAAAATAACTCTTTACATTCTGGTGTCAGACGTTTCAAGCATGTGGCCTGGCACTACACAGGTTAATGCATGACCTCTGTCTCTGACACTTCCTATAAAGCACCTACATATCCCACAGTTCCTGGGTCTCCCAGTCTAGTGTTGGTGCAGGTGAGAACTAAACAGCAATTAGACCTGACACAGACACAAGCAAGCAGAGCATTCACAGACACACTGAGAGCTCATCGATACAGTTAGTACTTCCACATTTGTGATGCAACACACAACAGATGACAATACATGCATTGGATGCTGTGTGACATGAACAGGAAGTTGTCTTGTCCCTTTGGCTCATAGAGACAAGCAAGCTGAAGCAATACATGGACACGGGGGGGATTGATGAGCCATGACACTGCAAACTGCAGGCACAGCCTGTGAGCCCATCATTACAAGAGAAGACAAGCAAACAGCACAGGGAATAGAACTAGACTAACACATAGTTAAACAGGAGAAACATGTGAAAGTGTAGAAAGCGTTTAGCATTAATGGGCTGCCACTTCAATCACATGCATTTATTAGCAAATTGCATAGTGTGAACAGATGCCTAATAAGTCTGAGAAGCTATGTCTTCCATGTATGTCAGGATTAGAGGGGTGGCCCTTCTTTCTAGTCCTGGAGTAGACTAATGCAGGCCATACATGGGTCGAATGCCAAACAAATTTTCTTTAGAAAATCAGAAATTCCGTGCGTTTTGTAATCCGAAGGTGCCACCATTGATTTAGAAATTCAACCAACCAAGCTTTCAGTTTTTCCTCATATTTATTTATTTATTTCAGGTACTTATATAGTGCCATCAATTTATGTAGTGCTGTATAATATATATATTATACATTCACATCAGTCCCTAACCCTCAAGGGGCGTACAATCTAAGGTTCCTAACTCACATTCATATACAAGGGCCAATATACACAGGATTCAATTAACCTACCCGCATGTCTTTGGAGTGTTGGAGGAAACAGGAGTACCTGGAGGAAACCCACGCAGGCACAGGGAGAACATGCAAACTCCAGGCAGGAGGTGCCGTGGGTGGGATTCGAACCAACGACCTGAGTACTGCCAGGCGGAAGTGCTAACCATTTAGCCACTGTGCTGCTGTATTGCTACAGAAAAGAATTTTCGTGGCCAAGAATTTTCTTTTCTTTCTAGGTCACAGCTTTATATTTTTCGCACAATTCTCCCATCATTGATTCGTAATTTTCAACACACCCAACCACTCAAATTCGATGGTCACGTGAAAATCGTCCGTTTCTGTGACCCACTAATGGTGCGGAATTCGAACGAAAATTTTTAGAAAAGATTTTCAAGAGAAAATTCTTTCAGAATTCAACCCGTGTATGGCCGGCTTTAGCCTCACTCCTACCCACCCCAATATATAAAAGATTGGGAAAAGCAATCGGCAGAAGAGGCGGCATATACTGTAGCGTGTATCGTATGTACTCTCCAGCGCCTCAGGATATGCACAGCCAAAAGGGAAGCCAAGGGTACCAGGACAGCGACAACCAAAGGAAATGTTCCAGGGGTGCAGCCCTCCTCAGATGGGGAAATCAGCCACTGGATAGAGAGAAAACAGGTGGCGCACACACCTAGTGCATTATCCAAGGTTAATTGTAGGAATGAGATAATAAAAACATACTCACAGACGAAGCGTGTACAGTACAGGCATCAACAGTGAGGCTCTTTCTGTCCATACATCATACATCAGCATCAGAGGTTGGTCATCAGCTCTGACCGCACTGACAGTGAGAACACCTTGCCTGCCGTTGTGGCCATTGTCATTTTTCTATGCTTTTTAGATACACGCTTCATCTGTGAGTATGTTTTTATTATCTCATTCCTACAATAAACCTTGGATAATGCACTAGGTGTGTGCGCCACCTGTTTTCTCTCTATACTGTAGCGTGTCACTCACTCATTCCTCCTCTCTCTTCACCAGGCTGTGCATTCCTCCTGTCAGCCCGATATGAAATGTTGTTCTTTAAAATATACATTTCTATAATGGAACATCCTGTCAAATCTCCTTAAACGATAGCCTGGAGATGGATTTAGATTTCAGGGATTCCCAGGTGAAATTCCCAGCGCTGACAGCCCGGCGGTAATTAGCATGTCTTCCATGTAACCACACCCCAAATCCACTTTTTTGAGATTCCAGGATTGTGTGCTCGGAGAAGCCTTCATTTCTAACAGGAGGTAAACATGCCCAGCGCTGCACATGGCATGCCGGGGAGCTGATTAAGAATAGACAAAGTCATTTCTGAGGCCCTCATTAGCGGTCTGCTGGGCTTCACCCTTTAACCCCTTCAATTTTAATTACTCATAAAAGCTGCCTTTGGATAACAGGATCTGGAGGGGAATGGCAAACAGCGAGAGGCTTCACACGGCTTGCTGGCAGGTGTGGAAGAATCGCTCAGGGCTTATCACGGAGACCGACATTTCTTGGCCATACGGTGTAACGGAGATGATGGAGAAAGCTGTGATCTTGGTGAGAGGAGAGGGATGATATCTTGTTTACTATGTGAAAATGGAGGAAACCACCTCAGGAAAAGAACAGATCACTGCGAACCGAAGAAGCATGTTTACCGAAAGAAGTGTGTCAAGCTTCTCAAGAGAAAAGCGCAAAAATAGTCCTTCTTAAAAAAATAATGCACCACGCAATTAAAAGCCATCAGTGAACTGTAATTGCTGCCGAGAAAATGTAATGACTATGATAAAGGTTAGAAAGTCCTGAATTTTATATAAATTCATTGTCAGGTGACTGTAGGGGTTCTGGTAAGACCAAACGTCTTAGTCCCATCATTCAATGTTGCATGAACCATATGGCTTGAATTAGAAGAGATGGCGCCAAGGATATTCTGCCTGCATGGTGGACTGCTCTTCAGAGGGCTTGGACAACCCTCCTCACCGCCTGTCTTAGGCTCCATGTACACAAGCATTTTTTGGCCAAAGGAAGAAGGGTCAGCCACACACTGGAAGATAGATGAATATAATGTGTATTTATTGACCCATAGGACACACAAAACACCAGGACATGAATACAGGACTAACGCGTTTCACACTATCTCGTGCTTAATCATAACCACCTCACCGCCTGTCTTAGGCTCCATGTACACAAGCATTTTTTTGTCAAAGCTCCTAAACTCAACTCCATAAAAGCCTATAATGTCCTCCAGACATCTATGCCAATGACTTACCGCTTCCACATAAGCTCAGCCTCATTTCTTGTATGTATATTGTGTCCACTTTATATACATTTATGTTTGTTTGTATGTTTATTTTGTATTTTTTTATGCAGTAGCATTACTCTCCCTCATATTCAAGCTACGGTCGTGATGAAGCCAAATGCACAGACGATATGCGTTGACCGTATTTTGAAATATATGTATGTCGTCACTATGTGCTGAGGGGTTATCTTTTATTATACACGAGGGGGGCTTTGTGCTCAACTTGATGTGC
Source organism: Staurois parvus (assembly GCF_062004578.1). NCBI lineage: Eukaryota > Metazoa > Chordata > Amphibia > Anura > Ranidae > Staurois > Staurois parvus. The sequence continues at coordinate 1,607,488 of NW_028319145.1, read as the reverse complement.
TTTGCTCTTATCTTCTCTTTTGTAATATGGGAACTATTATCTCCTAGATTGTAAGCTCGAAAGAGCAGGGCCCTTGAACCCCTCGTGTTTTGTATGGTTACTGTATTGTCTCATGTACTGTCCCCCACTATAATATACAGCTCTGAGCAAACCTTTTAGTGCTATATAAATACTGTATAATAATAATATTATGGACATAGGATTCTTTTATGTCAATAAATGGCTATATGTATTTTATTGCGTGGTCTCTCACTGTGCCCAAAGAATCCAATGCTTTACCGTACTTAGCAGTTTGGTCCTTAAGCTTTTAGCAGAGTTTAGGATTTGCTGCGTTTAGGTGAGGTTAAACCTCCTTCTCCTGAATGCAAAAGAATCGTGTTCAGTATAGGAACGTTTTGACTGCCGAACACAGGAAAACACAAAACGCGGTACTGCAGTTGCTGCGTTTTCCCGCGGCCGATGGTCAGGGTAGGCTCGTGTACATGGAGCCTTAATCCCTAAAAAAATTGCAGCAACAGTGTGCATTGCATGCAGTGGTGGGGTGGTTGTTGCAACCTGGCCCCATTAAGTTTAATGTTCTTGAGGCGGTAGTGCCCACCGAACACAACAGGGGTATAATATTTGCCTTTGCAACTCAAAGGGAAGTGGTTGGGGACCTCGTTTCTGCATGAGGTCAAAGCTCCAATATGTGGCATGCCCATCTGCTTCCGCATGGCTGTAATGAAAGTGACACTCCCTCATTCTATCCTATGGAAAATATATCCAAAGAGCAGAGAAATACCATCTGTTATTTAAACCATCACAACCGTAGGTATTCATAGAAGTAAAGGGAAAAGCAGAGTTTTAGGCCTCATGCATACAGGTCATATGATTTTACATTAGATCTTGTTCATACACTATATTCATGTAATGTCTGGGCTTACCTTTACATGCATACAGTGGAAATGTATCCTATTGGCTGATGCTATTGCTCAGGGCTGACATGTAAATATCAACTCTATTGATAGGTCCCTGCTGCCTTGCATCCGTGTTTGCTAAAGCTCATATTGCTCCTAACATTCTTGGTTGCTAGGACTCAGGGGGCTCCTGCCACCTAGTATCCTTGGCTGCTAGGACTCAGGGGGCTCCTGCCACCTAGTATCCTTGGCTGCTAGGACTCAGGGGGCTCCTGCCACCTAGTATCCTTGGCTGCTAGGACTCAGGGGGCTCCTGTCACCTAGTATCCTTGGCTGCTAGGACTCAGGGGGCTCCTGTCACCTAGTATCCTTGGCTGCTAGGACTCTAGGGGTTCCTGATGCCTAGCATCTTTATTTGCTAAAATGTAGGAGTCTTTTACCGCCTAGGGTCCTTGGTTGCTAAGATGTAGGTGTTCCTGCTGCCTATCGTCCTTGCTTGCTAATACATAGAAGTCTCCTGCTGCCTAGCGTCCTTGGTTGCTAGGACACAGGCTGCCCCTGCCACCTAGCATCCTTGGCTGCTAGGACTTTGGGGGCTCCTGCTGCCTAGCATCTTTATTTGCTAAAATATAGGAGTCTCCTGCCGCCTAGTGTCCTTGGTTGCTAAGATATAAGAGTCTCCTGCTGCCTAGTGTCCTTGGTTGCTAGGACACAGGCTGCCCCTGCCACCTAGCATCCTTGGCTGCTAGGACTTTGGGGGCTCTTTATTTGCTAAAATATAGGAGTCTCCTGCCGCCTAGTGTCCTTGGTTGCTAAAATGTAGAAGTCTCTTGCCGCCTAGTGTCCTTGGTTGCTAAGATGTAAGAGTCTCCTGCTGCCTAACATCCTTGGTTGCTAAGACGTAGGAGTCTCCTGCTGCCTAGCGTCCTTGGTTGCTAAGACGTAGGAGTCTCCTGCTGCCTAGCATCCTTGGTTGCTAAGACATAGGAGTCTCCTGCTGCCTAGCGTCCTTGGTTGCTAGGACACAGGCTTCCCCTGCCACCTAGTATGCTCCATGCACATGTACCAGTATGCATGGGTATAATACTGTTGAATTACACATCTGAGTATTGTACATCTGTGTGCACGAGCCCATACAGATGTCATCAAAACGGGAAGTGACTGGGATTTCCTCCTACATCCTGTGTTGTGCCTGGGACAGGCAGCAAATCTCTCAATCCGGGCACAGACAAGTTTTACCCCATCCCCACTCTAAAATAGAAAAAAAAATAGACTTTAGATATTCTTGATAAAAAAAAAAGTTGCAAGAGATATAAGTATCTAGTGTGTAACGCAGCTTGCCAGCATCCGCACATGACTGATATCCACGTTTTGGGTCAGGTTGACCTTTAATATACCGATCAGCGCAGCATGACAGGAAAGGTTGCTATTACCTTATTCCAAGACAAAGCCAGACGATTTTCGCTCTAAAATTCCACATTCCTCCTACACTGTACTGTGCAGTGCTTATAAATAAGATAATAAAGTGGAAAATGTACTTTTGTGGCGAGAGCAATTGCATTTTTAATAACTAGTTATTTTTAACTGTGAAATACGGGCACATTAAAGAGGCTTTCGACTTGGAACATAAATATCACAAGAGCGGCGCTGAATAATCCAACAACTGCGCAAATTAGCAGACAAAATATTTACCTCCGCCATCTATTTGTTCAAGAGGCCTTCATGGGTTACATGGAGCCCCCCTGGTCAGACTGAATGGTTTTTGGAAGGAACTAATTATCTTCCCCGGGTGGCACGTCCATCTGCTGGTGCTGAGGAGAGAAAAATTTCACCCGGCACAAAAATGCCATAAAATGTTCCTGACATTTTACTTTGCGTGCAAAATGAAAACTTCTGGAAAAGGTCAAGAAACAAGCGAGGTCCCTGTTATTAATATAGGAGAAATAACAAAGGATACCTATTGTTAGTGGGGAAGGAACAAGTGAGGTCTCCTTTATTGATGAAGAAGAAACCAAAGCGGTTCCTATTACTGAGGGAGAAGAAAGAAAAGTGGTCCCTGTTATTGAGGGCGAAGAAAGAAAAGCGATCCCTGTTATTGATGGAGAAGAAAGAAAAGTGGTCTCTGTTATTGATGGAGAAGAAAGAAAAGCGGTCCCTTTTATTGATGGAGAAGAAACAAAAAGCAGTCTCTATTATTAATGGAAAAAAAAGAAAAGTGGTCCCTGTTATTGATGGAGAAGAAATGAAAGCGGTCCCTGGTATTATTGGAGAAGAGACATGCGAGGTCTCCATTATTTATGAAGAAACAGTTGAGCTCCCCATTATTAATGGAGATACAAATGCAGTCCCCGTTATTAATGGAGAAGAGACAAGCGAGGTCCCCGTTATTAAGAAGATGCAAATGCAGTCCCCGTTATTAATGGAGAAGAGACAAGCGAGGTCCCCGTTATTAAGAAGATACAAAGGCAGTCCCCGTTATTAATGGAGAAGAGACAAGCGAGGTCCCCGTTATTAAGAAGATGCAAATGCAGTCCCGGTTATTAATGGAGAAGATCCAAGCGAGGTCCCCGTTATTAAGAAGATGCAAAGGCAATCCCGGTTAATAATGGAGAAGAGACAAGCGAGGTCCCCGTTATTAAGAAGATGCAAAGGCAGTCCCGGTTATTAATGGAGAAGAGACAAGCGAGGTCCCCGTTATTAAGAAGATACAAATGCAGTCCCCGTTATTAATGGAGAAGAGACAAGCGAGGTCCCCGTTATTAAGAAGATGCAAAGGCAGTCCTGGTTATTAATGGAGAAGAGACAAGCGAGGTCCCCGTTATTAAGAAGATGCAAAGGCAGTCCTGGTTATTAATGGAGAAGAGACAAGCGAGGTCCCCGTTATTAAGAAGATGCAAAGGCAGTCCTGGTTATTAATGGAGAAGAGACAAGCGAGGTCCCTGTTATTAAGAAAATGCAAAGGCAGTCCCCGTTATTAATGGAGAAGAGACAAGCGAGGTCCCCGTTATTAAGAAGATGCAAAGGCAGTCCTGGTTATTAATGGAGAAGAGACAAGCGAGGTCCCCGTTATGCATGCAGAAGTAACATTTGAGCTCCCCATTATTAATTAAGAGGAAACAATGCAGTCCCTGTTATTATTGGAGAAGAGACAAGCGAGGTCCCTGTTATTAAGAGGAAACAAAGCAGTCCCTGTTATTGTGAGCCGGTAATGGAAATCTGTGTGAAGCTCAAGCTACAAGGGAAAGCAATCCTCTGTCCACCATGAGTGCAGGTCAGGGAAGGAGCTCCAAGCAACTGCTAAGCAAAGGATGGAACCCATGAAGTCACACATCTATGCAGACCCACTGGTATTGGGTCTCAGCCTGGGGTCCCACCAGGCCAGACCCCCAGTTGGGAAGCATCTGCATAAAAGCCCTCTGAGCTACCAATAAGAATGCAGAGACTTTTTTCCTCCCTCCCTGCTTTAGCCATTGTGCCTAAGTGGAACCATCTTTTTGTTCCTTCTCTATTAATATTTGGGACCCCATTTGTCTGTTCTTCATATACAACAGAGACCTTGATTGTCTCTTCTCCTTAAATAACAGGGACCTTGTATGTAGACCCGCTGGTATTGGATTGAATGGCAGTCTCAGTCTGGACTCCCGCCAGGCTACATCCCCATGTGGGCGTGGCCTGGCAGGAGCCCAGCCTGCGACTGCCATTTATTCCAATACCAGCTGGTCTTCCTAGATGTGCGGCTTCTTGACATCCATCTTTTGCCCGTTATTGCTGGAGCAGAAACTAGAGCAGTACCTGTTATTAATGGAGCACAGATAAGTGAGATCCCCATTATTTATGGAGAAGAAAAAAGCAAGGTCCCCATTCATTTTAGGGAAGGGACAAGCAAGCTCCCTGTTATTTATGGGGAAGAAACAAGCAAAGCCTCCATTATTTATGGAGAAGAAACAAGATGGATCTCTGTTATATATAGAAGAAACATACGAGGTCCCTGTTATTTATGGATAATAGACAATCAAGGTCTCTGTTATGAAGAACAGGCAAATGGGGTCCCCAATATTAATGAAGAAGGAACACAAAGATGGCTCCACTTGGGCACAATGGCGTAAAGCAGGGAGGGTGGAAAAAAAGCCTCTGCATTCTGATTAGTAGATCAAAGGGGTTTTGTACAGATGCTTACCAAAGGTTTACTGTATCCAAAAGTGTAAAAAACAAAAAAAATCTAAAAGCTGACTGGCAGGTATGGGAACTCTGCATATTATAATATCACAATAATCAACATCGTACATTTACTGCTAAAGTGGACATTTCATTATCTTTCAAGTCTGAACGAACACTTTCCTGACATGTCGTGATATGCAGCAACAGTATCATTGTTCCAAAAGCACCAGGTTTGATCATTAACCCCAGGTTCACACCTATGCGTTTTCCGCAGTACAGTCCATTTAATATGATTTCCTATGGGACACGTTCACATCTGCGCATTTTCACCCAATGCGTTTTTTTGGAAAGGGTTAGGGACTTTATTGAACGCAAAAAGTTGCATTTTTGGTTCTATAGCCATCAATGGAAACGCTGCAGAAAAGCATGTAGTGCGTTTTTGCTGCATTTTGAGTTTTAGATCTGCCTAGCAACAAGAAAAAAAAAATGAAAAGAAAAAAGAAGGAAGCATTTCCTCAGTTTCCTTTCCCCCAGTGATCAGACTGTTCATTTTCCACCACACTTGTAGTCAGTTGACACTGCCTCCAGATGTCTAACTATATGGACATAGAAATGGAGGAATGTTGTGCAGGAGCCTGGCATTGCACCTATGATCCACTGATGGCAATGCTTTGCAGACTTGTATGCAAAACAATAACACATGCACATTTGTTTTGTTTCCCAAAAGTTAGACAGCCTTTAAACAAGCTACTAGCAGGCTTTTAACAAGCTTCACTCAGTCTAGGTTCACACCTATGCAGGTTGCATTTGAGCTGTTTCTGTATTGCATTTTGTGTTTCTGCTGCGTTGTTTTATGCATTTTGCGTATTTTATTTTTCTTGTTGCTAGGCAGAGTTAAAATGCAAAATGCATCAAAAACATGGCTAAAACACAATACATGCTTTTCTACAGCGTTTTCATTGAAGTCTACAGAACCAAACACGCAACTTTTTTTGCGTTCAAAAAAAGTCCCTGACTTCAAAAACGCGGAGATGTGAACATGTCAAATAGGAAATCCTGTTAAATGGACTGTACTGCATTTCTGCAAAACGCTGCAGAAAATGCTTTGGTGTGAACCTAGGGTCAGTGTTGAAGCCTGCTATCAGCTTGTTTAAAGTGACAGTCAGCACTCCCATTAAGATTTGTGTTTAGCCTCCCCATGCTGGACCTGAATGGAACTATAAAGGTTTCAGCAAAGCTTGCAAAAATGTCTGTAAAATTGGCTGAAGCCCATGTAAGTCCTAAATGGTAAAGGCCTGCACCTTTAAAAAACCCTCAACAATGCATTCCCTTTACAATGTCAGCACCTGCAGGCCCCGCCTCCTATGATTAGTCCAATCAGTTGGTCTGGATTAGTCTCAGCAGGGACTATCATAGTCCTGAATGTGCACAGAAAACTTTCCAGAACGTGCAGGCCTTTTGGGTTATAAAATACAAAATCAAATGTGGATGGTTAACTTTTTAGTCCCATTCTGCATTCCCCAATAAAATGTGGATTTTTGTAGACGGTTCCTGTGGTGTACTTATCAAAGCAAAACTCAAGGTTCTGCTTTAAAAAAAAAAAAAAAAAAGCACAAAATAGAAAAAAAGGCTGCAACAATCACCTCCAATCTGGAAATGCTCCACCGCAGAAAATCAGCCCATCCACTAGATGGCATACCTCTTCCAGGTTGAATTAGGTCTGTCAGTCCCTGGGAGTGTCATCACATCAGCTTTGGTTCATGGGACTGCTACACCGAACAAGACTCATACATCATTACATGGGTGCAGGGACCTTCCAGCACCCATCACTGGCCCTCCTTGAACCACATTGGATTTCTGGTATGTATACATTAGTTGATGTGGCCATGGATGAGTATTTTACTGGAGCAGGAGTGTGTGACACCAACTCCATTGATGGTCTCTGGGTGTTTCTAACCTGGCAACACTGACAGTTTATGGTGCAGGTACATTATAGGTTGGTGAGCTCCTAAAGTGTAACTCCTGTTTTGTTGGGGGACAAATATCAGTCCCCTGTAAGTGATCTATATTGCGAGGATTATGAGCACATATTGGCCTACCTTTCTGTGTTTAGAAGAAATAGTTGTTTGTTCCACCATGTCCTCTCCACACTGATTGGGATGATCCCACCTGAGCATTGTGTGTCCTAATGAGGAAGGCTGAGGTCGTTCATCCCATCAGATGTACACCAGTCTTCCAGCAACTCACCACAAATGGCCCTCCTACCATAGGCAATGGCTACCTAGGACATATCTCTTGGTGCTGACCTCTGGGGAAAGCAGAAAATCTGAATTTTTGTCGATTCTGGAAAATGACAGCAGCTACACACTGAAATAAATAGGTGATTTAAGGTTCATGTGAAGCTGAAGGCCTCGGATAGCCAGACTTCTGCTTGGAGAAGGCCTCATGGACACTTGGAGTTTGCTCAGCTCCTTTCTTCTGGCTCAGCGGCTTAAAAAAATGCGGTACAAGCTGTGTTATGGACATGCGTTTAGGCACATTGGCATGAATGTATACCTATGGTCAGTATATTTGTTTTTTGGGGCTTTTTGTTTTTTTTTTTTGGGGGGGGGGGGAGGTTTTGGGTTTCTTTTTTTTTTTTCCTTAAGACTTCAATAAAGCCTCTTGAAGCTTGCTAGGAGTTTCACAAATGCTTTTGTATAAGCTTTCTATTCCCACTGAAGTTATACTAGCTAAAGGCCGTGTGAACAAGGTCTAGCTGCATGACATTGGAGGCTTGCTCACACTAACGGGTGAAGGGTGGTAAGAACCTGCCTCCCCCCAATGTGTCAAGGCTGAGGATGTACACATGGTGCAATTATAGCCCGGTCTCTCTTGGCAGGTGTAGAGCCTGCTGAGCATCAGCCATTTAAGTGTATGTGGCCACTCTATGAGCGCCATGACGGTGTGGGGTTCATTCGTGAGCACACGTGTGTGTATGTGTATGTATGTATGTATATATATATATATGTATAGTCCAAAGCTTAAGCGTGAATCAGTCTCCTAAGGTGCATGGAAGATCTCAAGAATTTCCCATAACCGGTAACAGCGTCCAGTAAGTGATGGTGTATCCAGATTTATAAAGACTGCACATCTGGTGAGTGTGCAATCAGTGAGCGCATTTCAAGAGATAATACTCTTAGTAGAACCGTTGGAAACTCCTGGTCTGTCGCTCCTCACTGCTCAGTCAGCTGTCTGCCATGGCCCAAAACTTTCCCTCAAATGGCTGCGTGGGAGGTGGGAAGCCATCAGCTTTACAGGAGTTGCCATGTTGAATTGAGTGTGTGCGGAGTTTACTGGCTGTAGAAAAAAATGTCAAAAGCCAAAAACAGCCGCTGTAAGAATGTTGTGTGCATGAGGATTAAATGCTCCCTGAAGAGCGATCTGAACGCGGACAGCTCTTCAGAAACCAAAGCTAGTGTGAACGAGCCCTTCGTTTGCTAAAGCACTGCGTACCATAAGCATCTGTCACGATTTTTGCATAAAATACCATTTTCACTTTTATTTCATACTTTGTTGTAGCTCCATCCTGCTCATCTCCTGCAGCCTCTTTCTGGCTACATGCACTCCAGCAATGGCTGCATGGCATTTTTCAAAGCGGGGTTCCTAATAGTGATGACAGATATACCATGCCTGTGTAATGCACTCTAGTCTTCGCTGAAGCCCCATGTGACAATGCAGAAGCACAACTGGGAGGCGGGAAGAGTGTGTTGTCACCCTATAACAGGAAGTGCCTGAACAAGGACTTTTATGGCAGGATCACCAAAGATTTTTAATGATCGCTGTGCACTTTTTAAAAAAACAAAAAACTGTCTTTTGAAATGGCAGCCTATATGTGGATTTTAGTGAGCGGGTTTACATATATTTGAATGACTTGTGCAGCAATTATATTAATTTTATTTATTTTAATGAAAGCGAAGTGCTAAACAATGAGTACAGCATCATTCCCCACTGCTTGCCTTCTCATCCCGGCACCACCCGGCCGGCCATTGAAATCGTTTGTTTGCCGTGCAGGATGGCGATCTCCCTGCGCCTCTCTTTAAGCACAGTATTTATGAGCCCGTGCCGACTGATCTCCAAATCAAGACGTTCCCATGTAAAACGGCGACCCATTTACGGCAAATTGCTGCTGCAACGGGGGAATTATTTCCAAATGGACCCATTATGGACATTTACATAAAATTAAAATTCTTAAAAATGAGCAACATGTTGAGATGGCGGATTAACAGCAGCGGCGAGGAGAGCAAGGCATTGTGGGTAAGAGGCGATAGTCTTCCCTTTTCATTGTCTGCTCTGAATGAGAGTAAGCGGCTGGAGGGGCTCCAATACGAGGCGATAAAACCGGGAAGAACACAAAGAGCAGGCAGCTCCAAACATAAAAATCTCATCTATACTGGAAATAAGACACACCGGAGATCACATGCGGGAACAGGAGGAAGGAAGATTAGTGAGGCACCCGTGTTCATAGAGAAACAACGGCTGCAAAGTGATTTATGTACTTACCATTGTTCCACAGAAGCCGGGCCTTCTATACATCGCTCGGGTGACATACACCAAACGGGAACATCTGTATACAAGTTAGAGAAATGGATCTGTTGGCCGAATTTGTCACCACAATAGGTGTCCCCGTCGGATGATTACCCGTCATTTCCTCTGGTTTGGGTTGGTTACAAATCAAGAATTTTTGGATTTCCTGTTTCGGTTGACGATCGACCTGGGAGGGGTTCATAGAGCAATAAAAACCTGACAAGGACTATTCCTTTCCCGTGTGATCCAAAACTAAAACAAAAATTAAAAGAAGTGTGGGAATGCTGAAAAAAACCAAACATACTTACATACTGCAGCTGTCTCTCACCAGCTCTAAGCCTGAGAACTGAGCGATCATGTGACAGTTGATTGCTCAGGTCTCGGGGTGATTGTCAGTCACTGCCTCTGCTTTGCTCCTCCAGTGCTCACCAGAGCTCTGGGCAGGAGTAGCTAGCTCAAGATCTCAGTGCTGTGCTGAGGCTGAGCCATCTGTGCCTGTAAGACATCCTGGTGGATCTCAACATTATTGTCGGGATCCCTCCAGAATCTGGAGTGGCTCTGTAATGTCATCCAAGAGCAGTCAGCGAATGTGGTGCAGAACTAAGTGCACTCCTGTAACCCACAGTAAGAAAGAGCTTTGGCCATACTACTTTTATAAAGGTATAGTCCAACATTTACAAAAAAATGGAATATTTGCACCTACATTAATAAAATAAAGTGCATTTAATAACATTTTCCAATGAAGCCTGTAGAGCAGGGCTAGGCAACCTCAGCACTGCAGCTGCGGTGAAACTACAGATCTCATCATGCCTCTGCCACTGGGGGGGTCATGCCTGTGGCTGTAAGTCTTTCCATATAAAAGAAAAATATATTTTTTAAATATTCTTCCCAAATATATTGACATATTTGAAATGCTACAATTTTAGCTATATTCAATATTTCAATAAATATATATATTTATTGCATGTTGAAATGCGTTTTTATTACAAAATATATGAAAACTATTTTTAAAAATACATTTTAAAATATACTGTCTTCAAATGTCACGTTGAAATGCATTTTTTATATATTACAAAATATATGAAAAATATTTTTAAAAATATTTTTTTTAAATATTTGTTTCTGATTTTTTTTTAAAATATAAAAAAGTAATTTTAACATATATTGTTACCTATATTTGTAAATGCATTCCAGAAATGTAGATTTGTATTTTTAAAGACATACAGTATATTTTAAATGTATTTTTCAAAATCTTTCATATATTTTGTAATAAAAATGCATTTCAACATGACAGATTTTTTTATTTTTATTTATATATATATATATATATATATATATATATATATATATATATATATATATATATGCCAAAATTGTAGCATTTCATATATGTCAATATATTTTATGAAGAATATTTTTGACATCGCTTGTGCCAGTACAATCTACAGACCTGTGAAGGCTCTTGTTGTCCTCGCATTTATGGATCCATGTGAATGGATGGTGTAGCTGTGCATGCCTCATTAAATTCAAAAATCAACAGGACACTCTGGAAGAAGAACCCCCTACTATCCAGGTAAGTATGGGGTGGGAAACGTGACTCGGTCCAGGTAAGTATGGGGTGGGAAACGTGACCCGGTCCAGGTAAGTATGGGGTGGGAAACGTGACCCGGTCCAGGTAAGTATGGGGTGGGAAACGTGACCCGGTCCAGGTAAGTATGGGGTGGGAAACGTGACCCGGTCCAGGTAAGTATGGGGTGGGAAACGTGACTCGGTCCAGGTAAGTATGGGGTGGGAAACGTGACTCGGTCCAGGTAAGTATGGGGTGGGAAACGTGACTCGGTCCAGGTAAGTATGGGGTGGGAAACGTGACTCGGTCCAGGTAAGTATGGGGTGGGAAACGTGACTCGGTCCAGGTAAGTATGGGGTGGGAAACGTGACTCGGTCCAGGTAAGTATGGGGTGGGAAACGTGACTCGGCCCAGGTTTAGTATGGGGTGGGAAACGTGACTCGGCCCAGGTTTAGTATGGGGTGGGAAACGTGACTCGGCCCAGGTTAGTATGGGGTGGGAAACGTGACTCGGTCCAGGTTTAGTATGGGGTGGGAAACGTGACTCGGTCCAGGTTTAGTATGGGGTGGGAAACGTGACTCGGTCCAGGTTTAGTATGGGGTGGGAAACGTGACTCGGTCCAGGTAAGTATGGGGTGGGAAACGTGACTCGGCCCAGGTAAGTATGGGGTGGGAAACGTGACTCGGCCCAGGTTTAGTATGGGGTGGGAAACGTGACTCGGTCCAGGTTAGTATGGGGTGGGAAACGTGACTCGGTCCAGGTTAGTATGGGGTGGGAAACGTGACTAGGTCCAGGTTAGTATGGGGTGGGAAACGTGACTCGGTCCAGGTTTAGTATGGGGTGGGAAACGTGACTCGGTCCAGGTTAGTATGGGGTGGGAAACGTGACTCGGTCCAGGTTAGTATGGGGTGGGAAACGTGACCAGGTCCAGGTTAGTATGGGGTGGGAAACGTGACCAGGTCCAGGTTAGTATGGGGTGGGAAACGTGACCCGGTCCAGGTAAGTAGGGGGTGGGAAACGTGACCCGGTCCAGGTAAGTAGGGGGTGGGAAACGTGACCCGGTCCAGGTAAGTAGGGGGTGGGAAACGTGACCCGGTCCAGGTAAGTAGGGGGTGGGAAACGTGACCCGGTCCAGGTAAGTAGGGGGTGGGAAACGTGACCCGGTCCAGGTAAGTAGGGGGTGGGAAACGTGACCCGGTCCAGGTAAGTAGGGGGTGGGAAACGTGACCCGGTCCAGGTAAGTAGGGGGTGGGAAACGTGACCCGGTCCAGGTAAGTAGGGGGTGGGAAACGTGACCCGGTCCAGGTAAGTAGGGGGTGGGAAACGTGACCCGGTCCAGGTAAGTAGGGGGTGGGAAATGTGACTGTTTTCATATTACACCATTCATATGGGTGTAACATGGTCAAAAAGATGGACTAAGCCTTTATTTTCAGATACCATTCTCCTCAAATACTCAGACGTTTTACTGACAAACAATGTACTTTGATCGCAGCATACAAACCTTTAAGTAGAATAAAAAGGGTTAAGCCCCCCATCAGTTTTAATATGTCGCACGCCATCCACGAGGTCCATCTTTGCCGGGAGGGATTACTAATTGCAGAACTTCCATGTACCCCCACTCCACCCCCCGCCCTGAAAATGCTGCGAGCCAAAAACTGCTCCCGACAAATGACATACGGATAATTAAGAGGGAACGCTCAGGTTCTTCATTAGGCTTTCAGCTGTGATTTGCCAGAAATGAGAATTTTGTAGGCTCATGCGAGGAAAAGGGGCAGAAGAGGTTTCGTGGTTTGAGGAAGAAAAGCCAAAGAGCCTGGAGGGAATGTTCACTTGAGAAATTCAAGACAAAATTCAGCGTTGACTGTTTTGGAAAGGAGTTAAAGCCCAGGTTCACTTTTTTTCAAAATTTCCTCTATTTTCTGTATATTATTAATTTCCATCGTTATAATTCATTACACCCCACCCCCCTGTTCATAACTCATGGCCTTAGGTGATCTTTGCACACAGAAAACTCCCCTTGCTGTACAGCAACCCACATGGAAGAAAAATATTAAAAAAAAATTATTCCCAAATATATTGACATATATTTGAAATGCTACAATTTTGGCCATATTCAATATATTTCAATAAATATATATATTATATATACTGCCTGTTGAAATGTGATTTTTATTATAAAATATATGAAAAATATTTTGAAAAATACATTTTAAATATACGGTATGTCTTTTAAAAATACAAATCTATATTTCTGGAATGCATTTACAAATATATGTAAAAATATGTTGATGACTTTTTTATGTTAAAAAAATATGAAGAATATATTTTTTTAAAAATATATTTTTAAAAATAGTTTTTAAATGCATTCCAAAAATGTAGATTTGTATTTTTAAAGACATACAGTATATTTGAAATGTATTTTTAAAAATTTTTCATATATTTTGTAATAACAAACGCATTTGTTATTAGGAGCTGCAGTTCCTGACCTAAAAATGAGCATTTTCCCCACTCTATACTGGAGATGATGACCACCAGGACAAATAGAGGGTGACTCTTCCCAGTGGAAACAGTCGGCTAGGAAAACCTGACAGGGGTTCTAATCCTTACCCAATCCATCCAAAAACTTAGTGGTTGTAAAGGATTAAGGTTTTTTTAACTTCATGTATTCTATCAATGAAGGTAAAAAACCTTCTGTGTGCCAATCCAGCGATGTGTGTGAATGGACACGCAGAGCAGTGGCTCGGGAGTGAGCCTGAACAGGTGCCCCCATAGCAAGCTGCTTGCTATGGGGGAATTGGGCACAGTGGCTAAATGATTAGCACTTCCACCTGGCAGTACTAGGGTTGTTGGTTTGAATCTCAACCACGGCACCACCTGACTGGAGTTTGCATGTTTTCCCTGTGCGGGTTTCCTCCAGGTACTCCGGTTTCCTCCCACACTCCCAAGACATGCTGATAGGTTAATTGAATCCTGTCTAAATTGGCCCTAGTATGTGTATGTATGAATGTGAGTTAGGGACCTTAGATTGTACACCCCTTGAGGGTTAGGGACTGATGTGAATGTACAATATATATGTAAAGTGCTACGTAGATTGATGGCGCTATATAGGTACCTGGAATAAAATAGGCAAGAGGGAGGGGCCTGGAGCACCGGCAGGGGACCCGAGAAGAGGATCAGGGCTGCTCTGTGGAAAACATCACACAGCAGGTTTTTTTTGTTAATAATGAAGAAACTTTAATATCAATTTAAAGCATTTATCCACCTTTGCAGAAATAATGAAAATGTGAACACTGTACATCCCCCCCCCCCCTCACCCTGGTCCCCACTGTACTTGCTCCAGGGAAACTGAGCTGTCGGAGCCCAAGCAGCTGGTTAAGGGGTCCAGGGATTTGAAATCCCCACTGTTCTCTGTGCAGCGCTTCCAGGACAGATCAGGGCGATTCACTCTGCTGGCACTGATCAATCAGAATTGCTCTGGTCCGTCCTGGACAGAGAAGAGCAGGGACTTCTAATCACTGGACTGGCTGCATGGACACTGACAGCTCATCATGCCTGGAGGTAAGTACCGTAGGGCCTGGGGGTAAAGTGCATGGTGTTCATCTTTTAATTTTCCCTAAAAAGGCAAACCCTTTAAATGAACAAAGTTTTAGCTGTAGCTAAACTTTAAGATCTGTCTCACTAGCAGAAAGCTACTCCAGCAGATAATTAAAGGAAATTCTCATGAATTGCAGAGTGACATTATTATTCCATCGTAATGTGGACGCTGACTCGGCAGAACCCGCGTACTTCATCCCATTAGTCTACTGCTGTGTGTTGAATGGCCTTTTTTTTTTTTCTTTGACAACTTTCCCTTAAACTCCTCCCTTATCTTGTATCCATGTTACCAAGGTGGCTGCAGGAGGTCATGCAGTGAGTATGACGTGTCCCTACCATGGACTAGAGAAGGAATTGCGGGTAGCAGACTTTCTAGTTTTGCCACCTTCTTCCTCTACTTGCAGTGTGATGTGACAGGTCCTCTTTACGTTTCCCTAAATATGCAGGACGGGAGCAGTGTACGGACAAAGGTTAGAAGTGCTGGGAGCAGAACCATAATTAGCCCGCATACTCCATCTCCAGGATTGGAAACCATCCCTCTCTCCCTACTGAACACTAAAGCCAAGCACTTTGGTAATAATGTCTTCATTTCTAATGACCTCCTCTCCTAATTTCCTTCTGAAGCTGCAACAATCGGTCGGGCTGCAGCAGTACCTCGCCTCACCTGATAATTAGGGAGCGGTAAAGCATGTCATTAAAAAGTAATAAGTCCTGGCAGGCTGGTTCCCACCTATTTTGTCTATGGCGGAGAGATGATTATGCAAAACCGGCTGAGATCCGTGTCACAGACCTCAAACAAAAACTTCTCGGCAGTCCCACTTCCATTGAGACTAATGGAGCTGTGTACGGGATCTCATCAATAGGACAGCTTTATCAGGATTCCTTATGGTTTTCTTCCACCAGCTCTGGTACACTATATGGACCCAAAATGATTCATTTCTGGTGGTTCCAGTGAAGGGTACTATTAAAATAGAACTTTATGTATTTTTTTACCCCCCCCACCTTCTTCCTTTTTATTAAAAAAAAAGTTATTGCCAAATCAAGTCCACACTCCCGAGCTGCACCCAGCTTACTTTTTGCCCATCACTACACGTCCTTTTCAAACTTCAAGCAGAATGTCACTCATCCAGGGGCGGACTGACAACTCATGGGACTCCCGTCAATAGCTGATCATGGGGCCCCTGTGTCCTTGCCCAAACTCAAAAAAGCCTATGAAAAAGGTACCAGGGGCATCTCATGGGGTACCTTACTGCCCGAGTTTCCAAATGGTCAGTCTGCCCCTGCTCTCATATCATTCATATTCTGAGAGCCCAGCCTACCCACATAGGAAAACATATGTTTGAAATATATTTAAAAAATATTCTTCCCAAATATTTTGCCATATATTTGAAATGCTACAATTTTGGCCATATTCAATATATTTCAATAAATATAAATATTTGTTATATATAACAAATATGCAGCGCTGAAAGATAATAAAGTGATTACTGCGGGCTCCTTATAGCGCTATAGGTGATCAAACAAGTATGAGATGAATCGTCCAATGATGACGTAGCAGCAAGTGAATAAGTATAAAGTGATTTTTTTTTTACACATACATACATACATATATATATATATATATATATATTGTATGTAAAAAAAGTCCAGCAAGAATGTGATCCGTATAATATCCTGTAGTAGTCATCTGGGTATGGATAAGGATGGTGGAAATCATCTGGCACACGTCCGGCATGCAAGGTAACTTCAGACCTCTCTCACAGTATCCAAGGACATCTCTTCAGACCTCTTATACCTTGCATGCCGGATGTGTGCCAGGTGATTTCCACCATCCTTACCCATACCCAGATGACTACTACAGGATATTATATACACAAATGCGCTTTTAAATTGTGCTTCTGGTGAGTGCAGTCACATTATCAGTTCCAGTCATGGATTTCACCGACATGGATCACATTATTGCTGGACTTTTTTTATTTATATATATATGTATGTGTGTGTGTGTATGTATATGTGTGTGTGTATATATATATATATATATATATATATATATATATATATATATATATACAGTCATGGCCGAAATTGTTGGCACCCTTGATATTTCTCCAGGAAATCATGTATTTCTCACGAAACGTATTGCATTAACACATGTTTTGCTATACACATGTTTATTCCCTTTGTGTGTATTGGGACAAAACAAAAAAAGGGAGGAAAGAAAGCAAATTCGACATAATGTCACACAAACCTCCAAAAATGGGCTGGACAAAAGTATTGGCACCCTTTCACAACTGCGGATAAATAAGAATGTTACAAGCATGTGATGCTCCTGTAAACTCACCTGGGGCAAGTAACAGGTGTGGGCAATATAGAAATCACACCTGAAAGCAGATAAAAAGGAGAGACGTTCACTTAACCTTTGCATTGTGTGTCTGTCTGTGCCACACTAAGCATGGACAACAGAAAGAGGAGACGAGAACTGTCTGAGGACCTGAGAACCAAAATTGTGGCAAAATATCAACAATCTCAAGGTTACAAGTCCATCTCCAGAGAACTAGATTTGCCTTTGTCCACAGTGCGCAACATTATCAAGAAGTTTGCAACCCATGGCACTGTAGCTAATCTCCCTGGTCGTGGACGGATGAGGAAAATTGATGAAAGATTGCAACGCAGAATAGTCCGGATGGTGGATAAGCAGCCCCAAACATGTTCCAAAGACATTCAAGCTGTCCTGCAGGCTCAGGGAGCATCAGTGTCAGCGCGAACTATCCGTCGACATTTAAATGAAATGAAACGCTATGGCAGGAGACCCAGGAGGACCCCACTGCTGACACAGAGACATAAAAAAGCAAGACTACAGTTTGCCAAAATGTACTTGAGTAAGCCAAAAGCCTTCTGGGAAAACGTCTTGTGGACAGATGAGACCAAGATAGAGCTTTTCGGTAAAGCACATCATTCTACTGTTTACCGAAAACGGAATGAGGCCTACAAAGAACAAAACACAGTACCTACGGTAAAATATGGTGGAGGTTCAATGATGTTTTGGGGTTGTTTTGCTGCCTCTGGCACTGGGTGCCTTGACTGTGTGCAAGGCATCATGAAATCTGAGGATTACCAAAGGATTTTGGGTCGCACTGTAGGGCCCAGTGTCAGAAAGCTGGGTTTGCGTCCAAGATCCTGGGTCTTCCAGCAGGACAATGACCCCAAACATACGTCAAAAAGCACTCAGAAATGGATGGCAAAGAAGCGCTGGAGAGTTCTGAAGTGGCCAGCAATGAGCCCAGATCTAAATCCCATTGAACACCTGTGGAGAGATCTTAAAATTGCTGTTGGGAAAAGGTGTCCTTCCAATAAGAGAGACCTGGAGCTGTTTGCAAAGGAAGAGTGGTCCAAAATTCCGGGTGAGAGGTGTCAGAAGCTTATTGATGGTTATAGGAAGCGACTGATTTCAGTTATGTTTTCCAAAGGGTGTGCAACCAAATATTAAGTTAAGGGTGCCAATACTTTTGTCCAGCCCATTTTTGGGGTTTTGTGTGACATTATGTCATATTTGCTTTTCTGCCTCTGTTTTATATTTGTTCCAATACATACAAAGGGAATAAACATGTGTATAGCAAAACATGTGTTAATGCAATACCTTTTTTGTGTGAAATACTTGATTTTCAGGAAAAATATCAAGGGTGCCAACAATTTCGGCCATGACTGTATATGTATGTGTATGTATATGTAAAAAATCACTCAAGTCACTTTATATTTATCTATTCACTTTGCTGCTACGTCCTCATTGGACGATTCATCTCATACTTGTTTGATCACCTATAGC
The DNA here is from genome assembly GCF_062004578.1 of Staurois parvus. Classification (NCBI taxonomy): domain Eukaryota; kingdom Metazoa; phylum Chordata; class Amphibia; order Anura; family Ranidae; genus Staurois; species Staurois parvus. The sequence continues at coordinate 1,588,884 of NW_028319145.1, read as the reverse complement.
GCTATAAGGCGCCCGCAGTAATCACTTTATCTTTCAGCGCTGCATATTTGTTTATATATTTCTTTAAAGGGTAAGAGGTTTCACTTTTTATGCAAGCAGCTAAATACCTAGCGTTCACTTGTGTCTATATATATATATATATATATATATATATATATATATATTTGAAATGAGTTATTACAGAATATGAAAAAATATTTTTAAGAATACATTTCAAGTATACTGCATGTCTTTAAAAATACAAATCTACATTTTTGGAATCCATTTACAAATCTAGGTTGAAATTACTTTTTTATATTTAAAAAAAAAAATCTGAAGAATATATATTTTAGAAAATATATTAAAAAGGCAGAGGTATAAAAAGAGAGATACCCGGATGATGCCTTTAGCCACTTCAAGTCTAGGACGTCATATGACGTCCTACAGGTGGGAAGTGGATAAACAACTTTTGTATCAGGTCAAAACATAACAAAATTGAAAAAAGTGAAGGAGGTCTGAATACTTCATGAATGCACTGCAGGGGTGGACTGACCATTTGGAACTCGGGCACTACCCGAGGGCCTGGGGTCAGTAGGGAGGCCCCATGAGATGCCCCTGATACCGTTTTCATAGGCTGTTTTGAGTTTGGGCAAGGACACGGGCTCCATGATCCCCTATTGCCCGGGGGCCCCATGAGTTGTCAGTCCACCTATGATGCACTGTATATAATAAAATTAAAGTGGGAAGAGGAGTGGGACTAACTTGCAACAGCTAAATTATAGTGATGGTATGGGGCAGTACAAAAAGGACACCCTAAAAGATACAGGTTGAGAAGCCAATCTGTGATTCAAACCACCTGTAACCAACATGGATTTACAAGAAGCTTTAGGCGGAGCCACCCTTTAACAAACAGCCCCCGTACAGAGCAGCTCTATATGCATTTCCTTGGTTTAGCTATCGCACAGTTTTAATTAACCATCTATTTAAAATAAGTATGTGAAAATGCCGAGCTACTGCTGTGAGCCCATCAAATATTCTGCAATAACTTGCAACAAAGCCCTGTTAATTTTTCATGAGCACCCCAATTATTTCTTCCCCCCACAAAACGCCGCTCTGTACATCCCCTTTTGCTTTACAGCTGAAAGTCCCGCATTTTCTATTTTTCGCTCCCGCTGCTTCTAGTGCGATGGTGATAATGCTGATGTTGCAGCTGGGAGCTGAATAATATAAATATCTTCCTCCAGCGACTAGAATTACAATTAATTATTTATACCTCGCCAACAAATTCCCTGGCACTGTGCAGTGCGGAGTACCATACAACACCCCTGTCCTGGGTGGGTCGTTAGTGAGGAGTCTGGGTAATGTGTCTGAACCTATCCTCAGACAGAAGGATTTTACATGAGCAGGTCTATACATTTAAAGGGACAACGGAACATTTATTAATGTCGACCCCAATTACGGAACTGTTCCCTTATGACATATTCTGCATTTACATGAGGTGGGCTTACTGCCGTCTAATGTTCTACATCAGTGTTTCTCTAACTTTTTTTCCATCCAGGCACCCTTTTTAAAATTCTGCAAAATCTTGAGGCACCTTATTCTAAAATGCAAAAAACTGAACTGATAATTTTATACATTGCAGCATCCACACACACTGTGGTACTGACTAGTATTCTAGACTTTCTCTTCTCTCCCTCTTTCCGCTAACATGACCCCACTACTGACAAAGAGGATGAGTGACAAACAAGGATGTCCTGCTGTCATCCAACGTCCTCCTTATCAACCAATGTTGTCATTGGTTGTTGTGTGGGCCAGCCACTGCCCTCCTAATTTTTGGGCACTTTGTGGCAATTTTTAGGCATTTTGCTAAAGCACCCCTGAAGAACCCAGAAGGCACCCTGGTTAAAAAAGGCTACTCTAGATTGTTTTGGGATACTGTAGTGTTTGAAGGTGCAAAACTTTTTAGAACATGTCAAATTATTTCTCGGTTTCAACTTCACATTTGACTGAATTGGATTGAAAGTGTTTTCATTGGACTGGAAATTGCTACTTGTATGGCCAGCTTTAGGCTGTGGTGGATTCAATGTACTGTGGGTCGTAGGGTGGCTTCAATCTGTGGGTCTACTGGTGATCTAACAGGATCCTACATAAGGGTCAGGCTTTGTAAAACATTGATGCTGGGATCTGGAACGCCTGGATGGTGGCAGATAATATGGAAACAAATGCTATTAGGTAAAGGGAGTGTGCATACGTAGTCTGCATGATAACTTGGTATTCTTAAGGGCCCATTCATATTATGTATTAACTTGTTTTAAGGCAGCTCATTTGTTGGTTATTCCAGCCTGCATCCATTCTTGTGTACTCCTACCTGTGACCATGAGCTGGTGCCTGTGATCCATGTGTTTCACGCTCCAGTGACTCCCATGCACTCCTGCCAGCATCCAGTCCCCCATTACCACTGTCTTCCTTTGCACTGCAGTCTTTTACCTTCTTCTTTGATCCACCAGTTTGTTTCACTGTGAGTTCCTGCCAGCCCCTCGTTATGATCACCTAGGCACCCCCAGTCTGTAGTTGTCCTCTCTGCACCTATGTTCCCATGCACTCCTACTGTGTAAGGCCCCTTTCACACTACTGGTCTGATTAGTTATCCCTATCAGTTTTTCAGGCGGACCTGATCGGACCCTCCATTCACCCCAATGGAGAAGCAGGTGTAAACGGACTTGTGTCCATTTACACTTGATTGCCTCCAATCTGATCTGCTAAAGAGAAATGAAAGGGGATCCATTCCTCTTCTGTCTAGCAGATCAGATTGGAAGGCAGTTGGGTGTAAACGGACAGCCGGTAGAGCAGAGTGGACTGTGTCCTCTCCGCATAAACAGAGTGGACAGGGACTTATCAATCACTTGCTCTGCTCAGCGGACAGATCCCCCACTGATCAAAGTGGAGTCCACCTCCATGTGAAAGGGACCTTACCTACTGCCATGTGAATCCAGCACCCTACTGCAATGAAACGCGATGGGTCTCAAACCCACAGTATATCTCCGGCAACCCTGAGACACCACTCATGAAGGGACACATCACCAGGAGTTCCCAACCCCTGGCCAGATACAAGATGCATCCTCATCCCTACCAAAAAAGGGATTACCACTTAGGGACACCATGCTTACAACCAGGGACAAGCCTAGCAGACCATACTCTGGAAAGGATCCCTCCCCCAGTACCCACCTTATTACAAACCAAATTCTGGTTGCCCAGTTCACCCCCAGTGGGTGCGGATTCCATAATCCATGACAATGGAGTACATAAGATTTTAGCAATTGGGTTTACGCATACTTTAACTTAACCTTTTTCAACCATAGTGCTTCGAGGTCCCTATAGGGGTGCCTTGGCAAAATGCCTAAAAATTGCCCAAAAACTTGTACCAGCCAGAGGTGGATCAAGCCTGCTTTTTGGTTACACAAAGCCACAGATTTTCATTGTGCATCATTCTACCTTCTAGCCGCCAGCATCCCAACAACCAATGACATCAGCAGTTGATAAGGATGCTCGTCATCTGTACAGCATCCTAGTTTGACCCGCCCCTGCCCCTCTCCATTAGTGTTGGGGTCACATTAGCTGAGTGATGGAGAAAAGCTTATGCAGAAGAGAAACACTGGAATACTAGTCAGTACTGAACTAATACTGTGAAAAAGTGTATTTGGAAGAATAAATCGCCTCTAACGTTAGGTGTCCTACATGTGTGGGTGTTGACACATTATGTACAATTTTTAGAATCGTTTTTTACATTTGAGAATGGGGTGCCTCAAGACTGTCCATAATTTTAGAGGTAAGCCAAGGGATCAAGCGTAAAAAGTACCATCTAGTCAAAATCCCAATCACTGCCTCTGTGTAAACACTAATCTAGTGAAGCCATGTATCCAGAAAACACAGTATAGTGTCTTTACCTCACACGGAGGTGTACCTTTTTTAATAGGAGTGTGTATAATAAAAACATCCAGAGATTCTCGTGGCCAGGGCAAGGTGGGAAAATCGTCCGCTCCTCAGGTGTAACCAGGGGGAGAGTGCTCCATGAACAGCTGGAGTTGCTGGAGCTCGTGGCGTCCCAGAACTGACGTCCTTGCGGTCTCTGGATGTTTTTATTATACACGTTCCTATTAACCACTTCCAGACCGGACACTTTTACCCCCTTCCTGACCAGGGCAATTTTCAGCTTTCAGTGCTATCACACTTTGAATGACAATTGCGCGGTCATGCAACACTGTACCCAAATGAATTTTTTACCATTTTTTTGGGACAGATAAAAATCCCAGCGGTGAATAAATACCACCAAAATAAAGCCTTATTTTTTTGCTATGTAAATGAAAAAGTCCTAAAATTTTGAAAAAAAGTTTTTTTATAACATTTAAAAATTAAAATAAATAATATTTCATCATAAATATTGGCCAAAATTTATTCCATTATCTTTTTAGTAAAAAAATAAATCCAAATTAGTTTATATCCAAAAATTATTATTTTTAAACTTTTTTTTTTTACATTTTTATTTTATTTTTTCATATTTTATTTTTTTATTTTTTTTTTACATACTGTCACCCTAGCAGTACAGTGTCACCATGGTGACACTGTACTACTTGTGGGGGGTGATGATTTTTTTTTTACACTGATTGCTTTTATACCCATATAGGATGTAAAAGCAATCATTTCTCTTTCTCTCTGTCTGCATTCTTGCACTCATTGAGAAGTACTGAGTGAGCTGTGATTGGTCACAGCTTGTCACATGGTACAAGGCTATTGTGAATAGCGTTGTACCATGTGACCTCTGTGATCATTCACAGATTTCACACGTAGTAAGCAATGATGTCACAAGAGACATCTTGCTTACTACTTTGCATGTGATCACTGATTGGCCAATCAGTGATCACATGATCGGGACTTCGTACAGAGGTCCCGTCCGACGATCGGTGTTTCACTGTGTCCGGAGGACACAGCGGGCACCGGATCGCAGTGCTGCGCACTCCCAGGGAGCACGCACAAGCAGGGTGCGAGGAGGCCGTTTATAAACGGCCACCCGCCCCTGCACTGCCACCGTCCGGCCGTTTAAATGCAACAGCCGGTCGGGAAGTGGTTAAAGGTACACCTCCGTGTGAGGTAAAGACACAATTCACTCCCACAGCTCTGTTTGTTTTCCGGATACATAATTTTAGAGGGTGCCTTGAGATTGCCCATAATTTTAAAGGGTGCCTTGACTAAAAAAAGTTTGAGAAACACTGCTTTCATGCAGAATTCTGAAATGAAATGTAAAATTGATCGGAATGTTAAAGGTTTAGCTGTTCCCAGTAATAATTCAACACATCAACAATAACATATAAAGCCATTTATAACTCTGCCCAAAATTGCATCACCAATCTTGTCTCCAAAGATCACCCAAACCGTACTCTCCGCTCCTCGCATGACCTCCTACTCTCTAGCTCCCTTGTCTCCTCCTCCCATGCTTGTGTTCAGGACTTCTCCAGAGCCTTACCCATGCTCTGGATCTCTCTACCCCAATTTATCAGACTATCGCCTACTCTACCCACTCTCTGAAAACCTATCTCTTCAGAGAAGCCTATCCTACCTTCAGCTAATAATGGAATCTTCTATTCCTCCTATCAGTCCATCCCCCACAGTTATTACCTTTTGTGCCACCAGCCCCTTCCTCTTAGATTGTAAGCTCCCAGGATCAGGGCCCTCCTAACCCTCTTGTATTGAACTGTATTGTTGCTGTATGGTCTCCCATTATATTGTAAAGCGCTGAGCAAACATTTGGCGCGATCTAAATCCTGTATAATAATAGACGCTTTTGTGCTGTTCATCCTTTTAAGTAAGGATTTGATAACAGTATTGCTGGCATAAGACGATCATTTAACCAATAAAACCCACAATAAGCAGACAAAACAAAGCAAAAAGAGAAAAAAAAGCCCTATTCTAATAACCCCGCGTGAGGATGGCTGGTATTTCATGACAATTGAAAGCCGCTGTTTCTAGATTATAACTTGGAGCTTGCTTCGTCTCTTTTCCGTGGCTGCTCTCTGGGGATGAGAGGGCGGTAATATTTGCACTAATGCTATGTAATTCCTCATGCTTTATGCTGCTTTAAAACATATATACACAAACAGGAAATACAAATCAAGGGAATGAGCCACTCCATTATAATGGCGGATTGTCAGGCGGCACGGCGGGGATCCTGTGTGTAGCGTAGAGCATTGAATAGGAGGAGGGGCGAGCGACGCTGAGACTGACTGACGGGCATATTAAATGTCCCTGCCGCTGTGACAGCTGTAATTCTACTGCTCTCTGGTCGAAAATGAGATAAATGGAAATTATTGTTGTTCTCTTGTTTTTAATTGTCTAGTAATTACATGTTTTTTTTTTCCTACATTTTCTAAACAAGGCCTTGTGTAAGCACGATTGTTAAAGCAGACATTAACGTCTCCATATGTACGCCTTCAGATTGGTTTTGGTACCTTCTCAACAGGAAACAAACATTTCTCCAGTATAGCTGGCTTCAGAGAGATTTACGTGCATCCATTTCCTCCGGTTTTCATATTCTAATCAGGCACTCGTACACATCCTATACATGTCTGTATCTGGGGAACTCTTTATTAACCCTAAGTAAATATTGACTAAATCCATTCATACTGCGTATTCTTAATTGAATCTTGGTGTGCGTTGTGTATTTTTTTTTTTTTCTTTCTAGATCTGCGCAGTACTCCATTGTGAGACTTTCCCTCTGTGTAATGAAGACCAGTCACTGCTGCTATCTCTCTTCTTGTGCATGGTGACTGGTCTGGTCTCCACCCCCTCCTGTAGTTTTCTGCAGGCAGCCTGTAGAGGGTGGAGCCTGCTGGGTCCCTCCCACAGTTCTGCTTTCTGCAGAGGCTATGTACTCCACAGCGATGACGTCCCGGCTACATTAAGGGCTCTTTTATGTATGGGGCATAGACTGCCATGTCTCTGAAAAGTCGTCTGCTGTCAGATTACCCAGGGATCAGCTGTAATGCAAATATTTGTGGGGGTTTTTTTGTACAGCCTTCATCACATCCATCGGTGTTGAAGGATATCCCATGTCGTGCAGGCAATTGGAGATCCTGGAGATTCTTCACTTTTGGGATGCCTGTCCTCTTCTTATCTCTGAAATTCTGGCACTGTGGTGGTAAAAAGCTTTTGGCTCTGGGCTGAGAGTTGTGAAACAAGGATCCTCCTCCTTCTTCCTCTTCCTCCTCTTCTTCTTCCTCCTCCTCCTCCTCTTCTTCTTCCTCCTTTTCTTTCTTCCTCCTCTTCTTCTTCCTCCTTTTCTTTCTTCCTTCCTCCTCTTCTTTTTCCTCCTTTCTTTCTTTCTTCCTTCCTCTTCTTCTTCTTCTTCTTCTTCTTCTTCTTCTTCCTCCTTTCTTTCTTTCTTTCTTCCTTCCTCTTCTTCCTCCTTTCTTTCTTTCTTCCTTCCTCTTCTTCCTCCTTTCTTTCTTCCTTCCTCTTCTTCCTCTTCCTCCTTTCCTTCTTTCTTTCTTTCTTTCTATCTTCCTTCCTCTTCTTCCTCTTCCTCCTTCCTTCTTCTTCTTCTTCTTCTTCTTCTTCTTCTTCCTCCTTTCTTTCTTTCTTTCTTTCTTTCTTTCTTTCTTTCTTTCTTTCTTTCTTTCTTTCTTTCTTTCTTTCTTTCTTTCTTTCTTTCTTTCTTTCTTTCTTTCTTTCTTTCTTTCTTTCTTTCTTTCTTTCTTTCTTCCTTTCTTTCTTTCTTTCTTTCTTCCTTCCTCTTCTTCCTCCTTTCTTTCTTCCTTCCTCTTCTTCCTTTTCTTTCTTTTTCTTTCTTTTTCTTTCTTTTTCTTTCTTTTTCTTTCTTTCTTTCCTTCCTCCTTTCCTCCTTTCTTTCTTTCTTTCCTTCCTCCTTTCCTCCTTTCTTTCCTTCCTCCTTTCCTCCTTTCTTTCCTTCCTCCTTTCCTTCTTTCTTTCCTTCCTCCTTTCCTTCTTTCTTTCCTTCCTCCTTTCCTTCTTTCTTTCCTTCCTCCTTTCCTCCTTTCTTTCTTTCTTTCTTTCTTTCTTTCTTTCTTTCTTTCCTTCCTCCTTTCCTCCTTTCTTTCTTTCTTTCCTTCCTCCTTTCCTCCTTTCTTTCTTTCTTTCCTTCCTCCTTTCCTCCTTTCTTTCTTTCTTTCCTTCCTCCTTTCCTCCTTTCTTTCTTTCTTTCCTTCCTCCTTTCTTTCTTTCCTTCCTCCTTTCTTTCTTTCCTTCCTCCTTTCTTTCTTTCCTTCCTCCTTTCTTTCTTTCTTTCCTCCTTTCTTTCTTTCTTTCCTTCCTCCTTTCCTCCTTCCTCGACCAATTTACACTGTTTGTAACCTGATCTATGAATGATGGAGAGAATCCTGTGACTTGTCAGACTCTACCATTTTCAGATTGTGTTACAGGCAGTGAAAGCAATGAAAGAGCTCAATGGTCCTACACCTGTTTCTTTTTCATATCTCTGAAATTAATAAAAGTTTGAACAAGAAAGAACTCAATGGAGGAGGAATGGGGGATTCCCTAGTGTAACTTTTTGAAAGCAGCTAAGACTGATGCTATTATCCATTGCAGTGCTGGAAGTACAAAAACAGGAAGAGGACGGGGCATCCCGGCGGTGAAGATTTCTACAAGGAGCCATCTGCTTGCACATCATAGGACATAATTCATGACTGGTATGTAATGTTTCTAAAACCATACTGACAAACAATGTACCTTAACTTCAGCTTTAAGCATCTTCCCAACAAGTAAAACAAAATAAGAATTTCTTGGTAAAATTAGAAGGGAAGGAGTTGTGTGTGACACTGGTGATACAGGGCATTAGCCAGCACCCCTAGTTGCAGGGCTTGGTCTACATATCAAAGTGATTGATGTCGATTTGCAAAAAAAAGTATAAGATGAGTATATGTACCTACCTGCCCTTTCTTTGACTCTATGCTCTCTTGCAAATCAAAGCCACCACCAGAATCTTCAACATCCAACCCAATTCCAGCTATGTCCTATTGCAGGCTTCCTGATCAGGAGGTGTATACCTGTGCTCCACGGACTAAACATGCACACCAGGCAGACCCAAAAGCCCATGTTTATGTCAGGAGGAGAGGCAAGACGCATCTTCATGGTAAGATCATACCTGCATTTTCAACCATCGTCCGATATCTGTAGTCCTTTTATAAACTGAAAATTGCCCTCAAGGCCCTGGAAGCCTCCAAACGTCACTCAGCATTCACAAAGTGAACCATCGCTCACACAAGATATTTGGTGAGTTAGCAATCTCCCACAGGCTGTAATTAGATTTTCAGAAGCACGATCACCAATCCCCCTCCCCATCGTCCAGGACAAAAGTTTCTCGGCATCCCTGGGATGTGGGCACACAGACATAGGAGCTGTGTAATTACAAACTGTTGTTTTACCCCACTGGTTAATTGCTACATTGCTAAATCAATGCCGGCCACGACTTTCATTTGCAGCAAAGTAATTAATTGCAACAAGGAGATGTTTGGAGACGGGAGCGGTGACACCCGCTACACAGACGTGCTCACAAAGGATTTGATGCAGGCAGCAGTACGTCTGTAATTAAGAAACATCAAAATGGGAATTAACCCTTTTATAGGCCTTAAAAGGAGCAGGGCATTCTAGCTATGGGGTACTACTATAGAAGCAATGGACTCGTGTTTCAGATCCCTCCATTCACACAATACGGTTACGTAACATTGTCTATTTGGCTTAGGTGTGTAAAAACATTCGTTTTGAGGCTACCAAGTAGCTGTGGTCTCTGATGGTACCATGTATTATGTGATACCTTCCCTAGGTTCTCGGAGGAACATTTTAGAATGGTTGTTAGGTCCGATTTTATGATCTGGTATTATAAATCCCATTTCAGTCTTTGCAGATGACACCAAGCTGTGCCGTGGAAGAACGTCCTTACAGGATGTCTCCAACTTACAAGCTGACCTCAATGCTCTGTGTAATTGGGCAACTATGTGGCAAATGAGGTTTAATGTTGATAAATGTAAGGTTCTGCACTGGGGGGCTAAGAATATGCATACATCATACATACTAGGGGGTACAACTGGGGGAATCAATGGTGAAGGATCTGGGAGTTCTGGTAGATAACAAGCTTGATAATGGCATGCAATGCCAAGCTGCGGGTTCTAAAGTGAGCAAAATCCTCTCTTGTATTTAAAAGAAGTATAGCCTCTAAGGGGGGATATTATTATTTCAGCTACTTATATAGCGCCGTCAATTTATGCAGCACTTTACATATATATTGTACATTCACATCAGTCCCTAACCCTCCCTCAAGGGGTGTACAATCTAAGATATGATCTCCGTGTATAATACATAAGGGGGGGGATGTGATCTCTGTGTATAATACATAAGGGGGGGATGTGATCTCCGTGTATAATACATAAGGGGGGATGTGATCTCCGTGTATAATACATAAGGGGGATGTGATCTCCATGTATAATACATAAGGGGGATACGATCACCATGTATAATACATAAGGGAGGATACGATCACCATGTATAATACATAAGGGGGGGATGCGATCACCATGTATAATACATAAGGGGGGGATGCGATCACCATGTATAATACATAAGGGGGGGATGCGATCACCATGTATAATACATAAGGGGGGGATGCGATCACCATGTATAATACATAAGGGGGGGATGCGATCACCATGTATAATACATAAGGGGGGGATGCGATCACCATGTATAATACATAAGGGGGGGATGCGATCACCATGTATAATACATAAGGGGGGGATGCGATCACCATGTATAATACATAAGGGGGGGATGCGATCACCATGTATAATACATAAGGGGGGATGCGATCTCCATGTATAATACATAAGGGGGGATATGATCTCCGTGTATAATACATAAGGGGGGATATGATCTCCATGTATAAATACATCAGTGGTTCATATAGTGAACTCGGTGTAATCTTTCATCCTGAGGTCATCACAGAGGACAAGGGGGCACTCTTTACGTCTGGAGGAAAAGAAATGTAATCTCCAAACACGGAAAGGTTTCTTCACAGTGAGAGCTGTGAAAATGTGGAATAGACTCCCTCAGGAGTTTGTTCTGGCCAGCTCAGTGGATTGCTTTAAAAAAGTCCTGGATTCTTTCTTAGATACACAGAATATAACTGTTTATAACATTTATAGGTAAAGTTGATCCAGGGAATATCCAATTGCCCCTCGGGGGATCAGGAAGGAATTTTTTTCCCTGCAGGAGCAAATTGAATCATGCTTTGCTGGGATTTTTGCCTTCCTCGGCTGTCTCAAGTCCCTGCCTCCTCATTGGCTGAGACAGCAAACGGAAGCCAATGGCTCCCGCTACTGTCAATCAAGCCAGTGAGCTAATGAGAGAGGGAGCAAGGCCAAGCTGCGGCTTTGTGTGTGAATGGACATACAGAGCAGCTGGTGCCCCCATAGAAAGCTGCTTGCTGGGGGGCACCCGACAGACAGGAGAGCCTGCGGGGGACCCGAGAAGAGGAGGATTTAGGCTGCTCTGTGCAAAACCACTGCATACAGTAGATATGTATAGACATGTTTGTTATTTTAAAAAAAAAAAATGAACCTTTAGAATCTCGGTTTAAGGTGAAAAAAACCTTCTGCATGCAGCTCCCCCCTCCCCACCATAATTTTCTAAGCTTCATCTTGATCCAGTGATGTGCATGAGAGCATTAGTCCTCTCAGATCTCTCACCGGCTCAGAGACAGCAGCAGGAGCCATTGGCTCCCACTGCGGTCAATCACAGCCAGTAAGGGGGCGGGGGATGGGCTTGAGCCATGCTTTGTGTGTCTATGGACACACCGAGTGAGGTCTGGGAGCAAGCACACATGAGTGTTCCCCATAGCAAGCAGCTTGCTATGGGGACACTCAGCAGGGAAGAGGAGCCAGAAGCAACAGCGGGGGACCTGAAAAGAGGAGGATCGGGGCTGCTCTGTGCAAAACCATTACACAGAGCAAATAAGTATACAATGTTTATTATTTTACTTTTATAAAAACATTAACAATCACCTAAACACAAGAACAAAATGCACTATGTTAGAGCTTACAGTTCTTAGAAGTTATGGCTGCATTCATTTTTTTTTTTTTTCCCCAAGAAAAGAGCATTTTCAACAAATATAATGCTTGTTGCTCTTCCCTGAAATATATTGGCCCTACAGAAGATAGCTGGGAAGGAAGATATTCTTCAAAGTACTAATTACCCTGCCCCTCCTGTCATAGACATGTTTGCAGTCCATATCAGGAAAGCAGCCTAGGGTGACAACCATGGTTTCTTCCACACACAGTGGAGGAGAGATGTAGCCACCCAGGGACAGGAACTGTGTCTTTTGCAGGATTACCAGGTAAAAAGAAAAAAAAAGCAAAAGAAGGTTGAGGAAAGAAAACAAAGCGAGCCACAATGCCAAGAACTGGTAATTTGTAATAATATTACATTTTTGGGTTTAGTTTTAGATACACTTTAAGGAACTACATGTCCAAGCATCCCTCCCGCCACCCCAGCCATTTGTAGTCCTCAAACAGCTTGAAAGCCACGCAATGGATGGCGCTTGTCCCCGGTTCATCTCTTAAAGGGTTAAATCATAAAACAGTAACGCGGTTAATGTAGAGACCTTTCCTGCATTAATTTCCATTAAAATCCAGATCCATCATGATAATGGCACTAAGAACAATCCCTGCTTAGGACTGATGGGCTTCCAGGCACCATAAAGGAAGATATATGGCCGCTCGCTCAACACCTGCCTTGTTACCGGACACATTACAGCTGCCTGATTTTTGGGCATTTTTCAAACTTTTGGCTCCTGTGCGGATGGATGTAAGAGAAGAATATCCAGGATCTGGATGTCAGCCTGAGGAACATTAACTATTTCTGACAGGATTGGGCTCATCTAACAAGGCGAAGTGCAATAACCCAGAGAAGCCGCCAAATGCTCCAGTTCTGAAAGGACCAAAAGTCCTGAAGATCTGTCCCTGGAATATCTAGTTTTCAAATGAGATCATTAAATTCCGTGCTTCTGAATATTGAGCTATATGCGAACCCAGTCACCTAAAATGTTTATATAATTTCTAAGGTAAATTCCCATATTTTTAAATCTGCAGCTTTCGCTGGTGATCCTGCTATAAGGTTCCTTGTTCAGGCACTTCCTGTTATTAGGTGACAACACTATCCTTCTCTTGCAATTGTGATCCTATGTTGTCACTCCGTGTAAGGGGTTTCCGGCAAGAAAAATCGCAATCTGGAACGTGCAAGCGCATAGGAATTCCCGCAGAAGAAATGCCGGTTGTGCGCAGGAAAGCGCGATCGCGCACGTGCACACTTCGATTATTCTCCTGCTACCGGTTCCTGACTTTGGCTCTACTCCTGACCTTGGCTTTTCCTTCTGATTCTGTTCCGCGCTGCCCGACTGTTGATGACCCTGGCTATCCCATGATTCTGCTCCAGTCTCTTGTCCTCACTACCTACCTTGCTCTGCTGAACGTTTGGCAATCCACAGATCCCGTTCTGTCTATTATTACGGTGTCCAGATTAGAGGATCATCCGCTTTCCAAGGTCATCATCTGCAAGAGCTGCAAGCAACAACCACTGGCGCTCTTGTCCCCCTGGTCCCTTGACTCCCTCCGTTCCAACATCAACGGGGTCAGGGCTAGTGACACAAGTGAGGCCGACCTCGTCAATCCAGTCTCCCATCAGGTGCATGACACTCCATCACAGAAACTTCAAATGTAGGCTACAAGTGGCTGTTCCAACACACATAGAGAAGGAATGGAACATTTCTGTTACCCCAAGGAAACCCACCCTGAGAAATGCCACAGAGCCATTGTTGGAGTCCATATAGACAGAAAGTGGTTGCAAAAAGGCTGTAGGGGAACAGCAGCACTGAAATGTAACCAAGGGTGAAAACAAGTATTTTATTACCAATAAAAATGGCAGTTGCTTCCAATCGACAGTTGTTGGCAAACTATGTCCTTTAATTAGTGTTTACATGTAAAGTGTGTTTAACCACTTCACGTCTGGACACTTTCACCCCCTTCCTGTCCAGGCCAATTTTCAGCTTTCAGCGCTATCACACTTTGAATGACAATTGAGCAGTCATGCAACACTGTACCCATATGAATTTTTTAGCATTTTTTTGAGATCGATAAAACTTTATTTTAGTGGTATTTATTCACCACTGGGATTTTTATTTTTTTTTGCTATATAAATGAAAGTCCAAAAATGTTGAAGTGTTTTTCTTATAAAATTTTGCAAATCTTTCTTCATAAATCTTGGCCAAAATGTATTCAGTTATATTTTTATAAAAAAAAAACCCAAATTCGTTTATAACCAAAAATTATAATTTTTCAAAAATTTGTTTTACATTATTTTTTTTAACATACTGTCACCCTTGCAGTACAGTGTCACCATAGTGACACTGTACTACTTGTGGGGGGTGATAAAGATTTTTTTTTTCTCTTACACTGATTGCTTTTACACCCATAAAGGCTGTACAAACAATCATTTGTCCTTCTCTCTGGCTGCATTCCTGCAGTCATTGAGAAATACTGTGAGAGCTGTGATTAGTCACAGCTTGTCACATGGTACAAGGCTGTTGTGAATAGCCTTGTACCATGTGACCTCTGTGATCATTCACAGATTTCCCACGTAGTAAACAATGATGTCAGAAGTGACATCTTGCTTACACCTATTCATGTGATCACATGATTGGGACCTCACCCAGAGGTTCCATACAGCAATCGGTGTTCCGCTGTGTCTGGAGGGAGCGCGCACAGTCCAAAATGGTGGGCACGGTTTATGAACGTCAACCCACCCTTGCACTGTCATATATATATATATATATATATATATATATATATATATATATATATATATAGGTTAAAGTGAGATACACGAGGGAAGAGTTGGGGCCTCTCCCAGAGTTTTATTGTCTGTGTGTTTGCTTGGGAGATTTACCATCTATATTTGCCCAGGTGACCGTTGTTACAGTGATTGCTGGGAAAATCTGACATTTTGAGTTGTCACTGGGTCAGGACTACACTTTACAGAATAACTCCACTTTTGTCTTTTGTTGAGTAAAAAACATTCCCCTCTGAGTGATCAGTGTACAGTGCAAGGGCTTTAACAAACTGTAGCAGATTCCTACCTTTTGTTGCCCCAAATAAATAGCTATTTCTTTCACCATGTCCTTTTGCAGACTGATTCTGAATGGGAGGGTCTCAGGGGCGGACTGACAACTCATGGGGCCCCCAGGCAATAGGGGATCCTGGGGCCCCTGTATCCTTGCCCAAACTCAAAAAAGCCTATGAAAAAGGTACCAGGGGCATCTCCTACTGACCCCGGGCCCTTGGGCAGTGCCCGAGTTTCCAAATGGTCAGTCCGCCCCTGGAGGGTCTGGTTCATTATTATCACCTGGTGTACTAATCAGAGAAGCTGCAGGGTCAGCATCCCTTTTGGAAGTATTTAACCCTTGGAGTATCTCTACAAATCTGAAATTCCTATTGCAGGGGATGCCTAAAATTTGACCTGGATCTGTCACAGCGTGAGGAAAGTATTGACAAGAACCGGCAATTGTCAGCGAAAGAATCGGCAGTGCCCTGATGATCCGTAGTGCCCATCAGTGCTGTCTATCAGTGCAGCCTCATCAATGCACATCAGTGATGGAGAAAAATTACCTGTTTGCAAAATTTTATAATAGAAACAAAGAAAACTTTTTTTTTTTTTTTTTTTTCAAATGTTTTGCTCTTTTTTTGTTGATAGCGCAAAAAATAAAACACCCAGCGGAGATTTAAATGCCACCAAAAGAAAGCTCTGTGTGTGAAACAATTATCTATATATATATATAATATATATAATTATGTCATATGGGTACAGTGTTGCATGACCGCACAATTGTCATTCAAAGTGCGACAGTGCTGAAAACTGAAAATTGGCCTGGGCAGGAAGGGGGTATAAGTGCCCAGTGGGTGAGTGGTTAAGTAATCCTTTTTTTTTTTTTGCTATATTTTTTCCAATGGAGATCCCCTTTAAGTAACTTGAACCAAAGTTTGGGTGGACAGACACATTAAGTCACCCAGTTCTATCGATGTTTTGCGTCAGCTGATTTTCAGAACATGAAACCACAAATTGGACAGGCGTGAACCTTTTGCGCACATCCTCTGTGCGTTCTATCACTAATACAATGGCCTGTCTCCCCATTTAACTGATGACGGTTTTGTTCCCGTGGAATCCATCCATCTCCTCCCCTCTCTCTATCTCCTCTTGCAGCCTTGGTCCTGGTGTAAATGCTGCCTGTCCCCGTCGTTCAACTATCATCCGGCGCTGGTATCTCTCCAGGACAGAGAGTGTCACAAATCTAAACCGGTGACATGCAGCTTTACAAAGCAATGTGTACACAACCACAGGTTGCATGGCGGGACAATAAGCATCTTATCTGGCGCCCATTAAACAAATTGCACTCCGCTATCTGTCCTCCTCAGACCCCGGCATCTTTGTGTTGCCGGGGCAACCCATTTCTGGACCAGTCACAAAGCCAGGATGGCAGGGCTAGTACTGGGGCAACAACCTCCACGCCGGAGGGGGGGGGGGGGAGAACAATACTCCAGATGAGGCGGATAGCCTGTGAATAGAGAAAATCGCCTAATTTCTAGCCTAGAACTAATGTTCTGTTTTTCCTAAGTACAAAGCAACTGGGTTACGAAGACATCTTGTGAAAAACATCATTTTGTGTGCAGGGGGATGGAGGTAATTGGCTGCCTTACATGCTGATTGTGTTTGTGAAGATTCGGGTTTGCAGAAATAAAGCATTTGCTTCAAAGGGAAAAGAATTGTTACAGAGCTAGGCTAGCACATCTACATAGGGAAATTGTCATTTAAAGAAAAATAGAAGCCAAAGGGAAAAGCTGTATAGTATTTTTTTTTTTTATATAAATAGCGGAGTCTGAGATCAATAACTTTAACCAATTAGAGCGTTCAGTTCCTTTTCCCTGCAAAAGAAGAACAGCCAATATGGCGTCCAGTGTATGACAACCTACAAAATGTTGCGTCTACGACCACCCTGTCCATCACTGCTTGCTATATGGCCGCACATCTTACAGGGCACCTTGGAATGTAGGTGTATGCAGATCCTCAATTCTTCTTTTTATAAAAGGACTCAAAGGTGAATACTTATCTTTTTATGTTACAGTCAGGGGCGGACTGACCATTTGGAAACTCGGGCACTGCCCGAGGGCTTGGGGTCAGTAGGGGGCCCCATGAGATGCCCCTGGTACCTTTTTTCATAGGATTTTTTGAGTTTGGCCAAGGACACAGGGGCCCCATGATCCCCTATTGCCCGGGAGCCCCATGAGTTGTCAGTCCGCCCCTGGTTACAGGAAAAATATTTTGCATTTTTAACAAGAATGTTATGTTATTTAACCTCCATGGCAGTCTAACTAATCCATATTTTTGAATTTCAAAGCAGTACATGCATGGAAGTTTGTTTATATTGTAGGCCTGTAATTTTTAGGAATAACTCGCTTAAATCTGTCCGAACAAGAGTCTAGTAAACATCCCGGGTATGATACAGTTTGAAACACGAAATCATAAATTCTAATATAATAAATTATAAAAAATATAATACATTTTATTCAATAATGTAATCAAACCAAAAACACTGAAATTTGAAATGGAGCACCAAGTTCACACATTGCTGAGCTCATTCGCAGAATCGTTTTCAGTGTCTGACAAATTTCCCCCACAAATCATTATCACTCAATTCTGCAAGTGGTTCTGATTTACTATCGCTGTTCTCTAGCCGGTCTAAAACTGCTTTTGACCTAAAGGGACGCTTTTTGGACGCCATGGACATTCTCAAGTTTCCAGGCAAAACGGTAAAAATGCAGGCAGGGCGCCGGACAAAGCACTCGGGACAAAATTTAGGTAAAATGGTTTGATACAGGAATGTTATACTAACAGATTACAATGTATTGTGTGTATGTCATATTTTTACTTTTTTGGATCTCCCGCCGGTTCCGTCCCCCTGTGTACCGACGCTCGCAGGGAACAGAACCCGGAAGACGGATGCCGACATTGGCTGGAGGACATCGCTGGATCGCAGGACAAGGTAAGGATCGAGGGGATCGCAGGAGAAGCACTATAGAATAATCCCAAGTGTGGCTTGGGGTTACCTCTTTTGGTAGTGTAAATTAACCCCAAGCCACACTCAAGATTACTGCTAGGAAGGTTAATAACTAAAAATCCCAGTCAGAAATTTCCAAAGATTTGGATAGTTCTGCACTGTTAATATATAAAAATATTTTGTATTTCAATTGTTTTTATTAAGCTTTTTTTTTTTTTTTTTTTTTTTTTTTTTATTTCCATTCAAGCCAATCTCCGGCACTGGGCTTTTTGTTTCGACCACTCCAACTCCTCTTCCTGAAATTTAAATTTCACACTTCATTTACCAGGCTGAATGATGGGGTATGTCAAGCTGGACACAGGAGAATGCTGGAGAGAATGGTGCTGACATGTCCATGTGAGTGGGTTTCTCTGCAGCCCAGAGCAAGCACAGATAAGAAGGAAGAGGATCTTGGGACATTCGATCTCTGGCATCATATACATGGAAGAAAACGTGAACATTACATGACTTATTCTGGCCCTACAACCATCAATTTGTCATCCATTCAACCTTTTGATTTGACTGACTATAGAACATCAATAGCGATCATTCAGTACGACATCAACAGTACATTTGCTGGCATGGACTTGATTGATTCTTGCTGGAAAAAAAGTCGATTAAAAGCTGTTGAATGGAAAAAATGATCATTTTATGCTTCGATCGATCAGTTTCTTTGGCTTGAAATTACACACAAAACTATTTCTTTTGAGTTTGAAACAAAGTTGGGACATCCTTTTTATTTCCCTCTTGAATTTAATGCTGTGAAATCAGTCTAAAAATTCTAAATTCTGTAAAAATAGTAAAACGACTGGCTCATCCAATGATTGGATTGATGAGTATGATCAGGCCTCATACATTCATAAGCACGCATTTGTCTTTTTTGTTTTATAACTTCAATTTACTTCACCCCTCTCATGTACAATATCTCTGAGAGAACCAGTCTGTCTTGTCCATACCTGCCTATTATATCATCCCTATTGTTCTCCAAATGAAACCTACAGGTCACTGGTTGTCATGGCCAATGCTGTTCTCCTTTCACACACCTTCATAGGGAAGATCCTCCAAACTTGTGTATAGTATCTGAAAGAAGACCCTTTGTTTTGCCTTCAGCAAGAAGATTGTGAGCTTCCTTGTGTCAAGAAAGGTTAGATAACAAAAAGGAGAATGTCCTCTATTCATAAATTCATTTGTTTCCTGTAACCAGCCAACGAGAGCCTTGACGCAACTCTTTCAAATGTTTTTATAATCTAAAGTGAAATCCTGTAAAAATTATTCAGCTAATACCTCATGAGTGGACACAATGCTCTCCTTAGAGGCTCAGGCATTGTTCTATTGGGTTGCGCCATCATTCCTCTCACGCAGCATAAAGAAGGTGAAGGCAGACCATTAATCACAGCCTGCATGCCAATCACCCCTCAGCCTCTGCACATCACTACTCTCTCTGTACTTGTATTAGGGGTCAGGGTTAAGCGGCTGGAAGTAAAAGTCAAGATTTGGAAGCTGAAATTTGGCAAGAAGAGCTGATGGAGCCAAATTGATAGTGCCACTGTATCTACATGATTGGGGAATGTAAAGGTTCACTTTGACAGGTGGCAACACAGATTTCTTTCCTCAGACATTTTGATAAATATAGTCTAAAATGACCGGTTGCCACTTTTAATGTCCTAAGACTTCCTAAATGAGGGCACCAAGAGTCTGGTTGCTATAGCCTACAATTCTTTCCCTGCCACTTCCTTTAATAAGGTGGGAGTGTGAAGGTCCTACCTCCTTTTCAGGTGTGCCAGCGACCCTACAGGTCACCAGTACATTGGACGTAGTTAGCAGATCTCTGTTTTTGAGCCACTTTAGGTCCTGTGTACATGAACTTTTGTTTGCATCAGAAGTGCTTCTCTCTCTACAAGTTGAAGGGAATGCAAAAGCAGGTTGATGCAGCTTAGAAGGTCAACTGCAGACCAACTTCTCCCTTGAATGAATGAATGGACTAGCGGCACAGAGGAGTAAATAAATAAAATAAATTTCCTCTTCCACATTCCAATACCTAAGCCAGCAATTAACTCTTGCAGTGCCGGCACAGACCAACTGCAAGGAACAGTTATCAGGTTTTCCGAGTTGGGCTTTAAATAATAAGCTGAATGCCTAGCTCCCAACTGTTCCTCATTTTAAGGGAACCAAATCCCTTTTTGTCCCATTTTTTTTTTTTTTTCCCCCCAGTTATCCCTCTGTTAATTCTGATGCATGGACCTACAGTATACACAAAATGCATTAACCATGCGTTACACAAAACCTTTCACCCAATCTCCAAATTGCATTTGTTAAAATCATTAAAAGAAAAAGTGGTGATAAGATTTGTGGTTTAGCTGACCATGTTGTGCTCCAAGGTCTGCATAACTGATTGACTAGCACCAACCCAGTGCATCGCTCTGATCCACGATGGAAGTGCTGCGCAAAGAAGAGGGAGAAGAGTAAGATTTTCAAGTTTCTGGACCACTTCACTGGTTGTGTGGACACTAACCGTTCACGCATAGAGGCAAGTACAGCGGGGAAGCAAGGTGGGGAGGGTGCATGTGATTCACCTTTTTTTTTTTTTTTTTTTTTATTTGTTCTGAAAAGGTGAACTAATCCTAATAATGTACATACACTATATTGCCAAAAGCATTGGTCGGCCTGCCTTTACACGCACATGAACTTTCATGGCATCCCAGTCTTAGTCCGTAGGGTTCAATATGGAGTTGGCCCACCCTTTGCAGCTATAACAGCTTCAACTCCTCTGGGAAGGCCGTCCACAAGGTTTAGGAGGGTGTCTATGGGAAGGTTGGACCATTCTTCCAGAAGCACATTTGTGAGGTCAGGCACTGATGTCGGGGGAGGAGGCCTGGCTCACAGTCTCTGCTCTAATTCATCCCAAAGGTGTTCTATGGGGTTGAGGTCAGGACTCTGTGCAGGCCAGTCAAGTTCCTCCACCCCAAACTCGCTCATCCATGTCTTTATGGACCTTGCTTTGTGCACTGGAGCGCAGTCATGTTGGAACAGGAAGGGGCCATCCCCAAATTGTTCCCATAAAGTTGGGAGCATGAAATTGTCTAAAATGTCTTGGTATGCTGACGCCTTAAGAGTTCCCTTCACTGGAACTAGGGGGCCAAGCCCAACCGCTGAAAAACAACCCCACACCATAATCCCCCCTCCACCAAATTTTACACTTGGTACAATGCAGTCAGGCGAGTCCCGTTCTCCTGACAACCGCCAAACCCAGACAAGTCCATCGGATTGCCAGACAGAGAAGCAGGATTCGTCCAGAGAACACGTCTCCACTATCCTAGAGTCCAGTGGCGGCATACTTTACACCACTGCATCCGACGCTTTGCATTGCACTTGGTGATGTAAGGCTTGGATGCAGCTGGCGGGCCATGGAAACCCATTCCATGAAGCTCTTTACACACTGTTGTGCTAATCTGAAGGCCACACAAAGTTTGTCGGTCTTTAGCTATTGACTCTGCAGACAGTTGGTGACTTCTGCGCACTGTGCACTTCAGCATGCGCTGACCCCGCTCTGTCATGTTACGTGGCCTACCACTTTGTGGCTGAGTTGATTATATTCCCAGCTGTTTCCACTTTGTTATAATCCCACTAACAGTTGAGCGTGGAATATTTAGTAGCCGGGAAATGTCACGGATGGACTTATTGCACAGGTGGCAACCTATCACGGGACCACGCTTGGAGTCACTGAGCTCCTGAGAGCAACCCATTCTTTCTCAAATGTTTGTAGAAGCAGTCTGCATGCCTAGGTGCTTGATTTTATACACCTGTGGCCATGGAGGTGATTGAAACACCTGAATCCAATGATTTGGAGGGCTGGCCCAATACTTTTGGCAATATAGTACATATGCAAAGAGCCATGTGTGCCTGCATGTTATGCACAGGTGCTCTGTATATCCATGTGCAGGTACTCCCATGCAGCTGGATACAGCCACTGCTCCCAATTTGACATCTGTGCAGGTGACAATACAAATCTCTTAACTTGCGCTGTCTGTGTTTAGGGACAATCACCCGCACCAATGGAAGCAGCGCCTGTGTCCATGCAGCTGCTGCATTCCAATAGACATAAATGGGACTGCCAGCATAGGGATGCACAGAACACCTGTGCATCCCATGTGGGCAAACATGGCCCTTCATAGATATACACTTAAAGTGGTTGTAAAGGCAGAAGACTTTCTATGCTTTAAGGTGAAAAACCTTCATGCAGCTCCCCCCATATTTATCTGAGCCCAATCTCGATCCAGAGATGTGCACTAGAGTAGAGGCTCTCTCCGCTCTTTCCTTCCCCACTGGCTACTACTGTCAATCACAGCCACTGGGGAGGGAGGGTGGGGCCAAGCTGGCTGTGTGTGTCAACAGACACACAGAGCAAGGCTTGGGAGTGAGCCTGCACAAGTACCTCCATAGCAATTGGCTTGCTATGGGGGCACTTGATGGGGGGGGGGGGGGGGTGGAAGAGCCAGAGACCTGAGAAGAGGAAGATTGGAGCTGCACTTGATGGGGGGAAGAGCCAGGGACCTGAGAAGAGGAAGATTGGAGCTGCACTTGATGAGGGGAAGAGCCAGGGACCTGAGAAGAGGAAGATTGGAGCTGCACTTGATGGGGGGAAGAGCCAGAGACCTGAGAAGAGGAAGATTGGAGCTGCACTTGATGGGGGGAAGAGCCAGGGACCTGAGAAGAGGAAGATTGGAGCTGCACTTGATGAGGGGAAGAGCCAGGGACCTGAGAAGAGGAAGATTGGAGCTGCACTTGATGGGGGGAAGAGCCAGGGACCTGAGAAGAGGAAGATTGGAGCTGCACTTGATGGGGGGGAAGAGCCAGGGACCTGAGAAGAGGAAGATTGGAGCTGCACTTGATGGGGGGGAAGAGCCAGGGACCTGAGAAGAGGAAGATTGGAGCTGCTCTGTGCAAAACCATTGTATGGAGCAGGTAAGTATAAACCTGTTTTAATTTCACAAAAGTGAGCATTTCCTATTACTTTAGGTACACCCGTGTAAAGGAGGCCTGAAAAGTCAAGTGACACTTCCTGATCTCCCAGGCCCTAGTGATGCGAAGCTCCACTCCTTCTAGCTACAACTTCCTTTTATTGTGATGTAATGAGAGATGCCAAGGATTGTTCCACCACAACACCACAGGCAACAAAAGGTCCGGTCATACATCTGACCCACCATGGCTCATGCATACAAAACTATAAGAACAGAAACTTGAAGGTATAGCCCACGGCAAGCTGTGAATGTATTCCTTTCAGTCTCTACCTTGCACTAACATTTGAGTTTCTTTGGCGCTAGCTGCTATCCACGGGTAAGCGGTGTTTCTTATAGTTTATGTTGCTAGCTGTACATTCCTGCCAAGAATTACATATCAGGGCCACAACACTGCTTGTATGAAGCCTATCCCCGGACAAAGCTGACTGTCATTACCCATGATCCCTTGCTCCATGCTGCTGGCACAGGCTGTGTTGGTGCTAGGATCGGAGACTGACAGTGAAATATTTCTTTCCTACAACTTCTGGGCATATGGCATCAAGCAGGGTGTGAAAGATAAATTTTGTTCGGAAAGGTGCCGATAAAAAGCGTCCAAGATTTTTTTTTTTTTATCCGCCCGCCTGTGTGGAAAGCTCTCAGCTGCTGCGGTTTGGAAAGCACGGCTGTTAACTGGTTTTCTGCCGGATGCGGATGGTTGCCACGTTCCTAGCCTGCCGGGAGCAAAGAAATTCGCTGTATTTATTAGGGTGAGGTGTGAGTGACAGCAGCTTATTAACCCCCTGGCAATTTTTATATTCAGACAGCAGGGATGACAATCATTAGATATATCACGCCGTAGATAGATGGATTGGTGTAAATCTGCTGTCGAAGAATTGTGCTATTCATAAACATGAGCTTAGTAGGATGAAGATATATGATGTCCGGGCAATGTGCTGTATCACTACAACTACCAGCATGCCCAGGCTCTCGCCTATAATGTTCTCATCAAGCAGAATACACCATTACAAAGTATAACTAAAGCTGTTGCTGCCCACGTAACACATATGTGCTGCAGCAAAAGGGTTGGCGTTGACACCTACAGACAGCACATATGCGTTGCTGGGCGGTTGATGTTGCTGTGCTGAGGACACGCTCCCAGCACACAGACTGAGCTGTCAAAGGCAGTTCTTGGTTCCCAGAAACAATCGGTAGCCAGTGGGGCCAGCTCCAGATTATGTGACCACTGTGATAGCCAATCACAGTGGCCACATGATCGATAATAATTCCCGAAGAGTTTAGAAATTTTTAAAGGGATATGCGGGTGGGACGGGTTAAACCATTTCTCTTTTTAGTTTTCAATACAATGTGGAAGGCCACCATTACAGAAAAGAAGAAATCCAAAATTTTGAGTTGTTTCAACAGGAGGCGATGGAAAATCTTCCAATGGGGTCACTTGTTCTAGTGACAAGTAAGAGGAGATATCCATTACTTTGGAGAGATCTCCTCTAACTTTCTGTTATGTCTCAATACTGAAAGTAAAGGAAGATGTCCCCAAGTAAGGTTTGTGATGGGAGTCACTTTGGGTGGGGGGGCCCATGGAATCCAGCTCACTTTGGAGAAGTGGGGAGACCCCTGTCTCAGCTCCCCATATCCCTCTTATGTGTAAGTCACCCTGTGCCTGTTAGGGGTACAGGGTGATCTGTCCTAATATTGGGGTGGGGGATTGTTGATTGTTTAATGCCATGTGGCTGCATCCCATTGTTCTATTGTGTGTCTTGCTTGGGAGCAAACTATTATGGGATGTTTGTGTATTGGCTTAGTGTGGGGGTGTCTCCAGCAGCCCTCTCTCCTGATGGGACTGACTGTCTGATGGTATGAAGTTTGAATACCTGTGTGTCTCTTGTTGCTAAGTGTAGATTGCCCCGCCCTGTGTCATTATGCAGGAAGGGGGGACTGTCCCCTGAGTGTATAAAGAGCCAGTTCGAGTTTCAAATAAAAAGTTCCATGTTCAGACAGACTGGTGTCATCTAGTCTTGTTTGGTCAGCTGTGGTGTCTGTGGACGGTGTTTGGCAAAAACAACAAGAAAATAGTTGGTTTTAGATGTATTTTAAAGGGATTCTCAAGGCTCATTTTTTATGTTTTAAAAATAACAAACGCGTTATACTTGTCTGCTCTGTGTAATGATTTAGCACAGAGCAGCCCCGATCCTCCTAGTCTCTGTGCAATGGTTTAGCACAGAGCAGCCCCGATCCTCCTCTTGAGTCCCCTGCCTGCCCCTCCCTGCCAAGTGCCCTTATAGCGGCTTGCTATGGGGGCACTCATTTGTGCTCACTCCCAAGCCAGTTCTGTGTGTCCTTAAGACACACAGATAATGGCTCGGCCTCATCTCCTGCTCTCTCCTCACTGGCTGTGATTGACAGCAGCAGGAGCCAATGTTTTAGCCAATGAGGTGGGAGAGAACCAAGAGCACCTCTGCTCTCATGTACAGTGCTGGTTTGAGATTGGGCTTGGATAAGTAATTATATGGGGGTGGGCAGCTTCTTGCAGGAGGCTTTTTACCTTAAAGCAGGGGGGTCCAAATTATGGCCCTCCAGCTGTTGAAGTACTAAAGGTCCCGTCATGATGTATGGGGAAGCTCTAAAAGGAACCCTGATGTATGGGGAAGCTCTAAAAGGAACCCTGATGTATGGGGAAGCTCTAAAAGGAACCCTGATGTATGGGGAAGCTCTAAAAGGAACCCTGATGTATGGGGAAGCTCTAAAAGGAACCCTGATGTATGGGGAGCTCTAAAAGGAACCCTGATGTATGGGGAGCTCTAAAAGGAACCCTGATGTATGGGAAGCTCTTAAAGGAACCCTGATGTATGGGGAAGCTCTTAAAGGAACCCTGATGTATGGGGGAGCTATAAAAGGAACCCTGATGTATGGGGGAGCTATAAAAGGAACCCTGATGTATGGGGGAGCTTTAAAAGGAACCCTGATGTATGGGGGAGCTCTAAAGTAATGGGGTGCTAATGATGTGATGGGAAGGGGGGCTTCTGATATTTCTTGTAGCATGTTTCTTCATCTTACATTTTAGTCATTCATTTATGAAACTGATTTTCTTTTCAGTCCCTGAATGATAATAAACTATATGATGTGGCTCTCAACCTGCAAAGGTCAGAGACTCCTGATCTAGAATAACATGCCACCTCTAGTAGATCTATGGACCTGTGTATTGGTGTGAGAGCCTCAGATCTCCGGCGTAGCCTCTAATATCCATATCTGTCTACATCATTACCGCCTTTTTTTCTATAATTCAGTAGTTCCCTAATACCTCTTTTTGTTATGGCCCTGTGCCTTTACAATCCAAAATATCCATTTACGACATAAACAAACAATAACCGGGTTCGCACTGAATCTCATTGCAAATCCTTTATGATTTAACAACAGGTAATATGCTGAAAATGTGGCTGTTTATTAACGCAAACAAGTCATAAAACTGGCAACAGCCGCATAGAACGCCAGAGGACAGGATTAGAACGTAAAACAGACTTGTACAAGAAGTCAACAATCAAACACGGGCGGAATAATCTGCACTTATTTGGAAATGGGATTAGGTCAGCCTTCAAATAAATCGAAATTCTGTAAAAAATAAAACAACAATGAAGGAATTATAGGCGATAAAACTCTATTTAAAGGGTAACTCCAGGCAGAAAGCTGAATACACAGCCGGTACACATTTCATATCTGATTTACTGGTAAGAGATTTGGGGTTTTGTTTGTGCCGTTGTCATCCACCCACCCTGACATGACTGCATTAGGAAAGGACTCTGTGCCCCAGCTTTGTTCTATCAGTGAACTCGACCACACTGCTGACACTCGCCCTGAGCTGTCTGCTTTCCATGCACCCACCAAGTACATTACC
Organism: Staurois parvus; assembly: GCF_062004578.1. Lineage (NCBI taxonomy): Eukaryota > Metazoa > Chordata > Amphibia > Anura > Ranidae > Staurois > Staurois parvus. Next base: position 1,561,799 of record NW_028319145.1, on the reverse strand, counting down.
TTCCTCCCCATCATCTTACAGAGCTGCCACTAGCACTGCAAGCCATAGTTCATCTTCCACATGTATAGTTTGCTAAAACACTACGTATCATATACAACTGGTATTTCAATAAAATATGGTTTCCGCCCCTTTTTATTTTTTTTTGTCCTTTGTCTCCTGCAGCCTCTGATTACATGCATTTCAGTGATGACTTCCTAACATTTCCCAGGGCAGGTTCACTGATGGTGATGAGTGGTTCAATAATGGGTGTTGAAATGGACACTTGTCGTCTCCATCAGATGTTCATATGGGAGGGTGACAACATGTGAGCACAATTCAAAGACGAGGACAGAATGTTGTCACCTGTAACAGGAAGTGCCTGAATGAGGACCTTCATGGGAGGATCACCAGATATTATTTAAAATATGTAAAACCTTAACTTTTATTTTTTAGTTTTGGATGGAGTAAGGAAGAGTTGGCGATTCTCTCTGTCCTTGTTGGGTAAACTCATCCCTCTGTTTGTCCTGGTGACCATGAGCACCAAGACATAAAGTGATGGGAAATCCAAAATTTTAGTGGTCACCAGTACAGATTAAAGTGATTGTTATTTAAAAAAACAAAAACATTTTATACTTACCTGCTCTGTGCAATGTGTTTGCACAGAGCAGCCCTGATTCTCTTCTTCTCAGATGTTGTCACCTGTAGCAGGAAGTGTCTGAATGAGGACCTTCATGGGAGGATCACCAGATATTATTTAAAACATGTAAAACCTTAACTTTTATTTTTTAGTTTTGGATGGAGTAAGGAAGAGTTGGCGATTCTCTCTGTCCTTGTTGGGTAAACTCATCCCTCTGTTTGGCCTGGTGACCATGATCATCAAGACAAAAAGTGATGGGAAATCTAACATTTTAGTTGTCACCAGTACAAATTAAAGTGATTTTAAAAAAAAAAAACAAACATGTTATACTTACCTGCTCTGTGCAATGTGTTTTGCACAGAGCAGCCCCGATTCTCCTCTTCTCAGGTACCCCACCGGTACCCCTGGATCCCCTACCCTGCCAAGTGCCCCCATAGCAACCTGCTTACTATGGAAGCAATCTGCTTTGTGTGTGTCCATTGACACACACAGCATGGCTCAGCCCTGCTCTCTGCTCATTGGCTGTGCTTGACCAGGAACCAATGACTCCCGCTGCTGCCTCTCTGACCAGTGAGGAGAGAGAGTCAACACAGCCACTGCTCCTGGGCACAGTGCTGGATTGAGATCAGGCTCAGGTAACTATAAGGGGGGAGCTGCACATAGAATACATAAAGGTAAAAAAAAAACCTTTAGCCTTTAGAACCACTTTAAGGGGAAATCTTTTTCCAGTGGCAGCTGTCTTCTTGTAATTTCCCTGACTTTGTAGAGATTTGCTGTTGTGTTTTCTCCACAAGAAGTGAAGAGAAATCTTCCCAATGGGACAAAGAAAGCAAAAAGTAACACGGGGGAGGATAAAACCCACCCCTACTCCGTCCAAAACAAATGTTTCTTTAATAAAAGTTTGACTTTAGTAAGAACTGCAGATTGAAAAACATTTTGAAAATTAGTTTTGAAGTTATAAATGAGAAGTGAGCCCAATCGCTGAAATCTCATCTTCAAGACGATGAGCTGATTCTACATGGACTCGGAAAAAGTTCCCCCCAAAAACTTGAAAATGCTTACTGACTTTTCCATGGTTCACACTGTGCCGGTGCTGATAAAAGAGAACATAATATTTGCATATGAATCCAGAAGTAGATATCCGTGTAATTGTTGGTTACTGCCAATGGCGTAAAGGGGGATGGTGGGCAGGGAAGAGCAGCGGATCCTTCTGTCAATAGAAGGATATATCGCAGTGCTTTGGGTAGCAGATGCAGTGGAGGCAGAGATAATACAGAATGCGCAGGATTCCCAGCAGGAGATGGGACTGTCACAGCAGCCAGAAACAGTCTGTAAATCTGCAGGAGTTATGGGGGAATTTGCATCCTCAAGTGAAAGCAGTCAGATCTGTATATCAGCTTCAAGGTTATGTCCAAGGAGAGGTCAGCTTGGCAGCCTGCTCTAATTTAAAGTGCAAGCAGAATGGAGGATTTAAAGAGTAAGGTCACCTTTTCAGGATAATTACTAACTCCAAATATCCTGGCCATCCCTCCAGACTCTGCTACAGATAGCAGCCATGATGCCCTGTATTTCCCGTGCAGCAGTACATATGTCACAATACACAGCCCTGGATTGAGTATGCATCATAATGCTCACAATGGCAAGCCTTCAATTGGTCACAACCACATGACCATGCTGACCAATGAGAAGCACTCCTCCTTTTCTTCCGGGAAACTTCACCAAAAGAAGAAGCCTTAGATTCCCTTCTCATTGGTCAAGTTTCCCAGAAGAAAAGGAGGAGAGCTTCTCATTGGTCAGCATGATCATGTGGTTGCGACCAATTGAAAGCTTCCAGACCCTGCAAGACATAGCAGCCATGATGCCCTGTGCTGCTGATGTAGTCATCTGTGCATCAGAACACACAGCCCTGGAGTGAGTATCCATCATAATGCTCACAATGGAAAGCACTCATTGGTCAGCAACCACTTTACCAAAAGAAGAAGCCTTAGATTCCATTCTTATTGGTCAAGTGGTTGCTGACCAATGAGTGCTTTCCATTGTGAGCATTATGATGGATACTCTCTCCAGGGCTGTGTGTTCTGATGCACAGATGACTACATCAGCAGCACAGGGCATCATGGCCGCTATGTCTTGCAGGGTCTGGAAGCCTTCAATTGGTCGCAACCACATGATCATGCTGACCAATGAGAAGCTCTCCTCCCTTTCTCTTCTGGGAAACTTTACCAAAAGAAGAAGCCTTAGATTCCCTTCTCATTGGTGACATGGTAGTGTTGACCAATGAGTGCTTTCCATTGTGACAATTACGATGGATACTCACTCCAGGGCTGTGTATTTTGATGCATAGATGACTACATCAGCAGCACAGGGCATCGTGGCCGCTATGTCTTGCAGGGACTGGAAGCCCAGGGTATTTGGAGTTCATTCACATTTTTGAGAAAACAATCCTTTAAAGCAAAACTATAAAGTTGAATATAAATTTGCCAGACAAAGCATGTTTCTTCAGTAATAACCAAAGAAAAAATTGTGATTGCTCCCGCAGATGCTGCTGGGTAGTAACTCTCCTTGTCCAGCAGTCAGCTTCCCTACATAGATTCACACAGGAAAGTCCTATGTTAAATCCATTCAAGGTTCTCATTTTAACTGAAGCCCTGATGAAGGCTTGCTGGGCCTTGAACAGGGGCAGACTGACAACTCATGGGGCCTTCGGGCAATAGGGGATTATAGGGCCCCTGTGTCCTTGCCCAAACTCAAAGCCTATGAAAAAGGTACCAGGGGCATCTCATGGGGCCCTCTACTGACCCTGGGCCCTCGGGCATTGCCCGAGTTTCCAAATGGTCAGTCCGCCCCTGGCCTCGAAATACGTTGATTTTTTTTTGTGTGCAAACCAATGCATTAATTTGGACTCTTTTCCTTTTGACTGCCACTCCTTCCATTGGTGCATGTTGTTTTTTTTTTTTTTACTGGTCTTCTGCAATAAGCAGCCTCCTTGCTCTCAATGTTTTACTTTTAATTTTTAGTTCTGCTTTAAAGTGGATCAAAGCCCATCCATGTAACTGTTTGCCAAAACAGTTACATTCAGATTATGGCCTGAATGATCATTTTCACAGTTGCTTGTATTCTCAACCGAACTGTCAAGCCATCAAATGACTGGTGTCATAAATGATCACATGTGCAGAACCATGGCAACTGGAGATCAACCAGAGGCCAAGATGGCAGCTTCCTTGGCTTCTGGTTGATCTTCAGTTGCCATGGTTCTGCAGATGTGATCATTTATGACACCAGTCATTTGATGGCTTGACAGTTCGGTTGAGAATAGGAGGGTTTAGTTCCTTTTTACAGCCAATAAATGTTTGAATGGAGTTGGACTTCTACATAGTTACATAGTTAGTCTTGCTGGAAAAAGACAAGTCCACCCAGTTTAACCATTTAAAAAAAAAAAGTTATAATCCTATACCCACATTTGAAAATCCAATTACAATCCTTTAGAACCAAAACTAAGCACAGCTGCCTCTTTTTGCAGTCGATAAGGTGACAGTTTGGGTTGTGTCAGAGATGCGGAGTGATGCTTTAAATGACAGTTTCATGTGTCACACCTAATCCAGGTGCTTCGTGATTACAGCCAATTATCACAGACATGTTTGTAAAGTCTAACAGAGCAGAAAAGTGAGAAGAATGGGTGAAGGGAGTATGTGAGTAGTGGAAATGACAAAGTTCCATGAACAGAAGCCACAGTATTTAGCATACGTGTCAGGTTTTTTTTGCGGGAACCTGGAAAAACCTGGCGCTTTTATCACCCGGTGGGTGGTCTGCAATGCAGATTATCCTTCAGCGCTTGAGTAGGATAAGAGGAGCTGGTAGTGCTGAACCTGGAATAGGGGGATAATTGCAGAGCGTGGAGCTGGCAGAGAGGATGTCAGTAAGCAGTTAATAACAGGGTGCTGGAGTGCTTCTTACAGTAAGTGCTGCACATTAATTATACATACATTGTCATTGTGAAAATCTACGTTGTTTGCATTATCTGCATCAAGCCATCGGTCCTTGGGAATTGCACAGAATTCTTCCCAAGGAGCCGATCTGAAGAACAGCAGGCTGTCTGAACAACATAGACCCGACGGAGTTCAGCTAATGCGTCTGTACTGTCTGTAGCCGTGTTTTCAGGGGGAAAGCTACAGACTTGTCATTAAAGTTGCACTCCAATCGTAATGAAAAAGCATTGAATCGCATACAGGGAACACAGCCTACCCGACCTCCTGTTCTTCATCGCTGCATCAGGCCATTTCACTGCTTAAAGCTCAACCCCAGACAGACATACAATTACAAAGAAGGCAGTTTATGTAGAATTAAAAAAATAGGAAATGCATTTTAAATGAAGCAACTGGAAGTATCTCAACTGGTCTTGATTTTAGCTGCACAGCAAAGAATCATGGGACCTGAAGAAGAGGTTCTACCTAGCTGATGATATAGAGAAATACATGTGATGAGACTACATGAAACGAGGTGAACGTTCTTTCTGACCTACACAAAATTTTAATTTCTTTCCTGGGGAACATAAACCGACCACTTATCTACCTTTATTATTATACAGGATTTATATATTATTATTATACAGGATTTATATATTATTATTATACAGGATTTATATAGCGCCAACAGTTTGCTCAGCGCTTTACAGTATAACGGGAGACAATACAGCAACAATACAGTTCAATACAAGAGGGTTAGGAGGGTCCTGATTCTTGGAGCTTACAATCTAAGAGGGAGGGGCTGCTGGTACAAAAGGTAATAACTGTGGGGGATGGACTGGTAGGAGGAATAGAAGATTCAGTTATTAGCTGAGGGCAGGATAGGATTCCCTGAAGAGAGAGGTTTTCAGGGATCACCTAGAAGTGAGCAGAGTAGGCAATAGTCGGATAGATTGGTGTAGAGAGTGCCAGAGGATGGGGAAGGCTCTGGAGAAGTCCTGGAGATGAGCATGGGAGGAGGAGACAAGGGAGCTATAGAGCAGGAGGTCGTGCGAGGAGTGGAGAAGACGGTTTGGGTGATCTTTGGAGACAAGATTGGTGATGTAATTTGGCGCAGAGTTATAAATGGTTTTATATGTTATTGTTAATGTTTTGAATTTTATTCATTGGACAACAGGAAGCCAGTGGAGGGATTGGTAGAGAGGGATGGCAGATATGGAATCATTCCACTGATTAACTACTTCTTGGAGCTTACAATCTAAGAGGGAGGGGCTACCTAAATGTCTATATATGCTCATGAATCAATATTCGCTAATCGCAAGCAATGCAAAGGAGGGATAGGCTGAGACTGAACATGCATTTGGAGCCCAAATGGTGTCCACTAAACAGATAAAGAGAACCTATTTCCCGTGTTATTCTGTGGTGTGTATACATTCTATTATGTTGTCTTCCATGAGAAAAGATCAACTAGTGAATGTGGTGAGCAAAAATAATTTAAATACAAGAGGTTTTATAAATGACAGTCTTTGGAAGGGAACACACTTGTGTATGTGCACACCAGAATTTCTCAGTGTCTGCCTCCTCATTGGTCCAGATTGATCATTTGTAGTTTAGTGTTCTAGCTCTTACCATTATATTTTCTATGCAGAGAAATGTGGGATCATTTAGAGCAGCTGCTTCTCATGACCGTTCTGTGTAACATTTAAAGGTGAAGATTAAACTTCACTCCAGAGCACACCTTTTTTTTTTTTTTATAACCCTAAGGCCCCCTTCACATGGGATGGATCTGTTTTTCCTCAGCAGGGAATTTGTCTGCTGATCCCCTGCTGAGCAGAGCAGGTGGATTCCAGGTCCCTGTCCACTCAATGAATGCCGAGAGAATTTCTTTACACCTGCTGGTCCAAAAAGATGCGTGGACCGCCCGATCTGGTCCGCCTGAAAAACTAACAAGTCGGCCTGATCAGAACGACCATATGAAAGGGGGCTTATACATACCTTTCTTTCAGTTGTTGTTGGCCCAGCCTCATCTTCTTTCAGTAGTGTCTTCTGAATACTACAGAGAATTGGACCATGTAATGATGTGGCACTGCCCTCTGCAGCAGTGTTCTCCAGTTAAGACACTCCTCCAGTGGGCAGGTCCCTGACAGCCTATGCTCACAGGAAGTGGGTTGAATGACGCTGGCTGTCATCCAACCTGGAAGACTGGCTGCATCTAGTGGTGGAAAGATGTACAGCTGGCTCCAGATTTAAAGTGAATATTACATGCCATGTACTTTTTTATTTATTTATTTATATTATTTTTAGCATCTAGATTACAGCTATAAAAAAAATAAATATAAATATATATATTTACATAAATATAAATATATATATTTATATAAATATATATATATATATATATATATATATATATATATATATATATAAACTTGTATGTGAAACATTTATATTAATTTAAATTCATGATGGTAATTGACGACATAGATCAAAGAACAGGTCTACAGTAAATGACTCTTTTAAAGTATTTTTAAGAGTAATTGTTTTCCCGAAATAAGAGCGAGTTTATTTGACCATATCTGCTGTGTGCAATGGTACTGAACAGAAAGGACCTGATCCTCCTCTGGGGTCCCTTGCTGGCGCTCTCTGCTCCTCCTCCTCATTTCTGAGTACCCCCTGGGCAAGCTATGTGCTGCGGGGGCACCCATGCGGGCGTGCTCTTAAGCCAGGCTGTATGTGTCCATAGACAGGACTCAAATATGTGTTTTGGGGGGGGGGGGCAATTAAAGTAAACCTGTACAAAGAAAGGAGTGGAGGTTGACAATCCTGTAAAAAAAAAAATGCCAGTTTTCTAGCTAGTTTTACAGTCTGGGTCATTTACTGAGAATGGGCATGCAGATCAAACGTGAAGGCATTACAGGTAAGTGGTTCCAGACTAAAAGACTTTACGCGTTTTGAGTTCCCCATTAGGACATGAACACGGGGTGTTAAATCTAAGCAGTAACTAAGTATATTAGATATATGCATATTTTATACTATTGTCCTGAATAGCCTAAGTAGACGGTACATGGCAATGTGGTTTCAGCTAACGGAGGCTCTAATGTACCTTTATGGGCTACTAACTCGTTGAGACAGTCCATTAGCAGCAACATAATTTCTAAACAAGTAAATTAATGATCCTTGGGGGGTCCTGAACACAAATGACATTTTAATATACTGAAAAATGCTTGTTTGATGTGTAGTTGGATTAATCACCAATATGTTTTGTGCTGCATTAGTGGGGAAAAGGGCTTTTATTTGCCATTTTTTGGACAGTATATAAACATTAACCATTTCCTAAGCTTTGAGTAGAGCTTTTATCAGCACATAGCCTAACAACTGAAGCTCAGTATTCTTGTAATGGGTGTACTCGGAGAGGCAGGGGTTAATAGCATTTGGTTACAGTAATCCTATGGGCTATCCCTGACACTTCTGCATACAGCAGACAACTCCTGGCCAATCAGAGGTTTCCAGAAAGAAAAAAATTGGATAAAAGGGACTACTCTCATGGTGCAGTGGGTAAGTGATCTGAAGAAGGCTGTAGGTGCTCAGTCACCTCTTCTCCTGTGGAATGGCCTATCCCCAACTGCAATGTAAGCCTCCTCTCCTAGCAGGAGGCCCTCCAAGACCTGGTGATGACTGGGAAGCACCAGCAAGATGGCCATATTACTCTACATGAGCTCATGTAATTGAGAGTTAATAGGTGTGCCATTGTCCTTTAGCCCCTGCTCAGTCATCCTGTGTTACTTAATATTAAGAATGCAGCTATTCATTCAAAGAAGAGAAGCTAAATAATTGAGACTGCAATCTGTTCATTCACTAGAGAGCAATGACATCACTGAGAATGCAGCCTATCCATTCCCTAGAGACCGGTGACATCACTGAGAATGCAGCCTATCCATTCACTAGAGACCGGTAACATCAATGGGAATGCAGCCTATCCATTCACTAGAGACCGGTGACATCAATGGGAATGCAGCCTATCCATTCACTAGAGACCGGTGACATCACTGAGAATGCAGCCTATCCATTCACTAGAGACCGGTAACATCAATGGGAATGCAGCCTATCCATTCACTAGAGACCGGTGACATCAATGGGAATGCAGCCTATCCATTCACTAGAGACCGGTGATATCACTGGGAATGCAGCCTGTCCATTCACTAGAGACCGGTGATATCACCGGGAATGCAGCCTATCCATTCACTAGAGAGCGGTGATATCACCGGGAATGCAGCCTATCCATTCAGTAGAGACCGGTGATATCACTGGGAATGCAGCCTATCCATTCCCTAGAGAGCAGTGACATCACTGAGAATGCAGCCTATCCACTCACTAGAGAGCAGTGACATCACTGGGAATGCAGCCTATCCATTCACTAGAGAGCAGTGACATCACTGGGAATGCAGCCTATCCATTCACTAGGGACCGGTGATATCACTGGGAATGCAGCCTATCCATTCCCTAGAGAGCAGTGATATCACTGAGAATGCAGCCTATCCATTCACTAGAGAGCAGTGACATCACTGGGAATGCAGCCTATCCATTCACTAGGGACCGGTGATATCACTGGGAATGCAGCCTATCCATTCCCTAGAGAGCGGTGACATCACTGGGAATGCAGCCTATCCATTCAGTAGAGACTGGTGATATCACGGGGAATGCAGCCTATCCATTCAGTAGAGACCGTTGATATCACTGGGAATGCAGCCTATCCATTCCCTAGAGAGCAGTGACATCACTGAGAATGCAGCCTATCCACTCACTAGAGAGCAGTGACATCACTGGGAATGCAGCCTATCCATTCACTAGAGAGCAGTGACATCACTGGGAATGCAGCCTATCCATTCCCTAGAGAGCAGTGACATCACTGAGAATGCAGCCTGAAATTTACTCCAGACAGCCAAAAAAAAACCTCCATCAAGCCAAATGTATGGTCCCTCAGAAGGCTGTAGAACTGCAGGTTGAAGTGTACATTGCTAGCCAACATCCTTTAGCCACGTTAGACAATCATTACAGAAAAGCCCAGAAAACACAGCAACATGAATTGCATATTACATTGCACATAAGCAGGTATTTTCTTGGTAGAAGCACCAGTCACAGCCATGTAAAACTGTACAGGTCCTGCTTTAATGACGTCTAATTATACCATACAATGCATACATGCCCATTTCAAAAATAATTAGGCAAGAGTTGTAGGTGTTTACAAAGAGGCATACTGTCAGAATGACTACTGTGCGCAGACTGAATCAAAATACAAGGCAAATGACAGAACTTTTTGCAGAATAATTCACCAAATCACAGGAATCCTATGTCATTAAAGACAAGACTGAACAATAATTTTCATTTTTAGTTATGCATTTTTGCTTTGCATTTATTCTATAAATGGGACATACACATCTACCATAATTTCCCATTAGATGTAGGCTGGTGAAACCCCTCCTGACTTTCCTGCAGTGAAAAAAATGACACATTCACAGTCCTTGGAAGGCTGGGCTGACACAAAGGAGTCTTCTCTACCTTGTTAGCAACTGATGTTTTGTAGAGACATCAGGTATCAGTTTGCCACTTCTGGATACCTCTGTTTGAATCCATAGTTTTGTGACCCACTTCTCTTCCCCAAATTTGATTATCCAATTTTACTTTTTTTAAATCTACTTCCTGGCACCCTGAAAAAAAAAAGCTCTCACTACCGTACCCATCCTATCTTTGACAGTTTTCCTAAACATTAACCTCTGAAGTTCAAGATGGTTATCTTTACCCTGATCCTGTAAGCCCAGATTGACAAGGGCATTCCCCCAGAGCATACATCATCCGGCCACCATGGGTTTGCAGGAGAACGATGCATACATCCTGCACTGCTCTCCACAGTATTCAGGACTGCCCACTAGGGGCAGAGGACTGAACATGTCCACTATGACTTCTGCCACCAGCACATGGGACACTTTGTTCCTGTCGCAAATGCACTAATACGGCTACAATCACCTCAGATTAAATGTAAGTAATGTCCCTTGTGATGACATTTTAAAAAAAAAAAGTACCTAAACTTGGGCTTTAAGAAGAGGAGCTGTGACATCACATGACTGGATTGAAGAATGAAAGATGACTGTAATGTCACATGATGGACTTGAAGAAAGAAGACAACTCATCAAATCACATGACCGGACTAAAGAAAAAAAAGACTTGCAAAGTCACATGACCATACTAAAGAAAAAAAAATACTCAAAGTCACATGACCAGACTAAAAGAAGAAGACTCAGTCATATGACCAGTCTGAAGAAAAAGACAACTTGGAAAGTCATATGACTGCACTAAAGAAAGAAGACCACTCATAAACTTACTTGACCAGACTAGAGGAAGAAGACAACTCCTACAGTCACATGACCAGACAGAAGAAAACAAAGACTTGAAAAGACACATCACCAGACTGAAGAAAGAAGAGGACTGATGAAGTCACTTGACTAGACTGAACAAAGGAGAAGAGGGCTCATAAAGTCACATGACCATACTGAAGGAAAAAAAGGGGCTTGTAAAGTCACATGACCACACTGAAGAAAGAAGTTGCCTTGTAAAGTCACAAGACCAGACTGAAGAAAGAAGAAGAGGCCTCGTAAAGTCACTTGACCACACTGAAGAAAGGAGAAGAGGGCTCATAAAGTCACAGGACCAGACTGAAGAACGAAGAGGGCTCATAAAGTCACTTGACCACACTGAAGAAAGAAGAGGAGGCCTCATAAAGTGACATGAGCAGACTGAAGAAAGGAGAAGAGGGCTCATAAAGTCACAAGACCAGACTGAAGAACGAAGAGGGCTCATAAAGTCACTTGACCACACTGAAGAAAGAAGAGGAGGCCTCATAAAGTGACATGAGCAGACTGAAGAAAGGAGAAGAGGGCTCATAAAGTCACTTGACCACACTGAAGAAAGGAGAAGAGGGCTCATAAAGTCACAGGACCTAACTGAAGCTTCCCGCAAGAAAAAAAAAAAAAATGTATATGCAGAGATTAAAAATGTTAATTTGTGCATGAACAGAATCCCAATGAATAAGTATATACTGTAAAGTTTTTGTAAATCTTGGAGGCCTCAAACCTTGTGAACCCTGCTTTGAGCCCCAATTCATCGGTTACACATCTTATGTCACCTTTATCCTTTGTAACAGCAATGTGGAAGACTACCAACTTTTCTCCAAATGACAGGAATATAAAATAAGCTGGTTTCATGCTAAAATCCAGCTCCTCCTGAGGTTGAATGTGTTCCCTATGACAGATGGCCCACAGGTGGATCTCTGGTAACTGTCATAGCCAGTACAAGAGGAACTGTATCTGATTAAGATTAAGAGCGCATTGAGAATTCTCCCCGTGCATACAGAGAAGCATGCTGTGTGACCCCTATTCCCAGTGATGGGAGCCGCGGCTGTCCGCTCTAACCCTCCTCCTGGTGGCTGATTGTGACTGACAGCTGCTTGCTTAACCCCTGCAAACGGAATTAGCTCGGAGTTCACATTAGAAAAGGTGAAGCTCATGATAAAGACCATCAACAGTGAGCCCCAGAGGCTCATGGGATTCTGCTGCTCCACAGGGTTCAGGCTCGTCTCTTAGGAAGGGAGATCTAATAAAATTACAGCATGTCTTGTATCACTATGCTACTCCTCATTTTTTTTTTTTCCCTCTACCAGGATGCTTACAGTCCTATTACACAATGTGATTCAGCGACAGCTCAGGTCTTTCTTGTACACACATCGAAGGTTGACTTTGTAACACCAAACCCACTACAGCATTTTCCATATTTCACACCTCCCAAAAGGCCACCTTTTGGATCCCATCCATCCATCTGCACCTCTGTCAATGCCACCTTAAATGTAATATTTTTTTTAATCTGCAGCCTTAATTAACAGAATACTGCCATGAAGGTCCTTGTTCAGGCACTTTCTATTGTGGGGGGGGGGGGGGAGGGCAGCACTCTGTCCATGTCTCCTGACTGTGCTCCTGTATTGTCACCCTGCCACACAGACTTCCAAAGGAAAATACAAGTGGCCATTTTTACACCCTTTAGTTGCATAGACCACTGTTGTCACCATCTGGAAACCCACCCTGAGAAATGCCATGCAGTCATTGCTGGAGTGCATGTAAATAGAAAGTGACTGCAAAGAGGCCGCAAAGGATCAGCAGTACTAAGGTGTAGATGAAAAAAGGTGGAAACTGTTTTATTTAAAACACACAATTTTTTTTTTAAATTTAGTTAGGGTTTACATCTACTGTAACAACCAAACCTGTTTTATATCCCTTCACTGTTATGTGGGAGTCCGCCCCATGAATGAGTGTATTGCAATGCTAGAAAGAAAAACAGCGATGAAGTACACAGGAGCCAATCAAATAACACTGAGGATGTGAGCACGCTGGAAAATTTATGAAGTTTGTGTTAGTTTTATATATTTTTTGTCATAACTTTTTGGGATATTGGACTTTAATTTGGGACTTTTTGCTTGTTGGACTTTAACAAAAAAAAAAAAAAAAAAAAAAAAAAATATATATATATATATATATATATATATATCTATCTATATATATCTATCTATCTCTATATCTATCTCTCTCTCTCTCTCTCTCTCTCTCTCTCTCTCTATATATATAAAAATATAGTTTTTTCTTTTTTCAGGTTTTTTTTATTATTTCTATTATTTGAGCTGTGTCACTTTTATGAGTATATTTTGATGTTCAATCAAATAACATTTTTCATTTTTTTGACTTGCTCCAGGAACATATTCAAATCCTACTTATTTAGAATGTTTAATCATTAAAAAGTGAATGAAAAGTCAGAACCTTTTGTTTTAGTCCAGGATAAAATAAACAGTTAAAACCTATGTACGTCATTTGTTTGTTGTTTTTTTTTTTCGCTTCATCCCATTTGAAAGATTTTCCTTCACTTCTTGTTTCAGAGCCAAAAATCTCTCCAAAGCGAGGGGAGATGCCCTCTTAGACAGTTGTGTCCGGCACATGTGTCCCCATTGGAAGACATCTCTAATAGGCACGTCTGTTGTTGCCAAGTGTTGATGTTCATTGCTGTCATAGAAAGTATTATTTGACCTTCTGGTGTGGTGCTGGTGGGGCTGTCATCAACTACCTTGTTCCATTTTGCCAGTACGAGTTTTTGAACTGCCCACTGTGATGCAGGGAAAATTTACGATGATTCCACAGCCAATATGGAACATTTGGACATAGCTGACTAGTGAATGAGATGTCTCTATGGAATGCTTGCTTACACATAGGATTCCATTTGTCTACCTTTCTACCTCATCAACAAGTATAATACAAACTTTTCTGGACACTCAGCGTGTACAGACACAAGGGAACAAAACTGTACATCTCATAGCTACCCAGGCTTTAACATTTGTCAGTAGAGCTGGGATTTAAGAGCTTTTGGTTCTGAGGCTATGGGATGTTGCTGCAAGCTTGCACTGATGATCTCTGGATTAGATTTCCATCCCTGGTAATGACCTTTAAGGCACGATCATACTGCCATTCCCATTGCATTTCTTAGTTGCTTAAGAAAGCAATAATGTTGTGAATGCAGATGCAGTGCAAACTATTGGACTTAAAGGACATTACCTTTTATTAAGGTTGTCCTTTAATCAATCCTCCCACCCCAGCCCTTTGTATGAACATACGTGTTTGGGGATTTGAGAGAAGTGAAGCAAAAAAAACCCTACATGCTCGCCTAGATGAAATGATAGACAGCGTTTTAGCCAACTAAGGGGTTGATTTACGAAAGCTGGAGGGTGCAAAATCTGGTGCAGCCATGGATGGAAACCAATCAGCTTCCAGCAAAGCTTAATTGAACAAGCTGAAGTTAGAAGCTGATTGGCTACCATGCACAATGGCACCAGATTTTGCACTCTCCAGTTTTAGTAAATCAACCCCAAAATGTCTTCCAGTTAGGATTTACATCTAATAAAAAAAAAATGTATTTGACGTCCACTGTTCAATACTGGTACATCTGCAGTGCTTACTTGATACTTCTTTATTACCCACTGCCAGTCCCAGTGTTTCAGTATTCAATTTGTGATATTTTTTGGTTTAGTTGTGTTTTTTTTTTTTCGTTTTGTTTTTTACATGGAAGAATGAGGAAACTGCCCCAACAAACCTTACTGGGGGTGGATCGGTGGTTCTACTTTAAATTGGGTTTGTAGCCTGAAGTGACCCAAATTCTTGCAGGAATTTCTGGACCAGATACTATGAAAGGAGAGGAGGCAATACCATACGGAGAAGAGAAAATAAGAGGTAGAAGAGTAAAACTTCTTCTTTGCTAATGAATCCTCTATTTCCCTGAATAGCCTGAGGAGGGAAGAGAAATGCTGCACAATGCAAGCATCTAATGTTGTTCATTAGCCTAATAAAACGTATCCATGCAGTACGGGCAATCAGTCTTTACTATGAAATTGTATTTTACATAGAGGGAGGGTTATAGCTGATATAATTATGTCAGCGCCATCGGCGTAGCCCTACAGTCCCTTATCCCACAGGATGCCATCCCATCACAAATTTAGAATGCTGTCATGTTCTAGATAACGCAACAGGCCCAAAATAATCCAATGTGCTCCATACTTGTTCGTCTATGCTTGGGCCACCCCGTTTTAAAGTAATCCCAGATGGTTGTAGAAATGTTTTAATCAGAGAATTAGTCTACCCCTTTGATTCAGTAATCATACCTTCTATTCCCTAAGACAAAGAATGTCCAACCTGGACCTTTTAGGTGGCGTCAGAAGTCTTACTAAAGCCGGCCATAGATGATATGATTTTCTTTTTTGTAACCATGGTTCCAGGAAGGAAAATTGCTTGATTCTCCCATCAACACATTTAGTTTTGATGGGAGAATCCCTCCCGTGGACTAATTGTGTTCTCCCGGCAGGGGCTGTGGGGAATCCATCCTTTCTTGGAGAACACAGTGACTATTGATAGCAGCAATAATTGCATGAAAAATCCAACAGGCTGGTTTTACCCAAGTCATACAACAATCAAATTGGATCCAATCAGCCTGCCCATAGATGGCTCGAATCTCGAGCTGAGATTCGAACCATCTATGGCCAGCCTAAGACTGGAACAGACAGAATCTGCAGCAGCCGTGCATGGCAACCAGTCAGCTTCTATCTTTCATTTTCAAAACTTAACAAGCTGAAGCTAGAAGCTGATTTGTTACTACTCATAGCTGCTTCAGATTCTGCCTGCTTCAGTTCTAATACATCCGCAGCCTATGAGTGGTGCTTACATTGTCATGTGATCGCCTCTCCTCCGCTCCACTCGGCACAGCCCGGGGAGGAGGACAGGAATAAGCGTCATTTGGACAAGTGGCAACTTCGTCCTGCTCACCAACCAGACCTCGACTCGAAATTAAAAAAAAAGAAAGGGATCCGAGCAATTTTATTTCAGCAAATGGAATAATTGAGTTCTATGCCTTCCCCAATACCTGGGTGGGGGGAGCATCTGGGTTTTCAACCACTTTAAATACCTTTTTTCAAATGTATTCTAAATACACAGGTTGAGGTGGAATTTTCAATCCATGAACCACTAACCACAAACCACTTAGTGCCCTGTAGCCTCGAAAAGTCATCCCCTGCACATCTTGCTGATCGTTTTTAATAATGTTCATCCACAGAACCAATGTGCACAGAAAATGGAAATTAATTGCCGAACACTTGACACCTGATCATTCATTTTCCTCTCTTTTGTTTGTGGTTATAAAAGAATGGCTCATCCCGCTGTTACAGTTTTGATGCTGGCATTTAAAAGATTTTTCATAGGTACAGATTGCAGTGATACATAAAAAGAGAGAGAGAAAAAAAAAAGAAAAATAATAGCGGAATCCAAATAGTACCATTGCAGGTAAAACTATTAAGTCTGTAGATGAGCACAAAGGCCTCAGTTTCACTATAAACATACCTCCTGCACTACTTCGGCTCATTGTTAGTCTGCCATCTGCTCTGTGTTTATAAGGCAGCTTTCCCTAGAAACATATCGAAAGGGGTCTTTACCGAAGCCGCAGTGAACTTTAGAAATTATTAATGTTACTACAGAAACTAGTTTATAACATAATACACTGTAATTTTCACAAAAGTAAAGGTAAGAAACATCTTTACAAAGCACAAAAGCAAAATATATTCTATTGAAAGTCTAAAGCATGAACTCATTACAGATTTGCAATATTTTTTTTTTCAGACCCAAAAAAGTATGATTTCAAGTATTTATCTGGGCCTGGAAGATAGTTTGCAGAATTCGCCAGGGACTAGACAGTACACTTTCCAGAAACCGCAAGAGACTGGACAATACACTTTTCAGAGACTGGATAATAGACTTTCCAGAAACTGCCAGAGACTGGATAATACACTTTCCAGAAACTGCCAGAGACTGGACAATACACTTTCCAGAGACTGGATAATACACTTTCCAGAAACTGGATAATACACTTTCCAGAAACTGCCAGAGACTGGACAATACACTTTCCAGAGACTGGACAATACACTTTCCAGAAACTGCCAGAGACTGGACAATACACTTTCCAGAGACTGGACAATACACTTTCCAGAAACTGGATAATACACTTTCCAGAAACTGCCAGAGACTGGACAATACACTTTCCAGAGACTGGACAATACACTTTCCAGAAACTGCCAGAGACTGGACAATACACTTTCCAGGAACTGCCAGGGACTGGAAAATACACTTTCCAGAAACTGTAAAAGACTGGACAATACATTTTTCAGATACTGGATAATAGACTTTAAAGAAACTGCCAGAGACTGGATAATAAGACATTCCAGAAACCACCTAGATACTGGACAATACAGCTTGCAGAAGCCACCAGGAACTAGACCATACACTTTCCAGGAACCGCCAGAGAGTGGATAATTTACTTTCCAGAAACCACCTAGATATTGGATAATACAGCTTGCAGAAACCACCAGGAACTAGACAATACATTTTCCAGAAACCGCCAAAGAATGGACAATACATTTTCCAGAAACCACCAAAGAATGGACAATACATTTTCCAGAAACCGCCAAAGAATGGACAATACACGTTCCAGAAACCACTAGAGACTGGACAATATACAGTTCCAAAACCACTGAAGACTAGAAAACATTCTGTCCATAAACCTCTGGGGACTGGACAATAAACTTTCCAAGAGAGACTGACCATATTCTTTCCAGAAACCACTGGACAGTGGACAATATTCTCTTCATAAAACCACCAGAGACTGGAAAATATACTTTTCAGAAAGCACCATGGATTGGACAATACACTTAAAGTGTTACTAAACCCACAACAGTACAATCAGTCTGTATATGTAGTAAAGCATGCTTTTTAAACTCACTGTGGAACCTAAGGGGTTAATCCTCTGCATTGTGTAAAAAGGCTGTTTGATCCTGTCTTCTCTGCCCCTCCTCTTGGTGAAATGACCGCCTGATACAGACTGAATCCATAGTCACATGCACATGCTCAGTTTGATGTGTATTGCTAGAGTTTTTTTTTTCTTTTCTTGGGAGAGTGCATGTGATCAGCACAGGGCCAATCAGCACTGGCCAGAGAGAGGGTCAGGACTTTCACCTCCTCCTAGAGCAGAAAGAAAACTCCTCCTACAAGCTTTAACCAGTGCTCTGCTGAAGTCACAAGACTGCTCTAACTGCTGATGAGAAAAGATATTTAGCAGTTTATATTTACTAAAATAATTGCATTTCCATGTTGTGTGTACCGTGGGAGACCAGATAGAACTCTAATACTTTAATAAAAAGGTTTTGATTTTTTTTTTTATTTTCCAGTAGAATTCAAGACGGGATAGTTTATTTTCCAATGTGCACCAGGGGCTGAACAAAATAGTTTGATTTGGGCATGAGAAACTGGATACTACACTTTCCACTGAGCATTAGACAATATTCTTTGGACAGGCAGAACCTACTGCAATTGGTATCAGTGTGCCGATTAAAGCTTTGGCTAGAGAGGGGCAGGGTTAAACCCTTTTTCTGTGTGTCCCCATTGGGAAGTTTTGACCCTCAATTTGTCACGGTGACCACTGTCATTGAGACAGAAATGGAGACCACATCCAACATTTTGTTGTGACCAGTGCAAATTATCCAATGGAGATACCTGTTTCAGAGACAATTGCCTAAGATGGGAATTCCCCTAACAGAAGATTTCTTTTCCTTTTCTGTTGAATCTCCAGGACAGGAAGTAAAGAGAAATCTCCTTAGTAAGACACAGACAGAAAAAAAATGACCACTGGTAGGCGTTTTAACCCTTCCTTATCCTATTTAGTACAAAAAAAAGGGGTTGGCTGCACTTCCAGTTTAATTTGAATATAGCACCAAGACAGACCTAACCTCAATAATAGTTCTTAATGTGAATTAACCCTTTAATGCCATCCGTAAACCTCAGATAAAAGTATCCTGTAACTTCTAATCACAGGGCATGATGGGCAACAAGGACTACAGAAGCATCAATAATATGAATGTGCTGGAAACGTCATACTCCAAAATCCATTCATTCTACCGTTTTGTGGCTACATAAAATACAGAAAATTATCAGCAATGAAAAACTTGTATGAAAATGTTTGTATCCACCAGAGGCTATAAGAACAGATATGCAGTTATAGGGAAAGCTCTGTAGGCTTTTTCGTACCAGAGCACTAATTCCAAAGACGAGAATTATTGTTCTTTTCATTATTATATTATCTATTTTAATTGTTTTTAGGAGCCTTTGTCAGGAGCTGATTTTTAAGTACTAATATCTAAATTACAGTATATATATTATATTCAGTACATTTGACCTTTACACTGTTGGAAGCATTACACGTAGTTGTAAATCTCCAGATTACCAGTCTATAAAATTATCATTTTTAGTGCTGGAATTCTGCAGGAACTGACCCATTGGACAAAATAGAGGTCTGGACCCCTCTGGCATGATCTAACCGTCCATGTGACCAGACTTCTCATTATAAGCTCTCATATTATGCTCTACTTTCCAATAATGAGGTATGGGAGGTGATTTATGACTTACCACAGAGACAAATTAAACTTATTTCCATATTCCTTCAGGCTCCAGAGAAATATGGAAAAAGCGAGATTTAATTAACCATAAAGGTCAATTTTCAATAAATAAATCCTCACATAGGTCACACCATGGCACGGAAATATGTCACCGGCCCATATATCAGAAGGCTGGAACCACAGAGCATCTTTTATATAATATATAAGAGATAAGTAAACCGCTGATTTACATAACCTTTACTTTATTTGAACGGTTAGTGCAGTAAATTACACCGGCAGTGACAGTTGCATAACTGCGGGTCAAGGCTGCTCCTGCACTATGAACACTGCGGTTCAAATCCAAAGTACTGCAGAGAACAAGTCTGACCACCGTTCTCATGACCATTGTTACTAGTTATAGGTAGTAAAAGAAGTCGGCCACATAGCCAGATACTTTCAGAAGAAGATCTGATGGAAGCAGGCATTAGACACTCATTTCAAAGAACTGTTGCTGTAGCCTATCCATAATGGCAGGGAGCGCCCCAAAACCAGCATAGGGTTCATGAACTGGGGGCTGGCTGCTTTTATTGGTACCTGCTCCCACTGGTGGAAGCCTTTGTTTCAGATTCTTTAAAGGCATAGTTCATCCATACCAACAACTGCCTATGCAAATAAGGGGTACCTGTAGACAGAGCCGTGGATAAGGGGGTACCACCAGTCCTCCTGTAGGGGGCCCAGGCCAGCAGGGGAGCCCAGGCAGCTGGGTGAATAAGATGTAGGCAGGGAGGGTGATTGGAGGGGCGATTACTGGAACCGATCCCCTGTATGGCTCTTTCTGCAGCAGCTGAAGGCTAACTTCTTCTCCTGTCCCTCCTGTCGGCTTTCAGCTGCTGCAGAGAGAACCATACAGGGGATCGGTTCCATTAATTGCCCCACATCACCGTCCTTGTGCACCATATGTTTTCCCCTGCTGCCCAGGCCCCCCTGTGTGCCCCCATCCCCACAGTGCTGCTGGCTACCCTCCTTTGCCTCCCTGCGGCAGCTGCAGGCACTAGGATCCTTCAGGATGGAGAGTGGGGGAAGGTCCCAGTAAATATGTCACATTTACCAGCCCCTTTCTTTACTAAATTAACACAATGAGTGATCAGTACTGATCACTCGCTGTGTTCATTCATAACTGTAGTTCATAAGTATAGTAAACTGTGTTTTTTTTTTTGGGGGGGGGGGGGGGTTAGAGGGGTTGGCTATATGGGGCCCCGTCGTTTCTAGCCTGTAGATAAAAACAAACTTTGTAGCTTTGACCAAGGTCTAATAATGCCAATGCTATAGGTGAAGGCCATTTATGTACCTCCTAAAGCCCCACTGAAATACTCCTAGACATCACATCATCTCATCCTGCCTTGTTGCTAGAATGTAGCTGAGAGACTCCAAACTGTTAGTGTTCACCTTCATCATCACAGGACCAATATTTTTCTCTGATTCAAACTTCCTCACATGCACGCTCTCTTCCCTGACGCAGTAGCTCTGAACTCAGTATTTCAGAGCTCAGACCTGTCGTGGTTGAGGTGACCTCAATAGTAATAGCTGGGAATCTGTTAGCAACGTCTTAGCAACAAGGCAGGACAGGATGATGCCATCTCTGTGAGTTTTTCAGTCAGCCTTCAGGAGGTAAGTAAATGGCCTACACCTATATAAAGGGCACACTTTGTTTCTATCTACAAATGCCTCTTACCTGCATGGGCAGCATTTTGGTAGAGGTGACCTATGCCTTTAGAGAGACCCTGGCACCAGACCATTTATTTCAATAATCTGCATTTAAAGTTTTTTTTCTTTTGACATGTTATTTAGCTGTAAAAGCCTCCCTTATGTAGACATCCAAAAATCCTGAGGCTACTGCTGAGCGCCGGCATCTTGGATGTGATGTCGGCAGCCCAAGCAACCTCAGGATTGTTACTCAAGAGACACACTAGAGCATTACTCACCACCCTTCCCAACTGGTATATAAAAGGTATGCAGGGTATTGAGTGGAGGAGCTGGGCCAGCAAGAAAGTAATTATACACGTAGACACTAGAAGAAAAAAGGTCTATGGTCTTTCTGACTTTTTTTTTTTCTCCAGTTTGCCTATAAAAACATTTTTTTTTTTGTAATTTTGAAGAAACTCAAGTATTTGTTCTATTCAATTTAAAGCAGGGTCTCCTGAGGGCTGGATGTGGCCCTTTGCTGGTCTTTAACTGGCCCTTGGGGCACTATTCTTAACACTGACACCAAAAGTAGGGCATAATTTCCCCAACTGCCACCAGCAATGGGACACTATTCTTTCCACTAATATCAATAATGGGGCCCTATTCCAGCCACTAACATTAATGATGGGCCAATATTCCTTCCAGTGCTAGCAATGATGGGGCACTACTTCTCCTCCTACTGACCACAGGCACTATGCAACTGAACACCACACCTGAGACCTTGTTTACTCTCACTCGGGGGGCGTCCCTATGGTTGGTGTCACCCGGAGCAGTAACACGTGGTGTCACCCCTCCAGAGGTGGGCGGTCCCTGTTGTGCACACACAGCCTGGCTGGCTCTTCCCCTCCCTAGGTCCCCGTCTCACCCCCTGGACTGGTGTTGCAAGCCGACGATCCCCGAAAGATGGATTGGATCTGTGGATTGGGGAGCATAATGGATTGGCGTCACCCGGTGTGGCACCGACGATCCCTGCAAGATGGATCAGATCTGCAGATTGGGGAGCATAATGGATTGGTGTCACCCTGTGCAGCGCTGATGATCCCTGCAAGATGGATCGGATCTGCGGATTGGGGAGCATAATGGATTGGTGTCACCCTGCGCAGCGCTGATGATCCCTGCAAGATGGATCGGATCTGTGGATTGGGGAGCATAATGGATTGGTGTCACCCTGCGCAGCGCTGATGATCCCTGCAAGATGGATCGGATCTGCGGATTGGGGAGCATAATGGATTCGTGTCACCCCCTGCGATAGGTGTCACCCAGTGCAGCACGCAACCCCCGCCCCCACCTGGGGACGCCACTGATCTCACTGATGTTGGCCCTAAGACTTTTTCTACCCCAGCTGGCCACAATCTGGCCCCCCTAAAGTCTGAAGGACAGTAAACTGGCCCTGTATTTGGAAAGTTTGGAGACTCCTGATTTAAAGCATACCACCAAACGTTTTGGGGAAAAAGGGTCACTTTTGTGATCCAAATAATGTCCTGTGATCCAATGTCCTTTATGGGCCCCTAATAATGTGTCCATCAATCTAGAAAGCAAAACAAAACCCGTAATTACTGAATTTTAGCCTCTCAGCCATTTCCATTTAACACTAGAATTCATGCCTATGAGCAGGTAACAGCATTTATTACACCAAAGGGGAACATACCCTTCAAAGGCAACATCCATGTTATAACCTGACAAATGGAAATCTGGATTTATTTTTATTGCCTGATTTACTTTTTTTTCCCTTTATTGCTATGGATAGTACAACTATTTTCTGAGGTTGAAAACTGCAAGTGGTTAATACATGTGATGATCGTATTCAGCGCATTAATTCCTTTTTTCCTGTCAAATATAGACTTTGCAAACGGTTTATTTTCTGGCTAAAGATAAAGTAGGGAAGTCAAGGAGACAAGCAAAGCTCCTCACAGGGGCCCAACAAGATAAAAATCTTCATCCCATAACAAAGGCTGACATCTCCTCGCTCTTCATTCACAATAATGCTCAATGATTCAGATTTACTTTACCAAAGGTGAGATTTATCATGGCAAAAGGGTTTTATTTTCTTTAATCAATATGAATGTAAGATTCACCTTGGCTCTTCCCCTCCCATCAATCCCCACCAGAGTACAGACATCCCAATGCTAGAAGATAGACTTGACTTGGCTTATCAAACCATCCAATTGTCCTCCTCTGTATTACGAGAGGCTGCCTTGTCCATTCATTCTTGTGTATGTCTAATTATTCACTGACCACAATCTCTCCCACCATTCACCTTGTTCCAGGCTTAGTAAAAGGTGTCACCTTCCAAGTGACAGGAGTCTATAGGGCATTCTTTCACAACTTTAGCCCTAATGCCTCTAACACGACATTTCCAAAGTAGAATGTGTTTGTAAGGTCCTGTACACACATGGTCATCAAAGGATGGACTCTGCTCATGTTCTTCACAGCCACCTAATAAAAAGTGTGCTTCCCACCAGGGCCGTGGATAAGGGGGTACCACCAGTCCTCCTGTAAGGGGCCCAGGCCAGCAGGGGGGTCCAGGTAGCTGGGCGAATCGGATGTGGGCAGGGAGAATAATCAGCACGGCGGGGTAGCAGTTACTGGAACCGATCCTCTGTTTAGCTCTCTCTGCAGCAGCTGAAAGCTGGCTTCTTCTCTTCTTCCTTCCACTGGCTTTCAGCTGCTGCAGAGAGAGCCATACAGGGATCAGTTCCAGAAATTGTCCCCCCCCCCCGCACCCATCACCCTGTCTGTGCGCCATACGTTTCCCCCCTGCTGCCCACCCCTGCCGGTTTCTCTCTTCTCCTTTCCCCAGCCGACTGCAAGCACACAATAGAATCCTTCAGAATGAAGAGTGGGGAAGGGACCAGTAAATATGTCATGTTTACTAGCTCCTTCCTTTCCTGAATGAACACAATGAGTGATCGGTACTAATCACTCACTGTGCTCATTCATAACTGAAGTATAGTAAACTTTGTTTTTTTCTTGGGGGGTGGGGGCCCTGTCAAGTTGGCTGTTTTGGGCCCCGTGGTTTCTAACAGCAGCCCTGCTTCCTGCTAACAAAAAGATCACTTCCTCTGGACTGCTTTCCAAATGAATGACTGTGAAATGCGAGTCTCCCCACCCCCCACTTCACCCATATAATATATGAGGTAGATACCAGGCCCGAGGCTCCAGGTGCTAGATACACTTTTGTACGAGGTGATATCAAAAAGTTTTGAAACTAATTTTGTAACACGCCAACAGATGGCAGCACAAGGCTGCACAGTCACAGTGAGCACTGACCTTCATAAGTCAGTGTGCCAAAAGACATCGTCATGTGTACATTGAGAGCTTTGCATCTGGTGCTATTCTGACCAGGTGCATTACCATGTCTGCTATTTCATCATGTGCGTGCAGCCTTTTGCTGCCATCTGGTGTGTTACAGAATGAGTCTCAAAACTTTTTGATACCACCTCATATGAGTGTCTACAGCTAAGGACCATGACAGACACATTTAGCTGTCTTTCAAAATGTAAACCTCGGCTCTGAAGTGAGGGGACACTGTATTGCTGTCATGGTGAGATTTCTCTTCACTTCCTGCCCTGATGTCCAGTGTCACAGACTCCTCCATGATCTGTTCTGCCACCAGTATGGAAGAAACACCCAATTTTTTCATGTGACTTCCTCCCTTTCCTCTCACATGACAGTACAGTGCTTGGTGCAGTTGCCTGCTCAGGCACCATAACCCCAACATAGTCACATGAGGGTCCGGAAAGAGTCCTCCACTCTGCACGTGCTGCAAATCATGATTTGGCTTTAGCAGGGCTTCTACTTCTGGAGCAGAAGGAAAATGAAGGGTAATAAGCTGCTGCACAGGGTGGCATTAAAATGAACATAAAGCAAGTGGCTAGCTAAAATAAAATTTAAGAAGATACTTAAAATACTTACCTGTTGAACTCCAACGAAGATAAAAATTCCTCCCTTGCAGTGTGTATGCTAGGGTTGACTGCTGGTTTGTGTCTAGAGCAGTGTTTCTCAACATTTCTTCAGTCAAGGCACCCATAAAAATGATGGACAGTCTTGAGGCACCCTTTAAAATGATGGACAGTCCCGAGGCACCCTTTAAAATTATGGACAGTCCCGAGGCACGCTTTAAAATTATGGACAGTCCCGAGGCACCCTTTAAAATTATGGACAGTCCCGAGGCACCCTTTAAAATTATGGACAGTCCCGAGGCACCCTTTAAAATTATGGACAGTCCCGAGGCACCCTTTAAAATTATGGACAGTCCCGAGGCACCCTTTAAAATTATGGACAGTCCCGAGGCACCCTTTAAAATTATGGACAGTCCCGAGGCACCCTTTAAAATTATGGAAAGTCTTGAGGCACCCCGTTCTAAAATATGAAAAACTATACCAATACTTTTATATAACGCAGCAACATCCACACATGTAGAACACCCAACATTAGAGGTGATTTATTCTTCGAAAGCAAATACACTTTTGCACACTGTTCCCGACTAGTATTCCAATGTTTCTCTTCTCCCTCAGTTTTTCTCCATCACTGAGCTAATGTGACCCCAGAACTGGTGGAGAGGGGCAGGGGAGGGTCAAACTAGGATGCTGTGCAGGTAGCTGACATCCTCCTTATGATGATGTCATTGGTTGTCAGGATGGCTAGAAGGTCGTAATGGCGCACAATGAAAACCTGTGGCTTTGTGTAACTAAAAGGGAAGCTTGTTCCACCTGCTGGCTCTATACAAGTTTTGAGCAATTTTAGACATTTTGCCAAGGCATCCCTGCAGAAACCTCAAGGCACCCGGGTTGAGAAAGGCTGGTCTAGGGGACTTGATAAAGCACTGTTAGTTATCCGATCCTCAAATCCTGAAGGCTCCTCTGCACTACTAGACTGGACCCCTCAGCCCCTTCAATCCCTATGCTCCAGTGGTTAAGCCTAGAATTGGATGTGATGATGCAGAGGGACAGTCCACCACCCGTCTGTGTCTGCTGGTAGAGAGGAGAATCAGGTAAGTAAAACTGCTTTTCCATTCCCTAGCCATAAACAAGCAGTTAACCATTGAAATGTACATGCAGCCCCAAGTTAGGTTTCCTGGAGTTGGGACTGAAATCTTTAAACCAATAGGTACAGAGAAGAAAAGCAGACAATACGTGTTTAGACTCATGAAAGGACTTGGATCTCATGTGCCTAAGCCCCATGGACTCTACATGTCGTCCTATCAAGGCACACATTCTGTTCCATCCGGTATAAAACAACCTAAAAACTTGCCATCACCTATCTGTGCCTATCACCGTGTTGATGTGGGGAGTTGTTCCTGAGTCATAAGGTCCATTTGTCTTCATTGACCATAATGGAGAAACTTTCATGCCAATCAATGTTTCTGCATCCTCTAATCAGACTCATTTAATGCTAAAAGCTTGCTGCTTGCAGTCTGAATTTAGGAA